>NC_136689.1:110136093-110736093 GCF_903797595.1 Erithacus rubecula
GAGAGGAGAGGAGAGGAGAGGAGAGGAGAGGAGAGGAGAGGAGAGGAGGAGAGGAGAGGAGAGGAGAGGAGAGGAGAGGAGAGGAGAGGAGAGGAGAGGAGAGGAGGAGGAGAGGAGAGAGAGAGGAGAGGAGGAGAGGAGAGGATGAGGGAGGAGAGGAGAGGAGAGGAGAGGAGGAGAGGAGAGGAGAGGAGAGGAGAGGAGAGGAGAGGAGAGGAGAGGAGGGAGAGGAGAGGAGAGGAGAGGAGAGGAGAGGAGAGAGAGGAGAGGAGAGGAGAGGAGAGGAGAGGAGAGGAGAGGAGAGGAGAGGAGAGGAGAGGAGAGGAGAGGAGAGGAGAGGAGAGGAGAGGAGAGGAGAGGAGAGGAGAGGAGAGGAGAGGAGAGGAGAGAATATATAGGAAAGAAAGTGTAAAGCTGTTACCCCCACACACAACAATTGTCTTGAAAACTAAGCACCTTTGAGATTTACAGGTCTGAGCCCACTGGGGGGAACGGAAATTTTCCTGGAAGATGGGTCAGCTCCTAGTTCCATCAAATTCTATCCTTTAGTGAAGTGGTTTAGGGCAAGTATACCAGAAAATTTGTCACACATATGGAGCAGGGAGGGGAGGATGTAGGGCCATGTGGCCCCAGCACTTACCTTCTCCAATGGCAAGCATTGAGTAGCCTTAGCAGGATCCCATGACTTCTGAGAATGATGTACAGTGAGACTGATGCCATTTATGTTCTTAAATATCTCCTGAATTGCTCAGAGCCACCTTCTGCCCTTTTAGTATGTTGGACCTTGATCTCCTCCATTTTATTCTCTCCTTCTTAAATCTGACACCTCTGAGCTACTCTCTTACCCCACCTGCAGCCCAAGCAATTTAGGTTAGGATTTCAAGCTCTAGGAGCACAGTTGATCCCCTACTGCCACTCATGTATCACACTTTAACTTCCATTATAAGTTTGTGGCATCTTTAGACCTGTATATGTCAAACAGACTCAATTAAAGTAACCTAAAGTGTACACTAAACCATTTTATTGAAGACATAACTGTAATAAGGCTCTGGGGAAACCTTATAGCACTATCCACTAGCTAAATGGGTCTACAAGAAAGCTGGAGAGGGACTTTTGGCAAGGGCATGCAGTGACAGGACAAGCAGTAATGGCTTCAAACTGACAGAGGGAGGTTTAGATTAGATGTTAGGGAAAAATCTCGATTACTGTGAGGGTGGTGAGGCACCAGAACAGATTGTTCCCCAGAAAAGTTGGGGAGGTACTACCCCTGGTAGTGTTCAAGGACAGTTTGGATGGGACTTTGAACAACCTAGCCAAGAGGAAGGTGTCCCTGGCCACAGCAGGGGATTGGAACTGAATGACTTTAAAGTCCCTTCAAACCCAAACCATTCTGTGAAAGAGCAACACTGAAAACTTGTTGGTTATAAACCACAAGCTCGCAGCTAGATTGGCTTTATCATTAAGCACCTTCTCTGCTCACAAGGTAATCCTGGAATCATAGAATGAATCATAGAATGGTTTGGGTTGAAAGGGACCTTAAGTGATTATATTGTATTATATATAGGTGCTGACTGAATTATTAAAAGATATCTTGAGAAGGAAGCAACTTGTATTACCAGTCTCAGGCAAGAAAGATCATATGGATTGTAATGAGAATAAAATACAGGGTTCCAAAAGGCATAAAGTACAGTTATGCCATTGTAACAGATTGCATAGCAAATGTGTATTAAGAACCACTGTGTGACAATGTAATTAAAAGACTCTTGTGTGATAACATGCAAAATAACTAGTCAAATTAGTTTCATGTGTTCTTTTCACCTTCCAAAGTTTGATTTTTGTGTGCTCAGCACTCTGAATACTGTAATGCATGCTGCAGTCTTTTCTTGAAATCTGGGGTATATATATCAGTAATAGCTAATTTCCTAAAGGCAATTTTATACTTACCATGTACATTTAAGAGTTAGAAGGCAGATTTCTCAGCTGTCCATATGACTTCTGTTTAATTAATGAAGTTAAAGGGACTATATTTAGTCACAGAGCTTAACGTAACACTACCCTATCAGTCTCACTGCCATTCCTATTAAGATATTCCAGCAACGCGGTTGAACGAACTCACTGCTCTATTTTAAGAAGGGAGAGGGCATGCTCATAAAATATTCCAGAGGTTTAAAAAAAAAGAATATATATATATATTAAAAAGGTGAAGAGGTCAATTAGTTGCTCATCCCGTATGGTTGAAGATGCAGGAGGACAGAGAGGGCAGAAGGGTCAAGGGTGGGCGGTAAATGCGCCCCCACCCGAGCCCTGTGACTCCCGTGTGACTCCCGGAGATGCTGGTGGCCTCCCGGGCAGCCTCCGTTCCCTTGTGTTCCCCGCCGGGTTCCGAGGGCGAGGGCCGCCCGGGGCAATCTGTGTTCCGCGGCTCCGGCTCCGAGCCCGGGACGGCCGCTGCCCGCGCCCCCAGCCGGGAACGCCGGCGGAGCCACCGAAACACCCGGGTGAGCTCCGAGAAGCGACCGCGCTCTGTGAGCAGCCGGGGCTGCCAGGAAAGGGGCGGGGAGCGCTGAAAGGCGTCGTGAGTTCGCCTGGTGAATTTTACGCCTAAAATACGATTTCTCCAGGTGGCGGAGTGAAACGGTGTCTCCTCACCTTCCCCCGAACGCCTCTGAGGCAGCGTGAGTCACGGCACAACCCGAGAACTGCATCTCGCAACAGCGTTTCACAAAGTTAGGGGAGCGTCGGCAGCGCTTCCTACGGGACAGCCGGGACGGCCGGGACAGCGGGGACAGTAGGGACAGCCGGGACAGGCAGGAATGCCGGGATAGCGACTGCCGCCCCGCGGGGACCGGCCGGGCCGGGCCGGTCCCGCTGCGTGCCTCGGGCGTCACGGCGGGGCATCGCCGCCCGGAGCTGCCCCCAGTCACCGCGCCGGGGCCGCAGCAGCCGCGGCTCCCCCAGTCCGAGTATGCCCGCTCGCAGGGAGAAGCCCCCCGGGGGGACCCCCGCCCTCCTGGCCGCCCGGTCCGCATCCACCCGCGTTTCGCCACTCCAGCCCCGCGCCGGCGGGGCAGACGCAACCCCAAGTGCTCGGAGGACACCGGAGATCGGCAGCGGAGCCGGCGGCAGCGCCGCCACCCGCTGCTCCCGCGGCCCCGGGCCGGGGGGCGCCGGCCACACCCCAGCTCTCCCCGCCGACCCGCTCCCTCGGCGCCGCCGTGCCCACCTCCCCGGGCCGGGCAGCCGAGACGCCGCCTCCCCCCGCCGCCGCAGGGCCGTGCTCCGCACCCTCGGGGCAGCGCCGCGCCCTCCCCTCCCCGCCCGGCCGCCGAGCGCCCCCTTCCCCGCCCCTGCGCCAGTGCCGGTGCCGGGCGGGGGGGCGGTGGCAGCGAGGGAAGAGGGATGAGGTCATCCTCTTTCCCGGCGTCAGTCAGCTGGGTGGTGGCGGCGGCGGGCGCGGGCGGAGGCGAGCGGGGAGGCGGGTGCGGGATGCGCTGCTCCGGGCAGCGCAGCCCTGCCTGCTCCCGGCTCGAGCGGAGCGCGGCGGCGGCCCCGGCACCGGCGGCCCCCGCGGAGGCGGCGGCGGGGCGGGCGGGCTGAGCGCGGCTCCCCGCAGACAGGCGGCGCTGCGGACGCGGCCGCCGCGGAGGAGCCGCCCGCGGGCGCGCAGCCCGGCGCGGAGCGGGGACAGGGGACAAGGGGAGCGGCGGGTCCGCGGCGGCGGAGGGCGGGAGGCAGGAGTCAGGAGGCGGAGGAGGAGGAGCAGGAGGAGGCGCGGGATAAAGGAGCGCTCGCTGCTCCCGCTCGCTCTCCAGCGGGGCTGAGGGAGGCATCATGGCCGCGAAGTCGGACGGGCGGCGGAAGATGAAGAAGGGCGGCGAGGTGGCGTTCACGCCGCTGCAGAACTCCGAGCACTCGGGCTCCGTGCAGGCGCTGGCCCCGGGGCTGCCCGCCGGAGCCGGGCCGGGCGGCGGCAGCGACGAGGATGAGGCGCCCGGGGGCGGGTGCTGCAGCGGCGGCGGCGGCGGGGACGGCTCGGGCGGCGGCTCCCGGTGCTGCTGCTGCTGCTGCAGCGGCGGCAGAGGAGGAGACGGCGGAGGGGGCGGTGGCGGGGGCTCCCGGGGCTCGGGCGGGGGCTCGTCCTCCTTGTGCCTGCGGCTGGGCAGGGAGCAGCGGCGCTACTCGCTGTGGGACTGCCTCTGGATCCTGGCCGCCCTGGCCGTGTACTTCGCGGACGTGGGCACCGACATCTGGCTGGCGGTCGACTACTACCTACGGGGCCAGCGCTGGTGGTTCGGGCTCACCCTGTTCTTCGTGCTGCTGGGCTCCCTGTCCGTGCAGGTCTTCAGCTTCCGCTGGTTCGCGCACGACTTCAGCACCGAGGACAGCGCCGCCGCCGCCGGGCACTGCCCCGCCGCCGAGAGCAAGCTGCTGGTGAGCAGCGGCTCCGCGGCCGCGGACATCGACGCCGCTCGCCCCAGCACGCCGCAGAGACAGGCGTCCACGGCCAGCAAGGGCAACGCCACCAACAGCAGCAGCAACAGCAGCAGCAACGCCGCCGGCACCGGCGCCGCCGGTCCCCGCGCTGGCGGCGGCCGGTCCGCGTCCTGCGCCTTCTGCATCTGGCTCCTGCAGTCGCTCGTCCACATCCTGCAGCTGGGGCAGGTCTGGAGGTGAGGAGCAGGGCGAGGGCGGTTCGGGGGCCGGGGGTTGAGCCCCTGGCCACGAGGGAGCGCGCCCTGCCGCGGGCGGGACTGCGCCCGGCCAGCCTGCCCTGCCGCGGGGTCCCTCTTTGGGACAGCGCGCCTCGGGCCCCCGGGTTGACCGCGCTCCCGCGGGGCTGAGCGGGCTCGGGGTGCCGAGGGGAGCCCCCGGGTCCCGGAGCGTCCCGTGCTGCACGGGTGGCCGCCCCGGGAGGCGCCCGGCTGCTCCAGCCCGCGCTGCGCCAGGTGCCCAGAACTTCCTGGGAAACCTGCGGCAGAGGCTCAGTAAAATAAGGGAACCGGGGAGCAAAAGGGGACATACCCCGGTAATGCACATCTCCTGGTCTCCTCACATGTGGCCAGCACACCGTTGCTGCCAGCGGGGAACTTCACTGGCAGCGAAGAGTTACTTTCCAGTAACGCCCTGATGCCGTGTTTTGAGATTTATGTGTACATATGCTGCGAAGAGTCATCTCTTTGCTATGCATATCCATTTTTTATATATGTGATGTATTAAAGGAATGTCTTCTAAACCAAAGTTTTGAGTAGCAGTTCTCAAAACCATCTGCAAGTGACGTACTGTGCGTTATGGATAGGATGTGCTGAAGTAGGTTGCGAAAGGCACTTGCTGGAAAAGGAGATGACATCATAGTTTTCAAAAGTAAAGTTTTCCTTCAATTTTAGCAAATTTCTGGAAAGATTCATATGGAGGCTGAATGCCCTGCAAATACATTTAGTACTGCCTGAAAAGTGCAGAGTTCAGAAGGCATAGCGTATAAAGAGGTAAAACTTTCACATGAAATTTTGAAAGATAGATGTTGTGTTGAAGAAGGTCATGCAGTAGGGCAAGTGCACTAAAGCAACAACGGAAAATACCTTCTGTGTTTCTTGTCTGATGGATGGAAAGAAATGATGTCATCCTTCTGTTTTGGAAACACTTGGGACTTTTCACAAGTACTTCATTAGGGAGTTTAATTGGTTGTTACTGTAAACTTCTAATGCTGGTACTTCTAATATCTGTCTCATCCTTTTGGGCAAAGACTGCCTTTTCCTCTGTTAGTGTAGTATCCAGTACAGCTCAATTCTGCTTGTGGCTCTGAGGCATCAAGGAGTCCAGGTGCTGCTAGATATTGACTAAAGATCTTGGGATGCCACAACTAAGTACCTTTTGTTTTCCAGAGTATTTGGTTCATTGTAACAAATTCAATTTGTAAAACCTGTGAGACTAACTAAAAGTTACAGGTCTGGTTATATTAACAATGCCATGACTTGAAAGGGAAGCAGAATTGTGAACAAAAAGTGATGCTTTGTTTCAGATCTTGAATGCTTGTATTCTCCTTCACGTTCTACCTTCGGAGTTGTTTAACACAAGTTAAGTTTAGGACTTTCTGAATGTCATGGGTTTGTGCAATGTTTACTCCTCACCCTGCAGAGATAGAAAAGTAAGTACAATGACTTAAATTGTACTTTGAAATAATTGTTGATATTCATACATACAGAAGTCAAACAGTGTGAGTGACAGAGAGTTTTACAAGGTCTGGTGTCACGACTGTATTGGAGAACACAAAGCGAAGGGAGGGCTGTGGGTGGAGCAGGGTGGGATCCAGTACAGTACAGCACTTCTATCAGATGAGGTGTCTGGGAATTAGAGCTCTCCAGCTGCTTGCTTTTTGATGAAGCACAGTGTCTTTTAACATAAGATTTCCTCCTTGCAAAAGCACCTACTCCTCTATATTTAAAGCTAGATGAGTCTCTTTTGATCATATGCAGCTTTTCTTCTTGTTTTATGTGCAGCAGTGTAAGACTACCAGAATATTAAACTGATGAGATATTATTTATGGTTTAGCCTGTTACACTTTTCTTTTTTTTTTTTTAAAGTGAAACAGAGCCATCAAATTGCTTGTCTGTCAGTAACTTTGTAGTATTTATTTGCAGTTTTCCACAAACTCAGAAATTATACAGTCAGCAGTATAGAGTGTTCCATATCAGCACTTCATAGTTGATTAAAGTGGCTCCATTTTAATTCCCTACATATATTCCTGATTAGAGAAAGCCTTTGGAGACATCTACAGCTAATAATCAGCACCAAAGAGAAGAGGTCACATCAAACTCTGAGAAACTGTACATAAGCATGGTGTCAGAACTAACATGATCTATAGAAATTTTCTGGAAAACAGTATCTCTAATCAAACACTTAATAGTTCAGAACTTTTACTTTGCAGTGTAACACTGGCACTGGCTTGAGCAAACAGCTCAAGCTATTTAGGCTGAAAGATGACCTGAAGTGTTTTCCAGTTGCCTGTGTTTGGAGTCCAGCTCCATCCTTGACAGCTGAACAGACTGTGCTGGCTGTGTGAGCACCACAAGTGCACCTGTGCTGGGGTCACCATCCCAGCAGTTGACAAAACCTGTTACCCTTTGTTCTGTGTCTTCTGAGCTTTCAGATTTTTCCTTCTTTTTTCTTTTGCCCCTGGTTAAAGCTTTCCTGTAATTGTGTGTAAGTTTTCTGTTACTTACTGCACTGAATCTCCCACAAGTAAAAATGACAGTAATATGTCTGTCATTTCTCTGTCAGGGAATGAGGAGAAAGTTTGCTTGTGTCTGATTCTACTGAAATTGGTGTTCATTCTGTTTTCATATGGTGTTTGTTGTCTTCTGTTCCTCTTAAAATTAATTGAATTCTGAGGTCTTCAATTTCCCTTTATTTGTCCCATTGCCAGAGGTTTTGGGGGCAGTGGTGTCAACTGCTTATTTAAGGAAGCCATCCTGAGGAAAAAGTGGTACAACTGACAATCCCAGTGCTCTTAATATTAAAAAATAAATAAAAAAATTGTAAAAATGTGTTTTCAGTGATTAGTTCTGTCAGAATGACTTTTAACAATTTCAAAGCTTTTCCTCTGAGATTAATTTTTTGTTTACAAACATACTGAAAGCCAGATCATTGAAAATGATTATGTGTTAATTTTAACTAAAATGTGCTAATGGGAAATGAATGAGGTCTTTAATGTGGTATGGAACAATTCTAGAAGTAGGCAATCTAAAATTACTAAAACAGTTTTTATTCCTAGTATGTGAAAAAGAGGAGCTGCAGGAGCAGCTAAGCTGCTAGTCAGTTCTGAATAAAATAATTTTTTTTAAATGGGTGTAACTTCCCCCCACAGAAAAAAAACCTTGAGAATATCAAATGGCTTCTTTTTAGAGAATATATATATTTCTTTTATCTCTCTGGGTTTTGGCTGTTCAGGGACTTTCTGATAACAGTGTCCACCTGTTAAATTTCCAGTAGAATCTCTGAGGATCTTCTCACCTCAACAGAGTGCAGCAACTAGGCATTTGTTGGCAGCTAGTTTCATGTTAAGATATGATCACTGATGAGATTCTGCCTTCAGAGATATACAGATATATTTCCTTATCCATACTTCTGGTGTGTTGTGCTTTTCACCAGTATTAGGGCATGGAAACCACACTATGGAGGCCTCTTCTCCCAAGCAGGTGGTGTCAGAGACCTGTGTTGTTATTAGTAGACTCTGGGGGATACAAGGAGGATGTAAGGCACAGGGTGTTTCTAGTCCAATGAAAGGGAAAAGGAAAGTGGATGCTTTAGAGTCTGTAAGGATCTTTGTAGAGGTATTTGGGCCAGTAGGATTCAGATAAACTATTGCCCTTTGAGCCTGGCCTGAGAGTATGGCACCACTGCCCTTGAGCATCCCTTTGATTCACTAAATTTCACAGGCTTAGCTGTGACTTTCAGGTTTTGCTGTGGATAGCAGGACTTGATGACTGGACATAAGAGATCATAGTGTTCATTTGGCATCTGTGGAGCTGGTTCATTTCCTCTAAAAAAAAATTCCTGGCTAAGGTTCCTTTGGTCTGGCCATGCTCCTGAAGCTGGGTAAAGGGATCCTGGGAGTCAGCCCTGGGAGGAGTGTGGGTTGTGGGCAGTTGGCTGAACAAGAGAAGGAGACTGGAGGACGTGCTGGTGCCCATCTTGTGGTGTCTGGAAAGCAAGAAGTAGCTCCCTGAGGCAGCTCCTGTGCCTTGCAGCAGGGTGGTGTGAGCAGGCTGCTCTGGTGCTCAGAGTGCTTGGGAGTTCCCACAAATTGTGTGTCATTTTGTCTGAAAGGTTGCAGTCCTAGTGCCTGGAAGGGAACTGTCAAGTTTCTGTAGCTAATAAGGCCAGAGGAAGGGTGAATCATTGGAAAGAAGAGGACTGGAAATTACCGTTAAAAATTATTTCTGGATAGCTGAAACAATACTGAGATGTTTAAGTATATCCCTCTCAACAGAGTGAGGAGGTTTGACTGAGATCCTAGCTCTGTGGGAAACCACCTAGAGAAGGAGGAGGACACATCAAGTGACATTGTCCAGGACAGGTGTCTGTTCCAAAGTGAACCTGGTTGCCTGACAAAGGATGCTATGTTTTGGCTATATTGGTTTATATGTTATACTAAGAAGCCCTTATTTTCCTCATCCATCCTGGTTCTCATTTGGAAAATAAAAAGGGGTTGGAGCAAGGGTGTAAAGGTGGTGTTGGATTCTGAGACCAGGGCGAGTTGTAATTTCTCAGTGCCTTGTGGAAATATTTTTCACAGGCCAAAGAAATGCAATTGCTTATGCTTATAAGCTTCACTTCTGCAATGACTTGACACTCTTAGAAGTAAAAAAACCAAACCAACCAAACCAAAAAACTAAAAAAAAAAAAATCCAACATAAAAAAGAGGAAATTGTGTCTGCCCTGCATGTGAGAAATCGTTACAACTTCTTCAGGTGCTCACCATTGAGCATGACTGGCCCCCTAAAGTGGAAGTGTCAGCTAGGTAGTTCAAATTAAGAAAAATATCATTGGTCTTAGCTCAACTCTGAACTTAAATAGGTTCATTTCTTTTCACACTTTTGATCTGCATAGTAGTTTTGACACTTTTGTTCAGTAGCAATGTAGGAGTTTGCTGTACTTATGTGGTCAATAATTCCAGCTGCCATTGGACTTCACACTAAGATGTGATAATATCTCAATCTGACACCAGTTTTTCTCACTGTTTTGAAATCTGTCAGATAATTTGTCACATGGAGTCCAAATTTATGAATCATAGCCATTTCCTAGACAAGATTATTGCATATCCTCCCCATCTGTCTCTTAGTGTAGTGAAATGCTGCCACTCAGCAATGCCATATTTCTTTTATTGAGTTACTGCAGTGCTTGAGTTAAAATCCTACTGACTAACTATTTTGCTTGCTGTATCTTTAGGTCTCAGAAAAGGGTATGGGCTGTCAGAAACAGAAAATGTGGGTTTTTTTCCTTCTCAGCAGGATTAGAAGGGGCAACCTACCCTATAAGTGGCCTGACCACATTTGAACTTCTGGTAATATATTCATCAGAATAATTATTGAAATTTTCTTATTAATTTTCATTCCCCTTTTTCCTTTTCTTTTTTCTTCCTTCTCTTTTCTGAAGACACTAGTATGCAGATGAAGTCTGTGCCTTTCATATTTTTTTGGAAACACAGGAGTGAATCTTTACTATGTTCTTAAAAATCTCTTACAAGTCTGCATACAAATCAGATTTGGTATTTAGTTTATTCTAATAACCTTAGCTATGTGTAAAAGATGCTGATGTTCTTTAGAAGAAAGATACTGTACTTTAATAATTAACAAGCGTTCTCTCTGTAGAGAATATTTATCAGTTACATAAGTTTTCAGATTTTCAAAGGATTGCTTAAGCACTGATTTCTGATCACACAATTGTCTTAGTAGGAAAACTAATATTTTATACACAGAATGCTTTCTAGAAACATATATGTAGGGAGAATTTCTATTTGCCTTTTTCAAGAGTGAAAAATTGGTAAGATTGCAAGGGTTTGTGTTTCAGAGGACTTAATGTCACCATATATAGACATTATTCTAGAGTCCTCTGATGCTGTGAAGGAATGATTATATGTAGATAACATGAATTCAGAGAAATGCATCACATCATAATTTCTTTCTAAATGTTATAAACTGGCAGAAGGTTCTTGGAACCAGAGAGGGTTTTGTTTTGTTTTGTTTTTTATTGTTAAAATTTCTTGTTACTTACATCAGGGGAGGTATTTATGTCTTAAAGGTCAGTTTGCATATCTACATCTCTTGTGGGAAAGCAAGTGTAACGCCACAACATGATCTCTAGCCTCAGTTATTTTCCTTCATTCTTCAGGTTATTACATCACAGTTTAACTTGCTTAGAAGAGTATTCTCCTTGTCAGCTGGCTTAGTCCTTAATATTTGTCCATAAGAACTGACTTGGCCACAAAGATACAAAAGTTCTAATAAAACTAAAATTAAATCAATTCCTCTGTCACTTATAACAGTGTTACCTTGTTCTTCTGTCTCTCTGTTCCAATTAAATAGCTTTTAATGTATAGCAGATAAATCACAACAGTGACTTACATTTTCAGTAAACAGGTTGCTTGGGAGGAATTTATCAGGCACAGACAAAATCAATAGCTCTTTTGCTTGCACTTCAAGTAGAAACTTTTGTTTGCTAAAGTATATTTACAAAGTGGTGCTTTCTTTGTCAATTTTAGCACAGCTGTCAGTGGTGTTCATTGTGTCAAGTGGACATATAGGCATGGAAGGGGCAAACAGGCTATAAAAAGAACTGCTTTGATTTGCTTGATTTTTAAAATGAAAGGAGGCTGATATAAAGAGCACATGAGGGATCATGTAGAAAAGGAAGAAGGTTCTGAAAAGGCATGGGAATATCAGTTAATACTCCTAGGTACCTAACTCCAGTTTATTTCCTTTCAGCCAATGACTGAAGTGGAATTATTTGAATAATTTCCTAAGTGACTGCTTGAGAAACTTTAGAAGCAGGCAGGGAAACAGAAGAGTTGTATGTCTGGGAAAATGCACAGCAAAAATGTTAGCTACACAGAGAAAATGCTAGATAAACTCTCACTGCAGTGAGTAGTCATCTGAACAATGATAAATAAAAATGTGAGATATCTGTCTGGCATAAGCTGACAGGAAAGAGAGTACTCTAAAACATCTTTTCATAAATTCTAGAATTAAAAAATAATAGGTCTTGGGTATATATTTTTCCAAGAGATTTTACCTGAATTTTCTGACAACCATAACATGAATTATCATCTCCCTGTGGGCTCTGATTGCTGAAGTGGTTTCTTATCACTCTCCTTCTCATTCTGGTTCCCTGCCTGAATGGCTGAAATGGGTTATAATGTACTTTTTCCCTCAAGATAAAATAATTGCTATATTATGTTATTATTTTCATTACCTTTCTTTTGACAACAAGCCTGTGCTGTTCAGCATGTTCATGGTATAAGGCTTGTATGGTGAGCCATGTAAATCTTTTTGATTGGCAGGGATAATCAGTGGGGGTGCTTAATGTTATCAATCACAAATTATTTGATGTCACGAGTTGGAGCACATGGAGTGAGATAATTTTGTGGGGTGTTTTCAATGGAATTTTGGCAGGCAGTGATGTGACAGGGAAAGTAACTACTTTTTTGTTCTTCTAAAGATGGAAGGTGTGACTTAGACAAGACTAATGCACCAAGGATGATGCCAGCTGCTTTAGGGAAGGATGCAGATGTTTTATGGTGAAGAAAAAATGGATTAACCTATGGATGGATGGACAGTTTTCCTTATCCCTATCAGCTATTGTATATCAGATTGTTTTCTGCCCTTAAAAATGAAGGTTAGCATTGCCACCTTACTCTCTTTAATGGGATGTTTTCATGTAAACATCTGATCTATTCTAGGATCCTGCCAACTTCTTTGAGTGCTGCTTTCCCATGCATAGTACATAGGATCAGTGGATTACTTCCTGCAGCTCCAAGGAAAGTACCTTTAAATATCAAGCAGCAAACATCAGGTATCTGTAGAGAGATCTCTACATGCATAGAGAGCAATGAAAGCCACTATGCTGATTTTTCACCTTTTAATAGTGGCTTGTGTGGAGTGATAAGCTTTGTCATTATAAATGTGTGTGGGCTTTTATCTAAAGGAAGGGTATGGATGAAGCTGTATCTTTTCTTATTATTCTTCAACCTTAATCTTTATAGTCTCACTTTATATGGAAATATTTCTGTGAGACAGATCTTTAATAGCACTTTCCTCTGAAAGCAGAATTTAGATGTTCTTCAGGCATATAGACCTGAAAAATGACCTGAAATTTGGTTTAGCAGCATGGTAAGGAAAGCTGTTTTACTGTGAGGGTGTCAGAGCACTGGAGCACGCTGCCCAAAAAGTTTGTGGAGTCTCCTCTGCAAATATTCAAAATATGCCTGAATGAGATCCTGTGCAACTTGCTCTGTGAACTTGATATAGCAGAGGACTTGGACTAGATGGTCTCCAGAGGTCCCTTCCCACCCCAAACATTGTTATTCTGTCATTCTGTGTGAAGTTACTTGAGGAACTTAAACATGATGGACCATAATGTTCAACTTGAAAGCTGCCTTGTATTCCTGCATTTTAGCTGTGTCCAGACCTTCCCCAGCACACACAGCCTGAGTTCCTCCTCATTTAAGCCCATTGCAAACTAGATGTTAGGCTGCAGTGGCAGCAAAATCCCTTAGTGGATCCAGTTGGCAAGCATTGTTTAGATCTGCTTTATGAGCAATGATGAGCTTATATCCCCAACAAATATTGCAGACTCAGCCTTGGTTTATAGTACTGGAGAAATGTCCCCTGTGATGAGAGTATTTGCTCAGGTTTTAGGAGATTTGAGTCCAGTGCCCTTTCCAGCTGTGAGGGGTCATTACTGTCTCCCTGATTGGTTTCTGCACTGATGCTTAGGCAGTGCTGGATGGGGGCATTTACTGCCCTTCTTTCTGGAGCTGTGACATAACACTGACAGTAATGTCATGTTTGTGAGGCCACAGAGGAAGAAATAATAGGGCCTTGCAATGAGACCAAAACCAGTTTTCCCTGTCTTTCTTCTTTATAGTTTAATTTTTTTCTACCTTTTCCCATCTTTTAACCTTCTCTCTTTCTCTTACCCTAAAAGTGCACTACTAGTATTTCTGTTTGCAAACATTCATGCTCCATGTATAGTATAACCATAAAGAGTACCATAATACTGATCTCCATGAAAATGCCTGCTTAAGTTTTATAGGAGTAGCTCCAAATGAACTGAATTAGCTGAAGGATTGGTTTATTCATTTTGTCGTCAACCTTTCTTTGTCATATCTAATCAAACTTAGAAAAAGAGATAGAAGAAAGCTGTTTTTGATGTATGGCCAGTAGTATACCCACTGGTACACCCAGTAGTTTTTTTTTTTTCACAATTTTGCTCTGCCATTTCTTGCAAAAGTGAATGAGATAACAATTTTAAAACTACAGTTTAAAAATTGTTTGAGTTCCTGGTTCTTGCTCTGAGTTGATTTCCTGATACCTTTTTTTGTAGTTGATTTTTATCAATGTAAGATGAAATTTTGTGGCTGAAATAAAAATTTTTCTTCATGTCCCCGCTTCTTATTTCCCAGCTCACCTCAAGCTCCACAGCAAGTGGAGCCCAGCTTTTCAGTATGCATATTTTTGGTTGTCTTTTGATTGTCTTTAGTCTGTGCTTCAGAAATTAAGAACTGCAGCTGCCTTTTGCTTCGATTAGAGTGGAGCTTTTTATAATATTTTTTCTTAAAAGGAAGGATATTTAAAGTGGCTCAATTTGGGCAGTCAAAAGCAGAGCATACTTCTGAAGGTGTTATTCTTTAGTTGTCTAGTACATATTTGCAGTCTAGTCTGTGGATATTATGAAGCCTTATTTTTGTAACATTCTTTGAGATACTTAGATGGAAAAATGATCTAGGGAGAAACAATTCAAAATCAAATAGAATTTCAATGTGTTTGTCAAAACAGGTTTTAAGTTAAATATGTTGAAAACATGATCATATCACTATAAGTGATAGTATTGAGTTATTAAAGTAAGATTTTGATATTTTCAAGATTTCTTTCCACAAGGCTTTATGCCTATTACACCCAGAATATGCTTACAGCTTAAGAAAAGTTCTGTCCTTCACCACATTTCCTTCACCTACTACTTTTGCTGCTTCAGGTTAGCTCATCCCCTCATCTTTTGAGCTGTTTTCCTTATTTGTTAGTTTGCTTTTTAGGCTGGATCCAGCATACTGTGGAAAACTTGCCTCAGGGTTAGGAATTTTTCTAAACCAAGTGGAGGTGCTAGAATCAGCTTCAACCTGAAGCTTCCAAGAACTGGACATTTCAGCTTCAGAAACAATGATGTGTGGGTGATAGCAGCCAAATAGGCTGGGGATAGAACATTACCAGAAGTACTGGTGGAAACTGGACTCAACACAGAATTATTGAAAAAAACATAAATACAAACGGAGCTCATAGAATATTAAATGAAGATGTTCTGTAAGTAAAAGTTGGGTACTTATAGAAGATTTACCCAAGTAAAGACAAATACAGCACAGAGGATAATTGATGTGGCAGAGAGAACTCAATAATAATGACTTTGAACTTTTACAATAGTGTGTTAATGTATGTGTCAAAAGGAGGGATTGGATTTACAGTCAACAACCATTTGTTTGCAATTTTTACCACACAGGCAAATTAAGAACTCATGGTAACATTGTATGAAAATTACTTTTCTGAACTAAGGGCTATGTTTAGTTTTTAAGTATGCTATTCATTATTTTTTTTAGTACCCAAAAAGTAAAATTTTGGACGTGCACATTTTTCTATAACCTGTCTTCATTCTCTTTATGTCACTTCTATGGAAGTGCTGCTCCATTAATAATCCAGTTGGGTTAGAGAATTAATTAATTATTGGGAATGTTCTCTTTATGATTAGATTAAATCAAGAGGGCTGCTGAGAAAACTGGCATAGAGTGCAAAATAAGTCACCCATCAGTTCCTGAGTTTGTCTCATAAGGGGCTGACTCAGCCTCTGATGGTGGGTTTGGAGAAGCAGAACATAAAACTCCAGGAGCTGTGAAGGCTGTAGTTGAAATGGACCCTTTCCCTTGTCAGTTTGGATCTGTTACTCGTGTGCTGTTGAGTAGACTGAGAATTTTGGCTTTTTTTTGCGAGTTTATGGATGTTTTGCACTCATCAGTGTAGAAGTATAGATCCTTTAGAGACAGTGCTGGTCTCATAACCAAACAGTGATTTGGGCCATTGAAGGTTCTTCAAGTGGGACTTGCCTGAGACAGCCCAGAGCAAATCTCTATTCTTTGTGTATCCTTTCCTTTTCCAGGAGAACTTATTAGCAGCTTCCAGCCTCACCCATGCTGAAAAGATGGCAAACTGGAAGAGAGTTCTCCTACAAAAACTTCCTAGAACAGCAGGAAGATAATATTATGTGAAGGTTTCTGTAATAGAAGTAATGAGGTGTTGCTGCTACTTCTGGTGGTGTAAATGTATGTTTGAGAAAGAGGAGTATTTTTGAGCAGTTGCCTTTCCTAATCTACCCCCAAATCAATTTCAGACCTAGACATCAGAATTTTTCTACAGATCTATGTTTTATTAGGACTGGTGTATGTAATACCATACTGCATCAGAATTAATGTTAGTAAATTATCATTAATTATCACATTGTTTTACAAATGGGAGATTTATATAAAAAAAAAATGCTTTCATATCTATTTGTTAAATACCAGATGCTCTGATTGGCTTTCTTGAAGTGCAGAAAGTATTGAATGGAATGAATATGTTGCAAAATGTTGACTGTCACCATAATTAAATATATTTTGGTCATGACATGAAAAAATTTCCTAATGCATACTCTAGATGGGAAATGGAGATGCATTACAGGAAAAAACCCATAGAATTTCAAGTTTTTAAATGTAATGCTATGTTTTAAAGGATTTTAAATTTCCACAGAATGATTCACTGAGCTTTGAAACAATAGACATTTACATAATCAGAGTGTATTAGCACAGGATATTTCCAATACCTCAGCAAAACCTATGTGCCTAGTTTTTAGCTTTATACCAGCACCTAAGGAAAAAATATGGCAAATACATCCATTTGACAGCTAGCACTAATATAGGAGTCAAACTTAAAAGTGCACTGTACATACCCATCATTATAAGAAAAACCTTACAAGTATTCTTTTGAAGTTCACTTATGAATTCAGTTTGACTGTGTTAATGACTTGTACTGATTTCTTGAGGTTGAGCTTTATGAGTGCAAATACTTATGGAAGGTGTATTTTAAGTCTGAGTGCCAGAATATTAATCAAAACCTTAATTACATATTCAGTAGTAATATTCACAATTCATGTGGGTCTTACTTAATTTCATTACTCATCCAATCAAGGATCAGAAGCAATGACATATGATTTAAATAGCAGATTGTTTTGGATATTTCTAATTAGTAGGCACAAAGGATTGGTTATCAAAGAAATTAACTTTGGCACCTTGAAAACTGAATAATAACCTTGAAATAAGAATAAATTCAACATCCAAATCTGTTCACAGAAAATTTACTAAATGTTTTTATGCATGCTTACTATATATAAACTATTTGCAAATAAATAAATGACAGAAATAGCATAGAAATATGTATTCTAATTGCATTTCATAGATCATTCTTTGGACAATTCTTCATGAATAGCAACCTTAATAGATGTGGAGCAGACAACAGGATTTATGCTCATTTCAAGCAATTGTTTTAGGTATAAATATTGCCAAGATATTTATATTGTGACTCAAGAATGCATCTTATTGTGATACTGCCTCTTTGAGCAATGAAATTCTAATTTGGTCATAATAGAGAATGTCTCACACTGGATTTATCTTACTGTGTGGGAGCCTGTCATTGCTTCATCTGTGCTTTCAATTCCCCATCCTCAAAAACCTGTGAAGTCTTTTGAGGGGACAAGGCTTTGAAAAGTCTGTCTGCAAACTCGAAGGACCAGTGGGAGAACTGGGTCCTTCTCTCTGTCCTGCTGTCACTCCACGCTCTGTTAAGTGTCCTTCATCTGCACTCCCAGCCAAAGCTCTCTGATTCTGTGATCTACCACTCATGATGCCAGAGGAAGGCTGCTCTGTGGCTCCCTCAAAGCTGTATTTCTGTGAGCAGTACTGGATTATAGAAGCAAGGAAGCACGACTTGGGAATAGTTTAGGAATAATATTAATTGCCATCACTCAACATGAACCTGGGATTTGTTGCTAGCAATTTCCTTGAACAGGCTGTCCCACTTTTTTTTTTTTTTCTTTCTTAATATGAACATAATTTTTGCCTATAGACATCACAAAGAGAAGAAATCCATGACGAAATAAGGTAGAATCTCAGAACTGTCAGTCATGGGAGTACCTTTTTTAATTTCCTTTTTCTCTTGGCAAGTATTTTTTATCATATTCAAGCATTAGCTCTGAGAGAGAAATAATGTTCACTTCAAAAGCCACTTCCTCCTCAATAAATAATTCAGAGTCATAGACTGTTCATGAGGAATTATCAACACACTAGTAGTAATTTAATAGACCAAGCAATCGCACTC
Organism: Erithacus rubecula; assembly: GCF_903797595.1. NCBI lineage: Eukaryota > Metazoa > Chordata > Aves > Passeriformes > Muscicapidae > Erithacus > Erithacus rubecula. The sequence goes on from NC_136689.1 coordinate 110,154,258, forward strand.
ACTTTAGCCTACATATGATTTAAATAGAATATGACAGTTTAGGGTCTCCATTTGCCCCATGGCATGTTGGGATCAAACTTGGCAAGTGATTGCAGTGTTCTCATATCTTCTGAAGAAGTGAATAAAAGTTGCATAATTCAGAGAGGATTTCTTAATTACATGCTAAATCAGAGTTTGCTTGCTTGTGTTCTGAATCCAAATTGTAGCCCAGGACCAGCTCTAAAGCATGTGAATATTTTTCTGAACCTTGTTAACTAGCAGCTCACAAGCTTGTCACTTTTTTTTAAACTTGTTGAGTTATTATTTTGTGGCAGTGTTTCAGTATATTAGTTACCTTTGATTTATCCCATGGGTGAAAGGCTGCTCCCACCCTTCCTGAACTGCCTGACACATGGAATCCATCAACTGAGGACACCATGCTTTCTGAAAGTTTTACCTCTTTTGCTTTTTCAAAGAGTCAGTTTTATTTTTTTTTCTCTTTCATTCCCATTAGTAGCCCAACACCACTGAGTGTTAGCTACTGGTTGAGCTGGCAAGTTTTGTTTTTCTCACAGTCATAAATAGCTATGGTGAAAAAAAGACAAATTCCTTCTCACTCCAATACTTTAGCCCCTTGATATGAAAATGCAAAACTTCCAGTATATCAATGGCATTCGTATCATGTGCTACTAGAACTGTCATATCTGAACTCAGATTAGGATTTCTGTTTTCATACATTGCTTTTTCTGGAGTGGCTCAAATGTATTCACACTGGTTTGTCACAAATTTGGCACAAATTTTCTTCTGTTTTGGCTGAATGACAGTAAGCACTCCTACGAAGGTTTAAGGCTATAATAATTTAAATCATAGCAATTTATCTTCCATCCGTGGAGGTGGGTTTGTGTGCAAGGCAAGGGAAGCCTACAACCAAGAGATGTTACATACAATGCTTAATTTTACACATTTGCTCTTTCTGTTCTCTACAGTCTGTATCTTCTAGAAAGCCTTTTTTTCAGGTGGCCTTCTATCCATGACAGCGGTTATGCCAAAGATATATAATGAAATCATACATAGAAACTTGTAATTGTCTTGATGATAGGAGACAGTCCAGGATTATTTCTTCAGGAAAATAGCAGGTTGAAATTGAGACTGAAGAGTAGCATGTTTTCCTGTGTTCTTGTGAAGGAAATAATTGCCCTTCAAATTTCTACAGTATTCTCCAATTCATCTGGCTTATAAGGTAAAAAGAGAGACAGGACTTCTCTCACAACCTGTTTACCTACAAGGAAGGCTATAAGTAATTATTTCTCCAAAGTTCCACTATAATCTGAATAGATTTAGGAATGGTTCATATCTTCATAAAAATTCCTGCTTCCTGGAGGAAAGGTAATGCCACAAGTTTTGGCTCATTGCTGTGAATGTAATGCTGGTCTTGTTATTAAACTTTCTGGTTTACCTGGCCTTTCATCAGAACTCCACCAGAGATTTTCATTTTGGAAACAGTTTGCTGTTCATACAGCATGCATGGAAGGAGCAAGGAACGTTAGGTCAGTGACATGCAGAAGTAAGGAACATTAGGTCAGTGGTGGATTTGTTTCTGCTGTGATTTAAAGTGTCTTTAAGATGTTCAGAAATTTCCTTTATGCTCCAGTGGGACAAGAGCTTGGATGCATGATGGAGCACTGGTGATCAGCACATAACTCATAATGCTACAAGGGATGTGTTTTGAAGCATTTAGCTGTTATTGTGCAGATGGATGAAAAGAGACATCTAAAGATGTATTCTTGTCTGACTTAGAAACTGGTCTCAGGTTGTTGCTTATGCATATGGAAGAAGGACCTTAAATATATATATATGTATAAAATAGGTGTAAGAGGAGGAGAATGGGGAAAATGAGGATAGAACAGTGGATGTAGAATTGTTAACAGGAATTTGGTTAGCAAAGAAAACTCAAAGGTGCAGACAGTGTCAATGGCACATTGCTCCTAGGATGGTGCTTGATCTGTTCAGTGGCTGAATGTTGTCCCTAAGGAAAAAGATGAAACATGGATACAGACTTGCCAAAAACCTGTGCAAGAAAACAAGTGGAAACAACAGTGCAGGACTTGAATAATGTGAATTCGTGACTGGGATTAGGGACTTAAATGTTGTGTGCTATCAAGAAAAGAGAGCTGAAATTAATGACCTGCAGGTATTCTGTTGAGTATTAATGATATGATGACTTGGAAGAGTGGGATATATTTGTTTAAAAAGTAATTTTTTTAGAAGGTCTGTGAAGGTGGTTTACCTGGCCTAGAATTGGGATGCTGGAGTAGTGTTGTGAAAAGGAAAGGGTAGAGATTCCAGAAATCTGTGAAAATGTTATCCCATGTGGGGGATTTAAACTGCTTAAATGGATACAGAAGAGCACAACATCTTAGTAACCATCACAGGTGTTTTCATGTGGTAGCTAACAGTCTTCATCCAGTAGCTAATGCATTAGGATATGTCACAGTGCTGTTTTTGATGGGAATATTTTAGAACTTTTAGAATTTCTCATTAAGGAATGAGGGCACTATGGAAGACTGATAACACTGAATAACCTTCAACAGCATGATCACAGATAACTTCCTTTTATGTTTCTTGAAGAAATAAAGTTGCTATGTGGTTTGTTCTGTTTTGTTTTGTTTTCCCCAAAACTGCGTAATTTCATAACTGAGGCAATTGGCTAGTAAGAGAAATTTGCTTCTGCAAATATATAAAGAAATTCTAAATTTCTTTGAAATTGATAATGCTAACACTGTGGGAATCTAAACATCAACAAAGAGAAAAAATTGTAGGATGCAGCTCTGAAATGAAGAGTGTGTTTGCAGCACCATTAGGAATCTGCAAATAGTGGCCTGCCACCTTGTCTCCTTTCCTTCCCAGTTTAAGCAGCACTAGGGTTCAGAGGTCAAGAGGTTTGGAGATAAAGTGAGACTGTCCAAAACCAAGCTGATCTGGCCTTTACAGGAAAAAAAAAACAAATAGTAAAACACTCTTCAGCTATGTAGTAGGGACAGAAAAAGGAAGAAGGACAGATGCTATTTTATGAGAAGGGATATTAAAGGTAATGTAGACAAACTTGGTGATTTCCCTGATTTTTCAGTAAAGACAATTCTATTATCATAGTGATAAAGTGAAGACAGATAATGTATATGATGATACTAAAACAGAAATAACCACGACTGCAGTGAAAGCAACAATAAATGAGTTTTTCTTTGAAAAATCAAAGGGAATATATAATTCCAATTCCAGAATACTGAAAGAGCTGGTGAATTGCATCTGTGTTTTAAATCTATTAATATAAATGTGGCACCATAAGACTGGAGAACAGCTACAATATTTAGGAAGCTGAGAAATAAAATTATTCATCAGCTGTCCATCTATGAGTAAGTGATGCTGTGTGTCCTTTCCTTTAAAATCTATTATAAAGATATAGAGTTAAAGGACAAGGGGGAAAGAAATACAGCTTAACAGGGTTTGCTTAACATCACCACTTAAGATGCCAAACTGACATGGGAACTTTGCCAGTACTTTGCTGAATTTTATAGAGAAAGGCAGTGTGCTGTGTGTTTTCTGTCTGGCAAGGAAAATCTTGTGATGCACCCTGGAAATTTTCAATAGAGATGGACAAAGAAGGGGATTAGCAAGAGACTGAAGTGTATGAAAGAAACCAATTCACTGACAGGTGTGTTTAAATACAACCAATGCAGCTTAATTATGAGGGGCACTGTGGCCACAGCCATGCCTTCACTGGGTGACCCAAAGCTCGTGGCACACTGAGAGCTTACATCCCTGTTGTTAGCCTCTTCCTTCTCATCCTCTCATCCAGGAGACATATGTTTAAACCACTGCATTACCATTATGTCAGAATTTCCAAACTATAGCTCTCTTTGTTTTCAAAATTCTGAATTTTATATCAGATAGAAGCTTGCATTTCACAGCATAGTCTGAGCGTATTGGGATTTTGTTTATTCTCCAGGCATGATATGAACAGATAAAAAAATTGCTGGTAGAAATACAGTCAAAACTAATTGAGTCTTTCTACAGTTTAATTTTGCTCCACAGAGATGTATTGTCACATGCTATGAAATCAGGGGGTTTAAAAACTTCAGAGTCAATGATTTAAGCTCCCGTTAAACATCTTCTCAAATAGGATTCCAGCTTGTATATTTGTGGCATACCCTGAGACCACAGTTAAACTGGAGCTTTCCATATGTTGTGGCATGCCAGAAAATCTTGCTTAAGCTTGCTATGACAATATATCTATGGGACCACGTTTTTTCAAAAGATACAATACTCAGTTTAGACACCTAGCCTTGGTGAGAGTTTACTGGCTGCCCATCACCTGGGTGCATGCAGGTGAGCAGTTCTGTCTGAAAAAAAAAAAAATTAAAAAAAAAAAAAAAAGAAGGAAACTGCTGTCCCTGAAGATTGAGCAACTTTATATCATTTAGATCCCACGTGTAGGGATAAACTCCAAACAAAAGCTAGCCTGGGTGTTTTGTTTGACCATGTGCCTCGTACTTTGAAAGACAGCATGCTTGGGGTGTCAGGGTACTTTCATCAGTTCCTGTAAATTGAGGTGCTTGTGAGTTCTGTGTGTGCAGAATTTTGTAGGATTCCTTAAATTAAAATGTGAAAATAACGTCATGTTACTGTGGAAATGTCTTAATTTTAGTTGTAATGCTTTGAAACATTCTCACCTGCTGCTACAGAGTAAACACGACAGCCATAGAATGAGACTAAATGAGAAAAAGAATGGAATTGCATCACTGGGTCAGCATATACATTCCTTGTCTACAACTGTAATGACACAGGTTTATGTCAAATACTGTTGAAGAACTTTCTCTAGACTGTTTTTCAGAAGTGTTTGTTCACTGGTTAGTACTTGAGTTTTTTTATCCTCAGGTGTGGAAGTGTCTCCTTTCCCTTGTGTTATGTAAATATAGGTGCTAAGTGATTCAGAAAGTGAGTTAATCTGAAAAAGATGCTTATGTCTGAGCCTAGAATGCCTCCCCTCTTGTTCAGACCCCCAACAAATGAGGTAGTGCTTTACTGAGTGTCAGACCAGTACAAAAGGTGAGTGGGCACATTACCCTGCAGTCTGCAGGCAGAGGCACCCCTGCTTTGGGCTCCACAGGATGGCTTAATAATGTGTCCAACTCCTTTAACCAGCCTCCTGACTCCAGAAATCCACAGAGCACGTAATATCTTAGCCAACCTAGGGGAAAAAATAAAATCTAGAATCAGGCCATTAAATTGTATTATATAAATTGTATATATATATATAAATTGTAAGGTTGCTAATAATAGTTGCAAAAGGGATTACTCAATCACTGAGAGCAGTAGAGCAGTGGAACTCTTTTTCCCCAAGGAGCTGGGATTTTTGCTTGGTGAGTAATGCTTCAGCAGCCCTCACAGTGAAGAGGTGTATAGAAAGCTTTGATCCTGCAAGCACCTTGCCACCTGTGCTAAGCACATATACAAGCAAATGAAGAGTCTGGCCTGTGCTTACCAGACTCAGACAAATTCAGTTGCATGAGTGAGACAGAGAAATAAATACATGACTAAATAAATCAAGTATTAAGTGTTCATAATGTTAAGAGGAAAAGAAAAAAAGCTGGGGTTTACATTGCTTCTTTTTCTTTTTAATTATTTTTCTTTTTAGAAAGGTAACTATAATTCATTCAGATACAGCAAAATATTGTTGGACCAAAAGAACTGGACTCATGAGTAGACATGAGGATGGCAGATTAGTTTGCCCTTCTAAACCATCCAGACTTGTATAGTCTGCTGATATTCTGTATTTATATACTTCTTGATCTTAAAACTAACTTTAAAACTTTTAGAAGTCAACAAACTTGTTCCAGTTCTGCTTTATACTACTGAAATTTTTTGCTGAAAAACAGGACACATTTCAATAGTGAGATTAGCTAGACTGTGAAATATTACCCCTCAGGGAAGTCGTAGGAGACCAGTTGCACGGATCATTTAAATGCAATTAGAAAAACCAGCAGAGGATGGAGCCAGGCAATTCCCCCTCCCGCCCTCCTATGCTTCCTCCCCAAATAAGTTTGAAAAATGTCATTTGGGAAAATAATAATGGAGTCAGGTTGAATTTAGCAAGTAGTTTTGGCTGAGAAGGGACAAATTTGAAGATCTTTTATTCCAGTAATTTTGTTAAAATGTCTGCACATTAGGGAGGAAAATTTGATGCTAAAAATGCAACTTGTCATTTTGAAATTTAGTGCTTTCATTTATGAATTGGGTCATACTTATTCCAGGTTGATGCAAGTACATAATTATATTTTTCTTTTCCTGCTTGTTTCATTCCCCAACATGAGATTTCCCCAACATGAGATTTTAATTATGCCTTTTTTTTTTTTTTTTTTTTTTTTGTCATCTCATTCGAACCAAGAATCTGTTATTTGCACTGTTCTCTAAAGTATAATAAGAAGTCAGTGTCAGGCTGATAGAAGGACATGCTATATCTTTTCCTGTGAGATCTCTTTCATTTAGAGCCTGTGATTTACAGGTTGAGTTGGCTGTCTCAGCTTAAGTAATGCCTTTAGTAGCTTTCAAGTTTGATTTTTCTGAAAATCTGGTGATGTGTATCAGCAACTTCAGTTTCAGTATGAGGTACATTTTTGCATTCCCTCTCAAAGTTGGGGTTTAAATATCTCAAATTTGGTGCTTAAAGTGCTTATTTAGTGCTGAAAGTGCTTTGGTGCTTATTTAGAATTGCTTAAAGTAGTTCTAAAAAGAAGAAAAGGCCAAGAGGGTTTTTAGTGGTTCTTAGGTCTTAGATTGCTTTTCTGAACAGGGAGGAATTTTACCCACTGAGCCCTGGAAGGTTTTCTCCCATGCATCTTCCATCGTATGGATGTCAAATGCTCTGACAGATGGGGAAAAATTGTAACCAGTGAGGCTTCATAAAAATAAGAATTTTTGGTGCTACTGGGACTAACACTGCAATATTTAGCAACCTATTGTGAAGCAGCAGATGTATAATTTGATATACATAACTTCATTAATCATATTTCTTTCTTAAATGGTGATTAAAAAGAAGTGCTTAGAAATGAAAGTTGTCTACAAAAGCTTGGTCTTGTCTCATTACTTCAGAAAGGTGGTTGTTTTCCCCCTCTGTTGCTGTCTGTTGTTAATTAGGGATGTAGAGATGGATGTGTAGAATTAGGTTGCACATAATCTCATCTGAATATTTAATCATAAATGATTAAGATGAAGATTTATAGCACAGGTTTTGACATGCTGGCTGATAAAGCAAGGTTAATAGAGCTATATTCTCCCTAGTTATGGATTGTCTGGAAAAGCAGGCAAAACAATAGTGTCTATAGACATTAGAGGGCAACAGGATCTCCAAGAATTTTCTGTCCCTTCTTTATTTTTAGAAAAAAAAATTGCTGATTGTCTGATGTAAAACTAAAAGTTTCATGAAAGAAAATTTAAACAGAAAAAATCCAAAACTGAAAGACAAATTATTTCCTAATGAAACATACAGCTGTGGATTCTAATAAAAGGATAATAGCAGATCTCTTTTGTTTGAAAACTCTAGATGTTATTTGATGGAATAATCTGCTAATGTGACACAGTATGACCAAGGTCACATATTTTCCTATCCCATCCAGTTGTATTTTTTTGGATTGAAAATTACTGGGTTGCATGTTCCAGCTGCTCTATAGAATGCAAGGTCATTGATATCTCCAGGACCTCATGAGTTGGGTATGGTTGCATGCATTTGCTGCACAAATAACTGAAAAGTTATTAGGAAGTGTAGTAGTAACACAATTATTAGTATATTATTTATATAATATATTTTCTTGTAATCTCCCTAATAAGAAAGAATAATTGATTAATTATAACACTGCTCTGGAGGACCTGAACTATCATTAGATAATACTTGATTAGCTGGAGGAAGAACTGAGATAAATAAAAATATGCTTCCAATTAAAAAAAAAAAAAAAAAAAAAAAAAAAAAAAGAAAAGGCAAATATCATAGAAATTGATAATCTACATCCAAAATTGAATCTGAAATTCAGTTCAGACACTGCCTTTCTGAAAATATTCTCTCTGAGAACACTGTGGACATCTTATTCTAACCTACACATTTATGACTACAAAAAGGAAAAAAGGACATGTAGAAATATCTCAGCATCAATAGAGCTAGTCAATCTGTTCTGGGTCATCCTAGCCCTGCCAGGGATCTAGAAATTAAGAAGTGCTCCACTCATCTGTTGTGAAGATGCAGTGAGACAGAAAGTCTGCAAAGTTGCCAGGGGATATTTCTGGGATCAAAACCCTTGAAATCATGAGCTCTGGTGTTATTTCTGTGGTAGACTTTGTGCAGGTGTAGCCCCTGCTACAGCATGGGGTTAGGACAGGGTACTCATGAGTACCAGCACTGGCCAACGTGTATTGCCACTCACATCAATGACAATTTTTACCAGGGCCTTTAAAAATGAGAGCTAGGAGATTGACACTTTTGGAAATCTGTGATATGGGAATTCACAAAGTCTGAATTTATCCTAGAAAGCTTAATTTTGCATTCAGCTTGGAGGAGGGAGTCTCCCCCAGGAGAGGAGCTGATGACAGCAGGCTGGTTGTAGCTGCTTGCTGCTTTGAGTTATGGTCCTGGAAGAGCCCGTCTCCTCTGCTGCCCGTAGGAGGAACCTAGGCAGGCTCTGTAAATATCTCCCCAAGTGGCTTTCCCTGCTGTCTTCCTTACTTGGGTATTTCTAGCCCTGGGCTGCTGTTGCTGTCCCTTTCTTGCATTTCCTGACATCCCCTCTGCCTACCCCTATCATTCTTGTTCCCTGTTACTAGATTAAGGGTGGGAGTGTTGCTTTTCCTGTTCAGAAATGCCTTCTGTGTAACATTGATCCAACCCTGGTGGTCATATCCTGTGATATTGATCATGTAATTTGTGTGGAGGATAGAAAGATAACTGTTCTGTACCATAGGTAGCAATCCTTTTTCATTTTGTAGGGCGTGGAGAGGATTTTTTTTACCAGACCTCAAAACTTACAGCAGTAAATGAGCTGTTTAAGCTTTTTTGTAAAAGCCATTGTTCTCTCTCTGTAAAGTCAAAAGAATTGACATATCTCATTAGTCTGTTAAGCAGTACAAAGATAAATGCTTTATATATAAGAATGAATACAGATGATGATACCATTTATGTTGTAGGCTTCATAAATGTAAGCTATAGTGTCTATAAAGAGCTTTTACTTATAAATTCTCATGATATTTTATTGGTTTTTTTTTATTTTCATAGATAATTTATTTTTCTAAGTAGATGAATACTAAGTGGTCACAGATGAAAACTATCTACAATAAAACATAAATATTGTCTGTTCTTTGTTAACCAAAAACTTGATCAACTCCTGCTTTGTTTCCCTAAACAGTTGGTGATTTTGATATTATAGAGGTTTTAATGACTTTGTAAACAAGATATGAAATGTCTGAATTCTCAGAGGCAAGTGGTGAGTTGTGATCACTGTTCTTTACTGGCTACAAATTAATTATGAAGGTAAGCCATGCTAAAATTGAGGTTTCTTTCTGTATTTTGCTGGATAGTTATTTACTTGTGCAAAATGAAGTTCGATACACAAACAAAATCTTGGTATTTTTTTCTCAAGTATATATAGATGTATGTAAGGCAGAAAATGTGTTGTCAGCTCCCAGTTAATTTGAAATTCAGCCCTTCTCAGCAAATTTTGCTCCATTATGTATTTGTTTCATTTACCTCCCAAGTCTGGTCTTAGAATATGTTTCTATGGGTAATTACACTAAGTAGCCCCATTTAAAAGCCTGCTGAGTAGGGCTGGACCTTTAACCTGTAAACTTTTTCAGGCAGAGACCATAACTAAAGTGCTTATAAAATTTGTATCTTGGCAATGATGGGTATTATGCCTGGAACCAGAAAATAATAACAGAAGCTACTGAGGGAGTTTCCCAGAAATTAACAGAATTGAGTAGGGTATCTGAGCTCCTGATGATAGATTCCTGCTTTTATTTTAGTCAGAACATCATTTTGCATGGGAACTGTGAGATGTTTGGTGAAGGGACAGCCTATCCTAATGATTGACTGCTTCACCCAGTGTATCAACAGGACTAATAAAGGATATTTCCCATACATGCAAGCTGTTGTGCCTTTTATCCTGAAGCCATCATGCTTCCAGCAGCACTGCCAAAGACACTCTGGGAGAGGTTTGTGTTCTCTGCTTGGGAGTTGGGTAACAGCACTGACCTGGGACACAACCCAGGGGTGAAGGTACTGAAGGTGGCAGAGGTGAATGGTCAGTGTGCTAAGATATGATCCCTGTAGCAGTCCTTCCAATGCAATTCCTGAAGGGCAGGTGTAATAAATTCAGATGAGAGGGATATTGTTTTGTATGCACACCTCTACATTCATAAGGGAAAAGTAAACACTTCTTTTTTTTTTTTTTTTACTGGTGATTTCATAAAACTGCAGACAAGTGACAGCATGATTTGGTAAAAAATAAATAAGTTTTTCTTCTGTGTTGCCAATGTTGAAAGAGCAGATGTGAAAGATTTTCCTAAAAGAATTTTCTATTCATATGCTGAAGTCAGGAAGAGCATAATTAGAAGTTAACTAAAAATAAGAGCCAGTTTTCTTATTGACGGCTGTCAGCAAGTATCTATACAGCAAGGAAATACTTGACCCCAACATGTACTTCTAAAATTGTTAGCTTCTAAATTTGCTCAGATGGGTCATGATGTTGTTGGTTCTTTTGCTGCTGAGAAGTGACACTGACGATTACATTTCCATTTTGAAGCAATTTTTGTTGCAGTACTTAGAAACTTAAAGTCTTCACTGGTACTATTGGCAGGAAAATTACTTTTTCAAAGCCATTTTACTAAATGGAGTAAAAATTCCTAATAGCTTTTGATTAAAATTTCTCAATTCTTTAAATGTTTTCTACAAGTGCTTAATTACATTACTTCAACTTGAATGCTGTCAGTGCAAAATTTCTCTTTAAGGGAGACTTGAATTCTGCCAACACTCCTTCTGTTCTAGACAGTGAGGTAAATAATAGATTTTTTTCTTTTTAAGAGATAGTTCTGTGCCAGAATTCCTGTATTCCTGCAAACACACACAGACCTTCCCTTCTGCACTAGTTGATTGTCATAAGAGAGAGAGAGCATAAGCATAAGGATTAATGCACAGACCTACATATGATAATATTAACCACGTTCAGAGCCATTATTTCTCACTATTTTTACAGTCCTCTTTCTGGTGCTGTGTGATGGCTTGAATTTCAGACAGCTACAAATGTTGTCCCTTTATACTTGGACCAGTTCCAATTTCCACCAGTGATATCTTGGAGTCTAACAGCAGTTTCCCAGCAGTAATGGCTGAGAAGACAAGAGCTGCTTAATAACTGCCTGTCATTCCAGTTGATGGAAATAAAGGAGTGTCCACATGAGCCCCATAGGTTCTGCCTGGTGTGTCTGAGGAGGCATGGTGTGCAGTTTGTGGCCCAGAATGGTGTGCCTTGTGCCTCTTGGGACCATCAAGCTGCACAGCACCATCCACAGTCCTTCCTCCTGCTGTTTTGCTGTAAACTCTCTTTGGGTCTGCCTTGGAGGAGAAATAAACTCTTTGGAAAATCGTCTCTGCTGGTGGCTTGCTGGAGAGCCTGTGGGACCTGCATGTTTGTGAGGCTCAGTAAATCCCCCTGTAACAAAAATTTTTCAGATCATTCACTCTCAGTCAAGGAAATTCATTGTTTCAGCCTGTGATGATCACAGTGCTGTTACTGGTGGGCTCTACCTTGAATGACTCTCGTGGAAGCAGGTGGGGAGCATGGACCTCCAACAGTACAGTGAAAAATGACAAGACAAAAAGCATGGCAGGTGAAGTAAACAGTCAAGAATGGACAAGGAAAAATCAGTTTAATCTTCTCTAGATCTGTGTGTGATATGGGTTTCTATCAATGCCAATAATAAACATCTGAATTTCATTTCAGGAGACTTTAAATATAATGTTTCAATGGAAATGTTTATCAAATGGCTTCTTTTGTTTTAACTCATTTAGCTTAACACTTCATAAATGACAGAAATCAAATGAGGGTAGCTTTCTGTCATGAATTTTAATTGTATCACTGCTCCATAGTTTATTTTTAAATTCTGAGAATCCTGGCTCAAGCCCAGCATCACAGCTACTGTGTACTGGAACCCTCCAAAAAGGTAATCCAAATTAAATAGAAGTGTGAATCCACAGTGGATTAATTAAATGACATTAAACTCTCATGTGGATACTATGAATCAGAATTAAAAGTGTCTTGATTCAATTTAACTTAATTTCCAGAGAAAATGAGTTAATTAAGTGTGCTGCAATTTTGAATGAAAGTGTCTTCACAGACGTTTAATATGTTTTGACTAATCCACTTTAAAAATTAATTCAGTTAACTTTCCTGAATGACCCTTGCACTGACAAACCTTTGGTAACTTGATAAAAACTCAAAGAAAGGCTAATGCTCAAAAAATAGACTTTTACTGTGACCAGTAGTTGAGAATTGATTTTGTATTGGAATTCTTGTGCAGTCAAGAAGCAGCTTTATTTCTTCAGTCAGAAATTGTTCTTCATTAATATGATCCATTCTGTCAAAGAAGAGGAAAACAGTTGTGCAGCTCTAAAAGTGAAGTACACATGATGCTATAGTTGGTTTTGCCACAGGAGGTTACTATATATGATTTGATTTTGAATATCAGAGCAGGAGATACCAAGTATTTCTGGTATTACAAGAACAGAGTAACAGCATTTCTCAAATAGTGAAGAGGATAGAGAAGTTCAGTTAACAGTTTTTTATTTTGGAAAGAAATAATAGACCACCACGGACCTAATCCACTCTGATAATAAGCTGGAAGGGAATCATTGAGATCAGGATGTCAGGAGAAGAATACTGCCATGGTATAAAGAAAAAGCAAATTATTCATGATTCTGTGATCAAATCATGTGAGTTAGGAGGGGTTGCAGTACTGCCAGTTAGGACTGTGAATGTGGATTGACATCTGCACAGCAATTGAGAGGGGAATGACAAGGAGGAGATATTGGAGGAGCACAAGCCTTTCAGTGGTCTTTCAGCAGATTCCTGTGGCAGTGTCCCACATTGGCCTGGGCCATAGGTCTCCCAAATGAGCTATGAAGCATTAACTGGACCTGACAAGGCTGAAGCTGGGGTGACAGAGATGAAGAGTGACAAACCTCAGTAAGCCATGCCCATAAGGCCTCCCTGAGCCACTATGTTCATCTGTCCCATTTTTCCTGGCACTGCTGTGATGCTTTGGACTTGTTGACTATCTTGGCTGCAGGCATGGAGATGGAGATGTTGCCTCTTCCTTCAGCTGAATATAAAGAACTTGTAAGGAGAATCCAGTTTGGTGCCACATGAGACCTAAGTACGACCAAGCAAGGAGCAGAAAGGAATGTTCACAATTGGGATGAGATAGCAAAAATATCAGGAAAGAGGGATAAGGACTCAGCTGCTGTCTTGCAGAAGTAGTGCTTGCTCCACTGATGGAGAAACTAACGTATTTGTCTTGGTCAGCTTTTTTTCTTGATTAATGGTTTATCATAATTTTTGTGGTAATTTGTGGGCTACTGGAGACTTCAGGACTCAGTGCTTTGTAATGGTAATGTGATGCAAAGAAGCTACAGAACTGAAAAATTATCAAATGCATGCTTTAATTGTACTTTGAATCTTTGTTCTTACTAGCCACTTTTGTTATCCTCTGTCCGTTGCAAGAGCCTTTAAGACCAACTATCATCCTCCAAGCACTTACAGAAATTACAGCAGCTATTGCTAGCAAAATGGAGAAACAGGTGCATAAGAAAATGAGATTTTGAATGCCTGCTTTAATTTTACTGCAAGAATAATCTCTGGAAACAAAGCTCTGATTAGAAAAGTGCAGAGAATCAAAAACAAGTTGCAAGAGTGTCTTCACTACATCTTTTAATTATGAGGAAATTTTGCCACATTTTCATTCTGTATTATTATCAGAGCACAATTTTCATGCCTTTCATATTCTAAAAACTCCAGAGTGACACACACATTTATTTCTAGTATTAAATTGTGCTGCTAAAGCATATTCTGTTTGGCATGACGTCCTTTCAGTTTAATTTTCTCCAAAAATCCGTTTCATCTTTTCAGAATATAAATGGCATACCATTGACCCTTCAACTTCCTGCTATTCCCTCCTGTCTTCAGTACTCAGATGACTAAGTTGGGAACGTGTTCAAGTGGTGGCATCTGGCTCTTTGGGGAGCTCTGTGAGCAATTACATTGGCAGCTTTACAGATGGCTCTTCATGCATTGTAGGGTGAATCTGAGCTTTTATCTTTTAGACATTTGTGATTTGGAAGAACTTGTATGCTGGTAAATAACTGCTCTCTTCCCTTCTTGAGTTTTTGTTCAAGGCTAAACTAAAAGCAGCAAAGCAGCTGCATTAAAACTCATTGCTTTATGAACCAGACACAAATGAAAAACACAAGTATTCAGCTACAAAGTTGTTTTTAAAGGTTTGGATATATGAATATTATCCTCCTTGAAGACTCTCTTCTCTGTCTTCTGTAAAACACATATTGTCTTGGTAGCCAAATGTTTCCCAACTAAGAATTTAAGGAATTGAAAGAGGAACTGTTAGCTGTTTAAAGAGAGTATTTCCTTCTGGTTCCCTTTAAAGACTGGTTGATTCCGGTGTGTCTGGAGGATCTTAAACCTGGATGCTTTGGAGTATTTTTTTTAGATGTATATGTTAGACATTTTTAGGGTAATCAAAAGGCTGCCTTATAAAAAGTTTGCCCCTCCTCAGAAAACTGTCAGTTTACACTGAAGCAGAATGTGGGGACAAGCTGAGGTTCAGAGAACCCTGATGGTTGCAAGAGGAGGAGCTTCCAGATTCCACAGCCCTTGATTTTCTGAACCCAAGTTAAAGTAAGGAGACCAATTTATTTTTATTTTTGGAGCATATCTGATCTGATGTTAAGCAATTCATTAATGTCTTTTGGGGACATGGAGTTGTGTAGATAGGCAGGAATAAGGCTGGAAAATTTGTCAGTACAGGTTGCAGAATTGGATGTCTTTTAAATGCTCCAGCTAAGCCTTGAATAAGATATTTTCAAGCGAAGATGTCTAATTTCATCCCTTTTCTTAGCTGGGTTCAGAGGACAGCAGTGAAAATGTCATGACTGCACCTAAGACAGCAGATTCAGGGATTTGTGACATCAGAGCAGGGGGGCAGTCTGATCCAGTTTTTCACTTGTAGCCTGTGAAGGGAATTGCTGATAGGGCTTGCCTGCCCTTCTGCCTGACTTCTTCCTGTCTAGAAACAGTGCTTTTAATCAAACAAGAGGGCACAAGAGAAATCCAGGCATTGAGATTTTGCATTACTGATTTTTATAGATAATAGATTTACAGATAATATCTGTTCAAGTAAATCTGGCCTGGATCATAGAAAAACATTTGCTAGTTGCATTACTGAAAAAAATTACACATTGTCTGTTGGGATCTGAGGTTAGTGAAATCAAGAGACTGTTTTCCAAAAATCAATTTTTCTAGTTGCACGACTCCCTCAGGAGCAAAACAAGGTCCTTGGACTTGGAAATGAGGGGGAGAACCTCCCAGAAATGCTGAGAAAACATTTGATATATATAATATAACCTGTGAAATCCTGAAATCAGAATGCTTTATCATTTGAGACAATTCTCTAGAATTGTTGCTTTGATTAAAACTGCTTGATTATAATATTTGATTGTAGAAAGTTTTATTATGTGTTCTTTGTGAAGCATTCCAGGATTGAGGAATTTTACACAGCATTTCCAATGAGATGGATTTTGAGCAAATACACCGTATCTGAGTTGCTATGAGTCCATAATCTCTTTTAATACTTAGAAATAGAAACTTCTGACTAATCTTTTTCCAGTTGTAAGACTGTAATGTACTCATTTGAAAGATTAGCTGATATTTTGTAAGGGTACCCAAAGTAAAATGTGAATCAGCTTAAAGGACTTAGCAGAAAGACAGAATTTTTGTATATCCCATAGAAGATTGAATTACAGCCTTTGAGGATCCTGTGTTCACACTCTCTGCCAGAGCCAAGAGAGTAAAAATCATTACTGAACTATGAAGATCCTATGACTTTCATGCGTCTTGGACAATTTGATTATTGGACTGTTACCTGGTTTTAATGAGTTAATTTCTGTCTGACAACTGACACACAGAGAAGTATGGCAGTGGCCTTAGACAACCCTTCTGCTGGCATTTAAAAGAAAAAGTAAGGAGCTAGCTAGTTTTGAAGACTCTCATGACTCTCCATTCCTGCTCCCTGGGGGAGAGAGAGGAACAAAACTGTCCAGACTCAGAAGGGCCAGACAGGGGCCTCAGGGAGAACAGTGAAGTTAGGGAAGATGCAATGTAACCTGGCTTTTGTGGCAGTGTTTTCTCCAGTTGCTTATTCTTATAAAGCATAGTCTCTAAAGAAGCTGTTCTGAGCTGCCAAGAACATATAAGTATTTTCTAAGGGTAGAATGTAACCAGGGAAAGATTTAGAAGGAACATTTCCATTCAGAGGAGAATAAACTTTATTTGCATAATGTTTAACTACTACTTAGTAAAAGTTAGTGTTTTTTTTATTATAATTATTTTTTAAATTACTACGTTTACTCAGAAACAATGAATTACTGACTAAAGGGACTTAAATGCAATAACTCATTCCCTTAGGCAGAAAAGTTTCCTGATGGAAACTCAATTCCAAATTTGTAATAATAAAAACCAACAAACAATGATTTTGAGATATTTTCTTTCTGATGCCATGTATTATTAAAATAATTATGTGCAAAATTATTTTTTTTCTTTCTTAAAAAATTCCCTAAGCAGATGAAATCTCTTATGCACTGACTAGAGCAGAAGCATAACCAACTTCATTTTTCTTCTTTATCAGTAGAAAAGAATAGTGTGAAAGACAAATGGGAAGCAGAATTCTAGCATTAATCAGTAGGATCAATTTTGCAAGGCATCTCTCTCTCTACTCAATTTGGAAAACAGGATGAATGCCATGAAAAGCTTTAAAACTGCAAATAATTTATTATTGGTTTGTGTACTTCAGGTTCTGAATGCCTGCTTCTTTCTGCACTGGAAAATGTCCAACAAAACTCTGTGCCCCCAGGTCCCAGGATCTACCTATAAAATAGAGAAAGCCAGTGGAATACTCTCTTCTCATCTCCCTTTTGGGTCTTAATCTATGTTGTTAAGTTGAAATATTTGCACATAAAACACAGGCTGACAGAAATATGCCAAAATCTACCACAATGTATGTATGTAAGGTCAGCCAGCATCAAAGCCTGCAGACAATAATTTCTAAACTCTCCCTTGTCAGCTTAGAGAAGAGATGCCACAGCCTGCAATACACCCTAGCTTTGGCAGAGCTGGGTCTCTTGACCTGCCAGAGTGAAAACCAGGACCACAAAGGAAGGAAATACTGAGGTCATGGCTTATGGAAGTGGATTCTGTCAGATTGTGCCTTTCAGCTGCTTTCAGCTGACCTTGAATTTTTGGAGAAGTCAATTCTCTGATTGTCTTGGCCCAAACCAGTTTAATGTAAATTTCCTTTTCTTGTTATTTTTTATATGCTATTGCACAGAATTCACATTCTACATTGTGTTGGCCTCTGAATAGTTTGTAGACATACATATGAGAGTATCCATGTAACGTGTGATACAGGCAAGTCTGTGCTTCACTAGCTTTGGTTTCCAAATGTCTTACAGATATAATGTGTTATCTGTTTAATCTGCACAGTCATGGCATGAATAGCTAGAATAAGCTACTTGATGTTGCTCTAAGTTAGGGGAGCAATCCTGTTAATAGCGTCTAGAAAATTGAGGGTAGGCATCTCCTACTCATAAAAACCATCTAAGTGTAATAGAGGATGTTTTTGGTGATATACCCATACTTCCATGCATTCCACTGTGTAAGTCAAAGAATTTTGGGAGTGGTAAAGAAACCTGAATGGTGAACACACAGCACAGTAGCAAAACTGCCACTAGCAATATTTGATGAACTGAAACTACAAAACACTTTCAGTAGTCACTATCTGCTGTCAGTTCTCCTGCACTCTAGCTTGTGCAACATAATTCTCCTTTGAAGGTTTTGAGGCAGTGATGCTTCTCCCAGATGTGTCTTGCAGTGAATTCTTCCTGCTCCTTCTCACACTGTCAGTTCTTTGCTGACATGGCCCTTTCACTGGCTTTCTGTGTTGTTCCACTGAAGAGGGAGAATGCACCCAACCCTGTAGTCTTTCATTGGTAAAGCACGGCAGTGTCCAGTTAATAAAAAAATTAAATTACTGTAATTAAATAAGATTTTCTTTCCCCTCAAAGGCACATATTGAACTTGTGATGTGTGCCTAAGATTAAAAAAAGCTCCAGTCCAGAACTAATCCAAATAATATGTGATGGAGAGGCAAGTAGAAAATGTTAACAGTAGTTGTGGTTTGGAAATGGGATCATTAACTGTGCTGACATTCCTTCAGTACTGACAATTTGATCTTTAGGTGATCTCCATTGCCTTGGAAAGGATGAAATTTTAACTGTAACGAATTTCAGAATTTGTTTCTTTCTATCTGTTGGCTTTTTAAGATCAAGAACAATTACTTCAAGATTTTTCCTAAGCATATGGCTCAGAATGGTATTAGTTTTTAAAGACGTATTATTTTTATGTAATCTCATTATACCAGCCTTAGGGAAAATACCAATTATTGTGTGATTTGCATGAGTTGGCAACACTGAAATGGTAGCGTGGTACGGTGCAGCGTATCATATGCTAATATCTCAGCACTGAGGTGACTAATCTGCTGTGTTAATTCTCTTTCCGTGGGGGATAGCTTGAGAAACCCCGTTCTTGACAGTGCTAATCTCACTGCTGACCCTTTAAGTATCTTAAAAAAAAAAAAAAATCTTAAAAGCTTACGGAGAATAATGTGACAATATTTTCTGTTCTCTATTCTGGATCCCCTGAGAAGCGATAAAAAGAACAGATATAGAACAGACAAAAGAAAACCCATAGGTTAATGCCTTTTTTTGGATTACTTCATATTTTAAGCATTACCACTCTTCACAGAAATCTTTCTAGAATTCTTTTAAATAACACTCACACCTCCCAAAATAGAAACCACAACATATCTATCTTTACCAGTTTTGTTAACACTCATGAATAATGAGTTAAAGCTCATTTTGTATGTTCATTTAGTACTTCAGTTGTCACGATGAAGGTTTTTATGGCTTTAGAATATGCTGTGATTTATTGTCTTTATGGATTTATTGTCCAATGTAGAGACTGAGTAGACCAGTGGCATGCAAGAGACCAAATTCTGTTGGCATTTACCCTCTCATAAATTCGAGGTAGCTTTGCTGATTTTAATTAATAATACTGCAGGTTTGCACTGAGATCATGTCCACACTCAAAAAGCTTTCCTGATTAAAGCTCAACTGAAAGGGCAAATTATGATTTGTTTAATTAATAGTCTGTAGTTCAAAATATGATAATTCAGGATGATACCTCCAAGAAGACTCATCTGTGAGTTGGATTCCCAGACCACTTGGTGAAAATATTAATGCCAGTTAGTGTGAGACTAAAGTTTAGGGCCTTTGGAAAGCTCCATTGGGTTTGTGTTAGTATTAAAGCTTTTGAAGAAAAAATACCATGCCTGGGTATTTTGAAGACAGTGTAACAGCACACAAGACATTCTGATGCTAGGAATAATGTGGAATTATACCTTGTAATCATGGGGGTTGATTCTGAAACAATAGAATTTGCCTATCTGGTCATGGGGATGGTAGATGGTGCTGTGCAGGGCTGGGAGTTGGACTCAGTGATCCTTGTGGGTCCCTTCCTACTCAGCTTTATCCAGTGATTCTGTGATTCTCGTATTTATTAAATATGCAGCTACTGCTGTATTCATTTCAATATTTACTTCACAGAAATATTCAGGGGCCCTGTCAAGATAAAAGAAGGAGAAGACAAATAGCTCTCTTCCAAATGGCTGTTTTAAGACAAAAAGTAATCACTTGTACTCAGTGGCCAAGAGGACCAAGAAATCTTCAAATTCTAGTGACTATTAGGAAAGACCTGTGCAGAAAGAGGGAGCAGCTGAGTGGATAAGATTGACTTGCCCAAGAAGTGGTGCACAGCTTCTCTGGTGGTGGTACTTGGGGCTATGGAAGGGGAACAGCAGCTAGGACAGGTTAGGAGAACATTTGTTGAGGTGTTTGATCTTGGCCTCACAGGTCTACTGAAATAATCATAGTGTTCTGGTAAGAAGAACTAGGAAACCATCTCATTTCAGGCAGCTATCACAGCAAAATATTTATGAAAAAGCAATGTATGTACTCCTGCAGTCTCTTTTCAGTTGAAGGAACAATGATGCTGAATGTATTTAATTTGAAATTAGAAGCCTTCTGAATATTGGGATAATGATAGTTCTAGGGGTATATTAATGAATCTGTGTGAAGGAAGGCAAGGCTGAAAAATGGCTAATCAAAGCACAAGCTATTTTAAATGGATTCCAATTTTATCTCATGACCTTCATGAAAAATATGCAATATCTGTATCAGTAAATACTCGGCTTTTTTTTTTGCTGGCTTGACACTTCTAAAAATATTTTCTTCTTTATGCTCAGGAAATAGAGAATACATAGCATTTTGGACTAAATAGGGGTCAAAATACATTTCTTATCATCACCTATATTTGCAGAGTTCTGCCAGTGGTTGAAAACAGCCAATTATTTTACAGAAAGGTGGATTTGGGGCAACTTTAAAAATCACAGAATGCTTTGGATTTGAAGGGACCTATAAAGATCATCTAGTTCTAACCCCCTTCTGTGGACAGGGACACTTTCCACTAGACCAGGTAGCTCAAAATCCTATCCAACCTGTTCATGTATTTTTCAGAGGTTAGGAGGGGAAAAGAAATCCCTGCGTATCAGTTAGGGTAATTTCTGACGCCTAACAAAAATTTAAATGTAGAAGCAATTTGGTTTTATTTTATGAATGTATGAAGCCCTGAATCACTATCATCTCCTAATTAATAGGATACTGTATAATGCCCCTTAATGTTGTGTGAGAATGGAATAGCAGTGCTGTTCTTATGAGGGACACTGTCATTTTCCCCCCACAGTACAGAATGCCTTGGTGGTACAATGAAACTCTGGTTTTCAGAGCTGGAGACTGTGAGGTGGATTATGTCCACAGTTAAAGATTCTGGTGTCTTTATGGGGTACAGTAGAGAAAGTTCAAATAGATCACCATCACATAGAGATGTTGGCAGCATTGCCACCTCCTCAGAGATTCACAAAAGCTTTACCCCGTGCAAAGTTCTGCATTCTGCTTAGTGTAACGCTTCATTTCAGATGAAATTATAGTTTTCTGTGTAGAACTTCCAAGCATGTGGGTATTTTTTTCTGTTTGTTCTGTGTGTCAGTGAATTCCATGAACTCCTAGTCAATGCAATAGAATGTGAAAGTACTCAGCACCTTACAAAAATTCTTAGCTCTTGATGGAACTGCGTTGTTTTTTTGTTTTTTGTTTTATTGCAGAGGTTTTGTTTTTGTTTTTTTGTTTGTTTGTTTTGCTGCTTTGTTTTAATGTGGGAAACCCTTCTGTTTCTTCATTCCTTGAGTTTTGAAAGTGAGCCTGCTCTTCCTCCATCAAATTTCTGATGCTTATGGCATTCCATGTGCAGAGTCAGTCATGATCAGAAGAGCAGTCAGGTGTTCCTTGGCTACTGTGACAAGAGAAGGAGAGAATACAAACTGATCAAATTATACCAATTTGCTTTTTTTTTTTTTTTTTTTCTATCACAGGAGGGGAGCTAAGAGATACAAAAGAAAAAATCTATTGCATTAGGTTGCTTTGTATATATTATTCTGTTTTATGGTTATGTGCTAATTTTTTAATAAACCTTTTCAGGAAACACTTCTCAAAAGATTTTGATCTGAAATGCTGTTTTGATAAGAACTGGAACATTTTCTCAACCTGTTTGTTTAAAAAATAATTCCTAATGACTTTATCAAATCCAGAATGGAATTCTTCTTGAGCAGCAAGAAAAGCCAGTAGCACTAGTAGCAAAGTGATCCAGATTTGCTTTGGAGCAACAGTCTGGCTTATGGTAGACACAGAAATGGTTCATATATATTTCCCTAATCAAAGAACTGAGCAGAGTCTAGGCATGAATTTAGGTCTCCCTCACACTGTAAAATAAGTCTCTCTTAGTTTTTTTCTTTCTTGTCATCAGAGTTCTCTTGCTTCACATGGATGCTGGGTAAGACCAGGCAGATCTAGGAGTGGCCAGAAGATCCTATGTGCTTTTATGTGGCCCACTGAAATGTTAATTCAGAAGTATGAAATAAAATGTTTCTTATAAGTATGATTACAGGTTTATTTGGTATCAAGTCAAGATTCAAGCTTCACCTTCATTTTCCTTTGTACCTACCCCCTTTTCCTACCTCCCCTTGTCCATCTTCTATTTAGTATCTTTTGATTGTATATAAGAGTGCAATAAATATAATTTCTGAAGACTTGTTTTTTTATGGACTTTTTTTTAACATGTAGTTTCAGGTCTTAAGATGACAATAAAATGCATGTCTTCTTGTATATTTTTCAGAATCACGATGAAATAGTACTAAGTTTATTTCAGAGCTCATTTCTTTAATGTCTAAACTGTTTTTTTCTAAGGATCACTTCCAAAAAATATGTTTTATAATTAAGTCTAATGTAGTAATTTTATAGCACCTAATTCACAGAAAGGACAAATTTCAACTTTATACCTTTGTGATAAGTAATAACAAATATTTTCTTGTATAGGTCTTTTTTTTTTTTTTTTTTTTTTTTTACCTGGAAAACATATAAAAGAGTTATATAAAAGAGTTTCCCCTTCTCAAGTCTTCACTGTCTTCAATTCCACAGTGGTTTGACTCCAATGAATTTTTTTTTCTTTTAGGCAATACAGAGCAGGGTCTTGGACTTTTGGGTCATAAATTGGAATAAAATTCAAGATATTTTTAACCAAAAAGCAGTCACTTATCACTGGAAATCAAATAGAATTTTCATTAATGTGTTATAAAACTTGTCTTTTAAACTGAATACTAGAGGGCAGCATAGCTGAAGCAAACTCTGAAATGTTATTAACGTGGGATTCAAAATGTGCAGTAGGCTGTTGTGGATGAAACAGAAGAAACAGCAGCTGGTAGCAACCCTAAAGAGGGACTTATTCAAGAGCCAAGGAAAGCAAAAGCTTTCACCCTGCCTGATTAGCTAACACCCTTGGTTTCCTTGGTCTTGGATTCTCCACAAAGGAGAATCTGCTGCCCATGGAAAGGAAAGTCATGGTGGTTCATGTATTACTGCTTGCAGACACTCTTCCCCAAGCATCCCCAGCCAAGGTCCCTAAGCATCCCACACCATCCATCACCTTGAAGCAAATCTCTGGGATCTTCCCTGACTTCCAGGATCTCTCCTTCAGCCAAGATATTGAACTGCTTTCCAGCCTGGAGGTGTCCCTGCCAGTGGAAGGGTGAGGGATGAAGCTACACGATCTTTAAGGTTCCTTCTAATCCAAATTGTTCTATGATTATATGATCTTCTTTCTGAGACCACCTTCTCTGTTCAGCAGTCCTTTCTGACAGCAGCTGTTTTATCCAGAACCCAAGCCCTCAGTTTCCCAGTCTGTATAGCCTCTGTGCACGAGCACAAGGTGCAACCAACTTCCTAATTAGTGACTCTGTCTCATGTTTCCTTATTAATAGGAGGATTTAGGACTTGCCACTTCTATTTAACCCAGGTGATGTTGAAATTTCCTCCCAGCTTGTACCAGTTATAGCCAGGGAGAGTAGGCTTCTGCTTGAGGACTGAGAAGTTCAGTTTTGGACATTCATACCCTGCAGTGTGCCATGCATTCATTTACCAGCTGCCTGTTAGTGTCCACAGGCCAAGCTGTTTTTTCACCTGCAATACCCATTTCCATTGGGTAAACCCAGGGAAAGTCTAAGGATGGCAGGCTTCAGGATCCCATTTCTATTTTCACTGTAACTATTCTCCTAGCTATAATATCCTTAAACCAAACTGAATTTGTATCTGCAGAGACTGTTAGCACCAGCATTTCTTATCTGTAAACAATCTGTTGTCTCTTTCTTTTTTGTTCTCATCTCAGCCCTTTATAGATTATGACAGAATTTGAGTTGTTCATATCCTCCTGGGTTTGTTCCCAAATCAGCCTTCACATCCAATGTTCTCTCTGCTCTGCACACCCTTTTTTAATCTCAGCATTTAGCTATGTTAAAATACCTTTTCTGGTCTGAGAAGTGATGGATATTCTTGGGTGTGTTTTAATTGCACCATACAAGGATGGGATAATGTGATTCCCATTAACATTTACAGGAGCTGTATAATTAAATCCCTGTGCAACATAATGAAAAAAATGTACCTTTCTATCTTATTTCCTTTGTTGGTCTGTTGTATGTCATGTAGTTGGATTAGACACAATGTGTTAAAAGAAATGCAGAAGTACCATTTTCTTCTTTCTTCCTCTCTTTTCCTGCCACTAGAAATTGCCCCTTTTTAACAGGGGAAATTCTTCCTTGTCAGTACTTATTATGCCAGAGTCAGGATGTGAGTTTTGAATATAGAAGGCTGTTTCTTGCAGTTCCCTGATGCTGTCATATTTCCAGGACTTGTGCAACTTGGATGTTATCCCAGCAGCTGCCATGTAGCTCCACAGATAATGGATTAAGTTTAATTTAGTGGCCCTACATAATGGAAGGAGGTCAAGGTTTTCACTTTATTTTGATTCTTGGTTTGAAGCCACCCAGGTTGACAGTAGCCAGAATCATTACTAATTTGCAATTGCTTATTTAAAAAAACACAATATTCTTAATAGAGCTTCAAGTGGACAGGTGTCCACGTGGCAATTAGCTGTGAAGGAATGACTAGGGCCATTGCAAAGAAGCCAGAGATGAAAAAGGTCCTTGGTGCTAGGAAGACTTCCAACCCAAGGTCATGATTGCTCATGGTAAATGGTGAAAGCAAAATACTGGAGTTGTAAAGAAGGTTTTAGTGTCATTGCATAGGCAACCCTGATATTATGGCTAAATTAGATTCTCTTGCTGGTGCAATTATAGGCTTTCAGAGACTGTCACTTTATTATTTGTATATTGCAAAGAGAATGTGTAAATAGCATTTATTCCTTCTCATTATAAGAGTCAGACTGGTCTCACTGTGATTTCTCCACTTCTTATTAGCTAATTGCACACTGTACTGTGCCAAAAGGAACAGTTTTGTCCACTGCATAAAGAATATTCCTGTTTCTCATCTACATAAACTATAACTTGCCTTCTGATTCAATGCAATGGCTTGGCAGTCATATGCTATTAAATGCTGAGTCATTTGATTGCTGTTTCTGCAGTCTTTTGCTGACTCCAGTGATGCTTCAGCTCTTTGCTTCCTGGTCAAAACAAAGACCCGAATCAGAAGTGGCAGCAGCCAGTTAAGTACCATGATGATATTTTTAATTTAGAGAAGTGCTCACTAAGAACAAGTTTTCACATGTTCTGAAGTCAAAACAAGCTTCAGGGAATTCAGATGCATCTTTTACTTCCACCTGATTTCTCAGGTCTTTTCATGTCTTTTCATATGTATGTGTATGTGTATATATAGTTGGGTTAATCCCTTTTATATCAGTGTTAACTTAAGTGGTTGTTATATACATTACAGTCCACACTAAAAATATGATAATATAAAAAAAAAAAGTAATCTCAAGACTTAATTCAGAAAGATCACCTACAATTCATTTGCTAAGGCATAACTGACATAAGGCAAAGTGGAACTTGGTCTCTTGAAAACACAGTTCATAATTGTTAAAGGTTGTGGGGATCTGTCTTTCCTTTACCAATTAAGAGTGGAAGTCTGGTTTACATAAATTGCATACCTTGATATGAGAGTGGAAGAATCCATATGGACAAAGTATTCTAAACCTATTGCTTTTTATATTAATTTGACTTAACATTTTGAAGCAATACAGCGTAAAAACTAGGCTAATGCCAAAGAAAGCTTTCCTAGAGTGTTAAAAACAAAATGTAAATTCCTGAGTGAATACTTAAACCTGAAAAGGCTATTAGTAATCCCATCTGCTTGCTTATTCTGCCTAGATTAATGTAAAAGTTGACATAAATAAATTGTATTGTTTAAGTTACTTAATGCAATTTCTTTCAAATCCCAACAGAAATATTTACTACCCTGATAATATGTCTTGTTTTCCCTGTGTGTTGCTATAGCCACCATTAGTCCTTGTAATGAACAGGTGTGTATTAAAGTCCTCCTTCAAATACACAGGAATTCATTATCGGTCTTTAATTTATGTTGATTTTCTGCATTAAATCATAATAAATTTTTATGACTGAGATTTTCATATTTTAAAAAATGCCACAGAACATTGTTTGCTCAAGCTCTTGACCACAGCTCAAATACTGTTATCAAAATAGGCTGTTTCTTCAATATAAGGCTAGTACATATTGCAACAAGTACTGGTATTTCATACATGAAGCAAATCTTGCCCTCTGATGACACTTTTATAATTATTTGGTCACTATTCATCTCTGTAATTCAGCAAGCTATATAAGCATTTACTCATCTGAATTAAACTCTAAATAAATGAGCCTGTACCAGTTCAACAGTTATCATTGCCTTTTACTGAGTGCTGCATTTAGTCATACATAAAAATCTTAAGTTTTGGTGGATAGGAAGTAAATACTTCCAATCTTTATTCGTGTATCAGTCTCTCCTTATATGAAGTGCATATATTGTATAGCCATTTTTAATGTATATTTTCTTATCTATGATTTTAACTTGAGCTTTTACTGAAAGTGGAAACATCTGTCAAGCCTGCTTTCAAAAGCCTCAGAACTTTATTTACAAGTCAGTTAATTATTTCAGTGCATTTAATAATCCAGTTGGTCACAGAAGAACAAAGCATTAATGACTAGGCATTTTATTTGAAACTTCCTCTTTAGCCAGTCTTCATCTTCTACTTTTAATAAATTGCAGTTTATTAAACTAGAGTTTAGTGAGTTAATGGTCATGAATATGAAAGCAATATTTGCTTTTATTTTGCAAGTATTGCTGTAAAATATCTCAATGATATTTCTGGCTGGAGAAGGCTTTTGCTGTGAAAAGCAGGGAATTTTCAGCCTTTGGGATTTCTTTTCCAACATGCTGGAAACTGATACTCTTTTCTTTGCCTAAAAGCAAAATGTGTGTGCTATTAAACATAGTAAGATCAAAAAACGTCCTGTAGTTATGTCTTCCATTAGCATCTTCTCTGAACACAGGTGAGCAGTAGTTATGTTCCTTCTAACAGAGGGAGATGCTTTTTTGAGAATGTTTCCACACTTAAGCAGATATCTTTTCCATGTGATAAGGCATTGTGTAGTGTGACTTGGGTTCCTGGAGTCTGACTGCCCACGAGAATCTGTTCCAATTTGTGTTGAGAGGAGATGGGAAAGATGAAAGCTGCCCAGCAGCTCTGAGGGTGTGGTCTGTGAGCACATGTACTTGTTAGAGCACACATGCAAGGTAGCTAGTTTTTGGTAATTCACTTCAGTTTGAGGATGCCTTCTACAGTAGTGCTTCCTTTGTTTTTTTACTTGAAAAAGGATGAAAGAATGAGCATAAGTATAAAATATGGTGAAGACTAGTTAGTAGACTTGCTACTTGTGATGCTGCCAGGACTCATCTGCTTATGTTACTGAAATAAATTTGCTACTACAGTTTGTGCTAGCATCAAAGTGCTGAATAAACTACTAGGGAGTGTACTAAATTCTGTTGCAGCTTAAGTAGCATAAACAGCTTTGTTAACTACTTTGTTGCTAGATGCACATAGCTAAGCTTCGTTGCAGTACCCCCAAAACAACTAACTAAATTAATTAATAAATAAGGAAAATACACAAGGGCCATATCTGCACAATGAACGACAGTTTACTCCTCTCCTTGGATAGTCTGCTTCAGAGCACAGTGAATTTGGCCCTGCTGCCCATTACCCCTAGTTAGCTTGGTACCCAAGCCTCTTCACTGCACATCTAGCCTGAGCATCTTAAGACTATCCTGCAGATTGCACTGTAAACTTCAAAGGAAGTGGGGAGGATGTGGCCACCAGAAAACACGAAATTTGACTTTCCAAACACAGGCTAACTTTCAAGGGCCAGAGCTTTTGCCATCTTAACTTCACATAACTAATCTGGAGATACTTAGCATTTAACTCGGTACAGTAACCTTTCCCAATGGAAAAAAAAAAAACCAAAAACAAAACAAAACAAAAAAAAAAAAAACCCAAAAAAAACCCCATGAAAAGTGTATCTTTAACAAAACAAGTGACTCTTAGAACAACTGAGGTGTTTCAATGTATTGTATGGCGGCAGTTATTTAGCTCAAAAAGGAAGGGAAAAAAGAACTCTGTGCACCAGAAGCAAAGGTGCTTTCTTTAACATTCCTGTGATACACAATAGAGTTATCTGCTGAAAACCCAAACTACCTCCTCTAAACCTGGCTACAAGAAGAGGAACATCCAAATGAGAGTGGCAAATGCACTTCGTGCAGATTCCATGCTAGATATTTAGCAAAGCTCTAGAAATGCTCAAAATTATTGCTTTTAAAAGCAAAAGAATTTTTGTTGCTTTATCTGACAGAGATTAGCAAAGATAGCTGAGATAGAAGCAACCATGCCCTCAAAATGGGTTTTATTTATCTTTTACTGCTAGATAACCACTTAAGCTCTCAGAGTTGATGAAGGTGGTAGATAAGCAGTTGGGGTTAACATAGCTTCAAGGAAACCTTAAGGCAGATGTTCTCTTTGTATTTAGCTACACTAAATTTAGCAATTATAAAACACATAGACAACATTGGCTTCAGTTAAGCTGTTCACAAAACATAGATCAGTTTCCTTATGTAATGTCTCTCTCCAAAAGTCACAGATACCTCTGTAAAAACTATTTCACTTCTTCAGTGTTAAAAATAAGGGTGATCTGGGGCCCTGTGTGGCTGCCTCCTAACTCCAGTGTTGCTTTTTGCCAGTGAAGCAGGACAGCCATATCTCTTCTGACTTTTATTAGCACAAATGAAGTTAACTGGAAGGTTTGATCTCTCTAAAGCAGTGTGTGCATATTTAGTAACACAAATTATTTAGAGCTATTGTTAAATCCCTTGAAGCATGCAAATTTTTGTTAAGCTTGATTAGTATTTGTTAGTTCCATATGTTCAAAATCTTTTCATTTTAGGCAGTCTGTT
Source organism: Erithacus rubecula (assembly GCF_903797595.1). Classification (NCBI taxonomy): domain Eukaryota; kingdom Metazoa; phylum Chordata; class Aves; order Passeriformes; family Muscicapidae; genus Erithacus; species Erithacus rubecula. Next base: position 110,183,623 of record NC_136689.1, read on the forward strand.
GTTCAGTAAAGGAATTAATTTCCAATTTAATCTTTTGATGTGCAGTGTGTCCTTTACAGGTGCAGTCCTACAATAAGATAGTATCAGTTCTTTTTAGAATCAGTAAATTGTACTATGCATATTTAAATACAGGCTCATTTTAAAGATTATTTGCTACAAAGCTAATGGACTACTACAAAAAGTAGCTCTGTGCCATCTACATACATATTTTAAGTAGTATTCCCATGCTTTCATAAATTACATCTGGAGAACTTAATTGTCATTTAAGAACTCTCAGTGTCTATGAGCAGCAATTTCTTTCTCTTAGCACAAAGCTTTTCTCATATCTCCAGTTGTGTGAGCTGTACATCTTAGAAAACTTCTGGTTTCAAATTTTAGCCACTACTGTTGCAAACAATCTCTCCAAAAACAATCTTTAAATGAAAATTTAAAAAATTTACTTAAATTTCATCTATTCTCATGCTACTGAGCATCTGAAGTTAGCAACCTATATTAGCAAAATTAGTTGGTAATTTTAAGAACTGGAACTCTAATGAAGAGGGGGCTTTGCATTTTTTCTTTTCTCTGTGTAGAATCCTGTACATGCTGTAGAATGCAGCTTGCTTGGTATCCAGTCCTGTAGCCATTTACCAGAAATATGTAGCTCAGGAATTTGGATATTGCCATTTACTGAGTAACTAACTGTGATTAGCAGCTTTAGAAAGAAGTTTCTTACCACAAGGTATGAAGGGATAAAGTCAAGCCTTTCTTTTATGATTAACCTGTTCATTGACAGCAAGCCTTTGTATCAGTTCATACTACACAATAGAATTGTCATTCCTCTGATCAATATTGAGAGCAGACCTAGGTTTTTTGGCTACAGGCTTAATAAACCAATGGAGAACTAATTGTGGGAAGCAATTCTGTTGTTTGCATTTTTGCTTAATTAATAGCATTGGACAAATTTTTCTGTCTATTGGACCAATACACTCTTTTTTTGACAGAAACTTTCTTATTCAGTCCACAGTTGCAAAATGATTAACTGAAAGGTTAGAACAATGGCCGGATTTGCATGAGCTTATAAATGTCAGAGGTAGGTCCAGTCTGGGTTGCCATTTGAAGTTATTTTCCATGGGATTTTTTGGTGTTAAATATCTGCATTTTCCACACACGAGGGGTCTTGGGTTGATTGGTTTCCTTGGTAACAGCTCTTTGCTCTGATTGCATAAGCACACTGGAGTGGTGCAGAACAGATTACTACAGAGACACACTGGAATTTGATGTAATGGGATGTTGTCTGAGCTGTTACTGAGTTCTAATTCCATTATCCTTTATGTTATTCTCATTAATACTGCATTGTAGTGAAATAAAAAGTAGCTTACTTAAGATTAATCAAATTTCCTTTAACAAGTTAGCTGTTGGTTTCTGAAAGAAACATTTTAAATGAATGAAGTTAACCTCACAAAACTGTATAAAATCTCCTGTCATGACTAGTGCAGAAGAACACTTAATTCTTGGCAAATTAGTTTGCAAGATAAAAATATTTGTACAGCTTAAATTTATGGTGATGGATTGTCTCAGTCATTCTTTCTTCTTAGTCCACAGAAGAGATCCCTTGTGTAGTTTTAGCAAATACTCCATGTCAGTCTCTGATATTCTTCAGAATATGTATATTTTAATAGAAGTTGCATTATTTTGGAGATTATGATTAAATCTAAAATGGCAGAGAGTTATTTCAATCAAATGAGGTAAAACATGGCAATGAAAATTTTGGAATGGGTAAATTTAAAACTAAAAGGCATTAGCTGCAAAACTTAGAAGAAATTGCCTGGATGTGTTGTCAGCTGCCACGTGCCAGGTTGCTGCACTGTAAGCTTTTAAGTTTTCTGGAGTCTTGTGAAGCTTGTCAGACACAATCCCCAGCATTACCCTGATGGTGAAATAAAATAATCTGTGATCAGTGCTAGAATATCCGGCTGTGGAAATGTGTAAGGATGTGCTTACAGTAGCAGGCATGACACTCTGGAGTGAAACTGGCTGAAGTGCTCATGTTCATGATGCCAGAATTTCCCTTGTTTTTCTTTGAACTAGTTCAATAAAAATTCAAGTGGGTTAGGTGCACTGTGTGTCATGGCTTGGGGGCTTTTTATGTCCAAAAGAGGAGTGGTTGCATGCCCTGATATCTCTTTATGGCCAAGAGATAATGTAAAGTAAATGAGAACAGCTGTGGGGTTTCCTTTGGAAACATGCCATTGATTGAAGCCAAAACCCCAAAGCAAGGACACCCTGAACATCCTCCAGAGCCCCAGGAATGTGGTAATTTTAATTTTTATGGAATAGCTGCCCAAAGGACATCTGAAAGCTGAACTGACCAGAAAGAAAACCTTTGAGCAGGGAAGAAGGGAAAGCCTCTCTAACTGATAAAAGGAGTGTATAGATTTGAAAAGAAGCAGATCCTTTTGTATTTTCCTTATTTTCTTCATCCCTTTTTGAATACAATTAGTGCTAATGAGAGTAATGGGTGAGATCTGGGATTGGTCCTCTTATTATTCTCTTTAGAGTAAAAGGACCCTTTCTCATTCCTCTGTGTAGCCATTTTACCTCATCCACGGTCTGATAATTACAGTAGATGCTTGTGTAAAGGCAGCAGAGCTGTCGTCTTTTCTTTCCTGTGACATTGAGAATGTCAGCTCCTTTCAAGTTGTTCACGCTTTGAGGCCTCTGAAACCCAGGAATACATCTGGTTTTTGTTTTGCTTTTGAGGAAATTCCACTCCTTCTAGCCCAATTTCTTCAAAGGAGCTCTCCAAGGGGGATTTTCTGAAGTATCTCATTATTATGGGGTGCTTCCACTTAAATAGGTCTTTCTAGCAAGGGACCTTCTCTTATTCCTGGCTAGAGAGAGAGATGACACAACCTTGGTTAATTCTATCTACCCAGAAGTATTGAGTAAAACAGCAATTTGATTAGCAATACCCAGGCAGCCATACCACCCCTGTCATGGAGTTGATCCTGAAAATCCCTCAGGTTAAATACTGAAATTTCTGCTTTTACTCAACTTCAGAGACTCAGAGTATTATCAATATAGAGGATAATGACAGCGTATGTAAAAGCACGTTAGAAGCTCACTCTGCACCTGAATTTATTCAGAAAGTTTATTTGCAATTTTATATATATATACTGAACCCTTTCCATGTTGCAGCTGTTAAAAGAAGGTTGGATTTGCTCTGGTTGAGTTCTGTTTGTGGAACAGCCCATAAAGAGCCTTACTGTCACAACTCAGCAGGAAACAAACTGTACCAAAAGGGCAAGAAGTGAGCTGTGGGCAGAGAGAACCACTTAAACCCTGTTTATCATGCTAGGAAATGTGAAAATGCCTATATAGGAAAGGAATGTTGACATCCACATAAAAACACCATGTAGAAGCAAGGCAAGAGGCTGAACTGACTCTGGCTGACTACTTACATATGAAAGATAATGGAATTCCATTTTGTGATTCCAGCTCAGAAAGGAGCTTTCTCTTTAGGAGAATTTACATTTTAGACTGCTAAGATGCTACTTAAAACTGAGTTCATAGAATCATCATAGAATGCTTTGGGTTGGAAGGGACCTTAAAGTTCATCTAGCTCAAACCCTACTGCCATGGGCAGGGACACCTTTCACTAGACTAGAGCTCCATCCAACCTGGCCTTGAGCACTTCCATGAATGGCACATTCACAAATTCTCTAAGCAACCTGTTCCTCACCTCCCTCATAGTGAAGAATTTTTTCCCAGTATCTCTTCTAAACCCTCTCTCTTTTAGTTTCAATCCATTCCCCCTTGGCTTGCCTCTTTACTTCCATACATGCTTCATTGTGTTGATTTAGCCTGAACCTCGTTGAGTAGAGGCTCTTCATGCAGGGACTGTCTTGTGAGAACCCTGGTTTTGGCTGGTATTTCTTGGTGAAGATATGTTACAAATAAATAATGATATTGTGCCTGGCATGAGGAGGGGTTGGAAAAGTTGACTTCGAAAAATATCCACAAACTATGAACTGTATTCAGAATTCAAAAATTTCCAGCTTATAAATACTATTACTATTTAATACTGGCTGTCATCTATTATTGTTTAAGGTGATGCAGCATCTGATGTTAAAAAACACCAATTTTTGGGGAGGTCACAGCTCAGTCAGAAAATTCAGCTTTTCATGAATATCAGTGTTTCTTGAAAAATCAAATGGCAGTTACAACTTTTTACAGCTTATCATTTCCATGCTACCCATTGTCACTTCAGGCTGGTACTCTCTCATAGACCAACACAAATCCAAAGCAGCAGCAAGTCAGTGCACTTAGATCTGCTTGCAGCTTGTGAGAGTGGATTTAGTGTATCTCTGCCAGGAGAGGACTGGGAGTCTTAAGCTGCCTGGAAGCCACTGAATGTGCAGTTGTGCTCCTGAAAGGCAGATGGGCTGTACAACATGCCATAACTCTGCCTTTCCTCCCCCTGTCAGGTGCAGGGGAGACACAAGCCTTGGAGCTGGAGACTGGAGAAAAAGCAGGGGAAATATGTTCTTCATCTGAATTCTTCTTCTTGTTTCTTGGTTATCAAATTTTACACCTTATTACTGAGCATTCAGGGTGGAACCCAACCTCTTCCTATCCCTAAAGGTGTTTAAATATCTTGAAAGACATCACATATAATATTCCTGATCATTTTTCCTTTGTGACAATTTTGCAAAAATGAATATTAACAATAGGGAGTGTGATCAAAGTTCATGTGAAAGGTCAGAGTTAGGAAGGGAAAGAATGGAGAACCCACAGGAGGAAGGGTTAGTTTCTGCAGCAATGAACACTGCAAGTTCACTGTGCCTTTCTTTCTGCGTGGCAAAACACGTTACATAAAATACAGCCTCTTCACAGGCAATACCAAGGTTTCTCTGAAGGATTCTGAAGAGATTGAATAGCCTATTCAAACATCTTGATGTCAGAAAAAAATATAATGGCATAAAGAATATAAAAGTAAATTGCACATTTTAGCTGTTAGACATACTTAAAAATGGGAGACAGTTATGTCTGTAGCAGTGAAATGTACCTGAAAAATTATTTGTCAAGTCCCTTCTAGAACCAGCAAGGTTGGCTATAAGGACTGTATTATTTGGCACAAACTGCTGGATAAAAAAGTCTGCTATTTAAAGATATGAAATCTGCCTATACCCAAGGTTCCTGAATGATAAATTGCATCAATAATATCACATTACATACTTGATACAGTATGTGACTAAGAATAAAGATACTTGAACAAATAATATTGTAGCTTGGTAGAGAAATGTAAAACTGACTTCATAAAGACGTTATGTGTCCATTAAGAGTTCAACAGAATAGAGTTTAATACTTCAAAAGAACACCTTTGTGTTTAAAATGTCTGTCAATACTAAAATTTGACTTTTGAAATTAAACAGAATCCGATTATAGCTGCTGTCACTCAGTGACTTCCAAATCAACATTAGCCACTCTATAATTAAAAGTTTTACCCTGTGAAGTATGTGCAGAATACAGTTGTGTAGTCTAACCACCTTCAAAGAAATTTCTCAATGAAGTGCTCCCTAAGACAAGAAATCTTCATCAAACTTTGTCATTCTCTCTCTGTCTAAATGAGCTCTGATGATAAGCCAAGGAAAGTTTAATTAGTCAGTTCCTGTACATATTACAGTTCATCTGTATTTATGTGTTATTGTGGCTGGCTGGCTGCTATGTGCCCACCAAACTGCTCTCCCATTTCTCTTCCTCTTCCTCAATGGGTCAGAGGGAAGAAAATAGGATCAAAAACTCATGGGTTCAGATAAAGGCAATTTAGTGATGATTGTCCATGTAATGATTGCTTCAGAAGACAAACACCTTAATAGTTAATGCTCCTCCTCCTTTCTCTTAGCTCTTATTGCTGAACATCGTGTCATATGGTATGGACCCCTTGGTCAGCACAGGCCAGCTCTCCTGGCTGTGTCCCCTCTCAACCCCTTTTCCCCCCAGCCTGCTGGAGAAGGGGAGCAGAATGTTGCAGAGACATGGCTGGTGCTGTGCCAGTGCTGCTCAGCAGCACCAAAACACTGCTGTGCTACCAGAACTGTTCAGCTGCCAACTCAAAACACAGCCCTCAAGGACTGCTGTGGGGGGCTGACTCCATCCTAGACTGACCCAGCACAATTACACTAAGCTTGGCTCCAGCTGAGCGTTGCTTGCTGTAGCCAGGCTGGCTCCGCGGTTTTTTACATTTAAATCGTTTTTACACAATTACAAATGATTTTGTGGTTAAGGAAAGGAGTGGCATAAAGAAATATAGATTGAGATGAACACCAGCATCTGCTCCTACAAAACCTCTGTATATTCCCTCTGCTTTTCTTATCACAGGGACAATATCTTTATCTTCTTTCCTGTGCTTTAATTATCAGGTTAGATGACAGACTGGATGGCACAGGAGCTGACTTTTGGTACATTGCTACACACACAGAAGCACTATAGGGTGATACTCCTCGTTTACTGCACTTCTGTGATATTGTAGCAAAACTCATCTTCACTAATGTGCATAATTATATCAATATAATCATTTAAAATTCTAAATAAAGTGTTTGAATGTGACGCTTTCATCTTTAATCTACAGGCTGAGCTTTTCTTGCCCTTGTGCCTCATCCCATTCCCTGTCCCCCAATTTCCTTGGTTGAACCATACTGGTTTCTGACTAATTGTATAAATACAAACTACTGGCAAATCCAGCGTCACAGCTGCAAGAAAATTTTCAGGCTATTTTTACCTGTAATATTTACATTCAGACTTGCATGCAATATCAATTCAATTTTTGTAACTGCAAAAAAATTTTTTTCAAAGCCCTAGATACCTCGAAGTTAAGGCTCAACAAACTTTGTTATTCTTGACTGTTGTCAATAGGGTTTTTAAAAGACTTTCATCTACTAAAAGGAAAGAAACAGCCCCTTTTTTTATTAAATATGGAGTGAAAGTGATTGTGGTCTCAGTGATTTGTTAGACTTTTGACCTAAAAACAGAAAATGAAGTTATTTTAAAATACGAGTTGGAAAAGAAAGCCACTTCTACATTATTTTTCCCATTGACTTTTAAAAAGCCTCTGCTGGTTTTATTGAAAATTATTTGAAGGGAGTCATGGGAATTTTGAAAAAATTCAGATATCAAAGCTAGTATAGCCACAGACCCACATGAGACATTTCAGTGTTGACAGTAATCAGAAAGAATCATCTTTAATGCTGATTCCAAAGATATCCAAAGGAAAAAATGCTTTTCTTTAAGGGAAGAATATAATTTGATAAAACATTCTGGTAATATGAGTTGTTTCCCTTAATATTGTTAAAAGCAGATTACAATACTGCAACTGAAAATTTTGCAGCTGTCTTCTCTCTGAATTGACAGAGAAGGGTAAGGACAGCTAGGGCTGCTGACCAAACAGGAATGAAATTGTGGCTCCTAAATTAATGTAGCTTTAAGTGGAAGCATGGGCTGTAGGATGCATCAGAGAAGCATTCCCACCCAAGGAATCATTTGTCCCTCATAAGACAAATAATACAGGTATATTTCCAAAAAGACAAAATATCATTTTCCGACTTATGAGGCTTTTAAAAATAAAGATCATGTAGTTTAGTGATTGTACTCAGTGTCAACTCATATGCCTTGTGTCTTCTTACTCATTCCTGACCAGGAATATATTAGATATATATATATATATTATATAATATATATATTACTAAGTATTATAATAATACATTATGTATACAATATGCATTATTATAATGTAGTATTATTCTTATTAAAATTTATTATTTATAAATTGATATATTAGAGCTCCTAATATAGCTCTCACAGTCTACAGTGCATCAATTTGAATTGTGGATAAATATTGTTTTTTGTTCCTTTTCTGAGGTGTATCACAATACTTTTCTTTCATTCTATGTATTGGATTGGTGCATAAAGGAGAAAAACTTGCTTTTTGGATAAAATATGATATGATTTTTAAGTGTGGTTTTTAAAGCAAAAATATGTTTGAAAAAGTTACGCTGAATTTGTACTTTATCTTAGTTTTGAAATGGCTTTAATTTTTTTTCCCCTTTTTTTTTTTTTTTTTTTTTTTAATCAAATTCTCTTTATTTGCTTCAGGAGCTGAATTTGGGCAAGGAATGGATTTCAGCAAGAAAAGTGTAGAGACATTATGAGCAAATTAAATAGAAAGCATTTCTATACTGTCTATAGTTCCATTTCATTACTCTGTATGTCGTTTTGGAGGACTTCTTGTTTAACTATATTTTATTCTTAAATAGATATTGAATTCCTTAAACGAATGGACATGAAAATTTTACCTATTAGGTCTAGCACCATTTCTTCTCAAATTTGCATACTAAATAATGCCATAGAAAACATGTCAACGTTTTCTAGTTAGCAGCAAATGATGATCAATGGTTCTATGATAATTAATATGGCTGACAGTCAATCAAAGTGATGAAAATAAAAAGCTCTGATCAAAAGACCTTTTCTTCTGTGTATTGTAAATTAGCATAAACATAGCTATCCCTTCATAATGCCAGTCAGTCAGAAAACACTGCTTTGGCATGAAAAGAATTCTTATGTGGTTAAAGGACAACGAATTTAAGCCACTGTTATATTAATATTTTTTTCTTATTTCTTTAATTTAAATAATTAAAAATAAAAAGCCTGTTCTTTGGGTTAGGAAATTTGCATTGCTTATTTTTAATGGCTGTGGAAGTGTGTAAATTGGCTGAACAATTGTTTATGATCCAACCAAAATTAATGAGGTCTTAGGAACCAAATGATGATGTCAAGAGAGAAAATAAGTTAACTTAAAAACACTTGCTCCTTGCTTCTATCCCTGGATGTCTGGGAAACTGGAAATGGAGCTTTGACAGATCCCATAGACAACATAATTTTACCTTGTAACCATGCCTGTTTTCAGCATGGCACCTGTGACTTGTGTTTATTTAACTTCACTGCTGTTAGTGGGATGACTCATATTTTTAAGTACTCACATGATTGAGTCCTGCTGTCTAACAATAGTTTGCTCCTGTATAACAATTATAAAGAAAAATACTGAAGAGAAAAGCTTATTGCAAGATCCACCTTGGCAGGAATTTTACTTTTAAGACTGAGGGGATGGATCTTTTATGAGCAGTTCTCATCTGGGACATTTATGACTGTAAGGATTATAGTTAGGCCCTTCAGAGCAACGAACATCAAACATGGTGAAAAATCTGTTTTACCTGACCTCTATTAATATGCAGTGCATCCCAGTCCATCCCATAATTAAGGTACTGCAATACACACAAAGATGCACAAATGTTTAGAGAATAATCCCTGTTTCTGAATACCAAAGTAATTGTTTCCCTTTCATTATTATTAGTTGCTGATAACATGAGCTACCAAACATATAAATAATTCCAACTCTCTCACTCCCAACTTATGTAGCCATTACATGTTGTTTTGTTGGGTTTTTAATAAAATACCTGTACTCCACTGTGGGTATTTGGTACTTGAAGGCTGATCTTAGCTGTTCTAAAATGTCAGTTATGAGTGAAGTTAAATAAGAAAATGGGGCTGTGTCCTGGACAATTGCCATTCACTAACTGCATACTTTGCTGTATTTTCATGTTAGGGATGGGGCTACACAAACAACAATAGCATTCAAATTTTTTTAAAATATATATTTTATTTAGAAGTTATGGGGTCAGTTATGGTCATTTAATTTCTTTGCTTCTTTTTGCTTATCTTCAATTTATAATGACTTTTTTTTCCTTGCTTGGAAACTGGTGTGTAGCTGAGTAAATAATGACTAAGCTAAACTTGCTGCATGCTTTGAACTTTTCTTTATGCCAGTGAATGTATGGGGAGGGCAGATCCTATAAGCTCTGGACTTCTTTATGTCATTGTAGTCAGTTGGCTTCATGCCTGAAAATTGTGAAAATGGTTTACAAAGCAGAGCAGAAATCATTTTATCCCCTGAACATGATTTCAGAAGTGTAATTTGCCAGCAATTAAAACCCCCCAAAATGTAAACTGAATTGCTCTTCTCTTGGGATTCCTAACACCATTTAATTTGTGTTTGTTTTATCCTTTGGCATTTTATCTTAGAAGCCTTCGAGGGGGAATGGAGTATTAGATTTCTATTTAAAGGAAAGGACAAATAGAAGTAGAGTAAGTACACTCTAATGGCCAAAATTATTCAAGAGTTTTGGCTTCAACAGCATGCAAACAAACATCTGTATTTACTGTGTTGGAGAGGTTTGTTTGTTTTACAAAAGCATTTGCCAGAGATTTATTTACAGGTAATATTTATTTACTCTCTTCTCCGTTTGAGTAGATACAAATTTCCTAAGGTTATTTATTTGTGGAACACCAGCTGTGTCACTATACTTCCGAGTCATCTTTCAGTATTTCTGTATTCTGATACTTTGAATATTTCCTTAATGGAGAAGCTGGCATTTGCCTTACATTCTTCATTGTTGTTCATTTATCAGGTCTTCCATGTGTGACCCACACAGTTTATTGACTTGGTCATCCAATGAAAAGCAAATAACCAAAATATTACCAAAACCACCACTAAAAAAACCACAGATAAAACCAGACCTGCTTTTTAAAAATTCTGTTGCCTTTTTCTAAATTAACACGTCTCATAACTGGCTTTCTATTATTCTATCCCACTTTCTAATTATAAAATTAGAGAAAAATGCTCTTCGAGATGCTGATTTTATTTTGCATGTTTTTGTTTTTTTTTTTACTAAGACACTTCAGTGTATCTAGAAATACACTGGAGTAGCACAGTCTCAGCTTGAAAGTGTTTGCAGTGTTATTAGTTTAGAAGGGTTTGCACTTTGTTGAACATTCTTTATACTTTTGTTGTCTTCAGGTCTGCTTTTTATACATCAAAGTCCCAGAGATTTTTCTGTCTTCTTTTTTAAACTGTCTTCTCTTTAGAGACATATTCTGAAGGGATGACTTGGAAGACTGAAACAAGGTCATTAAAGCCCCTAGTCTGCAAATATTTGCTTGGCATCCGTCTATGTGTTTCTCTGTTTTCTCCCAATAGTAGGATGAAGCATTTCCATAAATGTTCAGTTGGGGTTTCCAGCTTCAACATGCTCCATGCTGATGGGGTCTGACTTAGGACTTGCTTCATTGCACATTAGCTGGGAGACTAAATATGGAGAATTTCTTGGCCCCAAATATATGTTCTGTATATTAGAAGGATGCTGGTGGGTTGAGCACATGCACTTTAAAATATAATTTCAAATTAAAATGTAGTGTAAAGCTCACAGGCTAGAAACTCCCTCTGCTTTTGTGGCATACATCCTAAGACTCTCCTGGTATGGTTCCTGCACAGCCACATGATATCCAGAGGTGTATGGGCATCTCCTGTGTGCATCTCCTATCCAGGTGAGGGAGTGAGTCCACCCCACCCACAGCCAGGAGCTGCCCTGGAGGTGTGAATGGGAGTAGACTTGCACAGATGCACTGTTCCAGTTTGTTGAATCGTCGAGTTTGAATCTGAGCTCTTGCTGAGATTGTGTTCAAAATACAACCAGAATTAATTTTTTGTGCCTTTGAGGAAATTTATATGAAATGGTGCCTGTTTATTGGCTCGTTCATTATGCTTATCTTGGAAGGGGCTCATATGGCTACTTAGAGCCTGGAATTAGGAAAAAATTCTGCCCATGCAGACAGCATTTGGGATTTTGGTGTGTTTCCCCAAGTGACTACACTAGTTCCTTGATATTGCTTAATGTGTTTTTCTCAAAAGAGGGACAAAACTAATTGCTGAGACCTTTGTGTCCTAGGGGATGTGTCATGGACAGAGAAAAATATTCTTCACAGCCATTACCTTCTCATAGTTATTTCTTGCCAGACCCTCAAGGATAAACTGTCACTGTCCGTATACAACAGATTATATAAGATCATCATTTTCCACTCCATATAAGATGTTACTGTGAAAGCTATATTCTGATATTAAATAAAAATACTTTGTTCTATATTAAGTCTTTCATCCAAAGACATAAAAGCACTCTCCAGTGTTATTATTCATGTTGAACAGAAGATTAAAATGAGCCATGCAAGGGTGAGGCAATCTGCCCAAGGTTACAGGGAGTCAGCAGTTGTTATCCCAGTCCAAGACCTCTCCTTAAGTATAAGCAAAAACTGATGTTTTGGTTATGCAATTTAGTGCAGGAAAATTCTCCTTCTTGTGTAGTGTTAACACAGCAGGAGGAGTTGAGGAGCCTACATGTCAGTAGTTGGGATCAGATTCCAAATAGGGCTTTAATAAGGGGCTGTGTGTAAATCCAGTAGATATGCAAATATAATTGCTGTGCAGAAGTGTAGCTGGGTTTTACAGAATACAAATTAATACAAGACATAGATGCAGACAAAATTTTTTCAGTGGTCATTTGTCAAAACTTGCAGACTGAGTTTAGGCAAAACTGTTTGCTAATCTAGCTAAGATGCTTTGTGCAATTGTTAGTAATTTTTTTTTTTTTTTTTGAGTGGTACTATCCTCCCTTTAAATGCTCATCTGAGGTTTATACTGTGTTTTCTGTACTCACCCACTCTTTTGGATCACCAAACAGAAAAGAAAGATCTATTATTTTTAGTGTAGTAACTCAGGAAAAAAAAAAAAAAACCAAGAAAAATTTTACTTGGAAGTAACCAAAATAATTGTAGTATATTTTGACAGATAGCCAGTAGATGTATTGTAGATGATGTAAACAGGTTTATAATATTTAGAGGTATACTTTGAGCAACATTGCTAATATGTTGGAATAATATCTCTGAAGCAAAGATAAAGAATTCTTACAGGCACTGGATATCAATTTGGATGATATTGCCAAGAGCTTGCTACACCCTTTTTCCTTCTGATTGTATCTTACTTGGCATCCATCTATGAGTTGCTCTGTTTTCTCCCAATAGTAGGATGAAGCATTTCCATAAATGTTATCTTTGTATCTTATGCTCCCATTTCCATTTATTGTAAACCCCCTTCCCTGTTCCTTTTCTGGCAAGGAGCCCTGTGCAGCTCAGGACATTGCCACAGCCATCACTAGCTATGATGGTTGGCAGAGCCAGGGCAGTCCTGTGCTGTGACCTTCCCTCTTCCCCTTGATTTTGGGGAAGTTAGCCTAGGTCATGCTTCTCTCTGTGTGTGCCCCCTCTCCCCATGCTGGCACTGTGCTCAGAAGGGAGCCGTCCTCCTCTTCCCACAGATGGTTATGTCCATATACATTAGCTGACTTACCTGAATGGCTGTCTTGATAATTTATAGTGACTTTTGGGCTTTGAGAAATGTATGCCACATAGTATGCTAATCTACTGTATTAATGTGAGTGATAAATTAGACTTACAGTCTCACTCTACTGGCTGGAAAAAGACCTTTCTCATGCACTCAGTGCATTCCTCTTTACCTAGCCTTTCAAAAAACCTCCATTTAGAACATTTCCATAATTCTGAGGTTTTTAGAGTAGTGGAATTTTAAGACCTCTGCAAAGCTTTTTCACTAGCCATCACATGTCCTAAATTTCAAGATAATACATCAATTTTATCATGAAATAATAATCTTAGAACCATAATAGCTGCAAAACACACAGAGATATTTCTGGAGAAGGAAAAAAAAAAAAGAAACAAAACTTCTTTTTGATGTTAGAGTGGCTTCTGTCATCCACACAGGTCTGTCTTCTACAATGTTAGTACCTTTACTAATAGCAGATAACAAGGCTCATCAACAGAGGGACTTGAATGCATGTTATTGCTGTAGAAATGAAATTGCAGCATTTAGACACTATTGAGATTAAAATTTGCTGAACTACTGCTTAGCTTAGATCAGGTAACTGATACATTTACATTCCTGCCATGGAATCCGACTATCCTCTCCTTAAGATGCTAGCCTTGACTTGTCAGACCTTTTGGAGGATTGTCTGTGCACCCATCTTAAACTTCTGCTTTTCATTATGCTAAAGAAGTTTTAAATAAATAATATTTTTACTGAAGAATCTGACTAGTACAAAAATAAGTATCTGCAGTAGTTTGGCAGAATAGTTATGTGTAGGATAGACAGAGACAACTTTTGCAATCCAGTGATGATATTGCTTTGTAGTACTCCTTGTGTTAGCTTAAGTTACTTTTTAATGCTCTCACTACCATTGCAGTGCCCATCAGTGTCCTTTGCCAAGCAATCAATACAGACAGTAATTACAAATCCCAACAAACTGCATGAGCAGAGCAAAACCTGTGCCTGCTATTACCTTGCTAATTTCATTATCCCTCATGGTCTAGCACATGCTTAAGTGCTCATGTCAGGCTTGGTGAACTTGAGGATGTTGCCTCCTTTGCTTCCCATTTTCCTTTTATGACTTTGTTTTCACAGCCTGTGGACTCATGAGGTCAGGAATCACCACAGAGGGTGTGTGGAGAACGGCCCAAGTACTTGAAGAAGCACAGCTGTGTGAGTTAGGAGATTATAGAGTCCTGCTAATGCAATTGGAGTGCACACACTCAGATCAGGTTCAGACCCTTTAGCTTTGGTTTGATGTCTCTGGTGATGCTGCATTGCTTTGGCTTTCCAGTGTTCATCTGACTAGCACAGAACAGTCTCTATATCAGATCATGACGCATAACAAAAGAGTGGCCTAGCATACAGTGAGCAGGTGTGATTTGTAGGGTTTTTTAAAAGAATGTGGTTCAGAGATGAAAGCACAATGACATTTTACATTAACAAAACTTCCAACAAGAAAAATAGATTATTCTGTATAACACTGTACCTATAATACAATATTTTTGCCAAGGACCTTGCCACATAGGAGCCCAGTTCTGAAAACCGTGCTGGGGAAGACACTTAATGGTGATCATACACATTAGGGATGGGTTGTACACAGATAACATTGTAAATAGTGATATATTAAATCTCATGCTTTTCATTTCTACATTTTCTTACTGGAAAGAAAGAACAATGATTTATTGCCTATTGATATAATGAGGTTGTATAAGCCAATAGTTATTACTGTTCACTACAGTGCATTAGCTGTGTACAGGAATAAACCATGAGGCATTTGTCATTTAGACCATTCCTTGCTTTACAGATTTGAATGCCTTGAACAATTTTTATAGAAGTTACCTAAGTGTGCTCCAAGAATTTAATCCCTGAAGATGAGGTGAAAAGAGCTTTCTGTTAGATGCCATTCAGCCAGAGCTGCAGAATGAAGGGTGACAGCATCATGTGAGAGCCATTCACCCGAACTGTCACTTTACATTTCCAGGAGGAAAAAGATTTAAACATCCACTTTATATGTGTGATTGTTTTCTTATCTTTTTTCTCTTCTCTCTTGACCCTACTGGAATATATTTTCTCCACTTTTTCTTTGGGGCAAAGCCTTAGCACCCTGTAGGTTTTCTGTCAGACACTATGGTTTGCACTCGTGACCCAGCTGAGTGAACTGTGAATGTGTAACTAAGTAAACTTCTGAATCCTCACGAAATAACAGCTGTTCTTCACTAGTACAATGTCAGTTACTTAAATAAAATTACTGCATGTTTGTACTGAAATGTGTGTTGTAAAAAAATTGATCCAAAATTTATCCATGCCAATACCTTACCTATTAGAATAAAACAAATTATATTAAATCTGTTGGTGTGTGACTTGCATCCCACTCCTCTTTCTCCAGCCTGCAGAGAGGAATGCAATTCAGACTGAGGAGAGAATGCAATTTCAAAAATCTTCTGGAGTTACAGTTTGGCTTATTTCTTGCCACAAAGCATATTCATGTGACTGGTGGTGATACCAATGCCTCTCTTTTGGCGTTTAATAATTCACAATTTGGAGAAGAAGCATATGCTTCTTTTGAGAGTGTGGATCCAGAAAAAGGAGCCCTTACCCCTTTCCAACCTATGCTACCCCTTCCATTATGTGCAGCTCACCACATCTGGGTCTTCAGAGAGGCATTTATTCTAGACGAACCCTCTCTGGTAGTATTAAGTTGCAATGTAAATTATGACAGAGCTGTTGTGAGCCTCTCCTCACCATGCAGATGTTCTGAACCCATATGATGTGACATGGAGCTGGTTTAGTGGATTCTTATCAAAAATGCATAAAAATGTCCTTTACCACTGATTCTCAAATTGTGTGCAATTAAAA
This sequence comes from Erithacus rubecula, assembly GCF_903797595.1. Classification (NCBI taxonomy): domain Eukaryota; kingdom Metazoa; phylum Chordata; class Aves; order Passeriformes; family Muscicapidae; genus Erithacus; species Erithacus rubecula. The sequence goes on from NC_136689.1 coordinate 110,199,782, forward strand.
AGCGAAAAATACTTGCCAATAGCCAGTTTAACAAGAAAAATTATTCTAGCATTCAATCTGTGTAATAGTTTGTAAAATGAAAGGTGCAGATTATATTTTAGTCACTAAGGGATTCTAAATAAACAGTTTTGACCAAACTAGGGAAACCTGAGTAAAGTCTGAAAATGTTTTCCAAGTCAGATCTTATCCTTGACCATTAACAAAGAGCAAAAAACTGCTTTCTGACTTCAGATCACACCATGGTAAATAGACTGAGAGGTGTGCAGTGAAACAATGAAAAACAGTGGATGCAAATCATTGCTAGGCCTGAGGAACAAGTTCTTTGCCTTAAAGGTAGTCAAACAGGAGGGTGGGTGTCCTGGTTTGAAGGACCAATATAGCTTCTGCCAATAAAGGCAGAAGCTTTTCTTTGAACTGAAGAATGAAAACACCCCTCCTCCAAATTATTATAATTTTGAAATTAAGCGGCTCTCAGGCAAAGATATGGGAATTAGGAATAACAGTTCTTTACTAGGAAAATTAAAATAGAAATACAGTATTACAAAGAACAATCCCAAAAACACTGACAGAGTCAGAATAAAACCTGACACCCTGTCAGTCAGGGTGTTGGTAGCAGTCCCATTAAATGGTGGCTGCATCCTCCTGCAGTGGCAGATGTGGTTCAGCTGAAGCAGTGCTCCTGTAGAAAGGTGCAGTTTTCCAGGGATGATGTGGAAAAGGGATGGTGTTCCTCTGGAATCCAGTGGAAAGAAGGTATCTTGCTGTCCAAAATCTCAGTTTTTATCTAGGTAGGAAAGGCTTGGCTCCTCCCTTGGCTGGAGCATCTCCCAGGGGGATGATGTAATTTTATCAGTCACACAGTGAGACTCAATGGGCCAGCAGCAGATGATATCTTCCTGGAGGGAGGATGGGTTGTGGAGAAGATAAAGATGATTGCCCCACCTGGTTTTAAAGATGGCCCATTAGCAGATGGTGTGTGCCATGGAGATAAGGAATCACTGCCCCACCCAGACTCAACAGATGGTGATAGAATACACATTTCTGGCCACATCAATCCAACACAGTGGATTACACAGAGAAGTTGTGAAATCTCCATTCTTGAACACGTTCATAATGTGACTGGAAAAGACCCTGAACATCCTGAAAGAATTTCAAAGTTCCCCCCAGTTAGAAGCAGATGGCTTCCATTAGGCCTTTCCTACTGGCATTATTTTGTAGTTCCATGATTTTGACTTCTAAATGGAATTTTGAATTTCAGCGGGTATCTCCATTTAGCTCTCGTTAACTTTGAGTACCTCAGGTATGCAGAAATGTGCACCATGCTGTGCTTGTGCATGGCTCGTGTGTGCAAGGTCACTGATGGAGAAGGCTTAGGTTGTAGCAGAGGAAAATTTAGATTCTGCTGCGGTTTCTTCAAGCACAGAGCTGCCAGTTCACACTCTGCTGCACTTCAGCATGGCAGGTCCCATCTGCCAGGGCTGTGAACCTTTGGAAAACATGAGTTATGGAGCATGACATTCACTGAAGAGTTGTGTCTGGCATACAGGATCCTTAGATGAGCATAGGGAGAATTATTAGCACTATCCTGTAAGCTCAAGCCAGGGAGCCATACTCAGCATGCCAGACTGAGGCACCTGCTCCTCTTGGTGACTGATACCATAGAGGAGACTGAAGAAGTACCACTGAGTCTCTTGCTGAATGCAGATTGCACAAGCCAGTTTGCTCTGACTGTGTTTCATCCAGAAATGTGTTCCCCTCAGCTGATCCCAAATACTTAATTCAGTCACTGAGTTCTCTCTGGAGCAGCTCCACAGTCTCTGTCAATGAAGAATGTCATGCTGTAAGGTGCTTAGCCCCAGTTACCCTGGTTGACATTTAGAAGAGTTCTGCAGATACAGAAGCTGAACTTCTGTTAAGCTTCTATTTGGCACAGAAGAAATGGCATTTTTTTCAGAATTTGTACTGATGTTTGGTGTCATCACAGATTTATTTTCTGATAAAGTCTCATTGTAGTTAATTCTCATTGTATCCTTACCTAGTCCTCTCTGAAAAGTTAGCTCTAAATCTTCTATTCTTATAACTCATGAGTAGTGTGGGAGGTGGAGAGGTTCCACACAGGTATAGTTCATTTATTTTCCCCTATACCCCAAGAGCTCTGAAACAGCTCCCAACAGCTTTGAAATTCAATAGGGGTATCAATTGCATGTCCTCTTGCACGTGTCCTCTTGCTTTTTGGTAGTTAAAAATAGTGGTAATTTAATCTAAGAATGTATTCATACTAAGGTGAGATTTTAAATATGTCAATGCATTGTTTTCAGTATTATGTTCAGAAATATATTCTATGATCCAATATGATAAATACATTTTTGGTTTGATTTGACTTTCAGAGTGCTACTGTTCATTATAAATCTAAAGCAGATATGAGAATCATATATGTTGTTATTTTTAATTAAAACTATAGAATTTTTTTCATGAGATTCTTTGGTCTACCTTAGATTGTAAATTCCTTGGGAGGAAATTGCCTTTAGTAATGTAACAAAAAAAAAGCTCTGATGGGAGTTTTGGTATACTATTTACAATATGACTAAATAATACCTGTATTTTTTAAATGAGGCTTAGACTGGTGATGGTGGCTTTTTGTTGCTTTCTAAAATGATCTTTTCTTCATCAGTCTGCTCTTTGCTATTCAACTAAGTAAATGGCAGAACATTTATTTTAATAAGAGTCATTCTTTTGAAATCCTTATGCTCTTCAGTGACGCTGATAGTGATGATGCCTTGCAGGATAACAAGAACATTGGTCTGTCTTGTGTCACGGATAAAGTTATTTAATGAAGTTGTGAATGTCAAAATCTTGCTGATAAATGGTCACGATGGACACAGCTTGCTTTTCAACTCCAGACTTTATTTACAGGGCTAACAATAATAGCTGTCTCCTTGACTATGATACTCTTCATCTGTGATCACTGAGAAGCAATAAACGTGGGCAAGAGGCATCTTTTGAAATATTATAGGATTCAGAGAATGAGACACATGCTAGAGTTCATTCTGTAACTCTTTACAACTCTGTAAATCAGGTGATGAAATACTGTATGTTTTCAAACTGTGCTGCATTGCTTGCTGAAAACAAACGGTGGTAACAAATTATTTTTAGATTGTTATTGCTCAGTTCTGAATCTGTTTGTCATTCCCACTATTGCCCAAGGAAAGTAGGACTCTTCTAAAAGACACTGCATGTCATTAGGTAGAAATTTGGCAGGGAATTAATTGATCCTTCAGGAAGTGTAAAAAGATTTCTGGGAAGGATGAATGAAAAGAGAATTATTTCAATATTGAAGTTAAAGACCTTGCTCTTTGGATAGTGTCTTTAATGCTACAGTCCCTTAATCAACTGTCTTCCCTTCCCCTTTGTGTGTCTTGCCAAGAAACCAAATACATCAATTTATCCTGTGCTTCATTGTCTCTAAAAATAAGGAGCTAACTAAATACCAGTGCTGAAAAGGGGTTTGAGATTTACCAATAGAAGTCTCTAGAGCAAGTATATACTTATTAATAAACAACAACAATCAAAGAGTAGAGACATTGGTGCAAGGGGTGAGTAAGCAAGCTAAGCTAATTTTTTATGTATTTGGTCTAGCAGCTCCAGAAGGCACTCTGCCCCAAGAAATCTACTATGTGCTACATAGAAGTAATGTAGTAGTAATGTGCTAGATTACTACTTGGGTTTTTGGTCTTACTGGAACTTCAGCTGCTCAGATTCGCAAATGGGCAAAGATCCTTGCACTGGTGGGAAAATGTATCCTATTTCAGTAAGGGACAGACAGCATGCCCTTTCCTTCTCAATATTATCCCATGTGGTCTTCATAGCTCCATCTTTGAAGGCTAAAATACTGGCTTAAAAAGAGATAGTTTTGCGACTTTAATTTATGGTGACATGAAAGTCTTAAAACGATGTAATATTTGTAATAACTGCTCCTGCTTTAAAATATACTTCACCTGTTTACAAAAAAAAAAAAAATGTTGCATGTAGAATCAAGCAAAGATGTTCTAGGTCTTGAAGTTGTTTCTGCAGAAACCCTTTAAAAACAGGATATACTGTGCCTTCTCACTACCTCTGGGTACTCCACCAAGTTAATTTAGGATTAGCTTATGTTTCCAGCCACAGCACTACGTTTACATTTTATCTCACGGTGGTGTTTCTTTAAGCAGTGTATTACCTCTTTTATATATATATATATATGTATATAGCCTCATAATCTGCTATGTAGCTGTTTGTTTCTGGTTGAAACTCAATAGCTGGGTCGATTGGATTCTCAGATAGTGCTGGTGTTCTTCAGATGGGAATTTAGAGCATCATGTTAATAGCAATGGCCTTTGAGTCTGGAATGCTTTCTCTTCTCATTTATTACATTTTCCAGGTGCAGGTGATCTTCAGGGTATGCAGCCTCTCTGCTTTATCATCTTGCTTTTGAGGAAAGTTTCAGGACACTTTATAGAAAATAGGAAAACAAAAAATTGTTATTGTGGGTTATTTCCTTTATGGAGCTTATAACAATGCATTGTTCATGGTGGTGAACTTATGTGTCTCATATTTGAGAGATATTATTTGCTGCTGGTAGTCTAGGTGCCATGCTTTATGATTCTTTTGTACTTCTCTGAAAACTTGTCCAAGAAGCTGGAGATGGCTCCAAGAGGAGCCATCAAGCCCAATGAAACCAGTAGTGTCTGTCCCTCTCCAGCAATAAAGAAGAATAGCACTTCATGTTTGTCATTCTAACAATGAAATTTTTATGACAGCATTTCATATTTAAAGGTAAAACTTTAATTATGTACTGGACAGCATTTTTGTTTCAGCAATATAGCTAAAGGATTAGATGACAGAATTAAATTTACTTAAAAATTCAAATAAATGTGAGCACCATACTCATACAATATCTACAGCTGGATACTCCAGTTAAGTTAGTCAACTGCCCCTCATTCAGTTCTATCAGAAGGGTTGTGTGGAAAGGATATTTTATTAATGAAAATACGTTGGGTTTAACTTTTTCATAGTTTCATGCTAAAAGTTAAGTTTTCAGAAACTAGTGTGTCTTTTTCAGAAAGAAAATCAGACCTTCACATTTCAATGGCCAACGAAAGGAGGTTCTATAGAGTGTTCAAAAAAGGCTGCTGTTTTTAAAAAAATAAACAAGCCCAAACACTAGTCTATTAAACTTCACGAGATGATGTGTTCTCATCTGAGAATTTATTTTGGGAGCTGTAGAATGCATTTCCATATTTAAAGGGAGCATTTATCTGTGATATTACTAAGATTCCTAATTTTCCCTTGCCATCCCAGGTAGCACCTAACAGAACGGAACAAAAGGAATATTATTTGGCAATGCAACACCATGAGAATTTTCTGGCATTCAGTATTGTTCAACCTTGTAAAACTTTTCGGTGTATATTCAAAGGAGGGTAATAACAGAATTTTGGAACCTCCTTATCAGCATATGATGCAGAATACCAATAAGCCTTCTCAGTTTATTGGAATATTAACTTAAATTTTTCTTATTAGTCTCTAGATAATGAATGTATGAACTGAGGTTGAACTGCTTTTGATAGTGAACTGTCCAACTCTTCAACATCTTTTCAGATACTCTTCATATCTCCTGGGTTCCTGTAAAATCTCTGAAATCCCTTTTTGCCTTCAGTTTGATGCATATTTCTTTTGCATTGCACTTTATCAATAAGTATTCTGTTCCATCTACTCATCCACAAGAGATCAGGGATCTTTCTAACTCTTCCTTTCAAAAATTAGGAAATTTGACCTAAATAATATATAAAACTTTTGCACTGATCAATGACCCTCATGAAAGCATGGTTCATTTAAAGCACATACCTATCCAGTGTTCTATTTTTATATTTTAGAAGTTGCTTACTTAAGGAAGAGTAATGGAGGCAAATAATTTTAATGTCTATGATTCTTTTATCGAAATACTTCAGTGTGCAAGAAAGGAAAATGTGGAATTTCAGGAAACCAGAATTCTTTCTTCATGGGTAATAGGAGAATTATACTTTGTTATGGACCTTGGTACTTTCTCAACTTTTGATGTAATCAGACAGCATTGGCTGATTTTAGAAGAACAGTCAGTTTTGGCAGGAAAATGTTATAGACTGAGTCATCTATTGGTCTTAAATTCATCTTGGAGTTAAACTACTTCCTTTGAAACCCTGTGAAACATTCCTGTGAAGTCTTTAGCTGATTTAGAAGTAAATTAAATGCTAATCTTCTGAATACTTCTCTTGGAAGATTGATTCAAGTCCTAGCAGAATTTTTATAGCAAAGAAAATTTGTGATTCTTAAATTCTTTAAAGATGATTAAATTTTTGCCATTCATATTGACCAGCTGTGTTAGCTCAAAGAGCCAACTCTGACTTCCTCTCCTTTCAGAGAGTATTTCAGAGAGAATTGTTTGATTTTGACACAAGAAGTAGTGGTGTCTGCCAGACTACATTCACAAAATACCAAGGCACAATAGAAGAATAGAAGGATGTGCAGTGAACTTTCCCTAAAATTGTCATTTTTCAGGTGACGTGGCAAAATCATTGCAACTTCATTTGAAAAAATTCCTGCAACATCTATCACATTGAATAAATTTACTTTTTTTTGTTGTTTTATTAGTTGTTTTTCAGTCTATACTTGGTCTTTTCTGCTTTTTTTTTTTTTTTTTTTTTTTTTTTAAAGTATAGGTGAGGTGTTCTTTCCTGAATAGTTAATAGGTGTTAGTGAATCATCTCATAATACTGAATGATCCTTTTCTGTATTTGTTGGCAAGATACTGTGAAAGAAGGATCATCTAACTGATTCTTGTGGTACAATAGGTAATTCTATTGACTGAATGCTACAAGCAGTGTTTCTTTGTAAAATGTGTGTAGCCTGGTAAAAGGAAGATTCTCCTTGGATTCTGCTTGGGTTTCACAAAGGAGAAAAGTGTTTAGGGAGAGATTAATTTGGCAAATGTATTCCACTGTGTGTCCTTTTACCTGGAGACAGATAAAATTTCATGGGCAGCTTATTAATGAATCATATTTTTAGAAGCACCATTTTTAGAAGTAGTACATGCAAATTAGATTTTCTGTGTTATGCATGGGGACAGGAAGGGCCAGATTTCCCCTTATGTGGCTGATGATACCAAAATAGCTGGACTTACAGCAGTGCCAAATGGACTCACCTCTCATTCCACTGGCAAATGAAGATATGAGTCAGAACAGCCAGTAGATGTCAGTAAACACAAATCTGAATGAGAGAAGTCTGAAAATACTCTGCCTTTTGGGGAGTTTGACTATTCAGTGTTGAAGAGTGATTTAAATGGATGGTAAAAGTGTCTTCAAGTGTCTCATAAAGGACTTGATTATTACATTTCTTGTGTACTGGAAGTGTATATGATAAGAATTTTCTATTTTTTTTTTAACCATCTTTTCAAGGGTAAAGGAAAGAATATTCAGTTTGTGCTGGCAAATTCAATTTAGCAGGTGGGCAAGAGTACTTTTTGGACCCTTCCAGCTCAGGATACACTATGATTTTATGATACCAGTGCTTGACTTCAGTGACTGGGAATGGGGAAGAGGAGCTGCAGCAGTAACTCACAGGAGCTTGCCCCTGCCCAAGCCTGCACTTCTTTGGTCAGTCCTGGCCTTCCCTCTACAAAAAAAACAGACAGAACTATTTTAACCTACGTCACTTCGAGGCACTGATAGGAGTTATAAGAATATTTGACTTTTAAATTGTTTCCTTTCACACTGAGCACTGACAGGGTTTAAGACCTGTTTTAACACTGGCGCCGTTCAAAACTGTGTTCAGAGGCTCCAGCCTCTAATGCTTTTCCAGTTGCAGAGAGTGAACATCATCAGCAATTCTTCTGCTGAGAAGAGCATTTTAATGACTCTGATTATGAGAAAATTACTTTCCAGAAGGTTTTAAAGAGCAGCTGAAGAATGCAGCATGGTAATGCATTTGTAGTACTTCCACCACACATTATTAATACACTAGAATAACTGTTGAATTAATTAATAATGGATTCAGGCCCTTCCCATGAAGAGAAAGGCTATGCACTCTTAAATGAACCCATCAGAGAAAATAAAGATGGTACCTGTCTTTTATATAGCACTTGTGTTTTGAATAGGAACCATGCTGGGAGGAGTCAGTCTGGAGGCCTTACTCTCTCCTGTGGATTCATTCAGTGGTCTCCACCTCAGTAAGAAAAAGATTATTTTCAGCCCCTTTCAACTGAGTAGTTGCAGCACACTCTTAGCTTTGAAATACCTCATGCTGGAAGAGGAAAATTGTGTGTCTCCCATGTCTGAGTGTCATTCTAATAATGAAGGTGTTACTTTATAGGCTGGTCTCAGCTGAATATAAAGCATAGCTGTGGTTTAAGATGTAATTTAACATACCCTCACATTGGGAAAAGGAAGGCTGTATTGGGCTGGATTTTGGAGGCAGGTAGTTCTTCTTCAGCAGAGAATGAGGCTTTCTGGGTTTTGGTGGTCTGAGATCACAGAATCACAGAATAAGCTGAGTTGAAAGGGCCCATAAGGATCATGAGTTCCAGCTCCCAGCCCTGCACAGCATCCCAGCCACACCATGTGCTCGAGAGTATTGCTGGTGTAGCACTGAATCAGGTACTTTAACTTAGGAGAGAAACAGGACAACTCTGAAATAATTGTTTCTGGTAAATAAGTTCCGAGCACTTAATTCTTTAAATGTGTTTGGGTTTTGAATTACTGTGCTGAGACATTTCACCTTGTATTATGTACTGCATGTAAAACTTGCATGCTTAATGCAGGCTTCTCAATATTCATTCTGTGTTGGCTATTGAGTGGAGGGGATATGGAGCAAGGGTGTGTGATTGAGGCCCCTGAACAGTGGATTAGGTTCTGTGAACTGTAGGTGGATTTCTCCTGTGATGTTAATAGAAGACATCCATCCTTCCATCCATCCATCCATCCATCCATCCATCCATCCATCCATCCATCCATCCATCCATCCATCCATCCATCCCATCCCATCCATCCATCCATCCATCCATCCATCCATCCATCCATCCATCCATCCATCCATCCATCCATCCATCCGTCCATCCATGTTAAATGACAATGGGAAATACAGAGGAAACTCCATTTTTTCATATTACTGTTGTTGCTTTCAGCCTTTGAGAAGGTTATTTTAACTCTACTTAAAATGTCCTTCAGTCACTTCAAGTAAAAGAAGAATGAAATAATTTTTTATGCAATTTTTGAAGGAGTTCATTTCTGATGTATGCATCTTTTACCTCCATACACCATCTTGTCTATCTTACTTCTTTTTTTCATACCTGCAACTAAATTAAAGCAAGTCTGAAGTAATTTATTCAAAACAGAACTCTATTTTGCTGCTTGCTTAAGGGTCATCAAAACAAATGGCAAAAAGCAAAAAAGCTTCTAATCACACCTTTGCTTTCATATAAATCCTAATCTTTTCTCCGAAGCTTTGGGAAATGCCATTCAGGTCAGCTGCTTTCACAAACAACCCACAAACCACAGATATTGTGATTTTTCCTTTTCAGAACTGTCTCAGGCTTCTGGTGATAACCCCATTCATCTTCATCAATAGTCTCAATTTTTCTCTGCCTTCTTCCAAAAGGGGAGAAGGAAAAAAAAAGTATTTGCTAGAGTAGTTATAGTCAAGCAGCAATTAATATTAATTAATATTAATAAAATTAATAGCTCCAGGCACCCTTCAAAGAAAATACTTCATCTCTGATTTTGTTCAGTTTCCTGATACCTTCATCTACACTAGCTTCCTGTGCTTTAAAACTACTTGACCACATAAACTGAAGTGCCTATGATGTATTTATTATGTCGAATGTAAGTATCTCTTATTTGTTGATTTGATTTGCACATATATTTCTGTTAATATGTGGTTTTGAAAATTTAAACTGTGTAAGCAGATATCTATTTTTGATCCATCAAGGTTTAAGATGAGAGAAAATTCTGGCCTTAGGTTTTTCCATGAGTCACATTAGCCATACTAGAAGTGAAACATGCACGTTGAGTTACATTCATGTGAAAGCAAAGACAATTCTTTTTCCTCTGCTTCTAGATTTTAGTTCATCTTAAAGGGGGAAAAAAAGGTAAAAAAATTATTACCTTTGTGTACATGCATATGGGTTTTCTATTTACAATGTGTCTTTTGCTTGCAATTTTACAAGAGTCTGGTAGGGATAAACAAAAAAAGGCCAGGAAGTCTTGCAACCAATTTCATAAGAGGAAATCAAATACAGATGGCAAATTGAACTCACGCAAATGAACACATCAGGTAGGATTGTGTTGGATGCTCTGCTGAGTGAGCTGAATGCAATGCAAATGTCTGTTTTGCTTCTGTCTTAGCCACTGCCAGTCAGATGGAAAAGTGTCTTGTTGGGTGCCATTTGTTGGGAAGGTGGAATGAACGAACTTGGAACAAGGGTCATCCATTAGAGCTGCTGAAGAGAATGAGGAGTCGATAAGTCTCAAAATGATTGAACAGTGTGTGATTACAGCAGTGGAAAAAACATCCAAGAAGATTACATTTCAGTCCAGGGAGGTCTGAAATAATGTTGCAGCATAAAGAGCAAGTACAGTCTACTAAATGCAGTGAAAGAGACTAAATTCACAACAGTGCTTTGTAAATTATACACATAACTAAACCAGCAAACTAGCTTTTTATGTTTGGAAAAATATGTGTAGCTGAAGATTTGAAAGGGGCAAGTGAAGGTATGGCTATCAGTTTCTGAGTTTCCCTATAAATTACAGGCTTTTTATTTCTATATTTTTTCTCTTTTTCCTGAAATTGATATTCTAATGGCAGCACTGCAAATGGAAAAAAAAATTCTCTGCCTTTTGTTCAGGCATGAGGAAGTTGAAATCACTTCAGTATTTCAGCAAAATGCAACCTTTCTTCAAACATGAGAGCATATTGTATATACATTTTGTAACTATTACCAAGAAGTCAACTTTAGATATATTTCTTACAAATCTTCTCTTTTGACCATTTTTCAGTTCAAAGAGGTACCTTTTCTTAGATTTAAACTGCTTGCATTTTTATCACCTGTTCAAGCTATTTTCCCATTGAGACAACAGAGTGCAGCAAAAAAGAAAGCATTCTTTCTGTTAATGGAGAGGTACACTGAAACTTAATTTTGTTCTCATGGTATATTTTCCTGAAGAGAAATAGAACTAAACTTCAGAAGTAATCAGGATTTTGTAAGAGAAGCAAGTCAATACGTGAGTGAAAGCTGCAGGCTCTTATTCATATACAGGGGGTCCTATAAGCTTTTTATTCTCTGTGAGCCTCTCTGTTCTGGAATGCAAGAAGTCAGCAGTGGAACATGGCCCAGCCAGCTTTTCCCTTGAGAGGAACTGCAGCCATGGGCTGCTCTCTGAAGATGCAGCTGTAGAATGTACCTCAAGATCTTCAACAGAAACTGTGAAATTGTCTTGCCTTCTCCTGTGAGGCAGAGATTAGCTTATGTAGCATAGACTATGTGACTGAAGGCCATTCAGACTTGAACAGAAAGGATGTGGATACTGCTGAAGGCAGGCTGTTGGCTTTCTCAGATCCAACTCAGACCTTTCCCAGGCTGGGGATTTTTCTCAGAGACAAACAAGAGAAAGAATGAATAACTTAGATTAACGCCTGGTGTTGATCCCAGAGCTGTGTGTCTTGTGATGTTTTGCAGAAAGTATGTTTTCAAAGAGGTGTTGCCTTCTTGGACCAATGAGCCTGTTCTACTTTGTATTGAATGATCTATCTTATATATTTGCCATGGCTTTTCAATGAATCACTTCTTCTTGGTGCTTTGAAGAGGTTGTGTGTGTTGCTGCTTTATTCATTGTTCCTAATCAGACAGCAACAAAAGGGTACAGAAATTTACTTAAGACAATTTTCCCTGAATCCCGCCACCTTTGCTGGAGGGTTTGAGTTCTGCAGTTGGCAGTGAATATGCATAATGACAAGGTGAACATCTGCCCCAGAATGAGGGCCCTTCCTGGCATGATGCTCTGCTATATGTTGAACCCTCTGTATGAGACACCTTAATGGTTTGCCTTCAACAGCCCAAGCTATGTCTGAATACAGCACACATGTATGGGCCTCTCTCTCCACACTCAGCATCTACATCTTCCTGCTGTGAATGCTGAGGGCTAGTCCTAACCTCAGAAAGCCTTCCAGGAACCTGTTTATATAATTCTATCCAGGCGCTGTATAACAGTATTTCAGAGTCCTATATTTACATGTTTGAGTCTTTAGTCTAGGAAAAAAAAAAAAAGAACATAGCTGGAAGTGCAGCCATCTTAGTGGGTCAGTACCCACAATTGAATTATTATTTATGTGCTTAATGTATCAATATTGCAGCAGATTTAGATAATTTAGTAAAACACTCTCCTTATTTTCCTCATTAACGACTGTCTTTATATGTCCACAATTTAAGTGTCCCTTTCTGTGCTCAGTCCATCTTGAAGCAACATAAGTCTTCTACTTTTTCCTCACAATGTTTCCAAACACCGTATCTAACAATTTCTGCATCTGTCTTCTGAATTCTCCCCAGTCTGCCTGTCACTGCCTTACTATGTTTTGGGTAACAACAGACATGGGGCTCCAGCTGTGTCAGCACTAATTAAGCAGACCAGAAGGTTTTCTTCTGGATACATATGTGCAACATCATCATGCTCTTAGTCCCTGTTTGTCCATAATCTGCTATTATTTCTGACTCCAATGAGGTGTTACTCATTTATTGACATACTTCATATTTTTTGCCAAGCATGCCTGGATTGCATATCTTGGATCTCATAGGATCGAACTCAGGCTGTTCATTGAAATTCCCAGTACCACTGAGTTTTCATCCTTCCTCTGGAATATCTGCAATTCTTTGCCCTTTTGTTCCATCATCCATTAAAAAAGACTGATACGGGTTTCAGATGAAACCACACAGAGGTCCTTTTGGATAATTTCATTTTGGCCAAACCCTATTTTAAGATGTTTTTGGGAGAGCTTTTTTCAAGCAGAAAATGCCTCATTTTGAGGATTTCATCTAGAACCTGTTTTCTAAGTCTACGTGAGTGACTTTCTGCTTTCTTCATATTATGTGTTGCTTTACATAAAGTTAACCTTAATGACCTACCTAAGAGTGGAATTTAGTTTAGGAGGTAGAGAATTCAGTTGTATTTTGGGGAGTTAGCAAAAAATGCTCAGAGTGCTGCAGTACTAAGCCACAAATTGAATGTTCTATTTAAATCTTTCTGCAAGAAATCTGCTGTAACCCAGAACCAGGACATGCATATTCCAAATCTTGTCAGAGTCTGATTCACTTAGAAATTTTAAAACTTTTCTTTTTTTTTTTCATTTTCATTTTGGAAGTCAAGAGAGGCTTCAGTCATTTTAAATTTATTTTATTCTGTAAGTGTTTTAGGCACTCAGTGAAGCAAGTACCAGGTTATTATTGTGATGCAGACTATACTGAAATAGAAAAATGCTGAATGCTGAAATTTCCATAAATCTATTTTCTTGAATGTATAGAAAACAGTGACACTTTTGGGAAGCCAATGTTTTGAATAAAAAGTTAACTAAAAACATTTTAATTATATTTAAAAATTTATGTTAATATTCCTGGCTTGTTTTGTTTTTTATGAGGCAAAGTGTCATTAATTCACTAAGTCTTTCAGTCAGTAAGGTGTGTGTGGCACAACAGCAGAGTTTAGGTGTCATTTATAAGTAAATCCAGCATACAGCTGACAAAACCACCAGGTAGACTAGCAAATTGGCTGGAATTCCTGGATTCAGATCTCTGGATGAGGTAATGGTTTTTGGCTTGACAGTCTATGCTGCAGAAGTGACATTTTTTGCTTCCAGTGTATGCAGAGCAGTAGCTTTAATATTTGCAGAACATTCTTACCCTTGTCTGTTAAAATCTTTCTTTAATGTTTTCAGGGTTTTTGTCAGGTCCTGCTTCAATCAGTTCTACTGGAACTTGAAATGCAAATGTTTTGAGACTTTTGAGAAATATCTTTTATCAAAGGGCATGAAGGTACATTCAGAAAGTTCATTCATGGTTACATGCATCATTCATGATTTTTATTCACATATAATCTATTTGTTTTGAAAGCTTCCTTCCAAATATTCCATTGTGTAAAAAATGCCCCAGAGCACATTCCTTTTACAAGTAATACAGTCTTTTATAGGTCGCTTCTAATTTGGACACTTCACTGAACACAGCTGCTACAATTAGAGTCAAATTTGTGATTTTCTTCATTGTGTGGTACCAGTGTGAATGATACATAAACACAGCTGGCCTGAATGCAGATTTCTTCACATGATGATGCCTATCAGCAGCAGCAGTATTTCTGAGGCACTGACCCACAGAGGCCAAATTAAAAATCAAATTAAGCATCATAAATGCAACTTCATTACTATTCATGCTTTGAAAATTATGAACTGATATGATTTATATAAGAAAACTGACTGAATGTCCCCAGCTGAAGAACTGCACAGGTCAACAAAAGGTTTCTTCACACCAAAGAAATTTAGGCATAAACAGTCCCCAGCTCCTGCAGATAAAAGTATTCTTTCAATGAAGAATGATAATGCATGAAAGTCTCCTTCCTGATGTGTGTGCTATTGAATAAAAATGCCAATTCTCACTAAAATGATATGAAAGTTCTGTTAAATTTATTTTAAAGATGTTTACTTGTACATCTGCCAACTCTGCAGTGACCAGCAGAAACTGCTTATTTTGGGAACTTAGTTTCTACAGTTTTGTCTACAGATAGTGTCTGTGGATTGTCTTTCCAAAATTTCAATAGGATTTGAAGTGTCTTTAGAATAAAATTCTGCCATCAAAAGTGGTGGTAGGGAGAGAGACTATAAGGAGAATCAACAGTAAGAAAGATAACAGTGGAGTAGAAGGAGTCAAACAATGAGCACATTACCAAATTTCTTAGACTGAGAGAGGGAGTTGGAGTGAATTGGACCGTACAGTAACTGAGCTTGGGCTTTTTCTGTAAAATGGTTTTCAATCTTCTGTGAAATTTGAAAGTTTCTGAATGGCAAAAGGCAGCTCAGAAGAAGAGTTTCAGACTCAAGACAGCTAAATTTTCCTTTGTGAACCTGGATTCTATATCTGCCATAAGCTGTATAGAATACTAGATAAATCTTTTAAACCAGACTTCCACAAATGGACACTGATTGCATCTGTTCTTTTTTTCTGGGTGCTCAGCAGAATTCATTAACTCTTGGTTTATGCCCACTCAAGATGAGTGGAAACTTAGACCTGAATGTCCAGGCAGTTCCTCACATGCCAAATAGGAGGAGTTATACTTCTATACACATAGTCATAGAAGTGCTCAAAAAATAAATGAGTTAATATACATGAATAATTTGAGTATCACAGTGAAGAGCACTGCTGAAAATGAAGTGAGGATGCTGACTCTGTTACTGGAGCAAGGATAATCAGGAAACAGTAAATATCATGGCACAGGACCACAGATCAATCCTGGAAGATGAAACAAAAGAGAAACTGAAGCTTGTCCAGCTGATTTTTAGCAGAGCACTCTTCCCTCCTGTTAGCTGATTACAACAGTAGTCCTGAGGGAATAAATAGAGCCTGAATGTGTAATTACAAGCCTGTATCATAATGTGTATATCCAAAGGGACTGGATTAATTTTGCACAGGCAACCTTTCTTCTGACATTGCCAAACTGAAATGCATGATTAGGAAGGGGGGGCAGAGGAACTGCTCTTTTGGTATTTCTCTCATGTTGAAAAAAAAAAAGCACTCGTCTCTGAGGCATTTATTTATATGCAATAACATCCCTGCTTGTTTCAGTCCTGGAGTTTTAGGTTTGTTAGTTTATTTTACTAATGTTGTAATATTTGTGCTTAATGTAGCAATGTATTAATTATTTCAACATCCTGAATTTCAGGTTAACAGGTATTTAGCAAGTGAGAAGCAATGTATGTAGGACAAATCAGAGTAATGCAACCATTTTCTTCATAGTCTGAAGGGCCAAGTAGAATAAAATTGCTTGTTTAATATTCAAATCTGCTATGAAACATTCTGAGCAGTCCTTTCTCCAATAACCCTGAGAGCTTGCTCAGAGACCCAGGATGCTCAGGAGTGGGAGGAGGCATTTATATTTCTCTCTGTTATGAGGTACTCTGTGAGGTTGCTGTGTGGAGCAATGGGTATTTTCATTAGGGGAGGCTGAAGGGGAGGATCCTGCATCAGAACCTGTTTCTTTTGTGACCTCTGTGTGTCCATGGCTCTGTGCTCTGAGGTCCTCCAGGGTTCTTTTTTAGTCAGTAGTGTCAATCCAGGAAGACATGCAAAGTCACTTGACGACTGTAAACATTCAGGTGACTAAGCCTGGGTTTTAATTTATACTGATGTCTTACTGTGCTACCCTGTGCTTAAAATTCCAGATGATTCACAACAGAGATTGGCTTAGGTTTTGGTTTTCTTTTTTTCCCCTGCTGTATGGATCCTATGAGCAGCACTGTTAGCCTTGCCCAGTATTCTCCCCAGCATATTCTGATAACCCACTGAGTTCAGTACAACATGTATATGTTTTACACCTACACTTGAACTTTGGGCCAAATATTTAGCAAGAAAATAAAATGTTAATAAAAACCTAGAGCACTTAATGTAATCACCTTGGTTTTGCAGAGTTGTTCCTCTAGGAGAGGAAGATTTTCTTTATTTTCAGTTCAGAATTAATTATGAATTTTTTTTTCAATTTTTATCAATGCAATATTTTTAAAAAGCAGTTTAAGTCCCAGTTAAGGTATTTGTTTTACAGTCAAACTCATGATTAAGTTCAGTCATCCTAATTTTTTTTCTTTTTCAACATACACAGTGGAGCAGCTCCTGCAAGGAGAGTTATAGAGTAAATGTACAGCAATTGTAGCTCACACTGCTATTTGCTTTTTCTTTATGAAGAAAAAAGTGCTGTGATAGGGATTTCTTCCCATTATCTCATATTTATGACTTAGATTCCTCCATGACAAGAAGAACTTTCCTCAGTCTGCTAGAATGTCTGGCTGTTTCATATTCTTATCTTAATGTCCCTTGATTTGGTGTAGCTGTTATAAAATCATATTAAGAGCAGTCCAGCAAGAAGAGGAGAATGCCTCGTGGAGTTTGTGACATACTTCCATAAACATTACAGCCATTCTGTCCCACAGAGGGATGAGCAGTATGTTCATATAGGCTTTTTCCTTCCTGGCAGGCTCTAAGGTCATGCAATACAGTGTGTGTCATGGAATAGATACCTTTGAAATGTCTTGTGAAGATGCTAAAATTATAAACATTTCAGCAGAGGGATGGAGAGGAGCTCTGTAGTATCAAATGAGCTTCTGTGGTTTTCATTGTACCCAGCCTTTGTCTAGCCCTGCCACAATCTGGATTCTTTTGCATGCATTTATATTTGGTTCAGAGATTTTTATGAAAAGTAGAATGTAATATTCTGTTTCAAAATAATGCTGTCTAAATCTCCTATCTTAGACAAATATTTTGTATTCTTATGATCAGTGACATTTCAGCATTTAAATTTATTAATGGTAACTTTGTAAGATAGGAAAGCTTTATTGTTTCCTCTTAGGGATAGCAATGAGAAGCAAAAGGACATAATGGCAGTCAGGCTTGAATACTGAAGTAGAATAGGCTGAGATATGTAGCAAGCCAAAGTTTTGATTAAATCTGAATTCATATTACCAGTGTAACATTTCCAAACAAGATCATATGCTTAAATGATAAAAGCAAATTTCACTACAGTCTCATCTATTTTGTGACGTGCTGGCTATAAATGCATTTCAGGTGTTTGATGGCTAGAATAAAGAGAAGGGCTCCTTTCATGAATAAATGTTTCAATCTCCCAGGACACTCTTTCCAGCATGCTTCTGAAAAACCACTTTCCTATGAGATCCTCCTCAAAACTAAGAACTCTTCCTCATGTTTTCTTTGTATCCTTCACAATTTTTTTGCTGGCTTTTTTTTCGGGAGGTGTGAGGTTTGGTTGGCTTTTTTGGTGTTTTTAACTAGTGGTCATGAGCAGACCAATTTTTTTTTTTTTTTTTTTTTTTCCCAGAAAAAGGATGAAATAATCCAGGAAAGACAAAGTGAAGACCATTTTCCATTTCCTTCTGATTATTAGGAGTTTGACTTAAATCTGGAAATTTAAGTTGATGCTGATGCCAAAAATCACAGCAAAATTATTTTTCCTGTTTCACTGGGTACCCTTTCACTTCATGTTTATGATTTCTAACTTCTGTTTTCACACTTCCACCTGACTTTTTTTTTTTTTTGATATTTTTATTCACCTCTGCTCTAATAAGTAGAAATAAAAATATTTAAAAAAATAAATGGTTCATTCCTTACTAATTTTTTTTTGCAAAACAATGATTCTTTGTTACTACTGACAGCAGTATCTGCCATTGAGAGCAGTAGTTAACAGAATCTGGGCATAAATCCCTCTCTTATTGGGAGAGTTTCAGCCCATGTCTTTTACCATTGGAAGATAATGTGCTCACAACCAGTCTCCACAAGACACTGGGAAGAGCTTATCTTAGTCTCTCTTCTTGATAATTGTTCCTTAACTTAACCTCATCTGCACTGAAGGAAGGAAGAGTCTAAGATCTGAGTTTTTCTTTTTATATCAATAGCAGAAATTGAGGAATGAACTGAGGTTATAGGTCCTTACCTGTTTCTCAAGTCTTGTCAATGTAACCCTCTGTTCAGCAGGCAAAGCAAAACATCAGTTCTGTTTTAGTATCATTCCTGTTTCTTTCACTGAGCTGACATTAACAGTATTTTCCAATTATACCCATTGACAGAAGATTTTTTCAGAAAAGTGTTCTCGTTTCTCTTCTGTGAGCACCTCCATTGGTTCAGCAATGTTCTATTTGAAAGGAGTAACTAACTCTGTGTACAATGTTGCAGTTGAGAATGACAGAGTTATACAGCAAACTACATTTGTGATCTCTTAGGAGCGTGTGCCACTATGTGTGAAGTTTCTCCTCTTAATTGGGGTGAGTTCACAGTCTGAAAGAAAATCAAGCTCAAATCTTCAGTGGCTTTTGTAGCAAAGGTGCTTAAATTAGCAGGTTTATCACTTGATTTTGTGCTTGAGAGTCTTCTGTTTTGGGAGATGTCATCACCAAAAAATACTGTATGCCTTAGTAAAAGAAAGTACCATTAGTTTAAATGAGTGCAAGCAAGGCATAATATCAGAGACTGTTGGAAGAACAATAGACCTTCATGTAAAAATCTGGTTTATTCCCTTGTCCTACATTATAAAATGTTAACTGCTCAGGAACTCTGTCTCAGGCAGTAGGATAACCAGTATCTGGCCTTTATAGAGAGAATTTTTCATTTGTTTTTTTCATTTTGATATACAAGCTTCTAACCATGGCAAACATGCTCTGTAGCATAACTAGCAGAGTGGGGAGCAAGCTGTTTGTGTTTGATAACTCTGGAGCCTCTTAAGCCTTAAAAAACGTGTCAGCATATTTTAGGTAGAGTTTACATCAGATCTCAGCTTACTACTGATAATTTAAGCAAACATATATATGCATATGAAGTCAGAAATTTGACTTCTGTTGAAGCTTTTTTCTGTAAACTTTTATAATACCTTGTGGACTGCAATTTGGAGTATTTGTTGCTACTCCTTGATTTAAGGACATGAAAAAGAGAGGCTATGATCCAGTCTGCCTAAATCTTGCCTACAATAGGATTAGAATGCTTTAACCCTGCTGAATCCTAGACACTGATCCAGCCTGCTTACTTAGTAAGGCTATTAAATCCAGGAGGCATTGAAATTCATTAGATGCCTCCCGTGTAGTCTGAATGTTCCCTAGGCACTAACATTTTGTCAGTCTGTGTGCACAGAAGAGCCTTTCTTTCTGGGGAATTGAGTGACAAAAGGTATATTGGAATCTAAGATGAAGCAGAAAGGTACCAGGAGCAAGAAGCTCCAAATATTAGACTGTGTGATGTGTGTGTCTGGCTTCATCTTATACAAGGAGAGTGCCAGGAAGGCAGAAAGAGACAGGATCTAAGTTTCTGCCCCTGGTTATCAGCAATATGACAAGGATGTGATTTAATGAGAAATGCATAAATAAGTCCTTTCACAACTGAATGCTTTAACTAATAACTTGACTTGGGCTTTTCCAGCATTTGCACTCCTTGATTGAATGGTTCTGGACACAGTGACATGGTATTTGGACACAGCCCTCGGTCGAGTAAGCACTAGGCCACTTTTCTGAGACATGACCTCAGCTCTGATCAGATAGCCTGGCATCCAGATCTTCACTTCTTTCACACATTTTTATTGCCAATGCAGTTCTGTGAAGTGCCACCACTCTGTGGACTGAGTGAATGGAGCAGTGCAAAATGTTCCTTTAGTTTCCCGTGATCTCAGTTGAAAAGATGTACACATCATTTCAGAGAGAGCATTGATGATATCTGGAAATGCCTGAATTCAATATATTGGCAAGGAAAAAGGAAAAATAGGTAAACTAGGAAGACTGCATACACTTTTACAAGTCTTCAAGGGTATCTGACTCCATTGACTTGTAGAGGAGCTGGGCAAGCTAAACTGCCTTCCCTCGCCAAACACGTAAATCTGAGATGATGAAATATCCAAATTTGAGCAGACTGGATAATACCCTGAAAAACAAAGTTCTGTGGCCAGATGGTTGAATGAAATGGCATGAGTCTCCTGCGGGATGAATATTGCAAATGGCAAAATTTCATGTCACCCTTGCCAAGGAGAAATTTTGTATAATGAACCTTATTGCTGGAGGGAGGAGTCACGTGTACAACCTTTTCTCAGACTCCACATGAACTCCTCCATCCAGAAGGTGCAACAGTCTATTTATTCCTTCTGCACTGTTTTTAATGTACTATTCTGTGTGAGTAATACAGCTTGAAAGCAAATTGTTTTGGTGAACCCAGATACATTTCTATATTTCACCACCAATAGTTTATCATGATGTTGAGGGACAATGAGCAGATCTGTGTCTGACATATTTTGATATATTACAGTACGTTCACAAGCCAATGGGTTTTTTTAATGTTATTCCTAGATAATTGCTTACCTAAGGTATAGATGAGTGTATGCTGAAAAGTGTGAGCAGCTCACACATGGAGGGGTCTCTGAATTTTTAGCAAGGTTGAGAAAGAAGGAGTAGTTCTACTCATTTGGGGGGTGGGGTGAGGAAGTGCTTTGTTTCTCCCTATTGAGCATCACAATTTTGATTCTGTTTTCGGGAACTGAAAAAGTCAATGACATTGAGGTGTACATACCTTACCAAATGTGACCTATTTAAAAAATCCCACATGGACTTCACAAAATTCTTTCTCAGAGTAAGGTCTGGTGAAAGCATATCATAACCTACTGAAAAGTCTGTTCAGATTCCTTAGGAGCCCTTGAATATTTGCCAGGGTTACCAAATGCACTGTCACAGTCTTGAGCTGAACTCACAGATGCTGCTTTGCTTGTGTTCAAATAATCTTAAATTATTAAATATGGTGATCCTCCATATGCTGAGGAAGAGCTTCGTCCTTCCTGTTCTCAAATCCCTTTGGATATGTGGTAGAGATTTTTTTTTTTTATCTGTGAATTGTTCTGTGCTGTTAAAATATTTAACTTTTTTGTCCAGAGTTATCTGAATAGTAGCTGGCCATCTGCAAGAGCACATAAAGATTTTGAGTTTGTATCAATTTTTATATAGTGAGATTCCAACATGGGAGGACTTTAATGAAATCTCTTTTTCATCCTAGTTCCATATAATGATAGTGTTTTGCCTCTAAGAAGGGAGATGCAAATTAATTTAAGTTTATAATGCATAGCAACATCTAACACTTAAAAAATCATTATACTGGGCATCTTTTTCAATCAGAAAAAAGGACTAGATTACTACCTTTCACTTTGTGGGCTTATTACTCTAACCTTTATCAGGAAGATCCCGTATCTTCTTTGAGGTTTGGCCTTGTCATGACATTATGGAGAAGCTGTACAAAAATTTCTACTTTTAAGACATATCACTCCTGTTTTTATGTTTTCTCCTTAATGGTGGATATGAACTTAAAGGTTTTAACACTGTGTTTTCAAGGCACTTAACCACTCTGGTATAAAGTATTTGACATCCCTATTAGTCCTTGATCATTTGTTAATGTAAGATTTGTCAGGCTATGTAGCCCAAGACTGAACTTTATGACTCCTGAAGATTTAAATGTGTTTTTATGGAGGTGGAATTCTCTTCAGATTACTGGTTAAAATAATTATTTGTCTAGACACTTGAAATAAATGTTTTTCTGATTTCTTCACTTTTGTATAAAAGTGGAAAATAATGACGTTGCTATGAGCCTTTAAGTAATTTACTGTGTGAGTTCATTTCATCCTTAACCTTTTGATTTATGGTATAAATAAACTAAATTGACAGTCAGAGAGGAGTTATTAAAAAAGTTCATTGAAAAGTCAGATCACCTCTGCTCTGAAGGCTTCTCAGGTTTGGTGAAGAGCTTTTTCAACAACAAAAAAATCCCTTTCTACCACTGAGGGTTAGGAGGAGGGTCAGGGAAGGCTGTTTGCTGAAACACAGTGTTTTTAAAGAACTGAGTCATTCATTTTGGTGAATCACTCTTTGCCTCACAGAAATCCTTCCCCATTACTTCTCTGGTCTTCTGCTCAGAGGTGGTCTGAGCCTGAGAGAGGCTTGGGGAGATTTGTCAGGTTTTGTCAGCCCCACTAATACCTTGAATTGTCTGGGGATCAGGGCTGGGAGGAAGCTGGTAGGACTGGGTCCTGCACACCCTGGCTGTGTGATCCTGGATCAGGAGGCAGCATAAACATGCCAAATATGCCAGAACTAGGTTATATGTAATTTAGGATAGTTTTGTAGCCTTAGGTCAGCTTCATGCCAGCTGCATAAGGACAGGTAAATAAATGTTTATGATAATGCCTGATAAATGTTTATTTCTGTATATTTTCTTACCAGCATGGAGGCTTTATGTGCTTTATTCATTTGTATATTGATATTTCTAATTTGGGACTAACAGGAGCTGTAATGTGAAACTGTCAGGGTTTATCGTTTATAGCATTTCATAGCTATCTCTACTTTTATCTTAATTTTTCACAAGTCTGACTACCATGTATGGTTCTTTCTCTCTCCTTAGCAGCATTCTGAGAAAGCATCCCTACACAGAAACATTTATCTTTCTAATTTGAAATGAAACTTTACTTAAATATTGACTTTGTCAACAGTATGAGCATTGTGAGTTCTGAACGTCTCTACTGATGAGGTTGATAAAATTAATTTCCTTTAGGGATGCCATGTCACAGGTTTTAAAATTCTAAGTGCCTTTTTGGAAGAAGGAGAAGGCACTGTTCTGCAATAGCTTGAGAAATTCAGAGTGGTTTGTTTGTTTATTTTCCTTTTCTTCATTTAATACCTTATAGCCATCCTGTGGTAGAATTACAGAGACATGGCTCCAGCTGTGCTACTCAGCTTCTGTAAGCAGAATTGAAATTGCATATAAATGGTTTAATTGCCCTTCGGTTTTTAATATTGCAAAATCAAGCTGTGACTTAATTTTTTAAAAATCTGTAAATATAGAACCTGCATTTATTAATGCTTTATGCATAATTGTTCTTATTTATGTTGTGAGTTGTGGGCAGAAAGATAAGGTGTGTACCTCAAAAGACCTACTTTTGGTGGATGTAGCCCTTCAAAGCTGGTAATTGACACAATTTTCATACCTAGGGTGTCTCACTGGATTTTGATTAATGTTTAAAAAGAAGCCAACATTCATTAAATACAGAGGAACTGTTATCAAGCTACAATAAATGAACCTTAATGGAGGTTATTGAATTTCATTTTACATATCAGCAACAGCTGATCCCTTCAGAGAGTTCATATTCAGCTCCTTACAGTACCAAGAACTTGATTTTTCTTTTAAATACAACCTAGGGGTTGAATCTTAAATGTTTTTGGGAGTAGAGGCCCCCTGGTGCCAATGGGAAATTATTAGATGTAGGCAAAATCAAGGATAATAAATTAGATGACATCTTCTATTATACTACATCTAATTTATTATCCATGATTTTGAGTTGAGTTCACAGAGTAGATTGTTTTTATTTGGTGTTCAAAGGAAGCCTTCTCTAGGTGAAAAGGAGCAGTGAGGCTCATCTTTTATAGAGGCTATATAGAGGTCTGTGAAGACCTAGATTAAGCAGATATTTTTCTGTCTTGGGTGAAAAACTTTTAGTTATTGCTATGAAGAAATAATGTGCACATAGCCATACTTACATATTTATTTTGACAGGAAATTATTCTGACTTGTATTCTAGTTTAATTTTCTCCTGAAGAGAAGGAAGAAGACAAACATCTACATTTTCTCTCTTTTAGAGTTCCCTTTAAGTTGAATGAGTGTTCAACCGTGGAACTTCATATTGCTAAATCAGCAAAAACCTGTTCAAAGTCTATGAAACTGTGAATTTCTGTCATTTCATAGCCCAGAAGATATTATTATTCTTTTAGCATAATGGATAGAATGTGCTTGCTTATGCTAAATAACCTAGACATCAGACAGATGCCATCACAGCCTTCACAAAGTGGTGTAGTGAGCATAATATAGTGTTTCTATAATGGAAAAGCATATGTTTTTCAATTTTATTGCTGGATGAGGAAAGCGTATTTATTTAGTTCATCCTATCCTGTTTGGGGGCTGAGATAAAAGCACAGGCATTTTTCATGGAAAGAGGCAAACACCTGAATGAATTGTGGCAGTGTAGTGATTGGAGTTTTCTATTTATAGTTCAACAGTGGCCCTAACTCCTCTAAGGAAATCATGCCTTTTTCTTACAGTATCATTGCATTTTTCATCTCCATATCTTCATTAAAATATAGAGTGGTAGCGTACTCCTCCTGTCAAAATGCTATTCAGATGAGTTGGCTAGCTGTTAAAATGGAAGACTCTTCAACAAGAATGTATCTGCTGTTATTAATAATATGATTTACAATTGCAGGCTAAGGTTCATTCATGTCATGTACATCAAAGAAATGTGGCAGAATAGAAATTTAATGTAACCAGACAGTGCTGTTTTATTTCTATGAATCTGTGTTGACTTTCTCTCTTTTTTCTTTCTTCCTTTTCCCTCTTTTTCCCCCCTTCTATCTCTGTTGTGCTTTCAGAAACAAGGTATTACAGGTGAGGTTTTCTGAACTGCTAACAGTGTCTTCCTGCTAGACCTGTGTGTTATTTAGTAGCTTAGAAAAGACTCTAAAGTACATGCAGCATTAATATTACTTCTTATTCTAAATCACCACTCAGGTGATGGACAAGCTTCTTATCCTAAAACTTCATCTCACTGCAGAAACCTAGGATCGTAAAAGCAATAAAACCACAAGAAACTGATTATGCTTAAGAGGAGACCATCATTCCGTATCCTTGGAGATAGTTTTAAAACCTCCATCACACTGCAAGAAGAAAACTTGTGCTGTGCTTCTCTCAATTGCTCTCTTTATGCAAAAACTTTGCAATGAAAATCATCTCCAGTGCTTTCAGTGAGGAGAAAATAACTCCCAGTGAGCGATTCCCAACAAAATGCATTGCTCAAGAGATGGGACAAAAGTCTTTTATTCCAAATAAGAACTCTTTGGATATAGGCCAGTTTGAGTAAACACAGTTCTGTCTGTCATCCTTATTCTACCCTCTGGATACTGTTCATCTAGTTCATGTTTATGATAGAAGATTAGCAGATCAAACCAAAAATCTGCACAGGCACACACAGAGAATATTTTATATTGTAAACCACTCAGGAACAGTTGTTTTCTGTTCTTGACACAAAGTCAAGTTTGATGACACTAAATTAGCAAAAGAGATAAAAAGAAAAGAGTGATAAACGTCATTCTTGTTTTATTTTCATCTGAAGATGTTTTCCAAGTGAATGTGCTGTTGGCTTAAATAGAAATGTCAAATAGTGTTAGGACAATTCACTTATCAGACTCTTCAACAAGGTAACACTTCTCCTTGCTTTTTGTTTCTCTTTGCAGATCTCCTTTTGTTTAATTGGATTCATAGAGAACTGCCTAAAGCTCTTAATTTAACAAATTTAGTCTGAACCAGGTAGCAGGTCTCAGCCTCCATATAATGAAATGTTTTGTGGCACAACATTAGCCTGTGTTACATGTGAGGGCACGGCTGAGATGCAGCTCCTTGCTGGGTAGACTCAAGGGATGCAATCCCCCTGAAGAGCAAATGTACTCCCTCCAGATCATGCACACTTCCACACTTCTACATCAGGTCTGGAGGAGCACATGTATTTCATAAAGTGAGAAGCCTCGATTATGCATAATTGTTGCATTTGAGGTTTGGGTGAGATGAGAATCAGTGGCAGCTTGCTGGGTTTGGGGGGCCCTTTCTGGTAATTTTACATATCCATGACAAGCACTTCTGCTAAGTAATTGCACCTTACCTTTCAAGATATTACTGCTTAAAATTATTATAAGCCAAAAGATATCCAAGAAAACATCCTTGGTTTAAGGCACTGTCACACACTGAACTCGTCAAAGAATGCACTGATGCCAAAGGCAATTTTGCAAGTAGTGAGGTTCATAGAACATGCTACAGCAAGCTGATTGTAAGGAATGCTTGATCTTTGCAAACTCCCATTTTAAGCTGACTGCCATCTTCTTATGCATTATATATGAAACATTCTGGATTTTTCCTGAGAGGTAGTATTTCAGTATCAAATTAACTGGCAAATATACCACATAATTATGCTGTAAAAGTAGTCTTGTTTAAGAAGTGACCAGGTAAGATTAAAAAATCCTTAGCAAAGGAAGCGCATGATGCCAGGACTATAAAGGGGAGAAAAAAAAAAAAAGGAATAAGTTCCTAATTACATCTTCCTTTGAGTGCAAATACTGAGTTTGAGTCCTGATTACTGAAAAAAGGTTCTTCCTACTCATCTGATACAGCAGTTGCTGAGTGTCTCTGAGTACCATGTTAAGGAAATGTCTGACAGAACAAAGTTTCATCCTGAAATGCTCATTCCTTGAGGCAGAATTCTCTGATTCAGAATGTGCTGTGTTTGATTAAATCTTCCACAAAACCAAAGCAGAGTTCAAAAGAGGAGCATCTATTTCCCTGACGGCATCAGCAGTGTCTGAAGGAAAAGTCTCTTTCACCAAGCAGCTGCAAGGCTCAGGGGAATTCTGATTCTCTGGAAATACAGAAACATTTGCATTTAGTCTCGTTTTGACCAAAATGAGACTCAACAACAACAGGAAAAAAACATCCCTTTCCTGCCATCAGGAAATCCCACTTGTCAACAGCTCTGTCTGCATCTCAAGCTGGAGATGACACATTTGTGATGTCCAGAGGTTGGGCTGCAGGGAGTTTCCAAAGAGGAGCTGGAATCCATGTTAAGCCTGCAAATGAAGTCCAGCTGTGCCACCCCCTGTTACTTGTGAAAGGTTTGGGTTATTCATTTCACAAGGCTTTTTCTTGTGAAGGCAGCAGTGGTTAGCACATGGAAGGCTTTGACTGACACAGCAACAGGAACCAGAGTTGGTAGGAAAAAGACATTTCAAATCTGTGCATAATTCCAACATTTGGAGCGTAGGTTGGTGGCAGCTTTGTGCTAATGTGAAATGGAAAGAAACCCCAAATTTCAGGTTCTTATGAAAGAGATATTCCTTTCTCTTTTCATTATCTCCAGTATAAGTGCTGATGGTTTGGTGTTTTTTTAATTAGTGCAACATCCATATAAAATTTAAAAAATAAATCAGCTGTAGGAATCCAATTAGTATTAAAGTTTAATAGCTTAAATGCATGAATCAAGTACTATTGAAATTTGACTTTTGATTTTCTTCCATTGAAAAGCAACATTGAAAATCAACATAATTTCACAAAACAGATAAATTTATTATAGGTGCATTTTTTAAGGAAAACTGGGTTGCTTCATCATAACAAATATTTTTTTGGCAGTTGAGAGCCAACTTGTCAAGTACACTATTTCTAAAAGTGATATTTCTTGTTGTTTAGTTTTGTATTTTGCCAAGGCTTCCATTTGATATGCCTAGTGTTTTATTTAAAGATGATTGAAAAATCTAAATAAGTGCATTTATGGGTAGGTATTTGCCAAGAAAGTGAATGTTAGAATGAGTTTTAGCAAGCCCTGTGATTTCTGCCAGGTAGCAAATAATTAATGTATCTTGATGTGACTAACGCTTCTGAAAAAGCATGTTTGCAATGTCACCTTGAATCTTCCTGTTACTTCTCTAACAATCATTTGTGTACCAGAGACATCTCTGCAAAGATGTGGGCTATGGGTGTAGTAAATAAATACACACAGAGAAAAAGAGATGATAATAAAAGCATTAACAAGGATAAAGACAAAAAATCATGACTACTAAATGCACAACCTCATGAGTAAAGGTTTTTTAAAACATGGTGGAACTGAGGGAAGGAAAGATGTGGAGGACTGTATGGGAGTGAAAATGAAAAATAACTGAAGGGAATAAGTAAGGAATTCCTGATGATAATCCTGATGATGCAGTCAGGTTGGGTCACTTCCCTCCTGGAAAGAGCCAAAAGGACTGCAACTGGCAAGGATGCAGAGACTTTGCACCCTGAAACAAGAAGCAGTCTACTCCAGTCGAATGCTTGTGCTGTAGAATCATTAACTCTCTAAAATCACTTTGACAAAAAAGAACACCCATTTCCATCTGGCAGAGGATAAAATATAAAAAAAATCCATACTGACAACAGTGCCTCCTGAGAGTTCTTTGATTCTTAAGCATACATGGTGCTCATGCCTATTTTCTGTGCCTGGTGCCAGCTGTTGTCTCACTCATCATGGGCTCTTTCTATGGCTCAAGGGTAGATGTGCCCAAATAAAACAATGCTAAATAGTGCTTAACTTTAAGACAAGTGCCAAATATTCACTTATACTCTAGCACACACTGTCAGTTCATTAATATGTAGGGGAATGTATTTACCCAAGCCTTCTCATCTTTCTTTTTTTTTTTTTTTTTCGTTTTTGTCTAAAGAAACTCAGCATTAAAATTTCTCATCGCAGCAGTAGCATTCTCTGATTTAATTTATTCTAAAGCATTAATTGCTTTATAACAGATAGTCTGACAAAGTTCCTTCCAAGCTGCAAACATCTGCAATTTGTCCAGGGACCAAGGTCAATGAAAGCAAATGCACAGTGATCATTTAGCCCTGCATAGGGTTTTCTGGCTGGAGTCCTCCACTGCTGGGGTTTCCTGTTATCTTCCCACCATGTACAAGTTTCCACTAGCTAGTGAGCAATCACCTTCAGATGCATTCCTATGAGGTCTGTGATCACTTAGTCCAACACCAGACCAATTTTACCTGCTCAGGGTTAGCAGACAGCATGGCTGCAGCATGCCTGCACCAGCCTTAGCTCCCAGGCAGATTCCTTACCCTGGAACAGCAGGGGAATGGCAGGGAAAGATCTCTTGGTGCTATTCCTCCCTTGTGCTTTCCTCCTCAGGAGAGCAGTGCAGATAGAGGGAGGTGCTGGGGATGGAACAGGGTGGGCAAATGCATCCTTCTGGGAGCCTGGCAACCAAAAACAAAACAAAACAAAGCAAAACAAAGCAAAAAAAAAAAAAAAAAAAAAAAAAAAAAAAAAAAAAAAAAAAACCAAAAAAACCCCCACCCTAAAAGGAAAATAAAATGCAGCAAAGTGCTGGGTGGATTTACTCAAGATTTTCTGAATTCTGCAGATGAAATGCTGTAGATGTCTGCACTGAGTCAGGCAGCCAGAGCTAGAGGCATTTGGAAATCATGTGTGTGGTCAGGCACAGAGCTCTTGCCTCCAGGGAAGGTCTTTGACCTGGAAGTGCCCTGGGAGCCTTGGTATTGCCATGGTAGCCAGCAGTGCGGGAGTCTTCAAACATTTGGAATAAGATTTTTAAATTACACCTTTTAAGCATTCTCTTTCAAGTCTAGTTTGTAATTATACCACCAGTCATTTATTTCAGATTTTCAGGAAGCATGTCAGTCTTGCCTTCTTCATTTGCTCCTTCAACTTCCAAGGAATGGAGTTTTACCAGTGAAACTCTTTGAAAACACTCTTGTGAAATAATATACCTGAATAGATGCAGGGCAATTGTTTAGCACAGGTGAAGATCTTGCACCACAAAGTAGACTAAAATAAGATTGTGTGAGTTTTTTGACCAATGCAGTGAAACTGCACTGTTCAGATATCAAATACAGCAAATAATGTAATGATTAATCCACAGAAGAAAAGTGCATCAAATGTATTTTAATTCTAAACTAAAGGGAATTACAATTTGCTTGCAGGTATTTTACAATGTGTACATGAGGGTATAAATTGTGCCCTAAAATTATTCACTCACTCATAATCACAGTCAAGAAAAATACATTCCTCAAGAAGAATAAGTGCAAGAACAGCATTAATCTTAGGAAGGATTGAATCACTGAACCTGGAAACCAGATCACTAAACTCAGGTGATGGAAGGTAGCCACTGTTCTTTGGCACTGAAGTGCTTCCAGATTGTATCAAATTATCAAAATTCTGCAGAGAGCTGGGAGGGTGGCAGTGACCCTCAAGCCACTCTACACACAAAGTTCCAAAGCTTCTCATGATAACTTCTCAAAGTTTCTTATGATAATTTTCTGATTTTCTCTCACCTACCACACAGGAGGAAAAAAAAGTACAAGAAAAAAAGTCAAAATAAGTTATGTGCTTTTCCTTTATGATAAATTTAATTTTGTATTCCTCATTCCTTTTCAGTTTCTGTTATCAATATTTACTGCTCAACTCTCATTTTTCATTAAATAACATTTATGCTGAAACTGGGTTAGTGGTAGGAATATCTATGCATGAATATTTTGTCAAATTGGAAATTGCTGAGTGCAGCTCTCAGAGTAAATTCGAGTTCATTACTAAATTAAGCTGCCCTGATTACAGTTTTATTTTGTGATGGTTTCTGCATTTGTACTAGATATGGGGCTATCCTGAGTGCCACACATTTTAACAGTGTAGATTGGGCCTTAGCATGTATTGATTTCAATTGTTTGATCATATCCATTTGGTCACATATGTGCACATTGACAGCATATCTCCTTGCAGGTTCCCTAAGTCCATATTTACTGGCATTTATCTGTTCTTTTACTCCCTGTTGCAAAAACTTACCCTTGCTGGCTTCAATGCAGTGGCCCAGTATGTGCACAGGAGGAATTTCAAGGAAAGGCATGCAGAAAGTGTCTAGCTGATGGAAGTCCTGTCAGTGAGTCAGAAGTGAAATGGGAGAGGTGCACAAGAAAGGGGGCACCTCGGTACCTGAGGCTGTGAGGATGGCTGGTAAGCCATGTGAATGTCACATCTCTTGTCTTCACATCTTATCCTTGAGCATCCACACCTGCTGGAGCTGATCATCTAACTCAGATCAGGCATTTAAGTAGCCCATGCTCTGTTGTCAAAACCAGTTCAGTTTCATGCTCCCTCTTAGAAATTTGCATTTTTTAAACTGTATTCCCTGCTCTGCCTTGTGTGTCAAGCTTCCTGTCCCTCCTCCCAAGCTCCCATCCTGCCTAATGCAGGATGTTGAGTGTATTTGGTCCCCTCAAGGCCTGCCCACAGGAGGAGTGGTGATGACTGGTGTTGAAATATGTGTTCCCCACCTGAACCCTGGTCCACTTCCAAGTCTCCCTGGTAGTGTGTGTCTCAAGACATGGGGCAGAGCTATGGGAGCTGAAGTTTAAATGGCTTTTCACCTCCTCAGTGGTAGAGACATAGGTTTCTGGGGAGTATTCTTGATCTAGGAGTATTGGAAACTGGACAAAAATGGGTGACAGCTCAAGATGTCAGTGGGATGTCACAAGGCCAAAGCACCAACATTGATTGTCCTCACCATTAGCCTCATCCCTGAGAGCTTTGGCATGGGCCAGCTGTCACTCCAATACAAGATCAAGGACAGGCATTGATGTGACTGGTCACAAACGCAATCCCAAAGGACAGCTGACTTATGGATAAGGTCTCAGACCACATTATTTTCTAGTACAAATGAAAGGTTCTGAAAGAAGGGAATGCTTCTAGACCTCCCAGCCCTGATCAGTCAGTCATGCTCTCACACTGTGCAGTGATGACACAGAGCTGACTGTTATGAGATGACTGTGCAGTGTCTTTGATTTGCTCTGTGAATATTTCTTTCCAGATTATTGGCCTGACCAAAGCTTCTAACAGAGTGGAAACACATGAGTCACTGTTACTTACCTGGGTCAATAGATAATGGGACCCCCTGTTTAGCAAATGTATTATTGAAGAAGCTTTTGGCTAATGATTTTTCACAGATCTATGATTCCTGTGAAAATATAGGAATGGAGAACAGCTTATTCAAAAGAAAGATTTTCTTCTCATTAGACTATAACAAGCAGGATGGAACAGGTCAAAAAGCCAAAATTTAACATCTCTTGTTTTTTCTAAATGTACCATTTTTCTCATAGAATTAAATAGCTTTGTCTCAGCCTTGATCCTCTGTGTCCCTTCAAGGTTCCTGAGCCTCATCTTTTCAATTCTTTTGGAACTTGTATTTGAGGAGTACCAACCAAAATAATGTCAGGGTTGCAGTTGTCAAAATACTCATGCAATCTAGCTGATGATTCTGAAACTAAGCTCTGAGGAGTCATCATGTTGGTTTTCAAAGCAATTGAGGCTAGCTAAAGAGATTAACTTGTGGATTGTAGAGGCAAAAAGCTGCATGTAGATCTAAATTGTTCTTTAAATATTGACACGATTCCCAATGGATCCACTCCCAATTAAGCAAGATGATTTTTTGCAACACATACACTAAAGTATTCATAAAGTCAAAAAGTAGAGGTATACTCCTTCACTTTTGTTGCTTAGCAGGGTTTGGTTTTGTTTCTTGGGGTTTGGGGTTTTTTTCGTTTTAGTTGGTTGGTAGATTGGTTGGCCAGTACTTGAATTGCCATGCAACCTTTTCTAATTCTCACCCCCTCCTTCATGAACTCCTTCATTCCACTGCTGAACTTAGTCTGTTCATACTGAGTTAAATTTTCAGCTGAAGGTATCCTGGCTCTTCAGATTTTGTGTGCTCTCTGAGCCAAATGCTGGGCCAGCAGGCAGATGCAGGGATGCTGAGAAGCAGCCTACACTGCTTCACATCAGACTGTCCCAGGAGTACCAAGCCAGTCTCCAAAGGTTGCCTCAAGGGCACAGCTAGGCTGCAATCCTGTGCTTTAGCAATAAAATGTTACCTGGCAACTGTCCTGTCAGGCATACCAGTTATTAATTGTAGGCTATATCTCCCAACTGGAGCCACACTGGAGCTATTTTCAAGCCACATATAGCTGAGCAATTTTGGCTTGGTGATTCTGAAGTGAGACATGTTGCATAAGCCATGCACTTTAATATGTGAGGGAGGAGATGTGAAATGGTGCATACATATAAATTTTGTTCTATTAGTGTGTGCCTATGATGAAATCTTGTCTGAGAATAACTGATACTACAAGGTCTCCCAAATCTAGGTTTGGATCATAGATACAGCTTCATGCTCTCAGGTGAAAGAAAAAGCTCATCTGGTCTATAAATTTATCACGGTATTTACATTGTCTTGCCTGTGGAATGATTTTGCAGTCAAACTCTTTTGTTTTCTTTCCTTTTCTATTTTTTCCTCTCCCCCCTCCAACCCTGATCAAGATTTCAGTCACTAAAATTATGACAAGGTCTCCCAGAAATTGATATGTCTGTTTCAGATTCAGATTTTGGCCTATAAATAGAATAAAGGATGACATTGAACATAATGAAAAGTGCACATAACATCACATATTTAATATGGTAATGGTGCTGCAAATGGGTAATTGAGGATTGGTAACATGAATCATTTACAAATGTGTTCTCAATTCTATGAATATTCTTACAGGCTCTATATAGAGTCAGTGCCAATTAGCAGGGGCACCTGAGCTCCAAGACAAATGTGTTTGCAGATATCTAGGACACGAACATTCTTCAAGCCAAATCTTCCTCATTTAATGACTCCTAGATTAGGAGATAAGCTGTTCTTTGGAGACAACTACACCGGGAAAGTATCTACTATCATGTCTAGTAGTAAATCTGACTGATCAGCCATGGGAATCTGATTTACTTGCTTATTTATTTACAAGTGCTGGACTCTTTAACTCTAGATGAAGCTGAGGGAACTCAGCCACTGTGAACATCAAGCTTAAATTAATACAGACAGTCTGAGCCTCACATGAGAAAGCTGAGGTTGTGAATTCAGTCCCAGACTGAAAATGCCTGACATAGTTCAGGTCTCTTTACTCTGTGTGTAGAGAGGTATAAGGAAGCAAAGTATGTGTGCACTCTGCATAGAAATTTCAGGTTTTCTTCTCAGAAGATATTTATAACCCTGCCTGGGAGGCTAAGCCCAAAATTCCTCTATGATTAAATAGTAAGAGCTCCTGTTGGCAAAGTTGTCAGATGTGTGTTAATATATGGTGCTCTGGTGGAGTTATTTAGGCTTTTGCTACTTACTAAACTGCAAAAGATTTGTTTCTCAGTGGTCAGATGTCATCTTTGATCCAGTAAGATTTAGCTTAAAGACCTTTTCCTCTGTTCTTTGGCAAGCAATCAAATCCAGCTTTCTTTCCTGGTCTTCTGAGAAACACATCAGGATTTCTGATGCTTCACATTTTTCCATTGTATTTATTGAACCCCACAGGTTCCAACTTGTTCTGAAAAACTATATGAGGAGCTGGAACTTCATGTTGTGGTAAGAGAAAAGTCAATTTTAACTGAAGTATAAAAAATTGGCAATTAGGAGGTATTCCTTGCTAAAAAGCCTGTGGAAGTTTTCCAATATTCTGCTGCTTGATCAAAAGAGCTGAACTGAATGTATTAAATGGTATGGGATATGGTTTA
Source organism: Erithacus rubecula (assembly GCF_903797595.1). NCBI lineage: Eukaryota > Metazoa > Chordata > Aves > Passeriformes > Muscicapidae > Erithacus > Erithacus rubecula. The sequence goes on from NC_136689.1 coordinate 110,234,779, forward strand.
CAGCACTGCTTTGCTCAGAAATTTGGAAGAGGACCTCAAAATACCATGCCTTTTCCTCGCCTGTCTAGTCTCTTGATGCAGTATTTCATTCCACAGTGTGTTTTGTTTTTCTTAAGGCAAAATGAAAAGTGGGGCAGTCCATGGCCAATGTATTTAACCTTACTATCTCTGCAGAAGTTGAGTCTTCTCCTACCCAGGAGTACTCCAGACAGATTGTCAAATTCCCCTTCTGCTCACTGTCTTTCTGAAAGGGTTCAAATTCAGTATCTCCACTTAAGCACATTTTATGCAGCAGTTTTCATTTTCAAATGCTTTCTTTCCCTTGTGAAGCCTTGTCCTTTAACACTCTGATGTTTCACCTTCTAATCCTAGCAGTGTAAACTTTTTATGTCCTGAATGTTTTGACTGTCCATCCATAGGCCAAGATGTGAATGGAATTTATTTAAATTACTTACTCTGTTCTTCCTGGAGGCCTTTGGAAAGCCTGGCTGGGAGCTTGGAAAAAGGAGTTGATCCAAATGGCAGGCTGTAAAGGAAACAGAGAAGTCTCTGTGAATGCATGGTTACACACTGATTATCTTCTTTATGTGTTTATTCAGCAAAATCATTGCATTATGTGTAATAGGGTTGGCAGCACGTTCATTGCCATTGCAGGGTCTACAGGATCTTCTCTTCTGACCCACATGTTGAAGGTAGTGGGTACAATTACAGGAAAAGTGTAAGAACTACTGTAGAAACCAGTGTATTTCCTTGGCTGGCATTATATTTCTAGATAATGAATTACTTTAAATTGTTGGGAGATGTAGCAAAGCTTATTTACAGCTCTATTGATTTTTGTTATCATGAGTGCCATTATTGCCTTTCCAGCCTTAGATGAATGATCAGTAGCTGACACAAATGAAAGCAGCATATGCTTGTGTTCAGGGAAGGATGAGAGCTAGTGCAAGATGTATGACCACTGACAGTTAAACTGAAACTTTTAAACATTTCTTATTAAAAGATATAACCAATTTCTAAGTCCAGCTATTGACGTAGATTCCGTAATTCATTTAAGCAGCTGGAAAAAAAAAAAAAAACAGAGTAAATAATTGAAGCAGGAGAGATGAGATGATACAAGCCTGGAGTGGGGTGTTAGAGACCTGAGGTCTATTTCCAACTCTTCCAGCATTTGGTCTGATGTCAGATTGTTAGAATTTTTTTCTCATTTCACTTTTCTTCCTGCCATATACAAGCCCTTTTGGATCATAGTTTACTTAATACAGTTTTGAAAAATTGGTGAAATGGATCTCAGTTCCTGCCAGCATGAATTAAAATAATATAAAATTAAAATACTACACCTATTACTCAAATTTATCTTACAGCACTAGATCAAGACAGAAAGATAGAGTTCTACTACAATTAATAGACACATATTACATATGACCACCCCTCTAATTAATTTGACACATATTCTTTAAAGGTTTCCATTGAATCACTTTTAAAAGGACTTGTCAAGAAGCTGAATCTACCAATTGTTTTGGGACTACAGTAGTTCTTTAATTTAGTGCTAGCATTGCAATCTTTTTCCAAATTTATCCCCCCACAATGTTATCCAAATGTGTTTACCTGCCTTGCATCTGAGATGAGCCAATAGTGCACTGGTTAGAGATGGAGCTGCTTCTGGACAAGCTGCCTTCTTAAAATTAGAATTTCCTGGTCTTCACTTCTGTTCAAATGTAAAGTTTATTTTTAAAGCACAGGGTGTCCCGTCTCTGAGGGTCTCTTCAGGCTTGAGACCTCCCCAGAGAGGGCATGGAGGTGGTAAAAAGTTTGGTTCTCTCGGAGGCGCTGACAAGAAAGCAGCTCGAGACGACTTTGAGCTGTTTTGGGGCTGTTTATTTATCTTATCTTAAAAAAGTTTCTGGCAGCCCGGTCCGCTCTGCAGGTCGACCATAGCAGAAAGGTCTCCTGAGAGGGCTGAGCCAAGGTCTTTATACCCTAAACTACGTATACAATATTTACAAATTTTCCCCAATGCCATGTAACCTCTTTGCAATGTCCAGTTCTCTCCCATCCAATCTGTGGTTCCCAGGGTGCAACTTCAACATGGATGACATGAAGAAGAAGGAGGAAGAAGTCCAACACACCCAGGGTCCTTCATCTTGGCCACATGGCCCTTAATATAAACAATCTAAAAAACTACTTATACTACATTTTAACAATCTAATTTACACTCTACTCATCATTCTTTTCTGTGTCTCTTCTCTCAGCGTGGGCAGATTTTCCCAAGGAGCCAAATCCAGCCCCTGCAGCTCCTGGGCAGCACTCGGGGGTCTCTGAGGGGTCTGCCAGGGGGGTTTTTGCACTCCCAAAGGAGCCAGGGAAAAACCCTGGACTCCCACACAGGGTAAAAGAAAAACCAAAACTGTTTCTGAGAAAGAGATGAACATAGGGGGAAACCCCAAAATTAAACATTCTTAATTATAGAAATAGCATGATCAAATAGTTACTGTAGAGTAGAAATTAGTTGTTTAATCTAGAGTATCACATATATTTATGTGATTTAGGATTGGTTAATTACTAAATTTCTAGAATAGGAAAGTTATATCATATAAAATACAGGGAATGAGGATAATTTACATGGAACATGGTGTACAATCAACTTAAACCATTTCTTGTTCTGAGTAGGCATTGGTATGAAGTGATAAACAGCTGATGATCTTTGAGACAGACACATGAGAAACCCTCTTACCTCTCTTTTTTACTCATTTCTGTTGTAGAATGCTTTCTTTCAGGCTTACAATAGATCTTGTACTTTTTAGAGCTAACTTTGGTTGCAGAGCATAGACCCACTTCTTCACTGAGTGATTTGAACTCATGGGAAGCACAGTCACACATTTTTCTTTCCAGGCAACACAGCACACAATCACAGAATTGAATCATGGAATCATTAAAATTGGAAAAGACCTCTAAGATCATCAAGTCCAACCTTTGGCCAAATTGATAGGAACAAACAGCCCAAAAATACTTATTGTACCTTTCAAGAAACATACTGGGGTTAGATTTCTTGGATTCATGGTTGGATTTGGCAACTTTTCAGTTTTTAATTTATTTCAGTTAGTGGAGCTTTTTTCCTGCTCCAACCCTCATGAAATTGTAGTGTTCTCCTTAATTTTTTTCTATAGAAGGAGGCAGAGCCATGGCAGCACTGTTGCTCCCAATGACACAGCAAATGCAAATCTAAGACTCAACCCCAAGTCTGCTCCGTTCCATAGATGGTTGTAATTATTAAAATATGGGTTAACTAATGTGGTTGGAAAAGCAGTGTTATCCATAACTGAGCAACAGAAGTGTGGAGAATGAAGGACTAACATAACCATGCCGTGAAAAGAGGGAAGCCCCCACACAGATGATGTGTTTGTTTAAATCTGAGTTGTAGACAGGTCTTCTGTCAGTAAAGCACATGGTTAAGGTTCTGTGGTGCAGAACATTCAGGTGCTTGTGAACAGTCACTCTCCAAAATGCCTGTTGGTTTATTCCAAAAGTGGAGTGTTCTGAATAATCCAGGGCACTCAGTACCATCAAGATGTAACACAAAATTACTGGGACTGTTCAAGGCCAGGCTGGATGGGGCTCAGTGCAACCTGGTCTAGTGGAAGTTGTCCCTGCCCATGGCAGGGGAGTTGGAACTAGATAATCTTTTAGGTTCCTCCCAACCCAAGCCTCTCTACAATTCTATGAAAATTGGGTCAGGTCAGGACACAAGTACAATCCACCAAAAATGCCTTGCAAATAGGCAATACTTGATCACAAATAGAATCAGCAATTGAGACAGAGCTATAGAAAGGGAAAAGATAAAAAAAAATTAGGAAGGCACAGGAATGCAGCATTAAATTCAGGCTGCCTGGTGTTTCAATTCTGAGGGCAACTTTCTCACATAAAACTTTGGAATGCAAATTGAGAGAAGAGTTTTAGAAAAAAAAAAGGAGCTAAGTCAGGAAAAAAAAGCATGGGAAGATCAATGCTTTTGTTCTCCAAAAGGCTTCATTTAGTGTTTTGCTGGAAGAGAGCAAGACTTTGTTTTGGTCTATCCCTTGTATGTTGTAATTTTAGTATTGCTCATAAATGTTCTTTTCACCAATTCAAAGAACTAGGAAATATGTCTAACACTAGATTATTGCTGTCTAGACTATTTTACTAAAAATTTCATGCACAAAAATTTGCACTGGGTGCTAGGTTGTGATAAAACCAATTCCCAGTTATGGGCAACAAATAGTGCAGGCAGATGCTTACAATACTTTTTTTTTTTTTTTTTAATAGAAACCATTAAATCAGATATTTACCCATTTTCTCATTGGAGGCTACTCAGAATTGTAGTGACTCACAAATAGATTATGCAGTAAAGTACAGGATGATATAAAATTGATAAAACTCTAGATTGAACAGAGAAAGCTATATCTTTGTTCTCTTGGGAGCAATAAGGTTTTGGAGTCATAAGCCCTTTTGTGTCCATTCCTTATTGGAATTTTGAAAGGTGGGTCTGGAAAAACTGTGAAGTTATTACAGGCAACTTTGCAAAAAAAAAAAAAATTGGTGCATATGTCAGTGACTGCCTTGAATGGTCTCTGTAATTAGCTATTGCTGGCTGAGGGCAATCACTCCCCAGGTTACTGACTTCTGAACTCTTTGGAGAGACTCTGTGCCCTAAGCACTGTTGTCACAATAAAAACATGCTGGGAGCTTCTGTGTTGCCTGGGAATCTGCTCTGACCTGCTTCTTTTGAACATCACAAACTGCCTCTTCCTCCTCTTGGCTCCTTATCTTGCCTTCTGCAAGTGTTAAGGTAGATCTGCTGCTGCTTTACCTCATCTATCCAGGCTCTGCTCCTTTTTTGGGATATTCTTTCCCACCTGAAGTTCTGTGAATAGCAGGTTTTGTCCTGACAGCTGGCTGTGTTCCTAAACTTGGTTTGTATACTGTGCTCATGGACCCTAACTCCTCACCTTCTCATTGTATCCATCACCTTTTCCCCTCCTCCACTCTAGGCTTATTCTGCATTTCCCCCCATTTGTTTTATCAGCACTTGGGAAAGCATCTCCAGGTGAACACTTCAGCAAGTGTCAAGCCAGGCAGGCTGTGGATTTCTCCATCTCCTACTGCACAGAGGCACATTAGTGCATATTCTGATTACAACACATGTAATTCAAATCACTGATACAGTTAATATTCTTTTCCTATACATGACATTTAAACCTACAGTCCATAGCACAAATCAGATGACAGTGACAGTGTGACAGAAGATTGCTCCACTTTGCTCCAATTTCCATTCTGCATTAATAAAAAACTGTTGATTGATAATTCCACTTCATTTCCAGAGATGCTTCTTCTCAGAGGGAGCCTGGCATGTAGTTATATATTTGAAGATGTTCCTATGAATATTGCCTACAGGAATATGCCTTCATGGTGGAAGGGAGATTATCTGTGTTCTGTGTCTGTATTAGCTTTCTGAATGATCCTCACTCTTGCCTAGGTTCCCCTTTGGTTACAAGTGGTTTACACACTTCATGCTCTGAACTAGAAGCAGGCAGAGTCCCAAGGAAACACAAATGCTTTTGTTCCAGTAAAATAATCTGAATACTTTTAGGGCTTGCAGAATGTGAATATGAAATCTAAAAGGCTGCCAAAGATGCTAGGGAAGGTTTGGTCTGTTAATATAATATAAATCTTCTTTTTAAATGTAGAAATTAACACAAGAAAAATTGGAAATTTCAAAAGTGGTGTGAAGAGAAGTATACATTTCCCCTGTGCATTAGAAGAAGCCATATAGATGCTCAGGAGAATCTCCTTAGTAATACTTACTTTTTTCTCTAAGTAGTAGCAGTAGAAGAATTTACAAGGTAGTAATTACAAAAAAAAAAAAAAAAAAAAAAAAAAAAAAAAAAAAAAAAGTCTTATACCAGAGTAATTTACCATCAATATACTCTGTTCTGCACTTGGTGCATGGATTCTCATCCCACTGAATGTTATAAAAACATACCTGAGAGAAGATGTGGACTTCCCTTGTCTTTTTACTTATTTGCTTTAGAAGCACACGTTTAATTTGAACAAGTTGCTGATGATAAGAATTAACTGGAGTAATGGAATAATTAGTAATGAAGCCTTGTCCTCCAGGTGAGCATTTAACAGCCTCACAGTGCCCTGGTGTTACACAAACTGATAACTGGCCTGAAGTAATTGCTCTTGGCTCTATTCCTCTTTCATCATTCCATGATGGAGGGTCACCTCCGTCCCCAGCACTGAGTATTTCGCATCATCAATACCCTCCTTCTCCTTCTCCTCTGTGTCCCAGCTCCTGCTAGGGAAGGTTGGCTGTGGGTTGACCTGGACCATGGATTTCATTGCCCTGATTCCCTTTGCTGAATGGCTGACCAGGGCAGTGGCAGCAAGACTGGAGAGACTTAAACAGCACATCCTGCCCTAGAGAGGTGCTAAAGAGGAAAAAGTGCGTTTATCAGCAAAATCATCACTGTTGCCAAATATGTGGCTGCAGTTTATGAGCACAAGGAAGACGTGCCATGTGTGAGAAGGTAAGATTAGGCTGTAATTAAATAACTGCAGGGGAATCAGCGCACGAGTCAATGTGCAACACCCATGAGAGGAAAAATCAAATTAGGATGGAAAGGTTTTATTGAGGCAACTGAGACCGTATCTGACATGCTACTTCGACTGATCCTGCTGTGCAGGAGCCAGAGGAATTTTTTTAACATTGTGAGAGAATGTGCAGGACTGTCCAAAACTTTTTCCTCTTCTCTGGTAGATTCCCCTATTTGAAAATGCCATAGTAATTGAAAGTGCAACCAAATGAGACCTGGTCATGGGCACACTAAATATCCAGAGGCATGCAGATTGTGATTCAGTAGATTGGTGGGCAGAGCATTCCACTGGGAGGTGAATGCATGGGTTTGAGGTTTTCTCCCAGGAAACATTTGTATCCTTGACTTGACGTATAAATTTGAATCTTGTATTTTACAAGAAATAAAATTTTCAAACTGACCCAAGCTGATATTATTTTTTTTCATTGTGTAGCATAAACCTTATTAATATTACTGCTCTAACTGCACATCTTATTCTTTGATTTTAGATCACAGCAGATCTTGTTAACATTATTAGTTCATTACACATCCTGAAGCAAAGTTCAGAAAATGAAAACAAAACCTTTCTGTAAAATATATTCTGCAAAATTTGAGATGGCAAAACAAGTATGGAATTTCAGAAAGCTTTCAGAAGTAAAATAATAAAACATTTGTAACTATTTTTCCATGATACATTTAAAAATAACTGTATACAAAAGCAGCATTTTTAATCTTAAAAATACAGTTTCAGGGATCAGTAGTAACTTATAGTCTATTTACTGCTCTAAAAGGCAGTAACAAAATTCAGTCAAGAATTCTAATTTTTAAATTAGCATTATTAGAAAGGGAAGTAGCATCAAGGAGCTTGTTACACTTGTCTAATTAGTTTTAGCTGGGGATGAGTGAGAAAATCCACTGGGAGTATCCTCAGTGATGATCAGACCTCACCCCACAAAGTCCATGGAGTGCTGTGTAGCTGGATCACTGCAGGGAGAAAGCCTCTTGATTGCTGTTACACATGACCATGGTTCATACCAGGCACCTTTTTTAATGAGGGAGCTACTTCAATAACATTGAATGTCTCTAATAAATCAGTAAATGAAGAGAATGTTTATAACATTATCTATTTAACTGGTCTCATTTAGTTTTCTCCTAGACTTCTAAATGAAATGTTATCAAAATTAATGTAATTAATTTATGTTCCAGCCATTTAAAATTAGCTGCTTACCTAAAGACTATAGGAATATAAGTGCTCTTTAATGAGAGCTTTGCTCAGGGTTTCATTCAGACTTGAATAAGAGTGTAATTAGAGCACTGATAACAAAGTATGTTTCACAGAAACTGAAGAGAGGGCACTTGTCCATCTGTTTACACCAATGACATGGGGCCTCTTTAATCTCTCTTCATGGCCTGTATATTCTTCAGGCATGTCTGCTCAGCTCTGGGCTTGTGACCTCAGATGCCATTGCTGTGCTAAACTGGCTTTTGAGGCTATTATTCAGGATGTGAGGTTTCAGGATGCATTTTCCTGGATGATGATGATAATAGGTGTGTTGGGTTCTTGACCCTTTTGCACTGCTGTCAGGTTGCCTCACACTGGACCAGCTTCATTCCTCCTGCCAATCACAGGGTAATGATGAGGCACTGAGACAGCTGCTGCTAGTGAAAATCATATGAGACCTGAGATCGATGTGAGTGCAGTGTCTGTACTTACATAATAGGAGAAAACTGCTCCTGGAGGGAAAAATTGAGGCCTCCCAGCTAATTGCTGGGTGATCTTTTTAGCTTCTCTTATTCATGAAGCAAAACTAGGTGGGCATGGTGGTGTCTTCAGGTTTTAACATATGTGTATATCTATAACAAGGCCAAGGGGTAATTAGAAGCTTTTATATAATTCTAAGTTACGTAAAATCCAAAGTTTTATTTTTAAACCATTATATCACTAGGTGTAAAGTAGATGGAAGTAGAGTCCATTAAGTATATGAATTCAGGTTCAGATAGAAATGGTACAAGGTCTACCATACTGAGCAGAAGTTCTCCTGCCAGCAGTTGGTGTGTATGAACAGACTGCTGCAAATACCACCTCAGTCACAGGCATGCAGTGTATCAGAGAAAAGAGAGGTTGGGACTGGTTCTGGTTACTCTAAGCAAAGGCAGGGGAGAGAACAAGGTCACAGTCTGAATGCTCCCGAGGGAAAAACTGTAGAGAAACAAGCCTGTGAGGAGGGTCAGCATGGATGAGCTTTCTGATGCCCTCCTGTCCTATAGCTGTTCTTTTGTGCTCAGTATGTTCAGACAATACATGATGAGTGGAGGGATGTCATCAGACTATGATGTGAGTGTACCCAAAACACCACTGCCTTCCTGGAAGCCATGCAAAGAGAAAAATGGCAAGGTTTGTTTTAAATCACAGAAGCATAGTATCAGTCACAGAATGCTTTGAGTTAGGAGGAATCTTAAGGATCATCTGGTTCCAACCCCACTGCCATGGGCAGGGACACCTTTCACAAAGCCCTATCCAATTTGTCCCTGAACACTTCTAGGGATGGGGTATTCTTTGGGGATTTCTTCTTTGAAATGCATGTGTAAATTATGAGTTACTTTATTTTTATAATGGGTATTACTATGCATGACTCAGTTTTGCAGTGCTTCAGAGAGACAGTTTTCCTTTGTCTTCAAGATACTATCAGTGCCTGTTATGTTGTCAGTAAAGTGCGGTAACTTAAGTCAGAAATAGAATATGATTAAGCTATGGTGAGGATAGGCAGAGGAGAGAGAAATCAGACCTCATCTACAGCAATTCCTGAATTGCCATGAGATCTTGGTTATGTAACGATTGAATTGTCTGAGATTTCATCCATAAAGTGAAGCCTTGTCATTATGTATTAAGAAATCTCTTGCATCCACTTTATTTATTCTTTGATATTTATTCTTGAATCACTGGAAAGATCAAGAGCAGGGAATAGACAATTAAAGGGAGAATTGCACTACTAAATACTGTGTAGTGATTATTCATTCTGGTGAAAAAGTTTTTTTTTTCCCCTGATATAGTTGTATTAGATGGTACAAATACATCTAAGTTTTAGGAGATTATCATAGCTGAACACTACATTTCCAAGATGTTCCATAGAATTAATCTCTCTCAAAACTGTTTACAGTTTTATAGGTGAACTGTGAACCATCATCTCTGAATCTGTTCATAAGCTGCTATAGACATTTACTCCAATACCTCTCAAATGCCTCATATTTTGAGGGTTGTTGCTCATATTATCTCTAAAGTTGCCCATACTCCACCAAACCTAGTATCCCAAGTATCTCCTCTGTTATGAAAAACTGCACACTGTAGTTAAGACATGCCAAGTTTCATGTAGAGAAAGGTGTTTATGAAGAAGATATGAATTAAGAAGATGTGAATTACCTGCTTTTTGTTCCTCCTTGCACCATTTTCTGTCACACAGAGCCTAAACAACAGGAGGCATGTGTTCAGTTCTGTGCCCCACAGCCTTAGCCCCTGGTGTACAGACCTGCCAGGGCACAGGGTGACTGTCCCCAACCCATCTGCATCGTCAGCCTTGGGCTGTCATGTAGCCAAGGTGCACAGCAGAGCTGGCAGATGGAAAGTGCTCCTGGGCTCAGAGTTCAGCTGGACCTATGATGTCTTAGATTAAATTTTTTGAAGTGAGACTTTGATACTTGTCACTCAGATTTCTGTCAGAAGTTAGCTGTTTTTCCTGGTATCTACTGCTGTAATTTTATTTTTAGTATGTGCACAGGTGGCCAAACCAAACCATGACGAACCTGCCAGTGTTCAGTGTGTTTAGAGCCTCCCTGGCCAGCAGATCATTCCCTGTGGAGTTAATCATAATGTGAATCTGGCCATGTAGCCAACACAGATTGTCCTGAAAGCCCAGCTGTGGGTGCTGCCTACACCCTGGCTATGGCCACCAGCAATTTAGGCAGGAGCAGAGGTAATGCAGTCTGTCAAATAGTGTTATCTAAATGATAGGCTTTCAGCACAGAACAGACCAGAACTCATTTTGTCTGCTGGCAAGATGCTACTGTGCCACTAAGAAGTTATGACACGGCTAAACTGACCATCAAAGATCCTCAGATTAAAGATGAAGTAGAAGAGAAGAGGGAAAGAAAGCTGCAATGGGAAGTTTGGGACGTTTTGGTGCTCAAGCTGAAAAACCTTCATGGTGGATGTGCAGCAGAGTGATGTTGTTGAGTGGTGACAGCAAGGAGCAAGGATTTGGGTCACACAGTATCTGAGCAGCATGGTTGCACATAACTGCACTTGAGGCATAACAAAACTGTACCTTGACCAGTAGAAAATGAGGAAAATGTCAGAAGGGTGTGAGGGTTAGATCCCTCACTGGAATAGCAAATTTGACGTTTATTGTATTTCTCGTCTTGGTAGCCAATTTTATCAGCTGGTGGTAGAAATCAGCCTAATAAAGGCAAATGCTGAGATGTACTCTCTGTGCATTAGAACCAGCTGCTGCCCTGACTCAGAGGCAGTGTACACCAAGGACACATGGGAAGATGATTTGAAAGATTTAAACACAACTGGCTTGAAAGCATTCAGCAGAGCAAGCACCATCTATGGTTGTATGGGATGTAGCTTAGTCCACACCAAAGAGGCATTAAATTCTCAAAGGCCAAGAGCAGGGATCTGAAAATAACTGCCTGAACAGCTTTAAAAAACCAATAGAGGAGTTCCAGGTGAATCACAGAAAAGTTACACACAGTAGGTGCTGAAATCTCTAAGAATGAGTTTTGTGGACTAAAGCAATCAAAACCAGCAGCATGGAAGACTTTCTGCAGTGCAGTCAGCAGAGTTTCCCAAGCAGGTTGCTGGGCCTCACCAATATATTTGACATGGCCACTTCCTTCCAAAGCTGCATCCATAGCTCATACTCCTACCCTCATGAGAGAAATTGCAGGAATGTAGGCTCAGTGCTTTTGCATCCGGCAGTTGGCAGGGAAGGTGAAATGGAGAGCAAGCAGCAAACTCACTACCCACCCTTTCTTAGCAATCATTAAAGTGTCATTTCACACTTTTTCCCGTAGCTGCAGGCAGAAACGTTGCTGCTAATTTTCAGCTCCCTGCTAACACTTAAATTAAGGCTCTAGAGAGACTTGGTTGGGATTTTTAACACCTGAGTGGTTGTTTGACAGCTTGCAAAGTAGCAGCTGAATACTGGTGAGGTTGAGAACTAGGTGTTGTCCAAGGGTAAATACATGTGGCAGGGAGGCAGGGTAAATTCACAACAAAAATAGACTGTACTGACCTGGGAATGAGGATACTTGAAACAAAATTGCTGTAGGCAAACCTGGTCTGAGAGTATGAAGACCAAAACAAGCTCCTTTGCCTTGCTGATATGTTTGGTAGACCTTAATATGACCTTCGAAGAGTGGTGTGCTTCAAAAACAAGGGTTGAGAGACAGGGGTCTAGGCTGGGGGACTTAAATAAAAGCCAGGATGAAGTTCAAACCCTTGATTTTAACATAGCATAACACATAGAATGAATGGCACAATGGTATGTAAGAGTCAGATGGAGGATAGCACGTCTTCATCTCTTCACAAAAAGCTGTTTTGAGCATGAATTATCAGTGTGAGGAGATCACACGCATTTGTGCTGAAAGCTGCCCTGCTGACCTGCTAAAACATTCTCTGCTATGGGAAAAAAGGATTTGCTGAACTTGGTGTCCCAGAAGCTGTGGTTGACAGCAAGCAGTAACACAATTTCATGTGAGGCTCTTCCACTCATACTGGAGCTCCGGACATGCAAATTATTGTGAACTTTGGATGAAGTCATAAAGGAGGTGAGGGATTATCAGAATTTGCAAGCTGGGTCAAATAAAGGGATTCAATATATTTATTCACTGTTGCATGTTTTCTGTGGGGGTTAAGAGGCATAATTTGACCCTATTGAAAACCCAAATGAAAATCCACAGTGTATATTTGTGCAAAAGGTTCCAAAATATTGAGAAGCTGGGGCTGATCCAAATCAGTGATACTAAGAGTCTATGTGTAGCTGTTGGACTGTTATTAAAATTCTGTTAATCAGAAGCCAAAAAACTGATGTGTGTAAATCCAGAGGTTTACACTGCTTTTCTAAAAATTTAAATTTTAAAATTAATAAATATATACATGAAAAAAATTTTCAGAAATTCAGCATTTGGGTTTCTGCTGTCTAGAATTTTTACATTTATCCAATAGATACCTGGAGAACTTGAGAACATTGGGCGTTGACTTGTCTTGGGCAGAGAGGAACATAATTCTAATATTCTTTTCTGACATTACCATAATGTAAAATGTGAAACATTGAACCAAAAGACATGGATCATTTTATTTAAGTGAAGACTTAGCTCATTTACTCATTACTGCCTGCCAAAATAATTTATAAATTACTAAGCACTCATTGACAGGGAATGATACTTTTTTTAAGCACTTCTTTTGAATTATTGTGAGCAATTTCCATTTTATTTTATTCCTTTTCTAAATAAAGCAGCACGCACCTACCCCAAAGCTGAATGCAGCCTTCAAGCTCAAATATTAAAAGCACAGGCAAGAAACTTAGGGCAGAACCATATCTTTCTGTAATTTGCAATGCATTATTTCACTGTTTCTTGGCTCATCCCTGCATGTTAAAAATAGCAGCACTGTTCTAAAGCAAGTTGGTTTGTAATTTGACTCAAATACCCACTTGGCACCCTCTTTTCCTGGTGATGATTGTGCAGAATACAGCCCCTTTGGCCTCTTTTGCAGCTCTGAATTCTCCCTTGCAGAACTAGTGTGACAGCTGTTAAAACAGATGCCAGACTCTATATGATACTGTATTTTTTGTATATAATCCTGAAGTAGTTTGTGTTAAACAAAGAAACTCTGCCACTTCATGACCAGGCCATTTCCTTCATGGTTTAGCAGTAATGCGAAGTTATTCATGTGTATGGTTGATATGTTGGGAAGTTCACCTCTTTGCTTTTAATATCTATGTTTCTGATATTGTACCAGGTGCTTTCTCTTCTTTGGTAAGCTCATGTCTCTGCTTGTCTTTTTTTTTTTTTTTTTTTTTTTTTTTTTTTCATTATGAGAATATGTCACAGTACTTCACTGGTACTTAGCTAGTTTGTTACTGTTTTTTTTTAAATATAGGTGAAATCACAAAACAGTATTTGTCTCATGATCTTCAGCTTGCTCTCTGAAGGTCTCTCTGAAGCAGCATTTCCAAATGTATAGACACTTCAGAGCTAAAGTGGGGTCAGTGGGTGTACTGCCATGTGAGAATAATTTCTGCTTACTTTGGTTTATGCTATAATTTTTTTCCCCTCAGTGTACTCAGTAAAGTATTTAGCATAGATCCTATTAGCATAAATAGGAGCACATAGCAGTATATCACTGTTAAGCTGTACTTACTGAGGTTTTTTATAACTATAGTACTTAAGAGCATTAAACTTTTTATGATACTTTCTTCCACAATATAAAAGTGACTATTATTTCCATGTATTGTTATTTAAGCCTAGCTTGTTTCAAAGAGAAGTCTTTCCTATTAACTCATCACTTTCAGCAGCTGTTTGCAGATTAAATATTCCCAGGTTTTTTCTTCTTAAAACATAAATTGGAACAGTATTCCTAAGCTTTTTGACTTTGCAAAGTCTTAATCAATTATTTATGATTTCTTTCCACTTATTGTAGATGTAAGATTACAGAATATATCAAGAGTAGTAAGAAGGACATATGAGCTTATGTTAGTGCATCTCTTTGGAGAGGTTAACAGATTATTTGACCTTGAATGACTGGGGTATGTGTGTAGAATTGGAAACCAGCATTCCCTCTGCTTTATAATATAATAAAATGTACAGTACTTCAAGTCACCCTGATTTATTTTCACTGTCCTTCTCTGTTTGTGACCCTTCGGTTCAGAAATGGTTCCCTAAATCCTTATTAAAGCATCCTTTGTATCAAATTGTACTTCAATGCTAAAGGACAAATCACATTGAACATAAAGGGGCCAAAGTGAATAACAGTTTGGGTTTAGACATTTTGCAGCATATTTGGCAGTATGTCTTACTGAGTAATGCTTTAAAGGCATAGTTCTGCCTTCTTTCAAAATTATATTCACTACCACACAAGAAGGATGAAACCCTGAAGTCTACTTAGAGTTTAGTGTAGAAGAGCTAGACAAAAGATGTGCTTACACTTTGTGTTTTAGGGCAGATATCAATGCATAACTAATGGGGGAGAAATTAGTACATACGTGTTGGTATCTTGTTTAGACAGAAATGATGAAATTTAAGGAAAGATTTTTATATGGGCATGGGCCTTCTTACTGCCTTGGTGTATAGGCAAACTAAACTGATGTCTGCTTGCAGCATGGGCAGAGCACAAGATTTCATCTGTCCCTGGAATGTGCAGGCCAAACATATTGACAAAAATCTTCTGACCTGCTGAGACACACCAAGTAAAGCACAGCTCCTGGGTCAGTATTGGTGCTGAACTCTACCATGATGCTTGGCTATAGCTCTTGGCTGTATGACAAGTGTTCTTTATAATAAGGCATGGAGCAAACTCTTCCTAAAAGCAGCTGCACACACCTCTGTCTCTAAAATCAGGAATCCCCTTTAGCTCAGGTTTGTAGTGTGGCTGCTGAGACATATTGTATTCTCTTTGAACATCACAGTTTACTCCAAGGATCTCCTTAATGCAGTGTAGCCACTAAGACCTCTTCTGCACAACCTGTGTGTTAAAATTCTTGGCATTACTCACATATGTGTTTAGCAATGTGGTGGCTGCTCAGTGCACCTTTTCAATCCTCAGATTCCTCATTTGTAAAACAGTTTTAATGATATGTATCCACTTCAGAGGCCAAAGTAAAATTCCTAATGCTACATTTATGCAAAGTATTATTAAGATGACCATCTGGCAAAGGACAGATTCTGGCTTGCAGCCCTCTGTTCTTTCATTGGGCCATTCTGTTGCTATTTTTCAATGTCTCTGAGCTCCCCTAGGTCTGCAAGCCTAGCAAACCTTTTAACACCTCTGAAAGCTGGGGAAGCCAAAGAATTCACAGCAACTCTTGCAGAACACAGGGGAAATGAAGAACAAGACTCCCAAATTCTCTAAAATTGCAGAGTTTTTGTTACTGCTATCCCCAATTATTCCCCATAGAAATGGATGGCAGCTCATGGATCATTGAGCCTGTTGCCTGTAAACTCAGCCAGCCATCTGATAGATGCAACAGTCCAAAAGAGGCCAGAGGAAAATCCAGCATGTGTGTGCTACACCAGCCACCACAAAATTCCTGTCTGTAAGTTAAAAATCTCCTAGAATTACAGTGTCACATGAAAAGATTGTAACAAACACAGACATCCTGCATCCCCACAACTTTGGCTTTGCTTTGGGCTTTGCCAAAGGGCCATGTACAGAGGGAAACAAGTTCTTCCATACTTATTGCCCCTCTCGTACTTATTGCCCCTCTCAAAGGAGAATAGTCCACAGCCTGACCTTTACTTCTTCCTCCCCTCAAATCTTGTCACAGGTGATTTACTTCTAAACACAGATACGTTAGGAAAAAGTGGAAAATGAGAGATTTCTCAGCTTTGCCAGGTAACCTGCACTTCCTGCCCACAAGCCCAGCATCCTGCCTAATCTGCAGATTCATCTTCAAAGGATGGTTTCTTACATCCAATGGAAAAGTGAAGTGGAAAGAGTGAAGTTCCTTCATTGCTGTAGTCAAAGCCCTGAGTCAGAGGAAGGCAGGTTTGGAATGTGATTTCAAAGCATCTTGATTATGACTTTGCAGTGGTGCCTCTCATAGAAGATGAGACATATTCTCCTACTATAACTCTTCTTTTTTGCAAATGAAATCTAAGCATAATGGGAGATGAGGTGTTCAAAAATTGAGCAGTAGAATAAATTGTAATTAAATAGTAGGTCTAGCCAGTGTTAATACAAGAATTGCAGGAATGTTTGAGAAGAAGTGGCTGAGCTGCTGATAAAAATGTAGCTTAAGGCTAGAATAAATTACTTATCTACTGCCTGGTTTGTAACAAATAATACACTTAAAAAAAAATAAATTAGGGAGTCACTTGAGGAACATAAATCACTTACATTAGGATCCAGAACAATTGCTGAAAAAAGCAAGAAAGAGCCTATAAAACACTAAACTAAATATGATGCAATAGATAAAAATCAGTCCAGCTTCCATGAAGAAAAAATCTAACTTTATTAATTTCATAGAATTTAGGCCTGCCATTACAATTGCAGAAAACATTGTGTCAGCCAGACCTTTATCTAGACTTTTGAAAATACTTTGCTAAAGTTCTCTAACAGAATTGATGTCTGGCATTTGTCATACTAGGAGACTGTCTAAGGCAGGAGAGTATCACTGGAGATAAAAGAAACAAGGAACTTTTGTAGAGGATATGCTAAGGAGGATACAAAAGAAATGCTCCACATACTTGCATGATACTTCATGGAACTTTTCTGTTATCTGAATTGCTCTTTCTAGGCTTCTTAGAAACCAGATCTGCCATCTCAGTGCTACTGCACCAAGAGAGTGGACAAATCCAGCTATGGCCCTGTGATCTTGATAAGGTTTTGTCAGTGCTCTCTAAAGGAATTGGGTACTCAAGGTTTGGCCAGCCCAAAATAAAGCAGCATTAGAGATCTATAAACTGAGAGAAACTATAGACTACAGACTGAGAGAAACAAAGAGGAGCTATAGATGGCTTATGATCAGTATGGAAGTGGGTTAATTACCATCTTTCTCCAGGGCATTGTACAGAGGCTGATGATCCACATGTGCTTTAATGACCTAAGAGTGACATGAGATTGTGTTAGATATGAGAATAGCTAAGTATTAGACTATTCCCAAACAAATAAGACAGTGAAACTCTGTCTTCTTTTTTAACTTGAGTAAGGTCAACACCAAATGTGAGAAAAACTGAGTAACATATTGCTTTAAGATTCTTTTCCCACATGATTAGTCTACATTAAAACCATACTAAACATCATAATAATTTCTCAAATGAGTTAATCTTGATATACATTGCTGAGACAGTGGAAGGAGCTGTCAGCTTAAAAGAGCCTGTTCCTGGTTTCAAAGATACTGAAAATCTTGTCTTACCAATGGAGAATTCAAGTTGAAATGAAACCTGAGAAGCTGTAAAAGGTTGGCAAGTATGAGGAACTGTCTGTAGAGACAAGCTGGCATAGAAAGCCCAGCAGAACTGGGCCATTTTGTTCCAGAAAAAACACAAAATTAAATATGCACACAATATGGTATTGATAGTCTTCTCCTGGAAACTTTGCTTCTAAAGACTTTTAAAATAGCTTAATTGAATGAATGATCTTGAGTCTTTTTCTTACTCTCTTATTGTCCCAGAGGGAGGAGGAAAAGAAACTCTTGAGTCTGTTGTATTTCAGTACGTGTCAAGACAATCACAAATGCTCAGAAGGCTGCTGCCTGGGTCTGAGTGTTTTTACTTTGGGTAAAGGCACCAAGACATGAAGACTAAAACCCTGGTAAGATGCACTCTGAGACAGAGGACAGTAATGAGGTTCAGTTGGTTGGGTTAATACAACACTTTATTGAAATACTTGTGGTAATGTGAATTCATACAGCCTTGTATGAAGTAATGTGTTTTGGAAGAGAAAATTGCACCAACTCACTCAAGTGCATGAGTTCCTCATATTTTTAGAAAATTATGTCCTTATTAGCCACCACAAAACCTTTTAAAGTTTATTTGCAAAGTGTTTCAGCTTTCAAAATTCAGTAAAATTCAAGAAAATTGATGTGTCTGCATGCATGGATTTTACTCAGAAGAGGGAAGAGTTTTTCAGTGACTTCTGGTATAGGCAGGCAGATTAGACAGTCTAATCAATGGGACAGTACTTGGTGTATGCTCTGTATGCACCAGCTGGGCACTCTAGCAGTTTAAATATTTGTATCATAAAATAAATGAAATGAGAAACCAAATTGTGCATCAGTGAAATTAAAAACTCATGCTGCTAAGTCCAGAATAAACAATAATTTAATAAAATTTGGTTTAGTTATACTTATTCTCACAAAGTTTTCTGGTCTGGAGCATGTAGGTAAATGAAATTTCTCAAAAGAAACCAAAACAACAAAATAAAACCAAACCAAAGCAAAAAAGAAAAAACGCCTAAAAAAAAAAATACAAAAAAACCCACCACAACCCCCCCCCCCAAAAACCAACAACAACAACAACAAAAAAACAATAAACACCAGCAAGCTAACAAAATTATCTAAACATCTTTAAAATACTTTTCTTTTTCCTGAAGCAAAATATGTAAGAGTATAATCTGGAAGAAATTTAAGAACTTGGTGAATAAATAGATCTGAATTGTGAATCTACCTGCTGGTGCCACTAATATCTGAACACATGAAAAAGGTACATGATATAGATAAGTGCAAAAAAACAGTGGGATATCTCATGCTTTTTCTGTAAATCAAACATGGAACACAGTCCTGTTATGTTTTTTTCAACCCCACAAGCTAGAATAGTTTAACTTCTGCTTTAGAATTGAAGGCAACAGTTGAAAATGTGAACTCGACATTTTAAATAGTAGAGGCAGCTGCCAAACACATCCCTTTACTGTATTTTCTTGCTTGCAGTTGGAGTGTGTAAGTTCCTGGGCAATAAAAGAACAAAATAGAGGTGCACTAGTTCAAACTGTATTTTTATTACTGCTACCTGAATTTTCAGTCTGACTGTGTACTGCCTGGAGGAGGTTGTGGTGTTAAGGGAGCACTATTCCAGTAATGTCCACTGCCTCTATAGCTGATATATTTCAGTTATAAACTGAAAAATATCGAAGTGATCCTGGTCTTTTGAACCATCAAAACTTATAGACAACACTAGGCATTCATGTTGACTTCTGAGACTAATCAAATGCATGATGAAGTCACATCATTATAATGGTATTTGAAGGAAAATTCAAGATATTAATAGTGGTTTCAAACTAGGAAGATGTACTTTAAAAGGTCATAGATTGAGTCCCCATTGAGATATAAAAATCCTCAATGTATGCTAATGATCACCAAAATAGAACTTTGGACTTAATTTGGGCTTAGTAATGTCACCTTAGGACCTGGTGGTACAGAAAGTATGAAGCAGAGGACAAAGGCAAGCTTGCAATCATAAGAAATAATTCAGAAGTAGAAAAATAGGTGTAGGAAAGTGGGATGTAATTCTACTTCTGCCCTGCTATATGCAAATCTAAGTCAGATATTGGTGTAATTGCACTGATATGGATAGAACTGCTAGAGATATAATAAATTATTGAATAGTAAAGAAAATCAGTCAGATTTTTGGCCTATTACTTTGCACATAGATAACCTGTTCCCATTTTTTTCAAATAAAGGCTCTGCTGTAGTTCCTGATTATGTAAATTTAAGGCTACTTTACCTCTGAAAGGCATTAGCCAAAAAATGCATTAATAGATTTTTTTTCTTCTGGTTGCCACAGCTTGGGTTTGGTTTATACAGCCTAGAGAAGCCCATGCTATGGAATAAAAGGAAGGGGATGTAGCTGCTTGAAATCCCTGACAAATCTACTCTATATTGCTGAATTCTCTTAATTTTCACGAGTGATTGCGTTTTAGAAAAGCATTGCTCATTTTGGTTCTGTACCTTCACTGCATGTGATTTTAAGAAAGGTTTTTATAAAATATAGTAATTAAATAGTACTGCATTCAGGGAAAAAATGTGGGAATTAGCCTGTCCAAATTAATTAATGAATTTTAAGTAAGCCTTTTTAATATACAGAAGAACCTATATATTTTCTGAGTCTGTTCGCTCCAAAAAGCACAATATCAGGTATTGAAGCATCCTATCCCCATTTATGTCAAGTGTTGTAATTTAACTGTCAAGAATCCTAGATTGCCACAATAATTGCTTTCAGCATTTCTGTTAATGCACAGTCATTCCTGAAAGGTGCACAATTACAGGATTTCTTGTATCCTTTCAAATAGAGGGCTGGAGAGATGCTGTCTGTAGTTATGCTGCTATAAATTTCTCCTGTATCCAGCACTGCTGAGGCCACACCTCCAATCCTGTGTTCAGTTTTGGGCACCTCACTATGAGAAAGACATTGAGGTGCTGGAGTGAGTCCAGAGAAGGGCAACAGAGCTGACAGAGAGTCTGCAGCACAAGTCTTATGAGAACTGAGGGAACCAAGTCTGTTTCACCTGGAGAAAAGGAAGTTTAGAGGGGACTTTATCACTCTCTGCAGCTGTAGAGAAACCTGAAAGGAGATTTTAGTGAGGCATGGGTCAGTCTCTTCTCCCAGGTGCAAGGAATGGGGCTAGAGGAAATGGCCTCAAGTTGCACAAGGGAGTTTTAGATTGGATATTAAAAAAATTTCTTCACTGAAAGGGTTGTCAAGTATTGGAACAGGCTGCTCAGGGAATTGGTGGAATCACCATCCCTGGAGGTATTTAAAATATATGTAAATGCTTTGGGGAGATACTTGAGTGATGGAATTGCAGTGCTGGATTAATGGCTGGACTCTATTTTAGAGGTCTTTTCCAACTAAACATTTTAAAGAATTATACTACGTAGAGTCACATTCATTATGGGGAAAAAGCTGTGAAAGTAGTTTTTCAAGATTTCAGCATGTTAAAGACAAACAGTAACAAATTATTTAGTTTGTAAATACTGCAGTGCTCAAGTCAGAACCCTTGCCCACTTCTCAGTTTTTACAAGACCAATTTTTCAGACTCTTTCCTATTTTTTGGGACCTCAAAGAGGGTAATAATTGATTACAACATTGCAAGCCTTTTAAAGGTAGTTTCACTACCTGTTCTGAGTGAATATGACCTAGCATCAAGAATTAACACAAAGTTTCAAAAATATTCCCCGAATATTTTTACATATTTTTGTGTCTATGCATATATAGTGTGATGTTTTCTACATTTTCTATTTATAAAAAAGCAGATCAGGTCTGCTTCAACAACTTAAATATTCAAAATACTGTTGGAAGAATAAATATTTAAATGTTTTAAATCTATCCAGTGTCTTTGTAGCTCTGATTTTAGAATTGTAGTCCACAACGATTAGGTTCTGTATCATATTTCCAGATTTTACTAAGAATATAAGTGGAATGAATATCGTGATGTGTATGTAATGAACAGAATTATTTTGATTTATAAGCCACTGCAATAAGCCTAAAGATATTCAGGATGAAATCTCAGGATCCAGTATGTAACTTATAAGTTTTGAATATATAGGACGTTTTTCAGTATGTGCATTAACAGTCAGTTTTCCTGGGAAGAGGCCAAATGTGTTTGCTGCAGCCAAGGATTAAGGTGGGTTTGGAAAAATGAAAAGAAAACAAAGGAAGTCTTATACTGTTCACAGCTAATGAATTTCTCTGGTACAAATTCAATATTAAGTGCAGATTGCAGCTGCAATGGTTCTTGGGGGAATTCAAGAGGATATTGTATCTTATGGAGGATGCTAATTTAAAAGAATATCTGGTCAGGATGCATTTAATAACCATTGGAAACTGTAGTGTACATTAAAAGGCAAGGGAGAAAATAGTGTCTGATATGATACCGGTAGCAGTCTTCCTTAGGAAGTATCTGTGATTGCCATGAATAGAATGGACACGTGAAATTTTGATTTACAATCAGAGTCTACTGAGAAGTGATTCTTTTCTTTGTCAAAATTGAATTGGTAGAAGCCTAAGCTCTTTTAGAACTAGAACAGTCCTCTGCTCACTCATTAATTTACTAGAAAATGAGACTTAAAAAGAGTTCAAAATGGAGGAACAAGGTGGGCTGAAGTCCCTGGTCATTTCTCTGCTGTTTTGTTTCATTTAACTGATAATTGTATTTCTGTGCATGAATTTATCTATCAAGCATGGTACATAGGCATTCTGTGAGTGTGTTTGTTCATACACACGTTTGGGTATAAAGTAACTGTAAGTGTGAGACAGGGAAGCATTTTTAGCCCTAAAATGAAGTAAGCTTAATGTTGCTTACTTTGATTCTTTTCCTCTTTTAAAAATACCAGGTTTTCCTTTGCCATTCTCGATGCTTCGAGATGGGTGGTGTTTGGAGGAAAGAGTGGGAGAGAAAAGAAGGGTTTGGGAGGATGGGCAGGTGTTGACAACTTGCTAATGAAATTTCAGCTTTGAAACTCATCGAGGATTTCTGTGAGATAATCTTCCAAAAAAAAAAAAAAGTTTCTCTTACCATGACATTTTAAATATAATATATTTCACTTATATAGCACCTGTTTTCCCAGGGAGCTAGTATTTTGCAGATTCCAATTTAATTAGCCTCTGAACATACCTATAATGTTACTGAACAGCATCATTCCCACATAGACATGATGAGAGATGTGCAAGGAGATAAAGCCACTGTATTGCACCAGACTTAATGGCTCATATTGTGTTACCTTAGGAGAATTCTTGGGAGGAAATGCATATTGAGAAGGTGTCTGAAACCTCATCTTCTTTTTGTTACATTGGGGATGCTGAAAATTAACTGGTGGTTCTTGGTAATTGTCTAAAAACTGCAGAAATAGTAGCTGAACCAACCTGCAGCATGGTGGGCAGAGTATGGTGCAGGGAATTAATGTGCTTCCTGCAGGTTCTCCCCAGCCTGAGGGATCCCAGCCCCAGTCTAACATCTCCTGGGAGTTACTAGACAGGAGATTGAGGTTATAGCCAACACTGGGCCCATATGAGAGTAGCAGGCAAGTAAATTTTGGTACATCCCATATGGATGTACAAGAGCAAGGAGAAGATATGGAGCTATTCAGATGGACAGGGTAGTGGTGGGTCTGGGCATTGCCTTTGTTTTGGTGTTCCTAGAGGATGAAACCAGAGATATAACTGATAGTTTTTTCCTCAGAGGAGTGGTCAAGATTTTTATCAGTCTTCAGCTAAAGTTGCTTACATTGAGTTGCATTCAACTCTATGAGCACACCTGCTTTTTGTGGATCTCTGCCTTCTCTTTTGCATTGATTATGTTGTTAGCCTATCTCCCTTTAAGTAGTTCTGCAAGCTTATGAGAAATATACAGAATGAGAATTAGGACTGGATTTTGCTCACTACTGAGCCCAGTCTTTACAGCATTTCCTCCCTCCTGCTTGAATTGTTGCCCTTTTTCATCAGGACAGAGTTCAGATCAAGCCAGGAAGATAGAGATGGATAAAACCACTTAGGTTTGCCTTGGAACAGCACTCCAAATGTGAAAATCTTAACAGGAGCTTAGTCAAATTCCTCAGTTCATTAAAATTAATTTGGAGATCTCAAGAGGATCATCAGTCTTCTTTATCACTTCTGGCACTCCCTGCGTCTAGTTAAGGTCCACCCGTTGCAAACATAGGCCAGATTCCCAGACTGCTGAAATTTGTTTCATCAGCTTCCAGGACTGCTTGATATACCAGAGTCCCAGAGTGTGAAAAAAATAAATGTTGAAAGCCAGTTAATGAAGGGATTTGGACTGGCTTATTCAGAGCAGGTTTTTTGTTTGTTTGTTTATTTGCTTTTCATTTTGAATAGCAGAGAGCAAGTTCACTTCCTTTTAATCTACTCCTCTTTTAGACAAAGTGACCAAAGCCTACCTATGGCAGCTTAATGCTAAATGCCAGATTTCCCCCCGTGGGCAGGGAGGTGCAGCAGAAACATTTAGAGCCAGACATTGGATTGTAGCATGAGAAAGGTACCATGAACTCTGTTCAGTCCAGGGAAGTAGCACACAAGCCTGAGGAACACAGTAGGAACTGCATTCTGCAAAGTGGGCTGGCATGAGAAACAGCCTAGAGCCCGTTCTTTTCCTTTGTCTGAACTTCCTGAATTGACCATTTTGGTGGATTTAGGTGGGAGAGCTTTGATTTGGGTCGGCTCAGTTCTTTGCCTTCATTGACCTTGAAGAGTTTTGTTGAACATCAGTCTGCTTCTGGGAAAAAAAAAAAAAAAAAAAAAGAAGTCAGGACACAAGCATGCAGGATCGTTTAGAGGATCCATTAGATGTATAAAGATATGGTATGGTATGGTATGGTATGGTATGGTATGGTATGGTATGGTATGGTATGGTATGGTATGGTATGGTGTCCTGGTTTGAAGGACAGGTGTCTGCCAATAAAGGCAGAAGCTTCTCTTTTAAACTGAGAATGTAAACCCCCTTCCTCCAAATTATTATTAGAATTTTGAAATTAAGGGGTTCTCAGGCAAAGATGTGGGAATTAGAAATAACAGTTCTTTACTAGGAAAATTAAAATAGAAATGCAGTATTACAAACAATCTCAAAAACACTGACACTTAGAATACAACCTGACACAGTCAGTCAGGGTGTTGGTAGCATCCCCATTATATGGTGGCTGCATCCTCCTGCAGTGGCAGATGTGGTTCAGCTGAAGCAGTGCTCCTGTAGAAAGGTGCAGTTTTCCTCTGGAGGTCCAGGGATGATGTGGAGAGGTCCAGCTTTCCTCTGGAAGAAGGTATCTTGCTGTCCAAAATCTCAGTTTTTATCTAGGTAGGAAAGGCTTGGCTCCTCCCTTGGCTGGAGCATCTCCAGTGGGATGATGTAATTTTATCAGTCACACAGTGGGACTGAATGCCCAGCAGCAGATGATATCTTCCTGCAGGGAGGATAGTTGTGGAAAAGATAAAGATGATTGCCCCACCTGGTTTCAAAGATGGCCCATTAGCAGATAGTGTGTGCCACGGAGATAAGGGTCACTGTCCCACCCAGATTCAAGAGATGGTGATAGAACACACATTCCTGATCACATCCTGTATTGCAATCCAAGACTGGTATGGTATGGTATGGGATGGTATGGGATGGTATGGTATGGAATGGTGTGGTGTGGGAGTGTGGATGCATGGGACATGGTCACACAAATATGTGCTTGACTGTACACACAATCCTGAGTCTGTCCCATTTTATCAATCTATCTCAATATTTAAAGGAAATCAGAGGTTTCAGTCCTGGTGATTTCAGAAAAATTTGGGCCTCTGCCAATGCTTTCTGGGAAGTGGGATATTTCAGTGTTCAGTGAAGATGTAGCTATAATGTGCTTCTAACTTAAGGTAATCTGGAGCCAAGTTTAATCAGATACACATTAGTGAATGGAATGCACTTTCCAAATAATGAAATTCTGGTTGGACCACTCAGTGTAATATAAAATCATAGCAGATGCTACTAAAGCAAAGGTGGGAGTTGAGGGCAGAGACTGCCAAGAAGAAGTAAATGTGTTTTGCAGAAAACCCACTGATTTTTTTGTCAGTGGCATTTTCTTCGCTTGCCATCTCTCTGCAAGAGAGATTTTCCCCTAGGAAGTTGTAAGGTCACATTGACCTGTATGTTCAAACCATGTGGTCAGGATAGAAAGAAAAGATAAAAACACATTTGTGAAAATACCTAAATAGTAGGTACAAAAGGAACAGGTTTTCTGCAGTCCTTTTCAAACTTAATTTTAAAAGGAAATTAAAAGAGTGAATGGTGGTCGTTATCTTGACCTAGGGTCTCAGTGCTTCACAAGTATATCATGCCAATCTTCTGTTTGGTTTAGAACTTGCACAATGATATGAAAGAAAAAAATCACAAGTCCTTAGAGACAGCATTGATCATTTCTGTATTTTGTGAGGAAAATAAGTATTCTTTTGTTGAGTTCTTTTTGGTATTTTGCTTTTATGCCCATTTTCACAATGACAGGATTGAAAAACAGAATGTTTGAAGAAAACCATTCATAGATGTATCCCCAAACCAGAATGTTTTTATCTTCCTTTCAAGTAATTTATAGCACAAAATAAGAGCTTTAATTCTTCAGTTAAAAAAACAAAAATTGCATTGCATTGAATCAATCAATGCAGCAAGAGATCTTTATTACTTTTATGTGCCTGGTATCAATTAGTTAATAAGCAGATGGGGTTCTCTGGAGCACAGTTAGCCATTTTTGACCAACATGTCAGTTCTAATGCATTTAGATTCCTGTGTCTCAAATGTCACTAAAAGGTAGGGGGTTTCTAATTAGAAAAATAAGTGAAGTATTCCCTGCAGAAATAATTGCAAGGAAAAACTGCATCCTTGTAGCCACCAAGATGATTTAAATAGCTGAAGGAGTCCTGCCATGGCAGTGGGGCTCCATCCAAGTGCTAGTTTATGTGGTTCTGCCTTCCTCCTCCCTTTGCCCATGGTTTGTTCTTCTCTTGCCTCTCCCTGTTCTAGTGCTCTGTGATCCTCATGAAGCCATTTCAGCATGCTAAGATGACAGAAAACAAACCCAAAATAAATTAGAAAAACAGGGATAGTGGTTGACCTGCATGACATGTCAAAATATCACAGATTCAGCCATGTTCAGGAGCTGGTGTGAAGGAGGGAGTTGGTTTGCACAGTCAGGATTTGTGGATGGTGGACATCAAAGGACAGATCAATGCAGGTGTCCCTATAGCCATGGCTTTAATTGCTATTTTTGAAATGACCTTCAAAGCACAGGATCACATTTGTTACAAATCTCTGTAGGTCCAAACAGGAGGCATGAGTAAATGTGAGCAGAGAAAGAGAGGACAGTAGCAGGAAACCTTTCAGATCATTATAGTTGTCTTCCTACATGAAGAGATGCTTTGAGAAAGCAAAGAAATCCTGCCAGAAGCAAACATGTCAAAGCCCCTAGAAAAACAATGGAATTGACCACGTCTGGAACTGAGACAATTGTCTTAAAAAGCTGCTTCACTTCCTTTGAGTGTTTTATTTCAAAGACCAGTTCTCAAACTTAATTAGTATTCCTAAGACATAAAAGACCTTCTCAGACATGAAAAATGGTAAAAGACATGTAGAAAGCAAATGTGTTACCTTAGCTACCTGTTTGGGGTGACATTTTAAACACAGAAAATAAAGTTGACAGAATTATAGTGACCTTTCAGCCTGAACAAATAAAATAACATCTGCCAAAACTAAATGGCTGCCTCTAGCTCTAGGAAATGATATGCATCTTTGAACACTAATACACAGGCCTTTGGTAGAGTTAGCTTTAGTAATGTTTACTAGGGCTTAAAATTTTATTTTGCTGCAGAGCAAAATAAAGGAAGGCTTAAAATCCCAGGAATATTGTGTCAGTGCCAAGGAACACACGGGGACAGCCATAGCTGTGGATATGGCAAAGCCATCTGCATGGTCTTTCACCCTCTTAATCCATCACAGGTCCCTGGTTCTCTGCAGAGGAGCCAGAAGGAGCTGTTCACTGAATTGCTGTATTCTCTTTACATTCCCTATGCATGCACATTTCTGTGTATAGAAGCAGAGTTGTGAGTTACATTTCCTCTTTTTGAATTCCCTCTGGAAACCAAAGACATATGTGTGGCCTGGAAGCCAGCAGCAATCAGGCAGATTGCTGTTAGAAGGGAAACTGGTAGGTCTAAAAAGAGAAAGCTTCTCTTTACAATAATCTGCATAGGAAAATAAAAAAAGAAAGTAACTGCAAAAATTACTTTTTCCTGCTTCCCCAAGCTCTTTTAGCTTCTGGTCTCATCTTTACCAGCAGATAAAGCAAGTTCTTAATTGTGCTTTTGAAAAGCTGAGAAAAGCAGTTCAGTTCATAGTTTTTATTGCCTCCCTTATCAGTCACATTTACATCTCTCTCCACCTTCACTTCAAATACTCCTTAAATTCAGAGTGATCACAAATGTGGAGAAGCCAGTTCTGCACTTGGATAACTGGGATGCAGAGAGGAAGGAAGTGTCAGGGAGACAGTGGTGTTTTACCTGGCTGACTTAGAAGGTAAGCAGGTCCCATGAATTGTAACTGTAATTAGCCAAAAACACTGAATTTCTTAATACTTTCCAGAGGTTAAAGGAAGTTCATGCAATTTGCTGTCTATATTAATATGAATGGTTTCCAATTTAAGCAAATAATGTTAAACAGCCTTATAATTATTATTATTATTAATAGCATTATTATTAGTTTTATGTATTACTTCAGTTGTTCTTGGGATTCTGAGGGAATTTTTATTCATTATGCAAAGCACTAGGAAGACATGTCTCTTATTTTCCTTGAAAAAGTCATAAAGTAAAGTCTAGACTTAGAATAAGACTTGTAGCATGTGGCATTTTGGAGATGAGGTGTCAGTCTAAATAAGGAATTTTATCACTGGCATCTGTCATATGTCTGAGGGATTTTCAGTGGTGGGCATGGACAGTTAAAAGATTTATCTGCTTCCTAAACATTCTTTTTACATTTTTTGTTTACTTGTAAGCTTTCATTTTCACCAATGCTGTACTTACAAATCTGACCATAAGTCTGTCACACCAATCTCACCTTAGTTTTTGTATAAACCTTCCATAGTGAAATGCCTGGCCTCGTAGATGAGGGTGGAACAGTGGATATTTTCTATGCAGACTTGAGCAGGGCTTTTGACACTGCCTCCATATGATCCTTGTAGAGAAGCTGGTGAAGTGTGGCCTGAAGTAGCAGCTGCTGAGGTGGATTGAGAACTGACTGAACAGGGGATCTCAAAGGGCTGTGACAGCAGAGTGAAATCTATTTGGAGCCCAGCAACCAGCAGTGAAGCCCAGGGTTCAGTGCTAGCTCTGCCCCTGTTTAGCATCTTGGGAAGTGTTACATGGTCTGGATGATGGGGCACAGTGTGTCCTCAGCAAGGCTGCTAATGTCACAAACCTGGGAGGAATTCCTGACACACCACTTCTACAGAGAAATGGAACCTCATGAAATCCAAAATGGAGAGTGCAAAGTCCTGCACCTGGGGAGGAACAGCCCCATGCACCAGTACATATGGGAGAATATACTCTGCTGGGGTACATACTCTGCTGTAAGGCAGCTTGTCAGAAAAGACCCTGTGGGTCCTGGTGGGCACCAAGCTGAGCATCAGCCAGCTTTGTGTCCTTGCAGCAAAGGACAAACAGTGTCCCACATGGCACTAGACAAAGGGCTGCCAGCTGGTTGAGGGAGGTGATCCTACTCCTCTACTCAGCACTGGTCTGGAGTTCTGTGTGCTGTTCTGGTCTCCCCAGCACAAGAGAGGTGTAGAGTACTGCAGAGTCTGACTCAGGGCCACAAACATACTGAAGGGACAGCAGCATCCCTCCTCTGAGGAAAGCCTGGGCTGTTCAGCATGAACAAGAGATGGCTCAGGGACCATCTCACATACCTGGAAGGAGAGTCCAGAGAGGGCAGAGTCAGGCTCTTTTCAGTGGTGCCCAGTGACTGGATTAGAGTCAACAGGAACAAAATGAAACTCAGGAGGTTCCCTCTGGACATCAGGAAACACTTTGGGAGGGGGACAGAGCACTTGGATGAGTTGCTCTTGTCTGCCTTGTTGTGGAGTCTCCATCTTTAGAGATGTCCCAAAGCTGTCTGGACATGCTCTTAGTAACCTGCTCTAGCTGATGGCTCTTCTTGATCAGAGAACCTCCAGAGGCTCCTTCCAACCTCAGCCATTCTGTGATTAAGATTGCAATGGAAGGGTGAAACAAATTGCACTAAATTTGCCAGTTTTAATGGATGTACCATGGGCAAAGTAGGGTTTGGATATCTTTCTTAGCTCATTTAACCTTCATTGAGTTTAGGAGAATTAGAACTGGGGGGTGCTTTGCCCAGGTGCACAGGGTTAGTGCCAGATGCTTTGTGGAGCACAAGTGTTCCCTCCAAAAGTCCCAAAAGAACCTTCCAGCTCTGACATATCCCTGCTCACCTGGTGAGGAGCAGATGACCCTATTGTTCCTGGCAAGTCTCTGTCCAGTTTGACCACCTTGAAAGCATGCCTGTTCTACATCAGGCTCTTTAACTTCAGCAATTTTCAGTGTGATAATGAATTCAGACATGATACTGAAATTGTTGCTCTTGTTTATACATACACATGTGACACATTTGGGACTTACAACACACAGATTTCATGTTTGTTTAGTTGTATTTGTAGCATTTCAACAGTATGGTCTCCCAAATTTTGCAAGTCTTCTATCAGATGTTATAGCCTTCTCTGCTGGAATAAGATGCCTAAACTAAAGGGGAATTACAGATTATACATATGCATATATATGCAAATATGGTTGTGTTCTGTGCTGCAAAACTGATCTTACATCCAGCTAAAAATAGTATAAAAAGATGTTCATAGATCACACCTTAGCTGAACCTTTTCAAACCTTTCTTCTATTCCTGCCATAAGAAAAAAAAAAAAAAAAAAAAGTTTGCCTTATACTTGTTTCATGCCTGTGTTATCTCTGCCTTCTTTTCTGAATAAGTTTTTAGACAAAATGGGTGTTGAATTCAGACTCAGTCTCAGCATGTATAAATTCATGCCCTTTGATACAAGCAATTCCTTGAAGGATTTTTCTTGATGGCACTTTACTATCCTTCTGTGCTTCTTGGACTTTGTGCTGTTTTAAAAGATGGAAGTAATATTGAAATATAGAACTCCAGTTAGGCTGAAAACTGTACATCTCTAATGACCACAGTTTGCTTTCAAGTCCTAAAGGTACTTGCTGTCTTGCCAGTTATTTTCTCCTTTGGCTTATATGCTGCCAGCATGTCACCTCTTATATTACTTCTTTTTTTTTCTATAATATATTGATAAGGGGCAAATTGGGAGGCCTGTAAATTGCCAAAATTCCCCTAGATACCTCTGAGTGTTTTTCTCACTGGCACCCTTTGGATTTGGCCTTTGGGAATTGACATGAACATTCTGGCATTTGCCCTAGAGCTTTTTCCCTAGGCAAAATCCAGGCAAGTAATTTTATTCCTAAGATTTCTGAATACTAGATTTGCAAAGCACGCAGATATAGTGCTTGGTGAGGTATTCAGCTTGGTATTCAAGACCACTTCTTTGTGAGATGCTTTTCAGCTCCACTAATGCTATTTGCTGGCAAATTTGGTTTTGAATTGATTCTTATATAAAATTCTTCAAGCAGGCAACATTTAAAGAGCATTCTCCATTAGTCCAGACAACTTATAAACACCAAGAGGAAGTTAGCCTGAATTCCTGTTAAATTACTCTGCCAGCCATTTGAATATCACATAAAGATCACACGAGCACTACCTGTCTATATCTTAAGGAGTGACTAATCCCTCATTATTTCCTGAGTGTTTATAGATTGCTCCATCCAAAACATGACCATTCAATTTATTTGGAGTTTTTTACTACAGGATTAGCTAATGGCTTCTCCTGAATACTTCAAAAGAAAAAGCTGAAGCAGAGACTGCTATATAAATAGGATGAATAAAAAGTTATTTACAGTGGAGATATTTCCAAACAGAATTCTCAGTTGTGTGTTTTCTCTGAGCCAGAAAGAGCAAGCAGGTCCTATAAAAGCTCTTATAAGCAATTTGGAAGGTTTTTTGGAGGAAGGAAGGGGAAGGTTGGCAATAGTTCAGTTTTACTGGTTAGTGGAGGCAGCTAGCTCCTGCTGTTTCACAGTGTGAAATTACATGCTAAGCCCCCAGAGTGACACAACCCAGATTCATCCTGGCACACACCAGTGGTCATGAAAGAAAGATGCTTATATGGAAGGAAACACATTGCATTTTGTCTGTGGGGATAAAATATGGCATCTACCCTAGCCATTCTGATTCTCTAGTGTTTGTACTACTGTTTCTTCTCTAGACTTTTGCAAAAGACACAGCAGGCATCTCCTCTGCTTTAAAAATGCAAATTTTTTTTTCCTTTCATAGATCAAAGAAATCACAATTGTCTGCTCTTGTTCTGTGAAAGCTGTCACTGGAAAGCTGCATAATCTGCAGGCAGACCAATCTACTTAATTTATCAAAGGCATCAGGGAAAGCAACAAACAAACATGGATTCTTGTGAATACTGATGCAAAGGTATTCCCTCTTCCAGATGGTGAGTTTGACCATGAGGTGGATAGCTTGCCACTGAAGGGTTCCCTTACAAAGCAGCTGTGACCTGGCACAGGAATGCTCAAGGGTATTTACCTCACCAGCTGCTCTGCTGCTCCACCTCTGTGTTGAACCCTCCCTTGTGACCTGTTCAGATTGATAAATAGCCCATGTCCCTATGGATCTGGGCTGAGAGATGGATGCTGGGAGAAACTCAGCTGTCCCAAAGGGGGCTGAGAATCTCCCTGTGTGCAGAGTGAATGATAAACAATGGTACCCAGGGGAAGAGCCTGCCTCCAGACTGCAAGGTCTCCAGCCACACAACACTGGCTTGCAGAGTGCTGTGGTGCACTTTGCTTCTGTGAAAACAGTGGTGAGAGAGACAAAGGGCTCCTGATAGCTTTTACTGGTCACATCCTTATGTGGTGATGGGAGGCTGCCTGGCTGCTTCTCCAGAGATCTGGGATGTACACCTGGTACCCCAAGCTGAGAAGCCAGAAGCACTGCTCTCCATCTGTGCCCACTCCTACCTCTACAAGCAATCCTTTCTTCAAGTGCAGTCAAGTAGGTGATTGGGACACAGGTGCATCTTCCTTGCCAGTCTCACATGGAAGGTCTCAGGACCATTTCCAAGGGCTATCATCATAAGTCTGTCAGAGCTGGGAGGGAACAGGGAAACAATTCAATTCCTGCTGCAGCCCCAGGGGCTGGTGAAGTGAGGATGCCTATGATAATGATTATATTCCTGTGACAGCTGCACGGTACAGATCCTTGGCCATGACTAATTGCCTTTCCAGGGAATGCCTGGAGCTCCTTGGGGGATCCTGTGCTTTTCTGATCCCTGATTTTTCTTGATATCTCCAGACTGGGACAGAGGCAAACCAAGATTGACTTCTCAAGGTGCTTTGGGATGACTAACAGGCAGACAGGCTTAGAAGAAAATGAAAAATATGACATGGGGGGAGGAAGGGAGGAGAAGAAAGTCATTGTAAACCACTATTGGTTGAGAATCTCAGATCTTCTTCATAGGACAGATATAGCCTTCTACTCAGCTACCCCTTAAAACCATGTAAGGCTGCAATGAGGAAACTAAAAGGACACAGTCACAGAGCAGACTCTGAATCTGAGGACTTTATAGAGTCCCCTGGCATTTACCAACAGAGCCATGTTTTCCTAACAGCTTCAGTGGAGCATTGCTTCAGGAAGCCCACAAGGACCCTTTCAGTAAAGCAGGAAAGCCCCCAGTTTCTCAGAGGACACAAAGCAGGGCAGATATCCAATCTCTCAGGAAGCTGCTTGTCCTTAGGGGTCTGATCTCACACAAGCATTACTTCCAAGGCTCCAGCCTTGACAAAATATAAGAAACTCCGGTGTTTCCCCTAAGTAGAAACCAAGGGAGCCTCTGAGAACATCTGAGGCTCAAAGTGATTTCATCAGTTTCTGATGAAACAGCCTGTAGTTAAAGAGCACACAGGTGTGCAATGCCATGCAGGAAATTACAGTGCAGTAAAACTTCTTAGTTGTGCTGCTGAACATGTCTTAATGGCCTTGTCCCATAACTGAAACAGGAAAGGCAGCTTTTATGGCAATGCCTGGTGAAGAAACTGTGAAAAACAAAGCTACACACATTTGCAGCATACTGTGATTTTTTAAAAATTATTTCACTTCTACATTCTCCTTTTCAATTCTAGCCTATGGTTGATAGTGCAAAAAAGTGCACTGATGTTTACTCCTGAGAAGTATCTGGACAGCTGAGAGGGGAGCTGTGGCCAGTGGCTGTGTCATACTTCCTAACAAGGTTATGTCATCCCTGTCACTGGCAGTGGCACCATCACGGTTCATGGGTTCATGGCCACCAAGCTCCATCTGCCCCTTTCCCCAGCACTGTACAAGGGGAAAGATCACCCAGGGATGAGCACCACAGGTTTGGCAGGAGGAGCTTTGGCAGCACACAGGGCTTCACAGGCTGATTGGGATGTAACAGAGCCTCCAGGCTGACAGGGAGCCCTGGGAGGCTAGTGAATCCTGGGAATATCCCAGTTTTGAGAGGAGAAGCATGGAGATGATTAAACCAAACAGCAGATGTGCAGGCGTAGTTCTGTCTGATGTGGCAGCTTGTGCCAGGCATGCTCTGGGGGTATCACCTCACTGTGTGCAGGCAGGGTACAGAGAAAAGAAAGGGGCAGTAAATTGCTGTAAAGCTAGAGGGGTCCTGGCAAAGGACAGCCCAGCATCCATGCTGCTCAGTGCAAGTATCCAGGCTGCACCTCATTCCAGTACAAGGAGATTTGTTTCCTGGAGATTTGCTGCCTCACCCCACACGTGGCTGAATCCCACAGTGGGCTGAGCAATGGGGCTGAGCAGCTCTACCCAGGGGTGAGGACAGTTAGTAGGGCAGCAGGCTGCATCAGAGATTTCTTTAGACCACCCTGCCTTTTCCTCATTAAACCTGGATCCAGTCCAACTTAGCCCTGCCATCTCCCTCCACCACTGGTTCACAAACTGGAGGTCTGCAGTTTGCATATGTCAGGAAAGGAAGGAAAGTGCTGGGCATGACTGGTTACAGCTGGGGAATTCACAAAGTAGCTAAATTCAGATGGCCATAAAAATTTAGATGACCATAAAAAGCTGCTGTAATACGACTCATGGCCATTTGAGAAGGATCACCCAGTCATAGAAGATGCTGGGGGATGCTTTATAGGTCATAATGAAACAGATGTAATCATTTTTTTATGCTCCTAAAGTGCCTTGCTTTATGTTATAGGAAGTAAAGCAGTTATTTTTCTGATATCTTAAATACTGCAAACTAAAATTAAATACAAGGAGTTGGGTTTTGTTTTTTATCTTTGTAGGGTAAGCATATTCTGGAAATCAGCCTTTTAATGGTTCTTATGATGAAATATTCCCCAGTGGGATCTGTCCTCATATATATATCATCTCAGTGACACAGATGAGGATGCTGCACTCATAATTTAAAGTAAATTAAGTCCAGGCTTTGACTGCTGGTAAACTGCCAGAACTGTGCTTAGTTGGACAAGTTTTGGTCACTGCTGTGCTCCAGAATGCATTTCAGTTTCCTTTTGCACATTAAACCTTAATGGTCCCACCAAAAATAATTTGATTGGAAGATTAAATGTTGACTGTTTTTTTCCTTTCTAGAGTAAGGAACTAAATCTGAAGGGATTTGTTTGTTTCTTCAGAATGAAAAGAATAAGCACTAGCATGTATTGCTAAGGCAGCAAGCATTCCTTCTAAAGAAACTTTTTTTTTAAAGTATTCAGGCACACCTAGTAAAAAGGCACATAAGAAGTAAAATAGAACAATCTGTTGTTATTTAACATGGCAAATACTGTTGCGATACAAACACAGTTAAGTTTTCTCTGGTAACTAAGCAACAGAAGAAAATACCACTTATCCGAATTACTGTTTATTCTCCTGATTTTTAGCTCTGCAGTAGTGATTTTCATCCTCTACACCTCAAACACAGAAAGAACAACTGTTTGTGGTATGGCTAAATTGTTTAATATAGTGTTTGATGTAGGGACAAATTAGGCATCAGAATAAATGCCTAGGACTGCTCCAACTAGCCATTAATGACTTTTGGTTTTCTCACAAGTGCTTCACTAGATTATGCAACATAAGCAGGCATCCTCTACAGACTTAGGCAATTGCAATAAAATGGACTACATGAGGCATGAAATCAGAATAATTTCATTTTTCCAAAGAATGCAAATGGTCTCTTACTCATGTGTATCATCCTAAGGACTTCTTAGATAAAGCACATGGTAACAATGTAGTTTTTGACACTTCTAAACTGAAAACTTGTTTCTAGAGCTGTATATATTATCATCAGATGGATGATTTCATTACGGTGAAAATCTGTAGCAAGTGCTCAGAGCCATAGTCAGGCTGGACTCACAATATGGCTCTGCACTTGCATATGCACACACTTGTGCACACTGTCTAAATGCACAGCGGATGTACACAACTTTTCCAAATCTCAAAAATTTAAATTTGTAGCTAAAGACTTGCAAAAGTTGTAGGACTGGAAGAAAGGAGGTAAAAGCAAATAGCATACTTTAGGGTGAGAATCCCAGAAGACTGGAAGACATTGACTGAGCCAAAGCATGTGTAGCAAGAGCAGTCAGGTCCCACATGCTTGGGAACAACATGTCCACCAGTAATAAGGGTTTGGTTTCTCTTTTCTACTTACAATAAGCCTCAGCTATCTGTATGAAAAAGAATGGTGTCTCTGAAGCATAATGGAGCAGCTTCTGAAATAAGTTCTTAGAAGAAATGGGCATAAGTGACATCCAGTAGACTGGAGTAGAAGTCGGGTTCTGATAAATCACTGCCAAAAGCATCCTCAGTTTCAAGGATACCAGGATATTCACCAAATAAAAGTCTTTTATAAAAGACTAGTTGGATTGTAGGCAGCTTGGAAATCTTCAGAACAGGTGCCAGTGGTACCTAAACACTCTTCCAGAACAACTGACACTAAGGAATTATCTCCTGTTTGGTAGATATTCCAAAGTCCTCCTTGCCTGCCTTGTACTGGAGCAAGATCTGGGGAAGAATAAGGGAGAAAGGAGTTAGAATTTTCTTCACACATGAAAAAGGCACATCCTCCCAGTCATGGGCTTCTGAAATATCAGCTGGATTTGCGTGTGCTGACTGAAAGTTATACCTTGCTGCTGCAGAATACCTGCAGGTATTAGGTTGGTCAGCTGCCAACTCCTGAGGAACAAACTCTGTAGGATTATTTTCATTCATCCTAGTTAATCAAGCAGTGGTTGTACAGCACTTTAAACATAGAAAGCACTCCTATAAATATTTGGTATTGTCATATAATTACACTACCTCACCTCAATTAAATGCAAAAGTGGGCATGCTTTAATCATGCAAGTGAATTGTTACCAGAAGAATTTCTAATGTAATTACCTCAGTCTATGCTGACCATCCTCAAGATTGGCATGTGAACCTGGAGCAAAATAAGGGCTCTTGGTTTTGGAAATACTGGAGAGACACTGTCTTATCAGAACAAATGTCCAGAACACATTTTTTCCCAAATACAAATTTTTTATTTCTATTTGGTTTTGCATCTTGGACACCTGTGGTGGACAGCACAAGGAGTAGCCTAGTTTTCTG
Organism: Erithacus rubecula; assembly: GCF_903797595.1. Classification (NCBI taxonomy): domain Eukaryota; kingdom Metazoa; phylum Chordata; class Aves; order Passeriformes; family Muscicapidae; genus Erithacus; species Erithacus rubecula. The sequence goes on from NC_136689.1 coordinate 110,272,369, forward strand.
TTTTTTTGTTGTTGTTTTTTTACTTTACTGCCTTCCATCATTAATATAATGAAAAAAGAATGTCACCTTTGGTCTTGTCTCAGCTTCACATCCTTCAGGGTTATGCTTTGTCAGTGGTCTGTTTACTGTGAGTGTGATGCACTGAAATAAATTAAAACAATTAAATGCTGAAAAATTCTTTACTTCCTTCAAAGTTTAAGACATTAGGACTCAAATAACAGTCTTTATATGTTGCCATCTGATTATCAGTGATATAGTGCTTCTCACTCAATTGTATTAATTCTGAATATAAGCTTCATTAAATCAGCATTGACAACCCAGGCAGTGATCTGTCTTCAAATAAAATAAAGTTGTTTTTTTTTTTAAAGAGAGAGTAAAAGAGTAATTTTAAAATAAAAATGTTTTGATATTGCTTTTTCATAATACATGTCATAGAATAACAGACTGCAAGAATAGTTTGCGTTGGAAGAGACCTTAAAAATCATTCAGTTCCAATTCCCTGGCATGGACAGGGACAGCTGCCATTAGACCAGGTTACTAAAAGCCCCATCCAGTGTGGCCTTGAATACTTTTAGGGATGGGGCACTGACAATTTCTCTGGGCACCCTCTTCCAGTGTCTCACCACCTTTACAATGAATAATTTATTCATTATGTCTAATTAAAACCTACCCTCTTCCAGTTTGAAACCATAACCTTCAGCCTCTTTCAGGTACTGGAAGGCCACAATAAAATCTCCCTGGAGCTTTCTCTTCCCCAGGCTGGACAATCTCAACTCTCTCAGTCTGACTTCACATGAGAGGTTTCATAATCTTCTAATTGCAAAATCTCTAAGAAACTCAGCTACGTCTAAGTTTTTCTCCACAAGCAAGAGAGCTATGATATTATAGGGTCTGTTTGTGGAGTGAGTGGAGTGGTGGATTTTTATTTGGTTTTAACCTTCTAGTGAAGAAAGAAACTTCAACTAAAAGAAGCTTTTGTTTTATTAGACAAAGTAGTTATTTTACTAGATGGCAGTATTGTTACCATACTTCCCATTTCTGCTTCTTTTTCCTTTTTTTCAGGTGCTCTAACTCTCAGTTCTTCACTCCTTTTCATCTCTTTTCATGTCAATTATATGCTCTTTGGGAACATGGATAGGCAGTTTTTGTATATTTGTAAAGCACCAGCAAAAGACTGTAGTTGACTGAATGCAATCACAACCAAAATAATAACATTCACATCTGCTCTTTCAGGTTCATTGACATCAATTTACCTAAGACATTTTGCAATGCAGAGCTCTATACTACCTTTTCTTGTATGCTTCTGGAATTACTGTATACAAGAGTCACAACCTGGACACACATAAAAATTTGAATTTCCACCAAAACAACACCAGAACAGCAAAATATAAAAATCCTTTAAATCAGGAACAGCCTCTGACTGTGTCTGTATGACATTTGCTGACAATAGGCCTCCAGTGAGTGTCTGAAGTGGAATTACATAATGCATATATATATATAAATGGAATGTGTCATTACTGCAGTGTTAAGCTATATTTGGAAGCCACTACAACAAAGCAATTTCTCCCATTTTTTTTTCTTCCCTATTTCACTATCAGAAAAAAAGTGTCTTTAATACATGAATCATTTTACGAGACAATCTTTTTATTTTAATAACTGCTAATTTGCACACCTAACATCAATTGCTGGTGCAGTTAATTGTTGATGCAAATCAGAATGTTTAGCTGTCTAATCACCTGATTGTGCTTATAAATAAGTGACAGTAATTATGTGTGTAAATGTTCATTTCAGCCTGCAATTAATTTGGCCAAAATGAAAAGGACAGAAAAAAAAATGCCACCCTAGGCTGAAATTTGGTCCTCAGTGTGTAAAACAGAAAGTATCTTCCTCCTCTATGCCTTGTGTTTAAATTGCAGAGAGCTAAGTAGACAAAGAGCAATGATTCCCCAGTTCCCAATAACTCACTGCCAGTGTTTCACAATAAAGTGCAATGGGAGAGGAAATATTTCCATACGGGTTCATTAATCACAACATATTTGCCATGCACAACCACTCTGCAGAGCAGGTAGAGAACCCTAGGGGTCCTCACCTGCCACGGTATGTCATGTTTGTAATAGGAAAAGTATTTTTTTGTACAAATGCTGTAGAACTGAAGTTGCAGATGGCTCCACTGGCAGAGCTAGAGCCTCCTGGCACAACTTTCAACAGCCACAGCTCCTTTAGGAATTTATAGCAAGGGTTAGTGGTATCTTAAAAGAATGATGCTGAAGGTGCTGTCGGCTCCCCCTATGTGCAATATTCCAAGGTGTGCCCCTTAGGAGGACATGTTAGGCAGGGCAAATAAACCCCACCCAAACAACAAACTGCAGAAGGAAATACAAGCCTTACCTGTCCCTGTTGTGCTGCAGGACTTTAATGAGAGGTCTAGGAACAATTAAATGGATCGTGACTGAGAACCTGTGGGTCCAATGGACCCCATTAACAGAGCAGTGCAGCAAAAGATGCCTTTCCAGCTCAGTGGCTTTCAGATCTGGGCAGCAGGCCATTTCCCTTTACCTAACCCCAAAGACAGCAGAGAGCCCCAGTTATGCCATCACACCCTGACCCATCTAGACCTGCTCAGTGTTTTGCATGAGAGTTACAGTTGGTGTCTTGTTTACTGTACCTCTGTGGTCTCAATCTCTGAGCAGTTCATTGCTGCTCACTCCCACATGGGACTTTGATAAAATTCAAAGCCACCTGCTGTGATTTTAATTTAAATGTGAGTTTAATGTGTTTTCCTTTTATATTGCTGTGATGTGCACTGTCAAGAGAAATGCTGCAGGCTCAGATCTGTCCTCTCAGCTGTTTCTCTGTGCTAGTCCCTGGTTTTGTCTGGTGAATATTCCTGAATAAAAACTGCTGCTCTGCAGTAGAGTGTGCATTTGGTACAAGGGTGTACTGGGTTGTTCTTCAAGGAGGCAGCCAAGTCTTGGGCTCTTTGCCAGTCAGAAGCCAAAAGTCTTCTCATCAGCATAAGACACCTCCAGAGTTACAGCTGAGCAGAGATTAAAGGTTGCATGCAACCTTTGTAAAGAGTTTTCACAATTCACCATTTATGAAAGTGTTTTAAGATGAGAGCCTGTGGAAAGAAGAAATACTGAAATACTTTATCTTCACTAATTAAAACAATTCATATTGAAAGTAGTTAAAATTTACTAATTATAAAATAGGATCCCACTTTAAAAATTGCTGTGAAAACATATGAAACATATCGTAAGAAAGTGCTGTCAGAAACAGGATATGAAAGATACCTCAAGAAAAAGAAACCAAGATCCACATCAGTTAGTGACCCACTGCTGCTACTAATACAGGACATAAGGCACCCTGATGCAAGACAGTATCTTAATCTTCAAAATTTTTCATTAAGTGAGACTGGGGATTTTTTCAGCCAGCCTTAATTAGTTTGGAACTAAAATTGCAGAAACAAGGTGGGAGCGCTTTTCTGACACAGAATAAATGTGATCAGATCAGAACAACAGATTGGATCAAAGGCCACCCAGAGTGATCACTGTGCTGTGACTCAGGTGTGTCATGGGATGCTGCTGCAAGCTCTGCAAGGGCCACCACAAGCATCCCAGCATCTGGGTACCAGCCTTCAGAAAACATCCCTTGATGCACTGAACCACCCATTATTCCTGCACTCACCAAAATCTACACAAAATCTCAATGAGCTGGTTGCCAGGTGTTTTTCCTGCTGATTGCACAGGCCAGGAGAGCTGACAGACTTTGGCTATTGCTCCCTTTATCTTCAGGTTATTATGGGGAGCAGCAGCATCCTGTTGGGTTCCTGGCTCCTGCTGCTTCTTACTGCTACTGCTGCACGGGAGCTGCCCTAGTGAGTGATGTCTGATCTCCAAGGGAACCCACAGCCAGAACTCCACGCCTCCTAAAACAGGAACTCACAGCTACATCTTCTCTCCAACGAAAATAATCAAACGATGGGGAAGAAAACCACTATATGTTTGGCAGCATCTGAAATACTCAGTGCATAGGATGGGTGAAAAAGCAGGACAATTACCTCAGCCACAGCAGAGCTACAGGCTGAGGCCACCTCAGACTTGCAGTGCAGGTGGTCCTCCATGTCCTAATAGAGCCATGCAGAAGGAGATTAAACTCTCATTATTGGAAAAAACCTGGGAGGAAGGCCATGTTAGCTAGAAACCACCCATAAATTTCAAATTAGTCAACTAGGTCCTTGAAAGAAATACTTTTTAACAAATAAAGACAATGCTAAGTTTTTTCAATGGCCTTATAAAGGCTAGTCTTGTCTTCAATTTAGTTTACTCTTATCACATCAACTATTATGAATTGAAATATAACGATCTTCTCAGATAAATGTTCGTTATTTTGAAGTACATTGAGCAATATGTTATTTGCAGGCAGAAGCATAACCTGTAAAATACCATTCTGTGCTTCTATAACCACTCTGTTTCATTTCCAGGTATTTTCACACAATGTACTTGGGTATCCGGAGTCGGCAGAGTGGAGAGAATGACAGATGGCGGTTTTATTGGAAAATGGTGTATGAGTATGCAGATGTGAGTATGCTGCATTTGCTAGCCACCTTTCTGGAAAGTGCACCACAGCTGGTCCTGCAACTCTGTATTGTTGTACAGACTCGTACCCTCCAGGCTCTCCAAGGTAGGGGTTCATTTAATCTATTTGTTTTTTATAATTTTTGGAAGATGTCATTTCCACACATACATATTTATCCTAGTTCAGGCTGCGGTGTGCCTGGCATAAGAGCAGATCTTGCCTGCTAGCTGCTATTTAGCTGTTAGCAATAACTCTGTCAAGAAAGCCTGTGTTATTAGAGGGTTTTTTAGCCTTTCTTAATGGCCCTCACTTTTGGGTAGGATTTATAGTGTTTTGCTTTCTGCCTGTTCTTGTAATATAAGAGCTTTTCTGATTATCCACTGGGCCAATGTGAAAATTGCATCAATCAAACTATTACTCTTCTCTCTATGCTTTTTTCTGTGAATGTTCAAAACCCTGCAAACTGCAGTAATGAGGTTCATATGGTATTATGCAAAACAGGAGACAGCACAGGAGATAACAGCAATTCTGTGAAGAAAATGCCAGTGTTTATGCTCATCAGTTCTCCGCTGTGGTTGCCTGAAATAATACAAATCATCTCTCAAGCAGTACTTGTTCCTGCACACTCTGGGTTTCCTTCTAAGGTTGATGCTTTCAGCAAGTGTGGTTACTTCTTTGAAATGGTACATGTATGAATATGTCCTGCTATATGGCTTTGTCAGTTGGTGATGCAGATATTAGAATATCTCATTCACTATTGCTTCTTTCATGCTGCTTTTGGCCACCTGGCAGCTGTCCTTTTGTATTGTGCCATTGTTTCGCCTTATGGCTGCACCTGGACAGAATTTTTAGCAAGGTAATGAAGTGAATGAAAACTTGGGATCCAGAAGGTGACAAAAATGCCATGAGGCAGTGAGGAGTGAAGGGAGGAGGGAAGAATCAGAGGGATAGAGGGAGGAAGGAAATGCAGCATTTTTGTCATTTGCTTTTAAGGAATAGCTCATGTCCTTACCACTATACAAGAAGAAAATGTGACAGCACCTTTCTCCAAGAAAATGTTAGGTCTGGTTAGCTTATTATGAGTAACATGCAGTGAGTCTGTTTGGGTAAAAAAGGACTGGGCACAAACTGTGTGAAGATCTTGATCCTGGGCAGTTTCCTGCAGATAAATCAGAGGCTTTACCTTTACAGAGCTCTGAACTGTCATGTAATAAAGAGCAGCACTTCTTCCTGTGGTTTTATTTTATTAGATCTAAAACTCTGCCACCTTAATGGGAAAAGAAAACTAAAGTTTCTATTTCAATTAGTTGGTGCTCTGTACAAGGAAGTTTGCCTATGCACTTCCTACAGGTATTTCTCAAAATGATAAGGCCCCACACAAACAAATTCAAACTATTATCATTGTGGAGAAGGTATTAGCACTTCAAGATTTGTCCACCCAGAAAAACGAGTCCAGAGAAAGTCTTAGGAGAAGAGCATAGGCAGAATACTGTATGGTCAGCTGTAACTGAGCTATCTTCATAAAGTATTAATACAGAATGCCTCTTGTCCTCATTTTAGTGCAATAACAGATCTGTCTCTGAGAAATGAGCCTGGTGAGTAGGCACTAAGCCTGTGATACACTCTGCAAGTGGTTGTTAATTAGAGGAGACCTGAAATGCTTCAATTTAAAAGGCAAAAATGGTTCCTGCAGCCTGCAATCAGTTCAGTGAAACCTATGTATCAGAAACCAGAAAGTAATGAAACCATAATTATGGATTTCAGCTGAGTAGGTTGAAGGTATTTACTTATGATCTCTTCCCCCATTTTTTTCCAACTTCCACAGAGAAAAGGATGCAATAAAAAAAAAACCTAACAAAATTAAACAAGGTGGTAGCATTTTCTTAAACAGTAGTACCATCATACTCATGATAAAAGCTAATATGTTTCAGCCAACTGTGAAAATCCTTTCCCTGTTTTCTCTCCTTTCCTGAAGAAATTATAAGGATAATGCATTGCACCATAGGATGGTGGATTAGCTGTGAGGCTGCATAAGAAAAGCATAATTTGTCCCAGTGGTATCATGCTACAAATGGGTATTTTGAAAGGCCCAGCCATAAGGTATCTGCTTCAGCTGGCTGTCCACTCACTGAGCCTGTTAGAGAGATTTCCAACATGGATCAATAAACAGGGTGTTAGATTGATTTTCTCTGTTTAGGGAATGTTACATGTTTTTTATTGTTGTTCTTTTAGTTCTCTGTCCCAGAGGATAAAGTTATTATGAGAATTGTTAACTGATGTCACTGGTCCATGTTCTTAAAAGCCTATGACTTTCACAAACCACAAATTTGGCATGGGAAATCAATGGTCTGTAAGCAGGGTATTTTTAACATTAACCCATTAATTGCTGCAAGAAAAACTTTTAAGTATTTTTATTTATGAAATTCTATATTTTCAATTCCAAATGCACAAAATAGCATAATTCCCAACAGGAGAATGCTATTAGCATTACTGAAGATTCCAAGTTTTGTAGTGGGTGTTGGCTTGATTCAGTCTATTTCTTATTTCAGTAACTAAGCCCTGCTAACCAAGGTAAGAAATACTTGCAGATGTAAATGCATCTTTATGGGCATCATGAAAAATATTGTGCAATATCTGCAAAACCTCCTCTCCCAGTCTCCCATGCACTGCAGTAAGGATCACTTCAAAAGCCCAAAGGATGCACCCCAGGGATCCTTTAGCACTTGCCTGGGCTCCCCAACCTTCCAGCAAGGATTGTGTACCCCTGTATTGTGACCCTGCAGCAGAGCAAGGCTTGTGTGGGGGACCATCAGCAGTCCCCATGAATCCTTATCCCTCCTCTGCATCCTCATCCAGAGATAACAGAGTAATAGTAAAACAGTACCTAAATTATTATCTAAAAATCTGAGTCTTCTTTAAGATTTCATCAAAACTGGCACTTTTAGAGGCAATGTTCATTCTTATTCTGAGTGGAAGGAGTCCAGTTGCTTGGGGGGGAAGCTGATGGTTTCTAGGTGCTAATTTCTCAAGAAGACAAACAACTTCAGTGTGACAGTAGACTAAACTGGAGCTGTGCTAATGCCCCTTTTACATCCACCTTTTCCACTCTGGTGACTCCTTTGAGTTTGAAGAAATACCTGCTCTCTAGAAGATTGAGTGATGTGCCTTGAAATAAGTAATTCCTTCCTCTTTTCCTCACAGGGGTCTGTTTCTGCTGCCTTTGCTCTGAGCACAGCCAAACTCCCTGGGACAGGGGGATGTCACAGTGGACAATGCCAGTGCTGGGGAGGCAAGGGAGGATAGGCAGCAGGGAAGATAAGGAAGGTCAGAGATGTCCCTTAATGTGGTACCTCATCTTGGTAGTCCTGCCCACAGACTAGCAGTCATCCCTTGGAACTCTTCTTTTACTTACTTTGGATTTCCCTCTGTGCCATTTGATTTTAGAAAGGCTTCTCATCTTCAAATGAGTTAACTCCAGCAAGCAAAAAGTCCTGCTGACCCTCTTATTGGAAAGAGACTCCCAGCAGTTATCACACAGATACCACTTTCCTATTCAAGGGTATGGTGTTCTAACTGCACCTAGATGAGCAGACAGACAAGATGACTCCCTGGATTTACCACAGATTTCATTATTTATACTGTACTAATTAACACATTGCTTAAATTATAGATTAGCTTCTCATTCCTGTTTACTGCATTGACAATTTTTTCTTCATCAGCCCCTGGGAGGTTTGTTCTGGTTTCTCCATACAGTGCTATTAATCAAAGTCTCTATCAAAGTTTAATCAAAGTCTAATCAAAGTTTATGTCATATAAAGCTGCATTTCTTAATGGGGACTGACAGTAGTGCCAGAAGCAAAATGAAAAGTTCAGACCACTTTATAAATTCATTGAGTTTCATTGAAGTCACCACACACCACAGAGCTGCTGGATTCTGGTGAAAATGCAATTCCAGGAAATATCCCTGGCCAAAAATTTTCCCATTTCCTACCAACTCTGTTGGAACCCTACACTGTTCATATGCTGACACTGCAGCCAGTGTACAGAAATTTGCAGAGCTACCAAGCATTGCTCTTCAGTCCCGCTACTCCAAAGAAATTGCTGCTCCTGCTTGAGACCTCACAGACTTGATAGCAGTTAATAACATGGCTGATATGTCCTAACTTTATCTGGCAGAAGCAAATTATGTTGCTAACTAATTGATTAAAAAAATCTGGCAAAGCTCAGCAATTGTGCATCAGGAATTCAGACTCTTTTCATATCAGCACAGTAAACTGAAAATCATTTAAGTCAACAATCTTTTTTTGTGTGGACAGTGCTACGCTTTGACACAACTTTTTTTTTTTTTTTAGTTACCTTCACAGCAATTTTGGATTACTCTGTGAAATGCTGCCTACAATTGCAATGCCCTACAAATAAATAAATAAATAAATAAAATACATCAAAAGAATTCTGATGCAATATTTTATACAATTCAATGTATATTTGTATGAAAATCAGGTGCAGCACTTGAGTTCTGGGCAAGTTGCCATTACTTTTCTCTGTGTTGTCGAGGTTCTGCACCACTGCAGTCCAGCATCCAACCTTTCCACAGAGAAACAGAGCAACCTGTAGTTACAGATTCTGCTTGACACTTGACAAAACAGATTTCCAGTGACAAGGATCAACAAGTATGATAAACTACAAAGTAAATGTGTTTTCTGGAAATGACTCTTAAACTGATCCGCGGGTTGTTTTGCAAATTTTAAAAATGTTATCTTGTGCCCATTAGGATAGAGCCATCATATTAGCATGCCCTTGTTTCTGATAGTCCAGGAGAGGACTTCCTGAAGGCAATCATGTCACATAATCCATTTCATAACCTGATTACAATCTTAAAACTAGTTATAACCTTTGTATCTAATATGCCAGTTCAAAGTTTAATTCTCTGATTGATAGAGACCTGCTGATGCCTGTCATGGCTTTTTAATTTTATGATCAGTCTGTCCATATTTATTCTTGTGCCTTCCCTGTTTTTACATTTGTTCCCTAAGGAAATGGGGTTTGTACAATTATGTAGCCCATTTCTGTCCTTCAGTCCTGCTTTTAAGAACTTCTGATCCATTGCATTATTTCAATCAAGTGTAAGAGAACAACCAACGTCTCAAGATAATTATGTTCTCTTAAATGTTGTAAAAAAACAGGCAATACAAAGCAAAAATTAAAAAAAAGATATAATTTTAAAAATAAAAATTGAGAGTCTCCACTATAGGGAAAAGCAGTCAGACTTTGGCTAATATATTTTTTATTACATACTAACCACTAGTCATCCCAAATATGCATCCTTCTGGACAAGGAATTGCACTGCTTTCTCTTGCCCAGTGGGACTGTTGTGAGTGAAAAATGGGATTAGGGAATAAGAGATACTTTGATGGAAAAGTGCAATCATTCCTCCTGCTGTGCTTTCTCTCGTCTCATGAGAAGTTCTGAATTTTCTGCATAGACTTTTTCTTCCTCAGCCCCAGTCTGAATTCATCTTTGGTATATACAGATGACCAGGACTGCACAGAAGACTCCAGACAATATTTATCCAGAGCTCCCATATTTTTCATGGCAATATCTCACTAGGTATGATCTAGGATTGTAATTCCCTGTTCACTCAGGTGTTGGACTAGTTAATTCTAGTTATTTCATGTTCCTTTAAAACCCACAGGCTCTTCTGGTGTCATGTCACTTTGGTGATACTTCAATTACATCAAAAAATGTATTAGCAACTAAATGCATGTAATGAAATTTCATCTCTTTTCTACTTTTCCAGCCTGCAAGGTGGCCCTGATTTTTCCACATATCACTCTCCTTTCCTACATTGACAATATCTCCCAAACACTTACTAATAAATTCTGTCTTAAACAAAGGTCATTAAAAGTATTCAGACAAGATTGGTTCCAAGTGTAATCAGTATTAAAATGGTAAGAGTAACTCTACTCCACCCCAAGGGTTCTTTATTAGCATTTCAACATAATCTGCAGTATCTTTAATTAGTTCCTTTACCTGCCTTGTTTCTATTCTACTATTCCCTAACCTCTCAAGTGTCACCAGCACTTTCCCATTAGCATTGTATTCACCATTCTGCCATTTGATAGATTAGATGTCCCACATTTTACTTGTTGAGAAAGGGGTTATGAAAGAAAAATATAGAGTTATGCTAGACTCTGTATCTCTCTTATGATCTACTTCATTTTAAATGTGTCCATTCTTTTTTATACACTTTCATGTTTCAAGGCCAGTTTGGACAGGGCTCTGAGGAATCTGATGCTCCTGAAAGTTGTCCCTGCCCATGGCAAAGATTAGGAACTAGAGGACATCTAAGGTCCCTTCCAACCCAAGCCATCCTATGGTTCTAGATTTACTTTTATTTTCAGTTAGTTATTGCTTCAAAAGCTGCTCTAAAGCTTTGTGTTGAAGTCTGCCTTGTAGTCCTGCTTCAGCCAGGGACTTATGAAATGCCTTCTTTTCATTTACATACCAGTTCTAAGTGGGGACGCTTAAGATGCTTCTCACCAACAGCAGGATTTCATACATTGGCTTATTTTGAATCCTGAGACAGAGAGGTTTTGGTTGCATTGGGTGAAAAGAACTTCCAGTTTTGCTTCCTTCTACAGTAATACAGATTTCCTTTCTGTTCTTATTTTCTATCAGCTGGCTCTGTATTTGAGCTCTTATTTCAAGAGCCCTTATGGAAAATTGTCCTATAAAGCACAGCCTTTATTGCTCATCATTCTTTTCTTCATTTTCATCAAAGAACCATTTCTGAGGTAGGTTTTAAAGCTTTTATTTCTGGAATTTGTTGGGTTTCAGTGTTCTAAAGCTCCAGAAATCCTTCTGTGCTTTGCCTCAAAGAAAATCCAAGTCTCCCCACAGAGAAATAAGGAACAGAACAATTAATTTCTGCTGCCTTCACTCATTTCTCTAAAATTCTGTTAGGCATACTAACAGATCTATTTTTGTTTATCTCTCCATTCTACATAAATTAAACCAACTTTTATGTGATTCAGTGCTATTTTGCTACAATTAGATGTCCTGTAACAACCTCTATACTTTCCATAACTAAGTTTAGAAAGAATCCTCTCTGCTTTCTCTCAGAAAAGCTGTCAGTTGTCACACTCTGGAATATCTGGGCTGCCTTCAGCAGCACTTTTTCTCCAGCCTATATCTGACAAATCAGAGGCTGCCATAACGAGACAATTCTGTGCAGAATTTCTGCCTGTAATAATGGTTTGAACATCTCAATCCATATCCAAATTTAACTCTGGAAGTCTACAGCAGACTCTAACAACTACCCACTATCCTTCCCCAAAGTGATTTTGTATGCAAACAGAATCTATTTTATCAGGGAACACTTTCTGAAACATCCTGCTGTCATTCCATTCACACACACTGCTTTTGCCATTACCTCCATCTTTTCTGAATACCAGCTCTCTCTCAGCACCCATGTCCAGGGAGTGATTATGAGACCATGGGTGTTTCTCTAACCCTATAGTTCTTTTTGTAACCCTATAATGCTTTAAGTCCTGTGCTTATTTCCTGTGTTTCCTGAGGTCCTGTCACTTCTAAAAATATGATGCATCCATACAATTTGTAAAAGCAAGAGGCAATGTACACAGGTATTATCAGGAAGATAAGGAGTTGGCAGAGTTAAGGTGTTGCTTCTTAACAAACCCATTTTACAGTATCTCAATCCCCGAAAGCCAATCACAGATGACTAGTGAGCATTTTTATTCTTTGTTTAACTGCAGTAAAATAACTCTAATTCCTCTAGCAGCATTAGAAATGAGGGGAACTGCATCAAACATTTTTTTATAAATAATATGTTCTGGTGACTATGTTTTTTAATGAGTTTATGCTGATATCTTTATCCTTGTTTATTAGCTATTAACTGGTTATAAAAAGACTAGAGGATCACACAGCACTGTATAGACATATAAATGTGAGTTTGCATTATGATGCAAAAATAATTTGTGAAGCTTGGCCACTCATTGAACATTTTTTTCCACTCATTACATCACAGGAAAATGAATAAATTATTCAGGTCATTCTGAATAGCAATAAGGCTTCATACATAACATACCAGCATGAAATCTGCATGTATAATTTTAATAGAAAAAAGTCATTAGAAACAGTATTAAGGAGATTCAGTATTCATGTCACTGCTGCTCTTTTTGTCCTCATTCTTCTCACATTAGCTACCCTAGCAGGTAGAGGTGTCTCTAGCTAAAACCTGTTGGAAGGTCTCAATAATTCATCTGGTTTCCAAAGATAGTAGGTAGGTGTCTCCTTCACTGAATTTTGAAAAATATTGTCATATATTTGGATATTTGAACAGAACTTTAGATATATATTTTGTCATACCTTATAAGTATTATGCCAGTCTGAAGGAAAATATTTTAAGTGGTTTATAAACTTAGGTTTGCATAGGAATATAATTTAAAGATTGGTTTCTCAAGGATTTTTGATGCAGTTTGTTCAAATACTAAACTGATAATCTCACTTCTGGGTGATATTTCCAGCTAACACCAGCTGAGTGTCTTGCCACAGAAATGAAAGAATAAGATAGGTCAAAGGGTCTTCAATCAATCTGGTCCAAACCCTTCTGGAAGCACAACCATGTGCAAAAATTGATCAGATTCCTCAGTCTTTTAGAATTTTTTGCACTTTTGTGGTTGCTGAGCCCACAGTCTCTGTACCAGTGCTTACTGCCCTGGCAAAAATCTCTTTTCCTACAGCAAATCAAATTTTCCCTTTTTGCAATTTTGACTCACTGTGTGCCTCTAAGTTTTAGGGTTTTGTGTAATTCTCCTCTTAGGCAGGAGAACATGGCAATGAGATCTCTGCTCTTGGTTCAGAGTCCACTCTACCAATCCTCCCTGGGGCTACACAAACCCAACTCAGGCACTGTGTGCTCTAGCCCCTGACACTGTGGCTCTGAGTGGGCAAGGGAAGGGTTACAGATGTTATACCTGGACTTCTGCAAAGCCTGGGACATGATCCCCCACAACTTCCCTCTTTCTAAATTGAAAAGAGATGGAGTTGATGAGTAGACTGCTGGATGGACAGGGGAGTGGTTGGACAGTCACATCCAGAGGATAATGGTCAGTGACTCAGAATTCTGATGGACATTGGTGACAAGTGGGGTTCCTCAGGGGTCCATATTGGGACCAGTCTTATTTAATACCTTCATTAACAAAGGGATTGAGTGCACCCTCAGCAAATCTGCAGATGACATGAAGCTGAATGGTACATTTGACACACCTGAAGGGCAGGATGCCATCCAGAGGGAGCTGGACAATCTCAGGAAGTGGGGCCATGGCAATCTCATGAGGTTTAACAAGACCAAGTGCTAGTGCTGCACCTGGGTCAGGGCAACCCCCAGTTTCACATGGGCTGGGGGATGAACAGATCCAGAGCAGCCCTGATAAGAAGGATCTGGGGGTGCTGGTGGGTGGGAGGCTGGACATGACCCAGCCATGGGCACTCACAGCCCAGAAAACCAACCACATCCCATGCTGGGTCAAAAGCAGCACAGCCAGAAGGGCAAGGGGGGGAATTCTGCCCCTCTGCTCTGCTCTGGTGAGACTCCACCTGCAGTGCTGCACCCAGCCCTGGGGTCCCAGCACAGGAAGGACATGGACCTGTTGGAGTGAGTCCAGAGGAGGACTTCAAGTTGATCAGAGGGGTGGAGAACCTCTCCTACAAGGAAAGGATAAGAGAATTAGGATTGTTCAGCATGGAACTAGGATGACCTAACAGTGGCCTTTCAGTACCCAAAGGAGGCCTAAGAGGCAGATGGAGAGAGACCATTTAAAGAGCATGGACTGACCATTCTATGATCCTGTTATTTCAGTGACCCTTCACTGGCCTCAGTCCAGTCTGTGAAAGTATTTCTAGTACTGGTGGCCCAAAATGATATGAACATGCAACAGTTTTCCTTTTCCTTTTTGTCACTCTGCTCATTCTTCTGAGATCCCTCTGCAGGGCAGCTCTGCTCTCCTGCAGATCAGCTGCTTCCCTCTGATGGATCCAGGCTGTAAGGGTGCTGTGAGCCTGGAGGTATTGTGAAAAAAAAATCTTTAATGCTGCAAGGAATGGCAAACAAACCCAATAAAAATTATTTTCATATTATCTACAGTTTTTGATATTAACAGTGCCTTCATAAAGCTGCTAATGTATACATAGTGGTAAAGAGAGCCTGAGACACAAAGTAGTGCATTTAGTTTCTGCAAGCGTGATATATTGCCTACACACTGAATTTTATTTGTTGGGGAATGTCAGAAAGTTGGTGGCATATCCTTCTGCTCCCTTTTTGTTGTGCTAAAAGTGAACTTGCCAAGGAAAAATTTCCAGCTTCATTTTGGGTTCTTGTGTTTTTATGCCTGATATTTTTGCTCAGAGATAGTAAAAAAAGTGACGCATGCTTGGCACAGAAAAGGCTTTCCTGTGTCTAATACAGCAGTGAGAAATTTTAGTCGTGATTGTGTCTTGACCAAAGATTGCACAATACCTCAAAGATAAGAATTAATGTGAATTTCATCGTGCAGTTACCTTTAAATCTTCAGTCACAGAGCCAAAGTGCAAGTCCAGCTTCACACCTAAAGCACAGATCTGAAATTTTCTGTCACTTCCATTACTACTGCATTTTCACTGCTAGTTTGTTAATCTGCAAAATTATTTTTTCCCCCAAAATTAAGCAGAAAAGTATTTTTTTTCTATTGAGGAAATGCAAGTTGTATGTCAAAGTGGGAATGCAGGTTTTAAAATGTGTCTCACATGACATTCAAGTTTGGTAGTGTACAGGGTATTCTCTACAATGACAAAATTTGCATGGCATTCCATACCTGTAACTTGTTTTATACATATTAGTATTTTTCACCTGTGTGTTAGGTGAGTATCAAGCTGCAAATATAAAACCTGTTGCATTTTTGCTTTGTGCTCATAGTTTTGCAGCGTTTCAGTGAGACTCAAACAAAAGGTCCAGTCAGGCACAGGAGGTTCACCCCTGTGGGCACCTTTTCACTGAACTGAGTGGAACTGTTTTAATGAGCAAAATCTACTTGTTGGGCTGGGATTTATAGGAGCATTGTTTTACCTTGAAAGGTATTAAGTAACTGTCTTTTGTGTTAAGCATGACATTCTACCTAACCTAATGGGGATAAAAACCTATTAAATGTGTTTTATTAGTTTTTGGTTTCCTAACTAAATTATAATGAAAATGAATTTAACATATTTTTCTTTTTCCAGTGGGTGTTATTTCTCACAGCATGTCAGTTAATAAAGTGGTAAACTGTATTCTGTTCTCTGTATATAATGAATGCAGTTTAAAAACAAATCATTAACGGCTGTTGTGTTGCTGCTGAAGAGAGAATTTCTAGGGTTTTTTTTGAGTGGGGCTTTTAGCATATCATTTGTGCATGGGTGGCCAATGTGCTCTCAGGAGTTAAATAGCCTGGGCAGGAAGAACCCTGTGGTATGAGGTTACTCAATTACTATTGATCCCCCTTATAGCTAACAGGCGCTGCCTCTGTGTGTTCTTTCCCACTCTGTGCACACTTCAAGATGCAGAGGAATTCTTCCATACTCCCATAATTGAGTCAAAAGCATGAACTGAATCCTTCCTCGGTGGGACTTTTTCTGACACAGCCACAAGTGCTCCCTGTCCTCCTCTAGCAGCCATCTAGGATTGTCACAGTTTTGCAGGAGCTCTGGCAGCCGCAGCTTCCCTGGAGCTCCTACCCAGTGAAACCAGCAGGACCCAGGAGCCCCATGGCAGGGTCAGAGAGCAGCCCAGGGGGTGACTGGGAGCATCCTGCAGGTGCTGGACCGGGGGACCATGGGGATTCCAGGGCTCACATGTAGCAGAGATCAGCAGCAGCAAACCCCTTCTGCCAGCTGCCATATCACTCTGAGCCAGGCTGCTGCCGTGTCCCCAGCAGTGGGGACAACAGTGACTCACAGAAAACCTCCCAATTCACTGCAGTTCTGTCTGCAAAATGATATAAACCAGCCCCCATCTCTTTAGTACAGCTTTATGCTGTACTAAAATCTGCAGCAGCTCAGGGGCTGCTTCGTGAGCTGTGCTGTCGTCCCCATCACAGGGACAATGAATGACGGGGTGTCCCCCTCCTTCAGCCATCTGCTGCCACCCCAGCATCAGAGCCCTCTGAAAGCTTATGCAACTTCAGGCTCTTTCCAGGCTTTAATGAGTGCCTCTGGTCTCTTACAGTCTCCTTGCTGCTCTGTGGATAAATGTATTGAGTGATTCGTTATCACCAGAAAGATGGATGAAGAGATAGATAGATAGATAGATAGATAGATAGATAGATAGATAGATAGATAGATAGATAGATAGATAAGAGCTGTTTGATCTAGTTAAGCTGGATCTTTCCCAGATCTCCCATGTCAGAGAAAGGGCATTCAGAGCTCATTTTGAGCTCCTAGGTTAGCCACTCTTGGTAATGAAGCTAAATAAGTAACATGCCCCAAAGCCATAAAAAAATTGAGCTCTGGTGATGATCTTGATCCTGACCCTAAGTGACATGGTAGCATTTACTCTCTCTATATTCATAGCAGATTGTCATCCTTAAATATAGCTCAAAACATAACTGCTTTCCTCAGTAACTCGGCTCTGTGCTGGTTTTGCTCAGCAGAAGGCAGAAAATGTGCAATGTGAGTCCAAGGCAACAGAAAACTGAAAATGGCTCCCCATGCCTTTTCTTCAGACCCACGGTAGTCCCAGCAGATCTCTCTCATGCCATGAGACCACGACTCATCTAAAGGTTTTCAGTGATGCATTTTCACCTGCAAGCACAGTAGACAATAAAATAATTTGCAGTAAAAAGAAATTCTGCTAGAATATGAATATTTAATATCTTTTTTTCTTGGTATTTCCTTTAAAAATTGTGATTTTACTTTCCACCCCTATGGAATCAGTTTTGTTATAAAGAGACAGCTCAGAAATGCTTGAAAGTATCTTGAATGGCAGTGATTCAGTAGGAAAGAAATGAGGTTACAATCATTTGCTCAAAAAGAAATCCAAAGGTGTTCTCTGGTTTTGAGGGGTTTTCTTTCACTTCCTTGATAATGCATGTAGCAGCAAAATGGGGAAAACAAGCTGGGAAATTTGCATGATGTAACCATACACCTGGCTAACTCGTTTCCACACCTGCTCTGGAGTGGTTCACGTTCAGCCTCTTCAATGCCATTCCTTGAGAGGCAGAGCAGTGCAAACAAGGGCAGAAACAGGCCTTTGGCTTCACAGCAGCAGCACATCCTGTGGCAGCAGCCTTTGGAGCCAGATGGGTTTTCTGAGCAGAGCATAATGCACTGCAATTGAATTGATATTTTAAGCTAACACATGTTTAGATCAGAGAGGCTCACAACACAGTCACAATACCAGGCTGATTGCTTCATGACAGCAGCAGCTAAATGCTGTAATGGGGAAGGTGGTATCCGCATTTCACTTCTAAATTTTGATTCTCAATTACTTAAAGCAGCTGTAAGAGTTCACTTTTAGCTGGGGCTTGAACAAGGACATGGGCCAAGACCCAGAGCAATCTAAAACGCAGTAGGAGTTTCTCTCTTTGTGAAAGGCTTCCTAGTAGGAAAAAGCTTAAATATAAGAGGGCAGCAAAATCTGCTACCCCAAAGGCAGGGTTGTGTGTTTGTCTCTGAAACTGAGGTACAATTGAGGCAACAAGAATGAACAGAGCTTTGAAAAAAATCTCTTCTGAAAAGATCAGCTGGATAAAATGCACAGAGCTGCAAATGATCCCTAGGAAAGTGTGTTAGCTATACTTCACCTAACATGAAAGCTGAAGGACCACTAAGATGAACAGTGGCAAAGTGTGA
This sequence comes from Erithacus rubecula, assembly GCF_903797595.1. Taxonomy (NCBI): domain Eukaryota; kingdom Metazoa; phylum Chordata; class Aves; order Passeriformes; family Muscicapidae; genus Erithacus; species Erithacus rubecula. The sequence continues at coordinate 110,290,828 of NC_136689.1, forward strand.
ATTGTGAGTTGAGGAACTGTTATCTTTAAAACATTTGCCTGTATAAGGTATCCCTTTGTTGTCAGGTATTGCTGAGGCCAAGCACAGCCAGTAAAGGCGACCAGGGATTGAAGAACATTATTATTATTATTATTATTGTTATGAGTACTCTTGTTATTATTCAGCATTCTAACAGCAAATGCTTACAATCTAGCCATTGTGTCTTTCAGAGTTCTGCTTTCTGAGATAGAAAAAGCATTTTTCTTCATGGCAGGCTGTTCCTGAACTGTTTATTGTACAATGTTTTTATACCATTCAGTGAAGTGTCTTGCTCTAGTTGTTATCAGCAAATGAAGTAGCAAGTCCATCACAGCTGACTTGTCTTATGTTTGTTTCTTACTACACTTGAGGAACTCTTATGCATTAAGGGCTTTTTTTTCTCCTACTCAAGGTTTCATCAGTCATCAAGACCAAGTCTTTCAGCTTATATATTCAGAATATTTAAACTGGCTCTGTAGAACAAATTAGGAAGATCAGACACTTTAAGAATATATTCTGCTTTGACAGTACCTGTACATACTGTGAATCAATTTCCAGATTTGACTCTAAATAGAGCATCCTTTATGCAGTCTTGAAACAGAAGAGACAGATAGCTGCATATACAAAAGTTAAAAGCAAGATTGAAAGGTACTATAGAGCATGGTTAGACAAATGTCTGCACATGGGTAATTTGTAGAACAAAGTCTTCAGCTAAGAAAGGATCCCAGTTAGAGACTTTCACACATTTTTCTATATATGAGCTGTACCTGCTATTAAGTAAAATAGTCCTGCTGGAAAGGCTATAGTAAGATGGTTCTCAGCTACTAAATTTCTGGTTCCAAGAACTGTATATTAAATGTTGCCAAGTCTGTAAGGAGAGAAGATCTGAAGTATTTGGAAAGCTGGAATGTAATGAAGAGAACACCAGGCTTTTAGATCACATCTTTGGTGTGATATTTTGGTTTCTTCCTATAACACACCAATGACCTGTTTCTTTGAAAAAAACTTTAAAAATTGCATGTCTCAAGTTAGGAAAAGGGATTCATAGTTAAGCACATAAATATGTAATCTTCTTTCCAAATGAATAAGTATGTGTAACTTAAAGAAAAATTTGCATGTATGTGTTTGTAAATATGTTGAGGCTACAGAGGAATTTTCTAAATACTTGTTGATCCAAATGACATCTCAACCCACTAAAAAACTGAAATTACATATTGTTGAAAACCATGAAAATAGTTGAGTCTTTTTATGATATCCTGTGAAATCATTAATATCTTTTAGTCTTGTAACAGTAGTAATCCAATTACAAGATATTTTACAACTTAAAGGGCCTTCATGACTTCCTTAATAAACACTACAAATTTGAATATATATATATATAATTTTGAATATATATATATATATTTCTTTAAATAAGTAGGGTTGTCTGGAGTACAATTAGTTTTTCTTTAATTTTTTCTCTTTTATTGATGTATCTTGTACCTATCAGACTATGAACTTACTTATGAGTCTACATTTTTGTTGCCAGATAAGATGACCAAAAGGAACAAATTTTTTCCCTAAGGATAGTATTAATTTATTAACTAATATTTAGTTTTTGATTTCTTCCCCCATATGGGCACAAAAACACACACACAATTTCATTAGCACCTCACCCGTGAGTGCTAAAATGTTTATTAGTTCTTCACAGTGACTATTTGATCCTGGTTCCAGTTAAGCCCTACTGCCTAAATATTCATTCCCTGGCTTATTAATCCATGATGACCAGTCCTATTTCTTCCTTTTTGTCCTCCTCTCTATTCCTCCACCCCAATACACTTTCTCCTCACTGTCATTTGCATAAGATGCTGATTTAATGACAATGTCACAAATTCTGAAGAAAAGGGAGGTAACACTTTCAACCAATATTTCCGTTGTCAAAACCAGAAGCTTTAGCTTCTGAGTATCTTTGAATACAGGCATTTAAATGTGTTCAGCCCTCTAAAGCCATTACCAAGGCTGTCATGTAAAAATTCCCATTGTGTTTTTATTATGGCCTCTCCCAATAGTGAATATCAGGTGTCAGATGAGGAGGAATGTATTTGGATCACAAAATTCACTCTCCTACTATGAAACACTAAGAAACTAACAAAACAATACTGTGCTATGAAATGCAAAACTATAATCAACAAAATTAGCATTATGTCATTAACTACGTCCAAAGTGAGGCAAGAACAGGCAAACTGTGCAGAGTGGCTCATGTATTTATGTGTGGAGATTTGAGATTTCTGTGCAAGCTGGCACTGAATTTGTATTGCTCCCCAGCAGGGGCATGAGAAATGTGCCCTCTTCTCCTCGCCCAGCACTAAGAATTCATCCTGCATGTGGGCATCCTAAAAGCTACATATGTTTGGCAGAAGTCTGAATCTCTGCTAACATTTCCTTTAAACAGCTGCAATAAAAAAGAAGTTTGGAAAAAAAAAAAAAAGCAGTAACTAGGTGCATGACCATAAATTGCTCTAGCCTGTGTGTTTCCATCTCCCAGTAAGCTTCAGGGTTTCACCAGAAAATGCAAATTGAAACTGACTGCAACAGTTGGCTCTAGATTTTGTTGTCAGGGAGCAGCACTTATTTTCCTCAGTGCCTGATTTCTGTTTCCTTTCTACTTAAGAGAAAAAGAACAAAAGGAGATAAGGAGGCAGATTGAGAGAACATGGCACAGAAATTAAAATGTGCTAAAATTATACCTTCTTCCTGCTATGAAGTGCCATAACTCCAGGATGCTGCAAAACTAGATCTAAAATAGCAGAAATGTGCTGTTTTGAGTGGGCAAGAACGAGGCAGCAGATAAAGGTACTGGCCAGCAGAGTGCAAGCATGCAATTGAGCTGCCAAACTTGAACTTATTCTCCCCCTACACAAGCTTTGCTCAAAGCCATCGTGAGGCACTGTGGATCTGAGTCCTTCTGCAACTCTGCTGAAGAAAAGCACAAGGCTGTATCTTTTCTTCCAGCCAAGATTCCACCTTGGAACCATCACAACACCAGCACCCTGAGTGGTCTCACAGCAGCCTTGTAGAAGTGATTTGCTCTGATTTTGGCTCAGGCTCGGGTTCATTTCAGCTCAGTGGTTTTTCGCTATGCTTCTCAGACATCATCCAATGTCACAAGGTTACTGATGTTGCCTTTTTCCCAGCCTGGAAATGTAACTCGAGATAATTTTAGTAAGGAGGTAATATAAAAGGGGATTTTTATTTGAAGGCCTTCCGAGGCAGTTATGGAATGTCCACAAAAGCCCTCCCTGCTCCCCCAGGGGTGAGCAATTTTTATAGACTTTAGGAAATTAGTGTATTTGATAAAAAGCACCAGTTAGGAGGACAAGTGGTGATGCAATTCCCCCCAGGTCGAGCCCCTTCTCTGGAGCCCCCTTCAGCACCAGCTGTACTCTGTCCATGAGAATGAATCTCCAAGAATTGTTCTCAGCCTTGGCTCCCAGGAAGAACCAAGGTAGCACTGGAGCCCTGTACCCCTCAGGTTTGGAGCTCTGGAATTTGTTTTGTCTTTCTGGTTAGGGAGAGACCGTGGAAAAGTACTGGGAAAACAAATCACTAATACAATAGGTGACAGAGTTACAAATATATGTGTGAAGAATACAGAGAACATATAAATGAAAAAAAGGGCAAAATCTACACAGCATCATTCTGAGCTATTATTTTAGAGATTCTGGTGGAATATGCCAATGTTCTCAAACACCATTGATCATCTGGCTCAGGCTCTTCTTCTGACTTGTATATTAAGTGAGCTGACATTTCCTCCAGCTCATTTTGTTCTGACAGAATTCAAGCTATCTCAAATGAGTTTGTTTTAGGAATGTTCTTCTTTCTGCTTGCATGGGGGCTTCATATTCCATTGGTCTCAGTGATCCATTGTTCCTGTAGATGTTTTTCTGAATATCCAATTCTTGTCATCAGGGTTTTGTTCAAGAGTGTGCATAGTTAGGTCAACAAGAAAGAAAAAGTGTCTTAAGCTAGATATTCCTCAGCCATTTGTAGAGGAACATTTTGCCTGAAATAAACATTATGCCAAATGGAGATATGTCAACTGTCTGAGCATGCTTCTTAGATTCTCCTGTAAAGAAATTACTGGAAGCTGCTCAAAAACTGACAAGTTTGGGGTTTTTTTATTTATTTTTCCTAATTTGGAACACAAAGTGTCAACAATGGTCTGCTTTCACTATACTGATACAATTTATGGCCCAACACTTTAATCTCTACCATCAACTGCCATGGGAGATGCCTGAACAATGGTTCTTTATTATGCATGGAACATTTCACACCATGAAAGTGTTCCCAAACACTTAACAGAGTTACATAAAACAGTCTCAGTAAATAATAGCAGAGAATAAATAAATTTAAAAGATTTAGGCAAAGGAAAGCAGAAATAATTCAAACGCTTAGTCAGACATGCAGCACAGAGCAAGGCAGTAAATGATGCCATGTGTTTATTTTGAAAATACCTAGAACAGTTGTTTTGTTTTTTCAGTTTGCTCTCTGAAATACCAACACTGCCTCTCAAGAAAGCTAAAGAGAACTAGTGTCATAAACAAGCAGCCTGGAGTCTAACAGAGGCAGCCATGCAGAGTGCTAAGCTTTCTTTTCAAGAAATCATCCAGTCTTGGTGTAACAAGGTATTTAAACCAGTCCCTGTGATTGGAGTTATTCAGCCATGGAAAGCTGGGCATGTGTTTAAATACCTTGCTGAATTGTGAAGATGGTACTGAGGAAACTGCATGTTAAGGGTGGAATTAATCATGCTGAACTACAGTTCTGTTTAAAAATTAGGTGTTCTGTTTAAGCTACTTTTATAGCCAGTTAAGAGAGAGAGAGGAACCTGAAGGACATTCTTTCTTTCTTGAGTGGTATCTAGTATACATGGGATGTCTTACCCTGTAGATATGCTCACATCTCTCAATGGACTAGAAATGGAGCTCAGGTAATTAGTTTAGTTTCAGTATCTGATTTAAACATGCCTAAAATTTAGGGAGATGGACACACATTTACTTCTTCTATGTCTTTCACTGCAAGATAGATGCTTGAAAAATTTGTGGAGAGAGATTTCTTATGGCTCTGTGCAATGCCAGGGGTTTGAATTGCTGTGAAATCAAAGAAATTTTGGATTCCTTCACCACAGAAGTTTACCTGCACACAGGAAATAACACAGGAATAAACTACAAGTTTGTTAAGTATGAAAAAAAGATGCTGCACTTAAAAAATTTGCACTTGAACCCATCGCAGTTGTGTGTCACACCTGCATTACTAAGAAACACTGCAAATGTTTGTGACTTAATAGTTTGTGACTGTCACAGGTCATATAGTGAATTATAATGTCTATTCTGCCCTAAAAATTGACAGTGCTGCTCTCTGAGGAAGGAACAGCTTGTTCCACCTGCCACAAGATCAGCCTTTCAGCCTTGTACAGAAAATGCTCCAATATGATACCTTGGGATTATCCTCATATAACTGGTTTGCCTAATTCAAAGTGGCAGACACAATCTGAATTCAGTGAATCAGAAGATACATGAGATTTCATCAGTGAGATCATTTGAGTAGATTAACTCAGGCACTACCAGCAGAACTCTTGGGGCAGAGGAGGTGAGGATAGAGGCCAAACAAAACTGCTTGGTTGCAAGTGCTTGTATTCCACTGTACCAGAGGCATCCATAAGGCAACTGGTTTTCTAGGGATGAAATATGAAATGTCTTGCCTATCCTTAGAGCCTGGGTTAAGTTCTCACAGACAGGCGTGTCATATGCAGAGCTTGCAGTACAGTCCTTCTTAAAAGAGTTATAAATGCCTCCTTTATACTGTAGACATAAGTTCACTGTCTCAAAATCTTAATAACTGTTGCATAACAAAATGCAAACACTAAACTTTGTCACCATAAACAAAACAACAATTATATTAGAGGTCCTACAGGCATTGCTCGTTTGTATTAATAATTTCTGCTTTTCAATCAAGCTGTACAAGATGCCAAGTTAATTATTTTAAATACTTTTCAGTCTTGGCACTTTATTTGGACTGCAAGTGGGGAAGTGAGGAGAGAAACAAAGAGCAGAGAAATGGAAAATCCTTTGCCATCAAATAATTGAGGCATATGACAGAAGAGGATTTAGGAGGAAAAAGCCCTAAGGAGATTTTGGGAGGTTTCACTAGTTTGTTCAATGGTGAACCATCCAAAAATGAAATGCCTGAAAAGCTGGAGGCTGAACAGCTTAAGATAGACTGTGCACACAGAAACACTGCAATGTTAACTGCTGGAAGAGGCATAAATTATGCATTTCTGGTGTGTCTCTATAGGCCTTGTAACCTTCTTTCGACCCTTAGGGTGCTCATTATCTGCAGGAGCAATTAATAGACAGTATCTTGCAGCTAGCATGATTTCTTACCTTTAGAGTGATTTCAAATCAAATAGAAAGGAGGCTAATAGAGCCAAGGAGGCCTGAGCTGTGAAGTTGCTTCTGAAGTATATTGGATAGAAATAATCAGTGAATTGAAGGTACATGGTGCCAGGGAGGCTGGATTATGTCTGGTTGGTTTTGCTTGCTGAATCTTTTATGTTTCAGATAGATATGGTTGTTCCTGTGAGAGATTATGCAAGTGACACAAATAGTGGAAAATGCCTTCATTAATTCTTAAAGCAAAGGCCTAACTTCCCTTACTTCAGCAACTTCAAACTGATTAATCAAAAGATACCTTTTTTTAACTGGCAAGAATAAATTATAGACAATACAGGTAAAAAAGCACACTTAAGACTAGTCTTAGAAAAAACAGTTCTGGTGACCAACAATCTGCTTAACTCCCCAGACCTGGCAGAAATTTTTCAAAATTTAAGATACAGGAATAACTTAGGAAAAAATAATGATCAATGCAAACTACACAATTCTAAGAAAAAATTTGTACAAAACTAATTATTTCAAGTCTTTAAAAATATAAATTCAATGTTTCTTATCTGAAAGAGCAGATTGTTGAATACAAATCAGTCCTATATTATGAGCTGTCCTATTGCAATATGGAAATCCCTGACAATGTTTAGTACACAGAGCCTGGCACAGTTCTACGTGTTCCTCTAGTATTAAATGTGATGCACCATCATTTTCTTTAGCAGTAACATGCTTTCTTTTCAGTTTCTTCCTAATGCATGGAAATCATTCCAAAGGCACAGAGGTACACTATAAAAGCTAATTTTTTAAAAAATTACCAAATTTCTAGTTTAAAAAACAAAACAGATTTTCAAACTGTATGCCAACATGTTTATTACTGCCATATCCCATTAGTCCTCACAAGCCACCATTGTCTAAGAACATCTTTTTACTGTTTCATCATGAGTTTGTACTGAGTCTGGAAATGGGATTTGTATATATTCCTACATCATACAGACCTGCTGATTTCACTGAGGATTCAAGTGGAATCAGGGATCTGGCTTCCATTACAAGATTGAAGTTTTACTTTTCAAGTTTTTGTGACTGAGGACTTTTTCTTCCTGTAAACTATGATGCCTTGAAAAATGCTTACAAGGAAAACCTTGGAGTTATTCTGTTCACCTGAAATTTATCATCATTCATATGTGGCCAGGATTTCTCTACCAGGAGAAGCAAAACCAGATAAGAATTGAGACTGGATTGGTAGCAACATGATTTTATTCTTATCAAAATTATTTTTTAAAAAAGCTCTTGAGCCTAAAAAGCATGTTCAATTTATGATAAAAAGTGAAAATTCATCTTACATGTAGAAGCACCAGTATATTTATTAATTTCTAAAGTGTAAATGATAATGAGATTTCAGAAGCAGAAAATGAGTGCTATTGAGCTTGGAAGAAGGGGATCTATTTTGGCAGACTGGTTGTCATTTAGGACAGCAAAGTCAATCATCTGTCTCTGGATGTTGCTCCCCTTCACTATAGGAGTTAGAGAATAAAGATCAGGAAGACAGCAGCCAGAAAGTCACGACTTTGGTCTTGGGGGATTTCAATTACTCAGGTATTGATTAGGATGACAGCTATACAAAAGGTGTAGAGAGCAACACATTTGTAAAGGTTGACCAGGGCTGCTTTCTTTAGCCATTGTTGAGGTGACTACATAATGAGAGCTTATTAAGAAACTTGTCCTAACAGTTGTGAGCTGGGATAAATAGAGTTCAGGAAACAGCAAGACCTTTCTAGGTCTGAAATCTGCCTTGTACTTGGGAAACACAGCACTGTGTTCCTATGACGACTGCAACCATTCCTTCCAGAAACTCCCTGCCAGCTCCATTGTGACAAATGACCATATGATTTCCAAAGATCTTTTGTCCTTCCTGCATTATCTCAGAATGTCTCTACCCTGACTAAACTCCTTAAAAAGTCAGGTTTACATCACAGGCACACTACCAACAGAGGCTTACAGAGACAAATGTATGTGTGTGTGTATGTGTGTGTGTGTGTGTGCTATAAATATTGTCATCATCCTAACACTAGAAGTTTTTTGGGAGTAATGCTTCATATTCTTTCAAAAGAAGACCCATAATTAGGTGGAATGTCCTCAAAAATTGCCATAATTGAAGTCAAATAACCAGTGTGGTATGGAGGTGAAATCATCAAATCATAGCCTTTGCCAAAATGGTCAATAGAAATGAAATCACACTCAGTCAGAGTAGGAGCCACCTCTACTATTGAAGAATTTACTCATTGTAAACACAGAGAAACACAGAGAGTGTTTCTTAGTTCATCACAACAAACACTTTCCAGGAGTTTCATTAAACTCAAGACTGCTTCAAGGTCCCTAGGTCACATGTTCAGTTAATCCCATATTTTTTTTAATACTTGAACCGTGTGTTAATTTAAGGCTTAATGCTACCTTCAGATATTCATCCTCAAAGCCTCAGTAATAGAGTATGCTTATTCCTTCATGTTTGGGGAAGTGGAATGTGACAAGGCAGATATTGCTTCTAACACTGCTGCTTATTGAGCATGCCTGTGCCCCACTTTAGCCAAAGGTGATTCCTCTGCAATTAAAATGGAATTTCATTTGTTCCCAGCCTGTCTTTCATGCAGCTTCTCTAACTGAGCTTGTAATGAGCAATTTGGGTCCAGTTGGCTTATTCGTGTGTGGAATCAAGAAGTTACAGCTTTTCTCTAGTACATCAGGAGTGCTCTTGTTTTTCAGCTGCTGTGTGTGCATGTTCAAGTCTGGGAGGGAAATTTCTGCAAGGTCTCCATGACAGGTCAGATCTGTTTTGAGGGGGGAATTTTGAAAAGATGCAAAGCATTTGTGAGCACAAGGATCTCCTAAAACACATTGGCATGGCTCAGGGGTATATTTCACAATTGCACTGAGGATTGTGATTTCCCATTTATTCGAGCCACACAGATTCTTGTGCGACAGAAACCAGCAGCCTCCTAGTGCTGGAAGAAATGAAGAAAAATCCTTCTCAGCGCATTATTCACGCTGGAGAGAGGGAGCAGGACTGTTCTGCCGGCTGATCCTGCTTTTCCTTCGCTGCCAAACTGCGCGGAGAAGGCTGCCCAGGTGGCTGGGGTTCCATTGAGGCGGAGCGGAGGATGCGGAGCTGGAGCAGCCCCGCAGTGCCACCTAGTGCGGGTGCGCTCCCCGCCGCGCCGGGATGCGCCGGGAAGCATCCCTGTGCCGCTGGGCACATAGCCTGTTATAACCTGATAAACCTGAGTTTATCAGCTGGAAAAAAAACCAAACAAATGGGAGTTCAGGTCAAACTTGCGTCTGTGAGAGTAAATATACCACCAGAAACCCACGGTACAGCGGGGTGAGGGGGAGCTGAGAGTGCCTAAACTGAGGAGGATGAGCAGCATGATCTATCATGTAAGCCTGCAGTTGTTTGGATGCTTCACCCATCCTGCTGGCTTCTTCTTGCTGGGGCTGCTAGTACATGGTGTGCCTATAAAACAGTTCCAAACTGCTAAAAGAAAGCATCGTGAGGCACATTTGTTATATTGCTTGGCAAAGAAAAAAAACAACTCTGCACATAATAAATAGTCTGCGGATCAAAATTCATACCTGCTGTTTAGGAACAGATAGGCACACATTTATTACCGGTTTTAAATTCTTTATAATATCAAATGTATCTATATCGAATCCCAGAGGGACTCTCCTGCAGGAAAAGGGAAATATATTGCATCAGTATTTCATTATACAGTCCACTGATCACAAAACACATCCACTCTAGGTTTACCCCAGAGTCCCTACCTCACACGCTGTTGGCTCAGAACAAATGCAGGCTCCAGAGTCTTAGGAAAGGGAGTTTAAACCATACTCTTTCATTGTGGCATTTTATTCCCTGAAGATAATTAGCACACTTGGCAAAGCTCTGATTAAAGTTGTCTTTTTTATTCTTTTCTTTTCTTCTGTTAATCTTATCCTGTCATCTAATGGTCTGAACATTGCAAAAATGAAAATGCATTCATTAAGCTAATGGTTTTGTGGACTGAGGTACAGCATGCCTCCTGTATTTGCTGGCTTCCCTAAGAACTACCTTTACAACCAGGTGCTATCTACCACGATTACATTTTAGAATACAGGAACCTCCAGCTTTGTTATAACATAACATTTGTTATTACATAACATGTAAGCTGAGACTAAGTGGCCTAGGAGCACACTGGCAGGGTATTCCCTCATCCCCAGAGGTGCCATCTGGCTCGTTTAAACCTTTTATGTTCCTGTTATGATCTTAATATGGGGAAGAGAAGATGGAGGTGCAAGAGTCAAGCAAGACAACTTATTTTAAAAATGGCAATTTGATATGTCAAGCCACTAGCTCCTGAAATGAGTATGGTTTTATGCTTCCAAATATTGACAGATTTAATCAGTTAAGAGATCATGATGTGTATGGTAATGGACATCTGGAGTGACATAAAGTTTGTTCTCTTCATGCTGCACAAAGGTATGAAATATGATTAAACCAAAAGAGTATTTTTTAAATACCCACTTTACACAGGTATAAAACATTTCAAGAGGCATAAAGCAATGAGAAATCAAACTCCCAGTAATGGAGAGAGCAGTGGTATGCGGCAACCCTACATTATTCAGCAGCAAAATGGTTACAGTACAATGCAAATTGTTCACTTCAACATTCAAGTTGCCTGCTCTTGCCCCTGGTTGCATAACAAACTCAGACTCAAATACTGATTGCTTTCTACACTGAAACAGTGTTCAGCTAAAAGATTACTACTGTTCAGACATTTTCAGGAAATTTAGAGGGGCTTATGCTGTTAAATCAAAATTCTAGTTTCCTGGTTTGATTCAAACTATATGAATTCAGAGCAGAGCAGAACGTTTGTGTCAAATAAGTTGATACATGAAAGTATCCTGTTTTCTTCTCACAAATGATCTGCTAGAGCTAGAATTTCAACAGTGTCTCTTTCATGATATCTTGTCTTTTGAAGCTGAAATTCAAAGTGTGACTTTGAGAACATAAAGATGAGAAATTGGAATCAGAGGGTATACCATAACAGTTTTTATAGAACAGTAGCAGAAAGTTGAAGAAGTTTTAAGTAAGCAGGATTTTGCTAAGGCACATAGAGGAATTACTGCAAACATTTCTTTCCTTCTCTTTCATTAGTATTTTGCATTGAGATAACATTTATAACTACTTGTCAAACTTGCCAAACTGGGATATGTGCCATCCCTACATACACTAAAAGCAATAACTCATAGTGGATTAAAACATGTGGAGGTCAAAGTAGAAACATTAAAAAAAATGCAAAGAGAAGATAATCAGTCTATTTGCCACCACTGCTTATAATAAAGTTTCATAGGTTGTCATCTGCCTCACCTATCCATGGAGATGACATGGGAGGAAGCACAAAAAGTGTAGAACAAAAAAGAGGATAGTTTTGTTATGAATCCCAGTATTTTACTGAAATTCTTGCAGTAAGTGAAAGAGACTAGAGAGACTACAAAAGAGCAACAAGGAAATGTGGGCTAATGGACAATGAGGAGCAGTATTTTGGGGAAAGCAGAGGCAGAGAGACAGTAGGTAAGTGTGAAGAGAGTTATGAGGAGAATGTGACAGGTTTTGCTCTCAACAAGATGGCAAATTCATTGGGACAGGGAGCAGAGTATTTGGGGTTGCAGTTACTATAAGTAATAATGACAGTGGTTTTCTTTAAAATGTCTCCAAGAGGCTGTCTGCTCTCTTTTCTGGTGGTTAGTGCTGGCTGGTGCAGTCGAACTCTTGACCGTAGCTCACTAGAATCTGGAACAAAAGGAACAAAAGTCAAGAGCCTCTTACAAACTCAACACTGCAAGAGCTGAAGAGCTCAGTGCAAGATCAAGTGCCCTGGAGTATCTCCCTCTGTGGCATGAGTATTGGCACAATGGCTCCTTTCCCACCTTTACAGTTATTTATTCAACAACAGCAGTCTTAGATTTCCCTCCATCATACCTTGGTAGCACAAAACACTTTTGCTTTAATAAGCTAGGCTTAAGAAATTATCCCCAGCCATGCACCTGGGAACTAGAAGCTGTTTATTGCTACATTACAGCTAGATCACAAACCTGGAGCTTATTGCTTAGTTCTGCAATATCCACTTAACTGGCAGTGTGGTTTTGAAACAACCCTTCTCTTTGCATTCCTCAATTTCCCTTTGTCCTACTAGTGTGAGTGTCACAGTGTCAGGCAGCCCAAGCCTGACAGGAGGCCTCCTCTGCATCTTCTTTGTGTGAAGCCCTGCTGCCCTGCATTCAGGAGGGCAGAAAGAGCAGGAACTGCCCTAGGACATGTCATCTACCTAAAACTGTGGGTGGGGATGCTCTGCCCTGACCACAACAGATACACTGACTGCTGCCCTCTGCCTCCTTTCACTGGGCTGCCTATTAGAATGGTAAAGGATGGTGCTGTTAGTACAGAAATGACAAGCTGGAAGCTACTTCTGTGGACTAAGCACAGCAGAACAGGGGTGTATCACTGATGGTGGGGACTGAAATGCTAGTTGACTAGACAAGCTCAAAAAAGACAAAAAGAACAGGGTGACCAGGTTGCAATGTGAAACTCAAAGTGTTGAGAAGTTGCAGGTCATTCTCAGGAAACAAAAAAAATAGGAACATGTCAGCACTGTGATCATTCATGTGGAGGATCCAAACTTTATCCATTGGGAGAAAGTCAGAAACTGAGATTGCTACATCAAGAAATGGCTAAAGCATCACCAAATTATTTGGTTTTGAGAGTCAATTTGTGGCATCACAGCAGGTATCTATAAACAGAAAGCAACAGCAAGAATTATTCATGGCTGGAAATTAAGAGATACATGGAGCAGAAACATTAAAGATTAGCTTTAAGTTGTCATGGTCACAGTGAGGCAAATGGCAGAAAGAACTTAGAAGGAAGAAAACCCCAAGGAGAATTTTTAAGGTTTTGTGCAATATAGTGGCGAGCCTTCAAACTGGGAGGTCTGATCAGAGGAAGAGACTGTGCACAGAGAAAGATCTGTTTAGTACAACATCAAGTAGAACAGCTCCTCAGCTGCAGCTGCCCTAGCTCTGTTGGGACCAGACACCATAATACAAAGAGAATCAAACATGCATCTGAACACTGACAGGAGGCTGAAGCATTTCTGGCCAAAGAGCTTGATTTTGTTCATTGGATCTAGGCACAAACCAGCTACACTGAACTGCTGGATCTACCATCTACAAGGTAGCACATGATCCCTTACTGGTACCAGTCATGGAGACAGGGTTAAAATACCTCCTGAGATATGGAAAGAAATGGCTGAACACAAGTCAGGCCAAGAGAGGGGTCCTGCCATTTCTAGTACTGCAATATTATGTTTTAGGCCACCATCCAGGAGAGGAGAAGAGGGACCAGAACCAAGCAGAGGAACATCCACTACAGATAGACAAAGCTGCATGAAATCTCTTATGGGGTTTGTAAATCCATGTTTGCAAATTTGTGTGCCTTGGATAGCTGGCTGCAAAACTAAATGAAAATCAAAGGTGCAAAATTTGCTCCCACAAGGGTTAGGAGAAAATGGCAAATCACAAAATCACAGATTAGATGAGGGTGGAAGAAACCTCTGGTGAAAATTTAGTCAAACTCTCTTGCTCACAGCAGGGCCATCACTGACAGACCTGGATCATTTTCAAGCAGTTTTTGGGTATCTCCCAGTTGGGAGACCACTGCCTCTTTGTACAACCTCTCCCAATGTTCCATGGCCCTCACAGTAAAAAAAAAAAAAAATTATTTGTTACCAGAGGGAACATCCTGTGTTTCAATTTGTGCTCATTGACTCTTGTCCTGAGCATCGCTGAGAAGAGTCTGATTCAATTTTTTTTACACTCTCCCCTCAGTTATTTATATACATTAATAAGATTCCCTGCCAAGCCTTCTCTTCATCAAAATCCTTTATGCAGAAAACCTACAAGATTGCCATAAGTCTGCATAAACTCTAAATAAAAGATCTAGAGTGTGGGAAAAGGAAAGAGTGGTTGGTTGCATGAGGAAGAAGAAGAGATCTTTGCCAAGACAGCAAAGAACTTGTTCCTGTACCTTTGAGAAGGATAGGAGGATGTAGGCAGCTCCTTCCACAAGAGAGGAAACTGTGCTTTCTTCTCTGGTTTCTGGGATCTTTGCAAGCCCTACTTCAGTAATATTTCCCCCTTTGTTCAACAGCAGCATATTCATGCTCCAGCCCAAAGGGCCCTGGGAGACAGAGGCTGGATTTGCTCCCACTGTGGGCAGAGAGCAGCAGGACTGCTGCACCAGTGATGGATGAGCAGGTGTCCAGTGCCACCATCAGGACTTCACATGTTAGGGAGGAGAACTTCTTTGTGGGAAGGCACATCCAAAGAAAGTGTTGCATTAAAACAAGCTTCCATGCAGGTAACCATTGAAAATTACTTAAATAGCTAATTTTAGATTGAAAAAGGAAGCTTCTGAAGACTATTTACTTATATAATGACTGTAATATAATACAAGGAAATCTGTGCAGTGTGGCATTTTTTTATATTTTTTCCATGCAATTTTTCCCAAATTAAAAAATTGGTTGTCTATTCCTATGTCAATGCTGCTTATTTTAGAACAAAATATTAGGTCTTAAAATTTTTTCATTGCAGTAAGAGAGAAATTAAATTTTATTTTCTAAAGGTTTTCAGCTTTCCTTATCCACTTTCTGGGACATGGCTTGAAGATTATGCCTGTGTTTCCTATCACATCATGGAGAATCATGGTGTCCTGGATTGGGCAGCAGCCCGGCCTGCTTCCAGAAGTCATTGCCAAAACAGGACTGCAGAAGCAGAAAATAAAATTGGTAGAATTGTTGTAAATTATGGACATAATTGATCAAAAGTGTATTACATACAAACTTAATTTCACAAAGATTATTAAAAGATAATGACACTATGCCCACTCCAATAAATATGCCCAGTCTGAGAAGTAAAATTTTCAGATGAAGAAGGGCATTCATTTTCTCTCTTTTATGGATGAGTCTTTATAGCAAGTAGGAACTGGAATGAAAATTTATCTCTGTCTTTAGATATTAGAGGGTTTTTTGTCTTCAGATGGTTCACAGTAAGATTTTTCTATGCAGTCATCAAAATAAGCTGACTGTGCTGATTAGTGTTACAACCATAAAGGTAAAAGGTTGGTTAGGAAATATAGCTTTTCTGCAGTTTTCCGCACGTTTAAACTTTGAGATATAATTGAAGATAACTTTGGTTAAATGTATAATTCAATGTTAAAATTTACTGTCAAACTGGCAATTAAATCATCCTTCTGTTTTTCCTTTTAATTAACAAAATCATATTTTAAATAGATTCTCTTGTGTTTCTATGCATTACAGAAGAGCATGCATAAAATTCCTTACACTTTGGTAAAAATTTCACGTGGTTGGGGTAAAATTCTAGTGTAGTGGGTTGACCCTGGCCAGCAGCCAAGTACCCACACAACCATTTACTCACTCCTCTTCCCTCCTCCAGGAGTACAGGGAAAAGAATAGGAGGAGTAAACCCAAGAAAAGCTCTGACAGTTGAGATAAAGACAGCTTAATAAGTGAAGCAAAGGGAAAAAAAAACTACACTAGTGCTGCAAAACAATCACTCACCAGCTTCCAAAGGCAGAGTGTTGCTCAGTCAGTCTCTGAGCAATGGCCTTGGGGATTTTGGCAACCTTGGAAGCCAAAATCCCTAACTTCTCTCTTCCTGTCCCACAGCTTTTGTTGCTGAGCATGATGCCATAGGATATGCACTATCCTAAGCTGCTTCAGCTCAGCTGTCCTTGCAGCTGCTTGTTCACCCCAGCCTGCTGCAGGGCAGGAGAGAGAGGGAGCAGAGTAGGAAAAGGAAGAAACCTTGGTGCTGTTCAGCAACAGCCAAATGTCAGTGTGTTAGCAATGTTCTTAACCACAAGTCCAACACAGTTCCATACAGGCTGGTAGAGGTTAACTCCATCCCCACCAGACCCAGTACCCCCTTTCAGTGATTTCAGAATGGAAAGGATTGTTGCTGTCTCTTCCACCATCTCCCATGCCTCACTGACTCTGGAGTTACAGTCTGGAATGGAAAAGTTCACCAGCCTTCACCTCTGGTCTCATCTATAATCTCAGTGAAAAGAGGGAGATCTGTAGTTGTAGACAGGAGAACAGAGGGTAAAAATTTTTTTCATCAATTCAAAATGCTTTGTAGCAGGTAAATTCTGCTTTAGTGATCTGATAACTATTTCATTTATTGATGAATGATGGTTTTGAGCCATGCAAGTGTCATACACACTGCTCATTGATAGTGTCAGGCTAATGAGATCAGCAATTTTATCTTTCTTGGTGCTTTCACCAGCACCAAAGTGAGGTGTTAAATAAGAGTGTGTTTCTTCAGAAAAGAAATAAAGAGAGAGATTGGCTTACAAATCATTAGTTCCTTTTAATGGCATTGGTTTTGCTTATCATAATTTCACTTTTAGAATTAAACTGACAACTTCAGCTTTGTCTATCGTCATCTCAGGTTCAAACTTCAACAATAAGTCAACACCTGTGCATCTAAGTGGCTTCTCTGTCCATTGCTTTAAGGCTTGTCTGTTTTCCCTTGCTCAGGTGGGAATCTGCTTTGCTCCCTTACTGCATCCCACATCAATTGGCCTGTACAGAAGGCTGCCCACATAATGCTTTTCCTTGCTTCTCCACTGACTTCTGTGGTCCTCCACATCTGTTTGTGACCTGTGTTCCCCTCCTCTTTTGCCATCTGTCACATTTTCTATGTGTGTCTATATCTGTGTGTACTGAAGGGCAAGAAACATGACCAGGGTGGGGTGGGCATGGATGTACACATGGATGAACACTGCCCCAGCCCAGCCACCAGTACTCTCCAGACAACAGCTAAGCTACATGGGGAATTAGCACAGCCCCAGGCTCTTCTTCCAGAAGGAAGTTTGGATGGCTTGTCTGTATTTTTGGGGTTATGGGGAGATGGAGGGGAATTAGGAAGAAGATTATAACTATTGGGGTGTAAATGATGCTATTCTCAGGGCCAGACAATGGCTCTTGGCCCATTTTGAAGTGCCTGTTCCTGCACTTCATCAAGGTTTTTTCTTCAGCTTCTTATTGCTTTATATCCAACATCATTCTTGCTGTCCATTTTCTTGCTTCTTTACGTCATCCAGCTCCATCTTCTCTACAATTGTTTGTAGAACCCACAAATAAATCTTCTCTAAGGCCTTTCTGTCTCCCTGGAAACAATGGGAATGCATGCACATTTTGCTAGGGCAGCAGAATGTACCACCAGCAGTGCCTACATCTTACCTCCTCTGAGCCAGGAATACTCTGAAAATAGGAAATTTTGCAAGACTGAAATAGGAATATTGTCAGACACTAAAAGCTGGGGAATTAATTTCATCTGATGATAAAACCAGAGGAGCTGGCCACCCTGTCAGCTGGGGGCATTTGCCAGCAAGTCCCTGTAGGTAAGGTGACAGCTCATCTTGTCAGAGAAACACCTCACAAAAGGGACGTCCAGATGTGAAATCCCTTCAGATCCTCATACTGTGAACTGTCCCCTTGTTCTGGTGACATCTGTGTTGGGTAACTCTATGCTAGTGGTAAATTATGGGAAAACAGCTAAAGGCAGGTCCATATTGACACAAGTAGGTGCTGTGATGGAGCCCTGGGAGCCTGACACCGAGTTTCAGTGGGGAACAGTGACACTGAAGGCACATTGAATCTCTGGGAAGGATTTAAAAAGGGAGGGGGAAATGTGCAGTGGTGCTAGAAGCCAGGAGAGGGAGTCTGAGCCCAGGAGAAGGAAAGGACCATGGGAAAAATCCTCCTCACCTGCTTCCCTGCTGGTGGGACTGATGGGGAAGCAGGAAAGCCAGAGTCAGGTCATTCCCCCAGGGAGTGTGCCTGTGTGTAACCTTCCACCCTAACCCAACAGCCAGGTTGGCAGCCTCTCTCCTAAAACCAGAAACGTTTGATTTTCAGTGGTCTCATCAGCCACACAACAGTAAGTGTGTTTTACACTTGGGCTGTTAATTACTGTGACCCTTTTGCTGGTTAACATCAGATGTGCTGTATTGAAGTGGACGCATATCTACTGAAATTTCGGATTTTTAAGTAGTTTGTATATGCATCTATATATATACACACACGTGATTAATTGTACCAGTGACTAAATAAATCTATTTTTATCCAATCCTGTGATTCAACACCCTTAGTTTCCTGCTGACATGCACAGATTTAATCAAAATGACTACAACTCTTTGCCCACCTTTATAAAGGAGAAGTGGTGCAGGTTGTAGATGCATGTAATTTCTACACTGCATTTCTTTAATTCTCTGTACTATGGCTGTAAAATAATGCCTAAACAGCTCATGAATTGAAAATAGTATGCATAGTGTGGTAACTAACTTTTGGAAAATCAGACCAAGACCAAGGAACAGCAATTTGATCTTTTGTTTATATTTGTCTTAAACCCAAGTGGTCTCAGTGGGGCATTTTTGAGTGTTCAAAGCAGATTCAGGCCAGAGCCTGTTTTGAAAATTCTAATTTGGTTTTTAAAACAGATATCATCCTTGTGTCAAATTTACTTTAATTTCAAGACTTGAAATGTTCATGCATTGATCTCTGGAACCAGTTTATTTTCTTTAGTTACCCTACCATTCTCCTTCTTGAACCTTCAGTGATAGTTATCTTTTTCTTGACTTCATCATGTGTTCCCTTTGAAACTATGAGCAGCTTAAAAATCAGTTTTACTGGTGCCTGGGTGAGGATTAAAGAGCAAAGAGAAAACAGTTTGAGACCAGCCTGAGAAATACCTATAACTGGTTTCTAATCATCTCTATCTTGTCTTGCCCCTCACAAGGCTGCCATCACCTGAGTGATGTAACAGATAATGAGTTTGATAATGAGTTTGACCTCACTTTGGTTGCCCTTGTGATGGTGATGTGGGTTTGTTGTGAGGAGTGCAAGCAGTGGTGGGAGGGAGTTCACACAGGGTACCTGCTGGAGACCCTCTGGTCTAGGGCAGTCCCCCATTCCTGAGCAGGCTGGAAAGATCCATTCTAAACCTGGCTGGAATGCTTTAGCAGTGTGGTTAATGCATAAAACCATGCTGCTTCATTTTGGGGGACTATGAATCACATTTACTGAATGGCCCCAATCAAAACTAGTTTTATTCCCAGCAGATTGGGAAATGAGGCACCAAGATGCAGAATAGTTGACCTCTCAGACATGCCCACCCCTTCTAAACACAGATAATTGCTCTCAGTTGAAGGCTGGGTGCACAGAAACGGTTTGGGTTGGTGCTGGCTTTTCCAGAAGTCAGGTGAGATCAGTGTGGGGTAAAGGACAGTTTAGAATCCCTTCACATTTGATAACTTCACTCATTTCTTCTCTACATACCTTAAGATGGTGAGGAATGTTTTCCAATAAATTGGATGTCAGCCTTGGAGCACTGCCTTGCTATTGGGTTGGAGGTTTTTTTGTTGGTTTTTTGCTCTTCAGAAAGGAAAAAATTTCCCCATTCCACAGCAGACAAAACTAAATTAAATTCCTGTGTTTTGGTAGCATTTGACACCCACTGCAGGGTTATGTTGGGTCCCCTTTGAAAAGCAGTGACAGCAAAGTTTCTAGGAGACTGATATACTTAGGATTTTTCTTTAATGTCATTTTTATTTAATGTCTGTTTCCTGTCTACCAGTCCTGTAGGGCAAACCTCAAAAAAACCCAAACTTTTCCTTTGCCTAGAAGGGGCATTCTCAGATGAAAAGACATATTAAATGTTTTGGAATTATGATGAATTGTGGAGCTAAGGGCATACAACTGTGCAGATAATGTTTTGATTATTTTGTCCTCTTTAAATTAAGGCTTGATTAGAATCAATGTCAGTGTCCTCGCCCTTGCAAGAAGAAAGGCAGTACTTTACCCAGAAGAGTGAAGGCATTCAGTGCCTCCAAATGGGAAAAGTTAAGTCACAGAGTATGTATGTAAGAAATGCCAGACCTAAGGCAAAGGCACATTGTGTCCACCCACTCTCTGAACACGGATAAAGATGTGATTTTTCACCTGTGTTACATTATTGAAAGAATATAAGAATATGGCATCTTAAAAAAAAGTTATGACAGTTTAAATTAATTAAATTAAGAAAGAGTAATAGTTGTTTCTGTGGTGCTCATGGTAAAACCTGTATATCTGTTTCAAAATGAACTTCAAAGATGTTTTGCAAAAGCCAGCCAGAAAAGGTATCATAAAGCTTTTTGATGATATCTTTTCCATGTTATCATGCAAACAGTACTTCGATTGTACTTGTGATTTGCTTTAGGAGATGCAGTGAACAATACAAAAAATTTTCCACTTTGTTATACTAAGCATAAGTTTCTCTCCAGAAAGTTTACTATGCAGATCAGACTGAACTTTGTGTGGACTTGTGTGACTGTTAATATTAATCTTTACTTTTCGTATTTTAGTTTTTCCCGCAACTTGGAAATTACGGCTATAACAACACAAAAAGATGTCCCCTGTCTTTCTGGGGTTTTTTTCTCTTTTGCTCTTCCTTTCCCAAGATCTCTTTTTCTGCTCTTACAAAGCTAAATTACAAGATGATATCAGATGGATATCAGCATCTTTCACAGTGGCTCCATTCCAATGCAGATGCTGCCTACCAGAGTAAAGCTGACAGTCATGTTTGTGCACAAACAGGAATAACAGTGTTAAGTAGAGGAATAACTGAATTAATAACTGATACTAAAGTAGGTTGTAATTGGTGGTTCACATGAAGGTAAAAAAACCAGCTTCTCTGACCCTGTAACCTTCTTATATAGCAGAAAAAGATGAAGGAAGATAAGCTTAGAAAGACACAGGACATGCTGCCCTTAATACACAGGTTTTCTTTGTGATTTCATCAGAGATTTAACATGTGATCCTGGGCAGGCCATTCAATTTCAGTGCATCTCTTTCTTCATCTGAGAAGGTGAGGATGAAGCATGACTGCCTTAAAATACACTGGGAAAGGAACATTGGTAATTTATATCTCAAGCATCATGGGAGAGTTTGCTAGATCTGAGAAGGGTTGATATTTATTTTTCTCTTAAATCCAGCATTTTATCCATCTCTTAAAATACATTGCACACAAGCACAACAAGCCAATTATTTCCTAATATATCCAGGATAGCCAAATGCACGTGTAGTACTGCACAAGTGGATCTACAGAGATCAGCTCCATCGACTGTCTAATTTCATGTAATCAGTGATGCATAATCCGGATCTCTCCACACCCTTATTATCAGTTCTGGCCCTCTGAAAGCTTCAAAAACATTTAACTCTTCTCACTATAGAGACAGCTAAGAAATGTGAGCAACACCATAGCAAACACTCTTTACAGAGTAATTTTTGCATGGGGTAACCTCTCAAGCAGTGATATCTTTGCATACTCACAGATATAAATACACAAAAATATAGACTGTATATGGAGAGAGATAAACACAATCTCTTTTAATGAAGTTCCTTGCTATTCTAGTTTAGTCTTGTTAATGAAAAGAGTGTAATAAGACTGCATTTCTCTTTCATATGTTTTTAGGGTTTGAAAGTATTGTGCTTCATTTGCTGACATAATATGCCCCAACTGGATGAACCTGGGAATAAATAACACACTTCCATAACTGTTTCATCCATAGCAGAGCCAGTTCAAACATTCCCTGACTTTCCTGTCAGTCACAGAGTCACTGGGGTTGGAAGTGACCTCTGCTCAAGACAGAAGTACCCATATGGTCACAGCAGGCTGCTTAGGGCTTTATCTAGTCACATACTGAACATTTCTGAAGGTGGAGACTGTAAAACCACTCTGGGCAGCCTGCATTACTGCCCTCATGGGGAAAAAAGTTTTTAGTTCTGTTCAGTTTGAACCTCCTGTGTTTCAGCTTAATATAATTGCCTTGATCCTTCCACCTTGCACTTCTGTGAAGAACCTGGCTGCATCTTATTGATGATCTCATACGTTCTCCAGGGGAACAAGCCCTGATCCTGCAGCATCTTCTCATATGATAAGGGCTCCAGCCCCTGGCTATCTCAGTGAACTTCTGCTGAACTCAGCCCAGTTTATTGATGCATCTTGTACTGGGGGCTCCAAATTGGACATGAATATAGGTGTATATATGTATATATGTATATGTGTATATGTATATGTATGTGTGGCCTACCAGGTGCTGCATAAATAGAGTCACCAGGTCCTTCAATTTACAGGCTGTGCTTATAATGACACTACTCAGGATGCCATCCAACCAGGGAACATGGGGCTTATGTCCCACTTACTGTCTATCCAGTCCCTGTTCCTTGGAGCTGCTCCCCCACCAGTCTGCATTGCTGTCAGACATTCTTCCTTTTCAGGGGCAGAACTCTGCAGTTCTTACTGCATTTCATAAGTTTCCTGTTGCCCTGCTTTTCCAGCCTGTTCAGGAAGCAGCCCTGCCTAGGAGCATGTTGGCTCCTCAGTTTGGTGCCGTCAGCTCATCTGATGAGTGAGCAGTGTTGCATCCTCCTGGTGATTGACAAAGATGACCTAAAGGTCCCAGGACAGATCCCTGTGGTGCTCTGCTTCTCACCAGGCTCCAGGCAGAATACAACCCATCAACCACCAACCTCTGAGCCCAACCATCCAGCCCTCACTCTCTCTTTGTGCAGAACAATTCCTGCTGAAGAACAACAGGGACAGTTTTGGTGGGATGACATAACTGATCCAGTTCCCTGCAGAGCCATGATTTCACATGTGCCATGATAACACTGGGGGAGGTGTGGAGGTGTAAACCAATTCAAGGCAGGGAGGGTGGCAACTTCTTAAACCAGTTTAAGTGGCACCACTTAATGCATGAACTAGTGGCACACACTAAATTTTAAAATTTGAAATCCCTTATACCACACAAAAATACATATGAAGCTTGCTTATCCGTGAGCTTGTAAAAAATTTCTGGAGGTTCCTAGACAAAGTATTTGTGTATTCAGGGAGAAAATTATGTGCTTGCAACAATTAATATTTTAGCCAGCTGATACCATTGCCAGTCTAGTGCATGCAGTTACAGTAAACAGGTAGGACTTGCATTTTTATTGGTCTGTGTTGTACTCTGCCTTCTTTTGTTAGGTTATTGTCTCTTCTCAGTGAAATTAGTATGCAAACTGACAAAGTTTGGAGGAGAAGAGTATTAGATTTTTTAAACATTTGTCCAGAGTAAGAGAGGCAGTCCACAGTACAACTGTGAAGTCTGTATAAATTTCCCATATCCCACTTGCAGTGCCTTAATAATTATGTTTTTTAATAAGTGCCCAAAGATTTGTTCTTCCATGCACTACCTGAATAAGAAACAAGAGAAACCAAACTCCCACCACTATCTCTTTTATAAACCAAGCCTAAAATGTTTTATGAAATTAAAATTAAAAAGAGCAAAAGATCAGTCATGCTTTGTATTTCTAATGAGTATTTACAAGATATTTTGTCTTTATAATAAACAATTACTTGGGAGTAATTTTTGGCTTTCTTTTAATTCAAGTAAATGTTCCAGAAATGTTTTCTGCATAACATGTACTTCAAATCTTTTTTTTTTTTTTTTTTTGAAGTGCCAATTGAAGACTGCTAGTGCATGGTTTGATAGAGCCTACGAGGATCACAGTTCTAAGAATGGCATGCAATCCACTTCTCTCTTATCTAAATGTGTTTCAAATAACATTGGAGTCATGATGCTCTGAGGATATAAGTGAATTTTTTATAATAAAAGGTATTCTTTCCCTCTACAAACTTATCCTAAAATAAATCAATTTCTTAAAGAAGTAGCAGGTTTTACAGCACATGCTAAGAATTCCAAGTATAAAGGAGATGAAGCCAGAGGTTACAAAGGCTACTGGACAGAAGGCAGTGCATGCAGCCCTTTTTCCTTTAGCTTCAGCATAGAAATCCCAGTGCCCCATGTGCCTCTATATGCAACATAAACTCAGAAATTAATGACATATTTAAATGGTACATTTGATCTCACTCTGCTAGTCTATGTGAACTCTCTAAAGAGATCAAGAGAGTGTGCTCAGATCATAAACTCAATACTAATGCCTTAATGCCTGACAGCAATTCTGCTTAAGTCCTATTGATCAGTCTTGTCATGTGATGGCACTCCACTGCATTACCCAAACCCTTTACACATGCTTCTGTCCCATACTAATAAACTAGTCAGGTCACTTGTTGCAACAGCTTCAACATCACCTCCAAACTGCACTCCTTCAGGTCTGAACCTGTTGTTTCTTTCAGCAATGCCTGGGTGCCTCCCAGAGTGGGGGTGGCTGTAATCATGCACCCCCGCCTCCTTTGTACCACCAGCAATTTCATCTTGCACATTTATGTAAGGACAGAGGTGCAAAAGTGCAACAATGGGAGATGATACTTTCCAGTTCAGAATCATAGTGACACATTTGCTAACAAATGCAAGTTTAGTGTCTACATGGTTTTTTGCATGCTCTTTCTCAATGCTCTTTCCTATTCCTCATCCCTGCTCTGTAATTCACCAGGTTCTGTTGTTAAATGGCATTTACCATTGTTGTTTTATCAATAAAATTAATCCATTTTTCTAGATTACATGCAAGGTATTTAATCACAAGCATCAGTTGCATTATCTGTAGATTAGTCCCTTTATTTTTCTTCATTTTTTCTATACGTTAGTCATTGTTCAGCAGAAGTGTTAAAATATACTAATTATTATTCAGTGGTCTATGTAGAAAAGTGATGGAGGTTCTGTCATAGGAACCTGAGGCACTGCACTTCATGAAACTGAAGGTCATGTTAGACCAATAATTTATTTCTGACAGTGGCCAGTAGGAGAGATACTTAGGGAAAATGTGTAGGAAATAGTGTTCCCTACTCTTGGCAGGTTCTCTTCTGTGTTGCACAACAGGAGTATGGGAATCAGTGTTCATCATTTGAAACAAGAGTTGTTCTTGGCTGTATGTAAGAGGGAACAAAAATTCATCAAGAAGACAATTAATCATGGAACAGATTGTCCAGAGAGGTTGTGAACCCTCCCTCCTTGGAGATTATCGAAAGACTTGAATCTCTTGGCTTGTATTCAGTGTTGATGCTGCTCTGAGCAGGAGTTTGACTAGGTCACCCAGGTCCCTCATTGATTCTAGAAGCCCTGTAGGAGTAATTGTCCCTTTTGCAATCAGAGAGCTATCACATCTCTGAGCAGCTCTCGCCCTGATTGCACGTGTCTAAATCTGTTTTCATGAAATGAACAGTTGCAGTTTTGTTTGCTCTAAAGGCAACAGTATTTAGACTATCATTTCATAGAATTTAATCCAGTCAAAGACCATCATTATTTTTATTTAAACATTGGCTCAAATGTCACCTTTAGATGCATGGACTGCAACTGTAGCTATCAAACAGAAATCAGCGACATTTCAATTACACCTTCTCTGGAAATAAGTGTTCTTGGTTTAAAAGTTTTAGTTATGGCCCCATGGGGCAGTTATTTTTAGTAGTTTTGTGAGATGCATGTGCTATAGGTATTTGCCCTGCTTTTTCTACAATAATGCAATATCCTTTTGTTGATGATATGAACACCCAGTAATTGCACCCTGTTTCTCTCTTTATCCACGTGTCCATGGACTTTAGTAACAATAAGAAGTGCTTAGGTATTATTAAGTTCATTGCACATTCAAAATAATCTACAAACAGTTTGAGGGGTGTTTGAGGTCTTGTTGTTGGTGTGATGTTTTAAATTTCTAGAGCAAGCTAGAAAATAACTGCAGAGAGGTGTCCTGGCAATTACAGCTAGGACCAGAAGCCCTACAGTGTGAAAGAACATAAATGCCCCATCCAGTAGTTCTGGCAAGGCTAAAGCAGAGCACAACTGATTAGCATGTAAGCACAGGATGTTGTGAACCTTCATTCCAGAGGACACCACCTCAAAACATTTTTGCATTGTGAAGGGAATAATTTAAGGAGAGGATTCTGCTCATATATTGATTTCAGGCTTCAAATGAAGATGTGTATTTTTACCTACTGTTTTTGAAAATAAACCATGAAGCTAAAGGTATACAATGCCTGTCAGATCTCAAGGGATATGAGCCCATTGACAATCCAGCTGTAGGTACATTTTTTTGGTAGAACCTGACTTGAGATAACTAAACTAAAAGATTTCCTGTCATGTTTGATGAACAGAATGCAAAAATCATTTGTCCTTTGCAATGTCCTAGGAGGCAAAGAAGGAATTTCAGAGACTGTCCAACATGGCTTTGATGAGAAAGTAATTAAAGTCACTGACTGAGCTGTCCACATGTTTGAGTCAGATAACAATGTAATTGACTGTAATGGGCCCTGTGCTGAAGAACAGTAATCAGAAGATAGATGTGGCAGAAACCAAATTTGCTAAAGGAAATTTTATTGGCATTTCTAGCCAATAGTAATAAGTAAAAAAGTTAATTTTACTTTACCCAAGAGCTAAGTAGGCTATGCTGTGCTGATTTTTGAAGAGAAATGAGAACATAACTCACTATCTAGATGGTTTTATCTTTTTTCATAATAATAACCTACTATTCATAGTTTACAGTTACTATTATCACCTCCTTCGTTTTACATTGGTAATCACATGTGCATCATGTATACACCTCAACAGCTCTACCAACAGCAGCTGACTTTGCAAGTCCTGCTGATGTGCCATCAAGCCTACATCACAGACTCCTCACAGCATACACTAGTTTTTGGGAGCTCATCTCCTCCCTCGCCAGGATGGTTAGAAACTAATTTTAACTATAGATAATTTTGTAATTTGCAGGCAAAAAAGTCAGTTTGACATACTCCTCTTAGCCTGATTGAATTAATTTTAAATGCTTTGGCAGCTTTTCACCATGCTGCTGTTAAAAGAATTACAGATAATGACACAACTTACAGCTGATCTCAATCCTTCCTCGAAAGGAAGAAAATAGCAACCCCCTACGATAACCACAGCCAACCTAATTCTTTGTGCAGCTTTAATTGCTTCTTTACTCCCCCTAATTTTTTGTCAATTTAGGCTTACATGGTTATTTTGGGATATAAAGTAACCAAGCATACATACTCTGATTTTTGAACAGTGCTAGGTTTTCTGGGTATGCTTAAAAACAGACATTTTCCAATTCCTACATAAATTTTTACAAGAGTTGATGCTCTCAAATAACATTGAGAAGTTCCTTCATTGAACTACATAGATAGCCCATTTCATTCTCCAGTAATATTTTAGAGGAGTCAGGGTGGCACAGTGTGAGTCTGACTATAAACCATCTGTCCTGTTTTCCTTCATTGCGGTTTCATGTCATTCATGACCAACCAGCCTAAGCTGTGCAAAGAACACAATATCTGAACACCACTACAGCCTTTACCCAAGTGGTCCTTGAACCTCTAACAAACGTGCAAGGGGTGTTGCTTTTTCACTTGTGCATCATCTAAATAATTGGTGACTCTTCTCAGTCTTCAAGCACCTCTGAACAATGGCTAGCAGGGCACAGCAAGACAGGTTACTGCTCCCCATTCTTCCCAGCTGGAAAACATCTGGTTTTGCCCTTAAAGCTCAATGTATGTTGGAGTGTCATGGTCATAGTTCTCTGTCAGGCAGCAGTGTCAGTCCTAACAAAGCTTTTGCCCCTTACAGAGTCCAGAGAGCACCAAGACACCTTTCTATGAACCAGGGTTCAGTCCTAAATTTCAGGTGCACAATTCTCATGGTTGCTGAAATAAGACAGTTATGTCACTTTTAAGAATATCCTGAATTTAAATTACTGGCAGCAAAAGCAGTTCACTTTTAATTTGTACATTAAGTTGATTTGATTTGAAAGAAACAAACCATGCCCCATACTTTTCTTGTGATGTTGTTCTTCCAGTACCATTGCAGCAAAGACCCATTCTTAAGGCACCATTTCTAAAGAAATCCACAGCATGTAATTTAATTTGCATATAAACTAATCCTTTGCACACCTAAACAGTAGAAAGGCATCCACAGATTTTTATGTATCTTAAGAGATGCTGACAGCTTCTGGGTTCATAAATTTGTCATTCCAAAAATGACATAAATTCCATAAATTTGTAACCACAAGATAAGTTTCAGAGCAACATATTCACTCCTGCCCCCTCCTGAAGCTGATCACTCACATTTATGAGTAACCCTCTAAATTGGATAACTTAAATGATCAAGTTTTTAAACTCCTATTTCTCTCAAAGGCTTTCTTCATAATGTGTATTTTTCTGAAAATGAGGTGAAGATTAAGGCTTATGTGGGAGATAGGAGAGATTGAAGATAAATCAGTGTTGCTACTGAGTAAAAAAGTATGTAGGGTGAGACCTTTGCCTGTTAAAAGCAGAAGTTTGGGAAAAAAAATATAACCAGTAAGATGTAAACCAAGTAAAGAAAAAAATAACTTCATGGTCAATTCTTTGTAGGTGACCATATTGGTCTTTCAAATCTGTATTTCTCCTTTACACTCTTCTTCATCAAAATCCTTAAACAAATACTTGGCCCTAGGTATTTGAATGCTTTTATTGGAATTTATTATAAATAAAATACACATCGCTTCAAATACTTTCTTAAATGTGGGCACATTTGATTGTTTAAAGTTATATATTCATCCATGCATTCAGCTGAATCTGGGCACTCTTAATTGTCCATGCTAGGAACTGATAGCCAGCTGATAAACATCTTTGAGCACATCTTATGGAAAGAAAGTTCCTTGTTCATTCTTAAATATGGCATTTTTAAGAGCAGTGCAGGACAAGACAGGAAAGGAAAGACAAGACCTTTTAACACAAGAAGGCCACCAATAAAATTTCTAATGTTTTACCTGGTAAGAGTAATCATAAAATAAGAATTTCTCAGGCTTTTGAGAGTATCAAGAAATAAACATTTGAGATGTATTTAGATTTGCACGTGAGTTCTACCTTGAAATAAGAGTAGATGACATAGCCTTAGATGAGTAACTTGGCAGAAATTAATTCTTCACTTGAGGTTTTATCAGCAACTCTTAATATCTCTAGTGGCTGCAAACTATTGAGTCTGTGAAAAAGAGCCTGGTTGATCAGACTCTTACCAGCACTATCAAGGAAGCTCTTAGAAATTAGTATGAAGCTCCTTTAAAAGATGCACTAGAGAGATTGAGTGTTCCCTTTGAATGATGTAACCTTCATTTAGCAATTCCAAGCATTCCTTCTGCTCTATAAATCCTCTTAACAGCTGCAATGGCAGTGATGATTCAATCCATGACGTGTTTATCTGATCCATGCTCAACAGGTGCATTTGAATTGTTTCACATCCATGCAGCACCTAAGCAGTGCACTGTGTTTGCATCAGCTGGGGCTGAGAAAATCAAGGCAGCTTATTTTGTGACCTTTCCAGAGCAAAGGAAATGGTTTCCTTTGCAAGGGTGTTGCTAACCCACAATAGGAAAAGTGTAGAGGAATGAAAGGAGACAGAACTTAGCCAGATCTCACACAAGAGCTGGTAAAAAGGATGATTTCTTGGGCTTTATTACTGAGCCTAGAGCAACACCCATTTGTGCTAACTTAACCTCTGACATGGCCTTCACAGGAAACCTTGTATTAAAGGGGATTTCTGATGATGGAAAAATGGGTGGATGGATGGATGGATGGATGGATGGATGGATGGATGGATGGATGGATGGATGGATGGATGGATGGATGGATGGATGGATGGATGGATGGATAACCCAAGGCTTATACCAGCCACTCAGCCACATTGCTCCAGTCTTGCAGTGGACTGCAGAAAACTGGGCCAGGCTGTGAAAACAAGAAAAGACAGCGTTGCCCTTTCTTTGGCTTCTGGCAAATGAAAAATGGTTTATTGCCACACATACTAATCAGGTATTTATCATGGTTATGTATCAAAATACTGCTGTGTGTCCACTGTACCCTAGATTACTTCCATTAATCAACTATACTTATAACTGGGATTTCTAAAGGAGTCTGAAGTCATTTGTTTGAAATTGCACTGAATTACTTCTAACCTAGTAATGTTAGCAGAACCTTTTAATATTTGTGGAGAAATACTATGCTTACATTTCACCTGCTTTTTCTCCTCAACTTTCAAATGTTAGGAAAAGTCCTTTAGAAGTCTCTATACAGACTCATAGTCCAGCTAATTGAACTACTTGGATAAAAGTGAGACCAAATGTTTAGCACTGAGGCATTCAACCAGAATATCTAAATTTTCATAACACCTCTAAATTGCTTCTAGATCTGACCTCTAGACCTGGCCCTATTTAGCTTATAAATATGGCAAGTATGAGAAAGATCTAATCTCTAGTAGGCTGTGATAAATCACTATAAGTAAAATTCATTTACAGTTATGATGTCAGTTTACACTGGCAAACACAAATAATAAAATTAGTATTTATATTTCATATTTAATTGAAATATATAAGCATTCTTACATAAAGGTCCTAAAAGACTTCGCAGTAGAAACATATCAGTCTAAAGGTTATTAACTTATTTTGGTTTAGACTTGGATCAATAATATGTTGTTATTAGGAAGTATGTACTATGAGGTAATCTTGCAGCTTGTCTGGTTTTCTACAGTGCTGCCTTGCAAATCTGTATTATTTAGCTCAATAGTAGTATAGTAGTATTGTAGTATGTTGGGGGTTTTTTATCTATAGAGTTCCTCAGTTTAAATTCTCAAGGGTTTGGCCAGCATGGATATCCTTTGGCAGTATCAAAACACTTCAGCTACATAGGACTTCAGTGACAGATACTATATGAAACTTTACCATTATGAAAAGCACAGCTTACACGTTGTTCAGAAACTATGCACAACATAAGAATGTAACCAGGGCTCATGCACATATCCAGCAGAAAACCCTTAGTTAAATTCCTTAGTTTTGTTCTAGTTCTGTCACTAAAAAGGCTCTAGGGTCTCTCTCTGATATCCCTCACTATAGTTATGCCTGTCACCTAATGAAAGGTGGCTGCTAGTATAAGAACATTTTTCCACACCCTGATGGATGTCTGATAGCCAGAATCTAAATCAAGCAGAGCTTTGTGCCTTGGGCTGTGCCTCTATAAACCTTACTGTTTAATTAATCAACAGTATCAGAGATCATCCACATCCTATAAATGCTGTATTACTTCTTTTAAATATTTACCTGGTACCCAAAGAACAATTGGGAATTTTTGAATCAAAGAAACAACAGAATTAGAAATTCAACAGCTGTTTGTGAGAAAAAATACTTTTGCATGCTTAATTGCTCTTTGCACTTAACTATTCTTATCTTAAAAGCTGTTTGGCAGTTAAAATTTGCTACAGAATTGTATTAATCCAGACCAGAGAAAAATAATAAAATTTGCCACTACAGTACTGTTTTTCCCATTAATATATATTTGATGCTTGTAGATAGGACAACCCTGGAATGCATATCAGCTTCAATTTCCGTTTAGTATTCCCAATGAATAGTGTTTACAATACAGATACACTATAACACTTCTCCTACCAAGCCAAATGTTGTATTTCGGGCAACCAGAGACAGAGTTTTCTCTGAGATGATTCTTTTTTTTCCTGCAATGTAATTAATTCAGAAAATCCCAAGTTCACTGGCCATGAAGCAGCACTACAAGTTTGTGTTTATTGAAGTAATATTCTTGGTTAGTTATTACAATGGCAATTGGGAAGGGTGTTTCTATTGCTCTTGCTTCAATGGCAGACAGTCTGATGTTATCTTGAACATTTCTGCAACTCGTTACTGTCTTTTATTCTTCCTCATAGACTTGCAGATGAATAGTCAGAGAAACTCTCACATGCATTGGCCGTTCCCCACATCAACAATGGCTTGTTTTGCTGCTCACAGACTTAGAAGGCTGATCCCAGTGGTCATTAGTTGTGCTTGCCTCATTTAGTTATTTTGTAAATAAAATATCTCAGATCTATAGTATCCTCAAAATGGTACTGAAAAGATACCAACCTGATTGGAATTTGAATGTGGAAAAGAAGTTGCATGACCTATTTACCCATTCCTGGCAGCAGAAGGGACAAGTTGCAAACACTGATGCTTGTGGGGATATGAGAAGCTGTGAACTCTTGCTGTGAAAGGCAGTGCAGATCTAACAGGACGGGTGATATGATCCTTGCTTTGCTCCTCTTTTGTCCTCTGGCAGAGTAGCTGTGGGTAATTGCTGTGCTGTCATTCTGAGCTCTTTCTAGTATGGATTACAAGTAGATGTGATGTGCTCACAGGTGTGTGGTGTTCTGTGAGAGGCAGGAATAAATCCATCCAGACTGAGGTGATAAAGGGAGGAAAGTTCATAGAAATACCAAGGGCTCTACTGATGTTAGCAAGCAGGGATGGCACAATTTGTATCACAGATGTATGCAGTAGTCTCCTTCTGCCTTGGCTCCCTATAACCAAATGTGCTTCCTCGTGCTTTTAGGGCATTTAAGTACAGTGCCTAATCTCACATTGTCATTTCAGAGTTCAGTCTCTCACCACACAGCAGGCACAAAATAGCTCAGGAAGCAAGACTTCTCCATGTTCTCCCTTTCAAGTGACATGCCAAAACAACAGCTGTTATCACTTCTAAGATGAGTAATTTGGTGCAACCCATTTCTTACTGTTGCAGCTGGTATTGCTGAAGTACTGCAACTCTACTGGTACAAGTTTGTGCATTTGGCAAAATGCTCCTCATTATGAACTTCTGAGCTCTAGGCTGATTCTTCTAAGTGATTAAAGCCTGTGCAGTCTTATGAGCTCTCTGGAAAGCTCATCTTTGCCAAAGTTTGTTATAGAGCAATCTAGGCATAGTGGCTGGGATTTTATTTGTCACAGCATTTATTGTTGGCTGGGGGAGACACTGTGATTGACAGTGAAATTAAATGACATGAAAATATTGAGATTATGGGACAGAAACTTATTTGTGCTAAGAATATGAATAATGCAACAATTAATAATTCTTCACAACAAAGCAATGAATTCTATGTATGTTTTTGATAGAAGTATGTTCTATCAACTAGCTGAAAGACCTATTTGTGTCCCATGGATCAGTTTGCCTGGCCATCAATGGCTGGAAAAGAGGGAAGCAGAAAAGCCAGACTTTATACAAGACATCTTCAGTGAAATTATGTTGAAATGGGTCAGGACTTGTCTGATAAAGAATCTAAACCTCTGTCAGTGCAAAGGCTCCTACTGCCATACTCGGTCACCATGAAGAAGAAGAAAACTTCCACTGTGCCATTTATTACATCATTCAAGCAGTGCAAGTAGATCAGAAACATGCCATTTCCCCCATTGAAGAAACGTATTTCTTTATAAGACAAAAATTGATGTGCTGAGCAAGGTTCTGCCATAACTAAGGTGAGCATTGTAGTCTGTTCAAACAGCAAACCATTCAGACTCCATATAATGGAGCTGTATTACATCCAATAACACAGATTTTACCAGGTAGAAGGTTCCTTCTTTTTTTTTTTTTTCCTAAGTTGCAGCCAAGGCTTACTGAGCTAAGGTGTTTTCTTAGCATTCATTGCTATGTGCTGTAACAGTGCAAGATACAGAATATGTATATTTTCTATATATATTTTCAACTGGTGGTGTACACTACAGTGTACATTGCTCTCATTGCAGTGTTCCTTGTGATGAAGTTCTGCAAAAGCCACAGGCTGGCCATCCTTTCCAAGAAAACAGTGACAGATTCAGTCCCTATGACATATACACACACAGCCCCTTTGTTAACCACTGGGGAAATTCCCTATACAAACCATACAATATGTGCATGGAACTGCTGCAGGAAAAGACAAACTTGTTGTGTGGACCCTCGTGATAAGGTA
The DNA here is from genome assembly GCF_903797595.1 of Erithacus rubecula. Taxonomy (NCBI): domain Eukaryota; kingdom Metazoa; phylum Chordata; class Aves; order Passeriformes; family Muscicapidae; genus Erithacus; species Erithacus rubecula. The sequence goes on from NC_136689.1 coordinate 110,325,130, forward strand.
CATGTCATTGATACTTGCCAAAGCTAATTGGAAATGCTGGTTCAGAATGCAATACCATGACAGCTCTAAGGACAACAGTTTTTTTAAATGCCTAATTGCCAAAATTGAACCTAGAATGATTGTCTGAGTAAGCAGCATTTAGACTTTGAGGACAGGAGGTCCTGTACACATCCTGTTGATTTCACCATCAATTCAGAATAATTGCTCTTCTTATGAGGAAATGTCAGTTATCCATTCTTATTATGTAGAGGAAACCAGAAGAAGTAATCTAGTAATGAAAGAAATTCAGGTAAGCAGGTTCAACATCATTTTGCTTTCTATGCAAGGCCGCTGAAAAGGTACACATTGAAATTATTTGAGGTTTTTAACTGTTTTCTTAACTCCTTTTATTCTTCCTGCAAATGAGATCAGCAGGCCTCATACCTCAAACTTCATTGGTTTATAAGCAGAGATACTGAATGACTGATAAATTGAAGGCTTCCATTTTATCATGTCATTTTCTATAAGAAAATATAAGAAATACGTGCAGATCTTCTGACTTTAATCATCCTGATTATCTTCCAGTCTCTTCCCTCTTCAACAGGATGCATCAGACATATTGCTGCATGCTATGATAGTTGTACAGTCTCAGAAACTGAGACTAAAGTAAGAAAAATCTCAGATAAAAGCTTCTGTTGCATCTGCCAGAAGCTCGGTTCAGAAGAGTTGGAAGGTAACTTGGTTTTGTTTGATGTTGGTATTTTGTGCTCCAGAATTTCAGTCTAGTTATCTCTAAAGCTCCTAATTCCTCTAGTTATTAAGTAAATTGAAACAACTCCAGATGAAGGTGATGTGTTTGCAGAAATTCTGAATAAATGGTGTTGAGCACTGTGAAATATCTTCTTTGTGTCAATGTGTTGTCAGGGTTTTAGAGGCAGTTACTGAACTGTAACCGCTCTATTAAATATTTCACTGCTCTTTACAGTGTATAAAATTGAAGATTGACAAATAATTAGAAAGTATTGTACAGGAAGATGTTTTGAGTTGGTCTTATCCATATGGAGTTTCTGAAAAAAAAAATAAGTTTTTGAGTTTCTGTAATATCTTTCTCCCTCATCTTTCTGACTGGAACAGCCCACTGTGCAGCAGGACAAACCCAACGCTGGCTTTTGTCCACAGGGATGAGTCAGTCATATGGTGCCTGATTCAGTTCTGCAGTCTCTTTGTCCTAGTGGCAGCTTCTCTTCTCTGGAGAACAAAGTAGATGCATTATTACACTGAAGACATTCAACACATATGGGTCGTGTTTTCAGCCTTTTCTGAAATCTGACAGCTCACATGATGTATAAGAAATAAGAAGTTGTGAGTGCAATGAGAAGTAACCAGTGATTTGTAGATTCATTTGGCACATTGTCTGATGACTAAGAAGGGAATTTAGCAGATGGTACATTAAGAATGAATAAACAGTAGTGGTTTTCATATAGGGTATATTTAGGGTGTGAGGGTCTTCTGGGTGGTACATTAGACCAGTCCAGAGCAAAGCTGAGAGCAGTCATGAAAGAGAAAGAGCACTGAAGGCAACTGACACTAAATTCACATTTGGTGGAAGTGAAGAGTACAGCTCTCCTATTTGTGTACCTTTCCTTAGGTGACTGATCTGGGCCATTGCCAGAGGCTTCTTGCATCTTTACATCTTGCATACAAGGCTTCTTGCATCTTTGCCTGAGCCTGTGTGGCAGCTCTATCTCCTTAATCTTTCTTCATGGCTGCTTATGTTTTTCTCTTGCTATTTTAATAGTAAAAAATAATGACTCATTAACACTTCTTTGCAGGTAATCAGGTACTTTTAAAATATTTTATAAAACTGGGAATTATCACAAGATGATTTCTGTGTCTGTTGAATCAGCCCTCCAAATATCATACCATTTCTGATACTTCTCTCAACAAAGCAAAAACCCACTCCTGTAGAACTCATCAATAGCTATCACCTCTCAACAGCAAGGCCTAGGCTTCCATCACCCTCATTTCCTTGCTTCAAGGATAGCATGGACTCCTGCAGAAATTACAGCATGACTGAAACTTATCCTAACCTTAACAATAGTCCTGTCAGGAACATTATCTTTGAGGATGCTCCCTCAACACCACCATGGCATCAATCACACTTGTGTAAAGTCAGGTGAGCCAGCACAGCCTGTGCCATGATTTAACCCCAGCCATTAACCAAACCTCACATATCCCCTCTCCCACTCACCCACCAGCAGGATCAGTGAGAGAATTAGAAGGGTGACAGCCAGAAAATTCATGGGTTGTGATAAAGGCACATTAATAAGGAAAGAAAAAGCTGTGCACACAAGAAAAACGAAGTAAGGTATTAACTCACTGCTTCTCATGGGCTGGCAGGTGTTCAGCCATCCCAGGAGAGCAGGGCCCCATCACAGGTAACAGTGACTTGAGAAGACAAAAACCATCACTCCAAACATCCACCCTTCCTCCTTCTTCCCTCAGATTTATACACTGAACATGATGCTACATGGTCTGGAATATCCCTTTGGTGATTGGGGTCCCCTGTCCTGGCTGTGTCCCCCCACCCTCCCATGCAGCCCCAGCCTCCTTACGAGAGTGGCTGCCCAAAAATCAGGAAAGGCCTTGGTTCCTCAAGCTCTGAGGAGTGATAACAAAAGCAATTCTATGCTATCAACACTGTTTCCAGCACAAATCCAAACCACAGCCCCATACCAGCCACTGGGAAGAAAATTAACCCAACCCCACCTGAAAGCAGCACAGCCTGCCAGAAGGAGTGGGTGAAGCGTGGGGGACCTGCACACACTGGGAAATGGTGCCACAGAGCAAATGGTGCACAGGCTCAGCCACACCCTGCAACACCAAACCACACACCTTACCAGCTGGTCCTGAGCGAGACTGGAGATGACAGCTTCATTGGTAAGCCTACATTGACTCTATGGAATTTTCTGTTTCAGCCTGCACAAGCAGAACATTTTTCTTCTGAACTTTCTTTTTTTAGTAACCCTTAAGGATGGTATTTCCTTCAAGGCTTCTTTCTGATAAGACTTTTTTTAATTTTTAGACTTGTATAAAAACACTCTACAAGGAAAAGAAGTGTGTAGATTTGAACTTGGGCGAATGATTTTTCCTTATTTTTGGTGGGTTTTTTAAATCAATATCTTCAATGATCAGATGCTATAGCTATTAGATTTTTATGTACCTGTAGTGGTTTTGAAATCAAAACCAGTGGGACACTCCCAGTCAGCGGTACAATTTAATAGGAAGGAAAGAGAAAAACAAGCTACATGCAGGAAAAGCACTGACGGAGTCAGAATACAGCCTGACACCCCGCTAGTTAGAGTGGTGATAGCAGTTCACATGAGGTGGTCTTGTTGAAGTAGTGATCCTGTAGAAAGTTCTGGTAGCTCTTGGCCTCTGAAAACTAGTGGGTAAGGGCTGCTTTGGTGTTCTAAATCTCAGTTTTTATCTAGGTAGGAAATGCTCCTGGGTGGAGCATCTCACAATGGGATGACGTAATTTTATCAGTCATGCAGTGGGACTCAATGGCCCATTAACAGAAGATATATTCCTGGGGGAAGGATGGGTTGTGGGAAAGATAAAGAACATTACCCCATCTGGATTTTAACAGATGGCCCATTAGCGAAGGATATCTCCCACAGATATAAGAATCACTGCCCAACCTGGTTTCAGCAGATGGTGATAGAATACATCCCTTTGGGCATATTGTAACCTAGGACAGTATCAACCAAGTTGAACAATCTGGTTTTGCAAAGAATTGTATGGACAGGTTGTTGTCTCTCAGAAATTATACTCTTGTGATTATCACAATGCATTTCCGTGAAAAATGATATTGCATATTCTCAAACACTGAGAATTGTAACATCCTTACAATGATCCTGAACAAGGCTGCTAATGACAGTTCTACCTGGTATAAATAAGGATACATAAACAATGGCCTACAACTTCTCTTTAATTCACTGGACATTAACAAAGTGGTGTATTTTTTATCTTGGACTACATGTGACTGGTATAAGTTATGCCTTATCTACTGGGTGAGGCAGTTTTGTTAATTTCATTCTCATATCTTTGTCTCCATGGAATATGCCCTCTGAAATATCACAGCAGTGCGTGTACTTGCAGATTTATGTATGAGCTTAAGGCAAAAAGAGTAATACTTTCTGTAAAATATACGTGACAACAGAATTATCTGTTCTTCTTGGCAAGAGAACATAGAATCCTGTAGAAAAGAAAAGATCTTTTCTAGAGGACTCTATAGGAAGAGACACAGGAAAATTTATTAATTTTTCAACTTCTCCTGGAGGTCGTTATGCTGGTTGGGACAGTTGGAGTTTCATAGGAATTAAGATCCAACTATCTGTATATCGCCAGCCACAAAATTTTACCTAGATATCTTTTACCAAGGACAAAGACTTAAGTCAAATTCTATTTGGCTTCTAAAAATACCTAAACTGGCTACATGGAGAGAATGAGATGAACTAATGGTTCATCATTGCCAAACATTAAAAAAAATACTTAAGCCACATTTCTTGTCTTAAGAAGTCTTTAAAAAGTCTCTAAGTTATTAATTCATAAAATAATAGATACATAATCATGCTTTACAAGGATGTTTGAGGCTCAGTCATAAATACTGAGAGAACATTAACTGAGAGAGTTTGATAGTGTAGGTTCTATTAGCTGCAAGAGGAGTGCATACCAAACTGAATTTACTGACACTCAGCTCATGTTTGCTTAGGAGATTGTCTCAGAACAGATGAGTGTGAGACAGGTTTATTTTAAGTCTGCACAAAATTAGACCTTGAAAATCTTTTTAAGAATTTTTGCATGCTTGTCTAGAGTGACTAGGTGCCTTGCCTTTTTTAACCAATACTGTATTTAAAGCATATTTATAATAAATGTACTTGCATTCTATCTGATATAAATAATTGATTACTTAGAGTAAATATTCATCCTCTCAGGCATAAAACTCACTGAGGACTTAGTCAGTTGTGAGCCTGTTCCAGGTCTTAACATCCATATCCTTGACCTTCCTACAGTACCCTGCAGATTTTTCCATTCTACCATTTTAAGCTGTAAATTTTCATCCAAATAAGCAACTGCCTGCTTTTCTGACATACCCACAGCTCTTCTTCTCGTGTTCCGTGTCAGCCAGTTGGCATCCACAGCATGTCAGAGAATATCACAAGTGAGGAGGGTTAACCTTTCAAGACTGTTTACCTCCATATGTGACCAGTTTTTGCAGCACTGCAGTATTGTGGCACAACCTCTAAGTATAGCCTTTAGATGTGTTTCTAGGAACACTGGCTTATAAATAAATACAGTTGACAGTCTGCTGATCACAAGCCTATATTTACCACCGAGAAGTTGACATAATGTCATGAAGGATTTGACAATTAACCTTGAAAATTCCCCAAGTATGTTCAACATCTATTGAAATTTTTCTGAATAAAACAAACATTTTTAAAATACGAAACATATGGCTCATGGTTCATTTGGATTACAGAAGATAATCACAAACTTAAAGGGGTGCAAAATAATTTCACTTCCATCCGAACTGTGGATAGAATTTTTAAACATTTTCTGGGCTTGTTATTTGATGTTTCAGCTGGGTAAACATTAGTGAAGCAATTTGCTGTACTGCTGCTTCTTCTGAGCATTTGTAGTAAGTTATTTCAGAAGTATGTCTACTTTTCCTCCTGGAAGGTCATTTGAATGGTGCTTTAGCCTATCTTGGATTTCTCATTGAGTTCTATTCTTTAAGTAGGATCTTCAGCACAGAATAAAAGCAAGTTCATGTGTACATGACTGACCAAAGGAAGAAAAAGTATACACAGGTATCTTAGCTGGATAGAGCCCTGGAAACAGCCTAGGAAGTTTTTAACAGTTAGCAGAAGAATATACCTCTGAAAACATAGTTCAAGTCTTGGAGAAACTAATTTTCCCAGACAGCCAGTGAACAAGTTCTCAGCAAGGGATTGGGTCAATATGCCCTCAGGTTACATTTCCAAAACTGTAACTGCATTGGAACTGGCACTAAGGATTCAACATAAGGGTTTATTTTGAGCTGTAGTAGGAGTCTTATAGTAAATTTGACATCAATGTTATTTTTAGATGTGGAGATCTTGGTCCATAGAATTTCATCTGAAGTGCTTTAATGTCTAATTCCTACTGACATCAGGGGCTTAAACACTTAATTACTGCTGAAGCTTAAGTTACTTTTGAAACTGGAAACCAGACATTTCACAAAGTTCTTATGATGGATTTAACATGATTCAAATCCTATTGAGTTACACATTTCCTTTGCACCTCGTTGTACCAGGGGTCAACAAAGAAGTTTTACCCCTAAGGTGTAATGTTGGCAAGTACAGCCAGCACAAGAGAGACTTGAATTAAAAACTAGCTCTTTATGTTCCTTAGCAGTACTGTCTTCCTTCTATGTGACTGTGTGCCTCTACTGAAAAGCAATTCAGGTGAGCCTTATTTTTCCTCACAGAAAGACTCACAGGTGTTTTTTGATTGCTTACAATGCATTAAACCTTTGCTCAGCTTTCCTCCCTCCCTTACTGTCTTCTCTCACAAACATTTAACTTAGGTGGTTTTCTAAGGCTTTGATGTTTTGCAGCTGAGGAAAGTTTTGCATTGCTTAGCAGGCTGACCTATTTCACAAGCACAGGCAGTTACTCCCACCACAGAGCAGCCCTTAATTCACAGCCAGGGACTGCAGAAGAGCTTTCTGGTGTGCAACAGTCTCCTGATCACTTTATATAATATATATAATATGTATATAATATATATATACTATATATATTTTATATATATAATATATAATATGTATATATATATATATATATATATATATATATATATATATAAATAAGGCAAGCAGCTCTTCCCTCTTGTGCAAAGACTGTGGCCTTGGGAAAGGCATCAGCTGAAGCAATAATTCTTTAAAACTGTCAGCAACAAAGGCAAATGACAGCCACCTTCAAGCTCCTTTAATTTATGCCATGATAATGTGTTGGCAAACTCTCTCAATCCATCCTCCTACTCTGAAGGCCAAGGACCTACATTTCCTATGGCAAATATGTGTGATTATGTAAGTGTCTGTCTTCAAAAGTGCAAAGGGTTCTTTCATTAATTTTATCCCAGGAAAGCAAAAATGAGCCAGCTAATTATATTAGCAACTTATTTAATTAATTGACAGTTTAGCCAAGGTATGTGGTGTTTGCCTTTCAAGATGTAAAGGCATCCTATGCTGTGGATTCCTGCTGCATCGAGCCCACCCGGATTGACATCCCATTTTTCCTCAGTTCTGTTATCATGCATGCCTTATAAAGTCACTTATTATACAAATTGGCTACTTCTATTCCTTTTCCTGGATGGTGTTTGCTTTTTTGAAATGCAGTGTGGAGTGTTTGCTCATTAGTCAGTATACTTTAGCTGTCACTCAAAATGCCTACATGACTTGATTCCTTTCTGGTTAAAAAAAATTAACAGAGAAGCTGCCAGTCAAGATTACCAAACAGTCCAACAATAGAGAAACTGCAAGCCCAGAATATTCTCCAGTTTCTGTAATTACACACCGAGCAGAGTAATAGAATAATTGGCATTCATTACATGAGTTTTAGTGCTCATATTATAGACTTCTATTTTGAGGACATTATTACCATGCAATAATAATTCAGTTCAGGTTGGTGATACCTAGAATACAATAGCTTTTGTAGAGTTAGGGGAATTTGTTAATATTCTACTTGCAAATATGCTAGTAAAACTGCTGCTTGATTCCTAAATATGCAAAATAAGTTTTTAAATACGAGTGGCAAATCTTGAATATTTCAGAAAAATAACTGATTTAAGCAAATATCCTTATTTAGACAGTGCTGTTATTGGATTGCTATTTAAACATCAGAGTTTACCCTGTATAGCTCAGAAGTTCCAGATGTGAGTGTGGAATGTGCCATTGGCCAAAAATAATAAATTCAAATTGCAGTGTTTGATTGAATAATTGTGCTGAGTAAATCAGATAAGGTATTTTTAAAAGGCCCATAACAGTTTAGTGAACCAAGTTCTGCTAATGATCCATAGAATTTATACTCATAAATACATAGTCCTCAAGTTTCTTTCAAATGAGGAAAGCCATTGGAATTTTTTGTGTTTGCAAAACTAATCTAAGAATTAATTCACCTAATGATTATTGCCAGTGAATTAGCATGAAACCCATTAAAAATTTGTGTGCACAAATGTGAAGTCTTGAACAAAGTATCACCACTGTGATAATCCTGTGAATGGGATCTGAGGTTGGAAAAACTCCAGGAAAACATCTCTCACCCAAAGGCATGCCAGTGTTTGCAGCAGGCATTCTCAGAGTGGTGAAACACTGTCTTGGGAGACCACAGGCACAAAGCATCACCTCCAGCTGGAAGAAGATAAACTGAGCACTTCTTGATCTAGAACGTAAAAAGCTGCTAAGTTGGTAGGATAGCTTGATTTATATAGCTCTTGAGAAATGGCAGTTGTGATAATTCTGAATTGTAGTTGCTAGCCAAGTGTTGAAAGAATGAAATAGATACCTGTCACTGCCCACAGCTGTAAAAAGCAGAATTCAGAAACACTCTCTCCTTCATGCTTTCACCTTTTTTCGGAGCCCTTTGATAGATTGAGTGGGACTCAACTGACTTCCTAAAAACACAAGTTGTATGTCTTTTTGGCAAACATTGCTCAGGAAAGAAGTTTCCAAAGATCCAGCTCAGTGCTGATGAGGCAATGTCTGCAGTGCAGGCACTAATTGTAGTACTGGCTCATGGGCAGTGGTGCTCGAGTCCACTGGTAAGCACAGCACCAGTGCAGGCAGATAATTCCATGTTTGAAAGTTTAGCCAAAGATTCTGCTGCAAAGTGGCACTGAGGTGTCATTGAAGCCATGCTCTTTGTGCCTGGGATAATAGACTCTGCTTCAAAACTCCTGGGCTCCTACTCTTGAAAATGCTTTGTGGGTTGGTATTCCCAGGCAGTTCCTTTTCCTCATTCAGTTCCTTTTTCTCTGGTTCATGCATCAGGAAAATGGATGTCATACTGTCATTCTTTGTCAGCTATTTTAAGAATAATGGAATGACTACAGAGAATACTAAAATACTTTGAGAAAAGGTGTTAGATCTGCAAAGAATTGTTAAATGTCCCATTCACAGGAATATGCACATTCTGGGACCTTGCTCCTCTTGAAGACCTTAGAGGAACACAGTGGAGCTGTAAGGGGAAATTTTGTCACTTTTTTCAGCATGGATAAAGGAGAGGGAATCTTATACTGGGGCCAGAAATAATGTGTTTTACTAACTGAATAATGTCAGACACCATTTTTTCTACAAACTTCACTTGCATTTCCCAGAAGCCTCTGAAGTACTCAGTTTATGCACTCTTTGCACTGAGAATAGGCTCTGTTGAGATCATGCCTATGACTTTATCTATTTTAATGTTAAATTATGAATTTATGGATTTAGGTACTCTGTGAATAGCAGAAGTTATTTTAATGCAGACAGAAACATAGTGTGACAGCAAATAATTACAAATATATTCCTGCAGTCTACGGAATTTTACCTGATTACTTGACTATTGTATTCAGAGTTTCCTCACCTCATTATGAGAAAGAGAGGTAATAAAAATATATAGAGGCACAGGGCAGGGGTTATTCTGATGACATAATTTAGGAAATGGAATTCTAGTCAGAACAGAAAAAAGTGAATTAAAATGCCCTAGATAATGAAGGCTGCTTTGGAAAAACTAGGAAGCAGTGCATATCCTTGTTGTCTTGATAGTCACTCACACAAGCAGAGCTTTGTTCTTAATATGACATCTTGGATTAAAATATGAGGTGGGTAACACTGGTAAAGCTTTCTTTAAAATTAAGAAGAATATTAGTTTTCTATGAAATTCATTCCTGTAGTAGGATCTTTTAACCAAAAGAAATTTAAAAAATAACCAAGTTAACAGGAATTTTTTAAAAACAGTCTGTTTAATTAAAGTAGATGAGCTGGCTTGGGGGGGAATCTTGAAGAACAGCAAGTAGGTGCAGGCTGTGTGTGACTTCACACAGGCTGGAAACCAGAGCAGTGAGCTGCTGGGACAGGATGCTGCTGCCAAGAGGAGTGAGCATGAGAGGGCAGCTCCCTGGATTTATGGTGGACCACAACACATTCCTGAACCAGACAGCTCTGATCTCAAAGCTTCAGTCATCAAGAGGTTTTATCTAAATGCAGATGCCTGGGCACTCTGTCCCAGTGCTGGGATAGGTACAGGGATGTGAAGATACCAGATGTGATGGACACTGGAAGGGAGGAGGAAGGCTAAGAGTCTGGAGCACGTTAACAGAAAACAAATATATGAGCTGGGAAACCTGTGGGAAAGCAAGAAATATAAGGAACATTGGCAATAAAAGCAGTTTGGAAACCTTGCAGATGAGGTGACAAAGAGAAATGGAAGGTGTCTCAGGGGACATTTGGGAGGGAGATAATGCTGAATCCTTTTGGGGTTAGGAACAGTGGAAGGAAAATATGTAGAACTGAAATGAACAAGATGTTTAATCTGTGGCTTACGGTAGTTATTTTGTGAGAGAAAAATGAAGAGTTGAGTATCTCAGAAAGATAAATTAAATCACACTCTTTTCCCTTGATAGACATTGCTTTTCGAGAACAGAATTAGGAAAATATCTAAACAACTTTGTATTCATATACTGTTCTAAACATAATCAAAACAAAATTTCTGTCTCCTGCTTCCCAGGAGGAAGGCTAAGATTTGAAAAAAATTAATAATTTAAGTACACTAGGTTTTTGCAAAAGTGTTGCCTTTATTCCTTGGCTAGTATCAATATCTATAATATGTTGTTTCAAAACAGTAAGAAATAGCAGTAGCAAAACCAGAAACTCATTACAGTATAAGCAGGCCAGAAGTGCTAAGAGTTCAAATTAAATGCTAGGAGCTCAAAATATAATTAATCTTGGTATTCTAACATTAAAACTTGTAGAAGCATAGAGACAATCTACATGCACACTGAATGGATTTCTGATTAAAGTGAAATAATTTTTCTCACCAGTGCCAGAGTGTTTGAGGAAAGGTATTTTGCATGTGCTCTAGTAAGAACCACATTTAAAAAGTAAAAAAATAAAAAAGCCTAACCTATTTATTTCATCTCTCAGTGGAAGATCATTTACTCAAATAGATCATGGCACTCCTTTTTCTCTAACTGGAATCTGAACTCTTTGAACTGTATTTTCATATTACCTTTCAAATCTCATAATGGGATATTAGCTTGCCATGGTGTTGGTTTTGACTCTTTGTTTGACAGTGTGTTTATGGCATGGCTCAGAGGGTTTTCTATGAGCTCTGTTTTCTAAAGAATGGTTATGTTTATAATTGACTGAGCAGGACAAGTTATCTAAGTGCAGTAGTAGCAGAGATATTTTTCTGCAGACTGAATGAAGAGTCATTCACAGTTGCACACTCAAACTACCAAAGGTGAAGGGAAATAGCATTTCATCACCTTCCCCCAGTGAAGGACATGCACACTATCCTGTTTCCTTTCTAAATCAAAATTAATAAGGTGGACCAGACTAAAGGCATTCTATTAGTAGTCTATCATATGCACCAGTAGGTTTAGAACTACTGCTTCTGGGCTTTTATCAGTTGCTGCTACTGCAACTGATGTGAGAAAACTTTGGATTTTTATATCAAATTGTTTACTTAAGTTACTGTTATCGATTCAATGCTTTATTGTTGTTAAAATGTCCTGGTGATGTGAATTGATAACTTCTTGATCATCAGTGTCATAAAAGTGCCTTGCTAATCTGCTGTCACATTGTATCAAAAAAACAATAAGTCAGACAAATATTAGGTATGCAGCTGACTGTCACTTCTCCCTTTGTGACTGCATAGAATCTGATTTACAGTCACACTGGTGTAAAACTAACACTAATTTATCTGCACTTTGAGGTAGGTGTTCAGTGATCTTTAAAACATGATCTAAGTCTTTGAGTTCCATTTGCCCTCTTTGTGTTCTATATCCAGCCTGAATTATATTATGTTCCAGCCTGCAGGACCCTGTGTGTATGTCTGTAGACACTGAAACATTACATTTTACCAAATATTGGAGAAGTAGATGAGTTCAAGAAAAGGAGAGTGCCTATTAATAAATGTTCTTCAAGCAGCAAAAATAATGAAGTCTCATTTCCTGCCTTAACCACTGCCCTGAAAATATATCCATTTTTTCTCAGATCCCCTGGGTTGTCACACTGTGCTGTTCACTCCCTTTTTTATTCTGAGTTCTCTCTCATGACTTTGGGTTTGGATAGCTAAGAGGCAATATCTGCTGGGATTAGCTCGAAGTTACATCTTTGTGAATTTGCCAGCTGCCAGGGACATATTTATTCACTTACTAATTGGTCCCTAGCTGTTGCAATAAAAATGCCTGAAGGCATAAAAATACCTGAAATTCAGGCATAAAAATGAAATGCCTGAAGTCCGCTATACTTTAAGTGGGAACATTTCTTTGGGCCCTTCTCTAGCTGCCATCTTCCCTAAACCTCACAGAACTTAGTATCTTTGAGACATCTGTTTCTGTGTCAAATTCTGTTGAAATCAGTTGGTCATTCTTAACAATTGCCATGGAGCAGACTGATGTGCAGATGGATAAAGAAACAAATCTAAAAATTTTGAAAGGAAGTGTGCACAGAAATAAACATTAGTATAGATTATCCTGACTTTAATTCAGAAAATAATAGAAATTTCAGCTGTGTTTACTCAGGTAACAAAGAATAAGAAGTGAGGTAGTAGGATTCTACAAACCTTTTTTTGTTGGATATCAGGCCTTGTTACCCAGACCCGTTATCAGTCACTGACAAGCTCAGAAGTTAGAATGATTACAGCAACTATAATGAATAATGTATAAATTTTTTTAAAGTTCATGTGACTTAAAATCACATGAGATCTTGAAGAAGGAAGGAGTAGAGCTCATATAAAGTGTACTAAAATCTGTCATCTGGATTGATATGAAAATTAGGAAGGAATAAGTGAGGGAGTGCTCAGAAGCACCTACTAAATGTATGTCCTTGCTCTCATCTTGTTTGATGGCCTTATGGATGATGACGTGTCATTTGCCAGCTGGATTTCCAGTGACTGGCATTTCCAGGCTTTGCACAGGGATGTGCAGGTAGCTGATAGTGCTCAGGACAGCTGGCATCACAGGCTGATCTGACTGGTTGGTCAAAAGTATCACAACCAACTAATTGTGGCTGAATACAGGGAAGTGTATTTTGCAATCTGAAACACAGACTACACCCATAGGATGGGCAATTCTCTGTCTTAGAAAACAGCAGTTCAGAAGATGGCATAGTAGGAGAGAGAAGAGCTTTTTCTTGAAATCTCAGTGTCAAGTTGAGGCTTTGAACCTTATATTGATCCATGGATGAAGAGTAAAAAAAAAAATATACAGTAGACACATTAAAAAGATCAAACCACTTTGAGCGCCAGCAACTGTGCCCTGTTCTGTGACTCACACTTCCTGGAGGAAGGAGCCACTCAAGAAAACTCAAAAGGACAGGAAAAAAATAGTCTCAGAGGCCATCAATCAACCATTGGGATATGTCTTTCAGGAATTCCTAAGCCTAGAATAATGGGGAAAGGTTGAAGAAGTAATTCAATCACTCTCTCTGAGTACCTAAACATTTGGAAAAAAAAAAAAAAAAAAAAAAAAAAAAAAAAAAAAAAAAAAAAAGCTTAATGAAACAAGCCAGGGAACTTTTTCAATCTTCTAGACAAGCAGCAGAAATGGAAATTAGACTAATTTAAAACTTTCAACAAGGTGCAAATTTTTGGCACAAACCAGAGATAAATATTGGAAAAGCCTTTCAGAGGAAATTTTAAGTCATTATTTTGCTTGGTATATTCAAATTGTGCCAGTTTTTCTGCCTGCATGTAGTAAATAACAGTAAACATTCCAAACATACAGAATGTGTATAATACTTATCTGCATATATCATGTGTATATGTATCAGACATAGGTTGTAGAGATTCCTTACTGATAATTAATAACTTTGCAACTAATATTGAAGACAAAAATGTAAATATGAGACTTAAAATAATCCAAGCAGGGCAATCTCCAGAATACACTGAATATTCTTCAAAGCAGTTTGTTAGACTTTGCTTCAATTTACATTATCTTCACACTAGGTGAAAATATGGATTTTCTTTAGAGATGGAAGCAAAGAGGTTAGTGATTTCCAGTAACAGAAAAATAAGTTTATTTAATGAATTATTGTGAAAATTCATTTGAACTTTTTCAAAGTGAAAGAAACATAACAAAGAGTTTGATCTAAAGGAAACTTCTTCGTGTACCAACTAACATCAGCTAACAGCTCCAGTTTTTCCTTTGCTGAGTTGGATTGAACAAACACTAAATTGATTTCTTTTTCAGAGTGACACTAATTGTGTTTTGTCCCAGAGCACCATATCAGGCATTATCCTCGATATCTTTTGTGAGCTTAGAGAAGTTTAAAAGACACACAAAAAAATGCTACATATACAAAATATTTCTTAGACAAATTATGTCAAATAAGGTACTAGCTTCAGACCGATTTTAATGTGCAAGTGGGAGAAATATCAGTTCCTTAATGAGGGCTGAAATTTATCCCCTTTCAGAAATCCAATATGAGCCTATGAACCACTGAAAGCCAATCCTAAAATCACGACTTAAGGAGATTTAAGGGCCCCATGCTATCTTTGCGTGGAGTCAATATTTTTTTGCCAGTGACCTGGTCCCTTGTTATTGATTTGTAATAAAACTTAGTATAAGATATTTGGGATATTTTTCATGCCAAAATGCATCTTGGCTTCTAGTCTTCTCTGTGTTGGATGCTGGCCAAAGCTAGTGTAGTATATTTAAAAAAAAAATCACTAGTGTATTTGAAATATTGATTTATCCCTTCCTTTTCCAAATCCTCAGCAGACATTTCTAGACCTAGCATGATAGTGCTATTTGTAGCTTAGGATACTCACTATGTCTTGAAAAATACACTCAGAAGAGATAGTTTGAATTTTCCAGATATTATTTCTGATATGTTCCACCATATTGCAGCCAGTATGATCATTTCAAGCTGCTTTGCTTGTGTTATGCTTGTGGAAAGCACGTCAGAAATCTTGGTTAATAGTAAAAATACATATCTTTCTTTCACCAGCTCCTTTCAGGCTTAGGAAAATTGTCTTCAGCTATTTAGTACTGAGGGCTTCTGTGTAAAAAACTTATGCCCTGGAAACCTTTAATTTTTAAAATTCTGAAGGTCTATTAAATGTTATGCTTAAGTCACTTGAATCCTACAGAATTTCAGCCAAATCAGTGGCTGAAAACCGAAGGTAGATACATTCAGACTGAAAAAAAGTGCACATTAAAA
This sequence comes from Erithacus rubecula, assembly GCF_903797595.1. Classification (NCBI taxonomy): domain Eukaryota; kingdom Metazoa; phylum Chordata; class Aves; order Passeriformes; family Muscicapidae; genus Erithacus; species Erithacus rubecula. The sequence goes on from NC_136689.1 coordinate 110,340,581, forward strand.
GTCAAGGCAAATATCCCTTGGAAGGATGTTTTGTCCCTTGTTTGAAACTTTTGATTCTTATGCACTTCATTGAGCACAATTATAGGATCCACTCAGTGTTCATGAGGCTTGTATTTTACATTAGTTGCTACTGTGCTATCTCACTTTCAAGATATCTCTACATTTATGAAGCACATTACCAAAGTATCACATTTTTCACATGTTTCACTAAAAAAATTAAGATGGTGAATGTGTTTGAATTTGACTATGTTAAACCAAAACAAAAAAATTTTGAAGGTACTTCCTCTTCCAGAATTTCTATTTTTTTCTACAGGCATTGAAAAACTGTATTTGTAGTAACCTTCCAATTCTCCCGGGTATTCAGTGCATTCTGCTCCCACATCCTCTCATTAAATCTCAGGAAATAATGTGACAGCTTTGATATTCTCAGACATCCATTTCTGAGGCAGCCAGTATGTTGTAGGCCACTGTCAAGTGGCAAGACACCCTTCAGAGGAAAGAGGGTTTACAGAATTTTGAGGACTGTTTCATGTATCCCTGTGCAAGGAAAAAATAATTTTCTTGAGTGATCCTGGAAGGAACAGGTACAACCTGGCCCCTAAAGCCATGACCATATGTACAGTTTGTGCATGCAAAAATATGTTGGCTTGAGGTGATTTATGTGATGGGTTGATCTTGGACTGCAGTCAGACATTCCCCTAGTTGTTCATTTGCTCTGCTTCCTCAACAGGAGAGGGTGAAGAAAGAGGATAAAAAGCCTTGTGGGTTGGGGTAAAGTTACCACCACAGGCAAAACAGATTCAATTTTAATATAATTCATTGATAAAGAATTGCCAATGAACAGGATGATGGACAGGAAATGGGGAGTTGCAGTCAGTCCATACCATTTTCTCTCTCCTGCTTCTTTCTCCTCACACTTTTCCTCTGCTTCAACATAGCATCCCTCCTACAAGGTTTAGCTCCTTCAAGATAAAACTGCTCCAATGTGGGCTCTCCAAAGGCCATACTTTCCTTCAGGAAATATCTATGGGCTGCAGCTGTAAATACTCTCCATCATGGTCCTTCACAGGCAGTGAGAAATCACCTGCTCTACCATGATCCTCTCCCAGAGTTGCCCGGAGAACCTCACCCCATTTGTTCTTCTCTCATATGAGTGCTTACACAGCTGCTCTCTCGTCCTTATTTCCCCCCTCCTCTTCCTATTAGAGATTTCAAAATGTCCGTTCTTAAATATTTTTCCAGAGGCACCAGCATATTGGCTAATGGGCTCAGCTGTGTCCTGTGGTGGCTCACTTTAGAGCTGGCTGGAAATACCTGTGTCCCTCATGGGACAGGCTCTGACCTCTCCTCATGGAGGTCACCCTATGTGTCCCCTGCCAAAACTTGGGCACCTGACACACAGTTAGAAAACAGCTAGAGAACGGAATTAATTGGAGTTAGAAATAGAAACCAGTTTCATGAAGAATTGATTAGGAAACCAATACTGTTTGTAGCACCACCATGCTTTCACTTCAACAGATGTATTTCCAAATTTTGTACCATTTCAGTTCTAGTTTTGTGTTGTTGCTCTGTGAGTTGCTAAAGTTTAACTTTCTTGCCCTTCTTTGATGTGTAGGTTCAGTCCACACCTGCAGCAGTGCCAAGTCAGCCACCTGACAGGTGTTCATATAAACTTTGAGGCAAGTGACACAGTGATTTTGAAACAAATGTTAATACTTGAAAAGAAACAAATGTTAATACTTATTTTCTCCCTATTTGTGCCCATGCACTCTCTCAGACAAAGTGATAGATATAGATATAGATATAGGTGATATAGATACAGATATAGATACATATGTAGCTAGATAAAGATACAGATGTAGCTAGGTATAGATTGTAGATGAGATATATATAGATTAGATGTAGATTATAGATATAGATATAGATATAGATATATACAGATAGATATAGACATAAAATTGCTTATTCTTTAATAGAAAACTTAAATAATCTAAATGGCATTTACTGTGTACATCTTTGAAAGCAGGATGACTTTAATATTTTTTTCAAAGCATTTCCAATAGGAAAACATTTCAGTTAATCCTGTTATATGCCATGGAAGGAAAATCTGGCTGGCTCTTCCAAATCAGTGAAGTATATGAGGATAGAATTTGTACAGAAGCTCAACAGAAGAGGACTGAAGAAATTGCAGAAATGTAGACGAACAGAAAAGAGTTTCCTCAGGAGTTAAGTTCTAACAGGATTTTTCCCACCAATAAACTCCTTTTTCTCTTTCTCCGGGTGGGTGGCAGGGAGCTGTGGGTCCCACTGGCACAGTGGGAGGTGTCCCTGTCCTCAGGGCATTGCACAGAGCAGTGCAGGTGGAGCTGTCTCCCATAGATGGTGCCCTATATTTAACTTGGCATTAGGTTGTTGTGATGTTTCTTAAGAGCTAATGGCAAGGGGCTTGTTCTACTTGGGGTTGCTGGATCCTCTAAATAATCCCTTGGTTTTTGTAAGCTACTTGCAGCAAGCTCAAGCCATTGAAATCCCTGAGATGTAGAAATCATGGAAATGAGCCTGGAGTCAGTGGGTATGTTTGTGCTGCACATACTTCACTGGAATAAAAGGCACCAAATTACCTAACAGACAAGGTGTCTAGCTGTGAAAGTACAGAATCTAAGTTTAGACTCCTAACAGGCAAAATGATCTCATGCTGTCTTGCCAAGCCTGGCAGCACACAGACTGCACAGCACACATGAGTACCTGGCAATTGTCACTGCCAGTGAAGGACTGGACTTGATTGGTGGCTAATAAGGACTCCCAAACTGAAAGTTTTAAGTATTGCACATCTTTAGTAGAGCAAGAAACTAACAAATCTTAGAAAAATGTAATTGAAAGGGAAGAGATCACCCAGCATGTGAGTTAGTAACTGGCCTTATCTGGGGTATTTTGGCAGTGAGACTTCCATTCAAGTATCTGAAAGAGCCAATTACTTCTACAGATAGAGAAGAAGGTAGTTTTTGATGTGAAGAGAGATCTCAATTACTTACTGTGGTCTTTTGAAAGACAGGAGAGAGCCAACTTCCATGGTCCTTGTGATCCCTGCATACCTAGTTGCCTCTCTTTATCTGTGTTGATTATATTCATAGTTTCTAATAAAAGTCCTGGAACATTAACAACAAAAAATGGGTAAAAAATCAATTTGGATTTAGGGGCGAGGCAAAGGGAATCTGTATTTCTATGCTTGCTTTTATCTTGAAAAAAAAAATATGACCATCATCCATGCCTCTAAAGCTATGACCAGGGTCGTTGCTCAACAGAAACTTCTCAACACTGTCTAACAGTTAGATTTGCTAAGGTGGATAAGACACTGAGTTCAGAAGAGATAAATCATTAGGCAGGTGTCCTGTATAGACCCTAAGAAACTGCTAGAGATATATACAATAAGCCAAATTTTGCCAGTTAACACAGGGTCCAAACCACTACTAGTAAAAAAAATTAGGAATAGGTAAATGGATAAGGTTGAAAGGAATACATAGAGTATTTCTTGATTTTCAGGGTAATGACAAGTTGTTGTGGAGAGGTAAATTAGAGAAGCAGGTGGAAGTTGGAACATCAGAAGTGTCTATTAAAAGCAGCTGAGAGGACTCATGGGAGAATTATATATATGCTAGCATGTTCTATGAGTATTGTGCAACACATAGAAGAAATAATATCAGGTGTAATTCTGACTTATATTTCAACAAGGAAGAATTCCTGATACCCATTATGCTGCATTAATCCACCTCCCCCTCACAGTGGGAGAAAGTTAAGCCAAATGTTGGCAAGCTGATGAAACTATCTATGTTCCCTTGAAAATCCCCAGCTATGAATGAAGCCTGTGGCAAAAATTGGAAATGTGAACTACTGGAGACTCATCCTCAGACACTGACATTCTCATGTTTGTGGGTAGCAAACAGTCTGAGTGTAAAACCACAGGAGTGGAACATTTCAGTAGGGTGCCATTTCAATCTAGAAACAATCAGATATAGTGAGAATCAAGAAAAAAGAAAAAAGTCCTTTTCTCACCTCAGGAAGCTTATTTCAGTTGAACATAAAGTCTTTGATCTTGATTTAGGATAGCTAATATATGACAAACTTGCTGACACGGGAAAGTAATATGATTATTTTGGCAACGTGTTTATGGGGAAATAACCCAGCTGAGGGCAAGAGTTTGTATTGTTGTTTCTTTAGAAAATAGGAACGCAAGAAACAAAAGTAAGTTTCATCTTTAAGTTTTACCTCACAGTATTGGTCAAGGAATGAGATCCATGAGCATGAAACACATACTGATGACCTATACACTTGATATGACCAAAAGCTGCCCTTGGAGCCTTCCTGTGTACTACACATATGGAAGCACAGTGCATACACCATGACATACATTGCTGTCATACACTGTGTTTGGGAACAAAAAAAATTAGTGCAGAAACCCACAGACTATTGTCAAGCTGCCTGCAAGGCTGCCTCCATCTGAATCTTTAGCTTGTGCCTATACTGACAAAGCAGTGTGACAAAAGATGTGTAAATATAGCAAGACAGTTTCTGGAGCTGGAGGGAGCAGTCATGGTATGCTGCTTCTTAAAGGACTAAGATATGAATATTGGAGATGCTTGGCTTTGGTTCAGAGAAGCACCTGGAAGCTTGGATGCATGTAATGGCACTTCTCTGGCTGAGAAGGAAAATAAAAAAATAGGCTTTCTTAAAATAATGTTTCAAAGTCTCACATCCCAGGCAATGTTTTCACACCTAGGTGTCCTGCTGCATTTGGTATTCCTACTTTTAGATGAATTTGCTCTGGGAAATGGTGAGATGAGCACAAGTTTTAAAGGAAGGATGGGGCAGACAGACTCCTTGGAGTGGTTTGATTTCTGAAATCAAGTTGAATGTCAAGGAGCACTTGCTCAGATCAGTTCACTCATTTGTAGGTTTCCAGCTGACTCAAGCTGTTCAGTCCTTTTGCTATACAGGATTTATGTACTGATATGATTAGAAAAAAAAGTAAATTATGGACCTAGATGTACCTTTAGTCTTTCAAGACTAAATCAGGTTTCTCACAAATGCCATTGAGGAAAATTCCATCCTCAAGGACCTTGCTTGCTTGCTTGAAACAATATTACATTTGTGAATGTATTCATCTCTGCATACATTATCTTTTCACTCATATGCATTTGCTTTCACTTGTGAAAGTCATATGTATGAGTTTCTTATCTTGTCTTTAATGAGCTGTAGTTCATTGTAGTGTATTGTGTATTATATTTAAAGTATCCATAGAGAAATACCACAATCTATAAAATGCAAGCACATACCATATATGGAGAAATTAATAATTTCAAGGAAAGAACTTAAAATTATGTTTCAATCAAAGCAATTCTGCTCTTTGTGTATCAGACAGAAAGTCTGATAGACTCTCACTATATTAAGAACATTTGAAACTCATCTGTAATTAAAAAGATGTCATTCCTTTGCACAAATAATATAATTAAGTAATGTAAACTATTCACAGAAAAAAGAAGAGGTTAAATTCTGTTTTTTCACTATAAAAGAGATTATAATTATTTCCTGGGAGAATGTTGTCCAGATAAAATGCACTATTTTCTTGCTGTCGTGACTATTGTGGATGGGCTATGCTGCAAAGGCTGAAAGTGGGTATGTGCACTCCCACTCTTTGCTATTTAAAGTATTTCAGGTGTCCACTCTAGAACCATACAAAAGCATCTTTTGCTGATGCAAATTGTGATGTTTTTCCTGTGCAAAGCCTGCATTTCTTTCCTCTTCACAAACAGGAATTTAGAGATCAAATCATATACTGCAGAAAATGTTTAAAGGTTCAGCTTTAGAAGAGAAAGAAACAGGAACATGCATTCCTGCTTCCTAAGGCCATTTTAGAGAATTCCTGCTTTCCTGTTCTTCTATCACTCTGTAGTGGATGAGCATACAGTTCCTTGTGTACATATTCACTGGGAATGGCTATTTAGTCTTAATTTCCAAGATCAAGACCCCAAATATAAGACTCTCATAATAAAAGAGAGTTGAATTCACCAGAAAGCTGCTACAGTGCCCAAAGAGTGTGCAGAGACTGCAGGTGAGCAAGTGGGAAAGCTGGTTCTTGTTCTTCATGAACCTGACTCCACAGCTCGTCCAATCTCTGTTCATTTCTGAGTGGCAAAAAAGTGTTCCTGACTGCAACTGCATTGCTAGAATTTTTGTTTGATAGCAATAGAAATTTATTTTAGTTCATCTTTGAAATAGGGATAAAGAGGTTGATATGAACATATACTCAGCAGATGCATCAATATATTCTAATTATTCATTCAGTGCACAATAATTCACTTTATTTCTAACCATTCCTAGTGTATTATTTGTATAGTGACATTTAAGAGCAAACTGCCATTTGTATCACTTTTACATCATTCTTCTCATTATTAATTTACTTTCAATAATTCTTTAGTGCTTGCTCTCATCAATAAAGAAAAATGGATGGAGCCCATGAAGCATTTAACTTTATCTTAATTCTATATCCCTTAATACCATTGCCAATAGCCAAGAGCAGATACATAATATATTAACTGGCAATTCTTCCCTTTTGTACATTCCCTTGTCTCCTTTTCTCTCCTGTATGCCAGTATCCCTGAGTTTGTTCTGTAAAAGCAGAGAATGATTCCCTATTAATCACTATTTAAATAACAGAATTAAATAGCTATTGTTCTTGTTTCTTTATGTCCCAGACAATGACTATGAATTAATTAGCATTAGAACAGTGGAAATTCCTATGAATTTAACATTATATTCTGTGTGCATTATTGAATGGTTTTACACTTCCTAATGCAAAACTGATGATATCTCTACAAACCTCAGGTGGAGTGTGTGAGGTCGTTAAAGTTAGATTTGCAAAGAAAATATATATGGATTTCTTGCTCACATTATTTTTTCCTGTGCTGATGGTGCTATTCTTGAGTTCTAGTTCAGAGTGGCTTGTTTGTATTGAAAGATTCTTTATCCTATTCATCTACCTTTCCCAACTTTTCATTTCATGAGGGAAATGAACTGTGTTTTTGCAATACTTAAAACATTCCTACAGTAAAACAAGAACTAACATTTTCAGCTCCCAGGGTTGTCATCAGAGATAATGGATACAGAAAGGCAGCCCAGTGTGAAAAAGCAAATATACATGTCAGAAATGAAAACACCAATTTATACCATGTCTCTTTCCTGTCTACATTGCTAATAGCTTATTTTCCATGAATAAAGATTCCAGAAGTAACTTTGGTGGTTGTATTTATGCAGGCATCTGCATGGGAATAAATGTAATGAATTTTTATTAAAAATTCTAGCTGGAACCCTAAGTTTTTTCTATATTTATTCTGATTGTTTGTTATTATTTTTATTTTTAAAACGTGGGGGTTTTCAATTCATGGATTCATGGGAGCTCACAACATTATTAGCACCCTGCCAGAGAGGGAGAAACACTGGCAAACACAGTCCCCCTGAAAACAATGAATCTCTCTGTACTCCTTACTGAGTAAAACCTTAGTGTTTCACCAAGTGAATTCTCTTTTAAAATAACCTTCTTTTTTTTTCTTTCAAAGTAAGTCGCAACATGAATTTAGGCTTAAATTTACCATTTTCTATTAATACAATTTCTTAAAATTTGTACTACTTAAATAATATATTTTGATAGTTATGTTCTAAAGAAAGCTGTTTAATAGGAAAGAAAAATACTGGCTATGCATCCAGAAACAAGGGTTGTTGAAATGATTAAACAGCTTTTAACAGCAGACAAAAGAAATGTTTTCTTCATGTCAGTTTGATTTAGTTCAATAACTAGTTCAAAGTTAAGGAACTGCTTAGAAATAGAATAAGCTGAAGCATCATTATCTTTAAATGGTCTATGAATAAATTCTCAGTCTGGGATTCTGAGACTTATGAATTCATTCATTAGCTGTATGTAAAATTAGCTTTGGTAATAAACCAGTTTTAAATATAAAATGCTTGATAAATTTTTCCTCTGTATACAACATTTATTGCAATTTTATTTAAATAATAAATACACTTGAAAGGCAAGGATTTTGCATTTCAATTGCAATTCCCATTTCCATCCAAAACAGCTGGATACAAGTCATAAGTAAATAAAAATTAATCTTCTAGTAAAGAAAAATTATCATTCGTTTCTACCAGAATGCTATGTAAGTATTTATCATTTGAATAATTATGCTGAACTATGCAATTTTTGAAATGGGAATGTAAGGTGTTTTTCTGGCACTGTATGGAGGCAACAGATTAGTTTAAAAGTCAGATTCATTTCAAAGCAACATTTTTTCCCCAAATTTGCCTACTGACAAAAATCAAATTCCCTTGAGGAGAAAAGAGTAACACACATTTAAAATAAGTACAGAGAGGTCTATTTTTATAACAATTGTTTTACAGTTTTTGTATTTTCATAAACTAATATTTTAAATCTTATGAGAAATAATTTCACATTCAATGCTTTAAAGAGCTTTCAGGTTTTACTAAAATATTATAGTTTAGGGCCTTGTAAACAGGCAACTTCGTGATACATTGGAGATAGAATGGCTATGTAAATTAAAATATATAGCCTTGTACTTTAGAAACATCTTTACTCATAATTTATATTGAGTAAAAAAAAATTCCAACATTTTAAAAATACATTTAATTTTAAGATGAAAAAAATAAGTTCTGACATTTTCTACTTATTAAAATTCTGTTTTTAAATGGTGAAAAAATATAAAAATGGGCTTTTTTCTCCCTCAGCAAGAGTAAGGAAGTCAGTTTAAATTTTGATGCAACAAGAGTAACATGAATTTATTTTTAACATGTAGATGTATGCTCATGCTGTTATTGATTTATTTTATATGTAGATGATGCTGGCATTTTAATTTTAAAGACTTGGTTGCTTTATATTAGGTTTCTTTAAGAACTTATCAAAATCAGAAAATTCATGTTCTATAAAAACTATATGTTTCTGTGAAAACAATAACCACAATAGGGCACCTTCAATCGCACAGTGGACAGAGACACCTGTTCCTGACTTGGCCAAAGTTGTGAATTAATTGATTAATTAGTTTCAAAAATTTAATTGCTAGGTTTAAGAGCTGCTCTTGTTTGTGTGTAGCCAGCATCGGGCAGTGACATCTCAGCAGCAGAGTTTCATTTCTCTGAGCTGAAGGAGAAGGAAGGGATTCTACTGTGCCAGCAGTGGAGAACATATTTAAAGCAGCAAGGATCTCAGTGTTTTCAGCCAAGTGCTGACATACTAATTATGCCTTAACTGCATCTCCTGTTTCCTCCTAGGTCTTACTGCTGCAGCATCCCTTGTATCCCTGGCTTGGGCTCTGGCTTCCTACCAGAAGGCCCTCCGTGACTCCCGCGACGACAAGAAGCCCATCAGTTACATGGCTGTTATAATCCAGTTCTGCTGGCATTTCTTCACCATTGCAGCAAGGGTCATTACTTTTGCTCTGTTTGCCTCGGTTTTCCAGCTGTACTTTGGGATCTTCATCGTGCTGCACTGGTGCATCATGACCTTCTGGATCGTTCACTGCGAGACAGAGTTTTGCATCACTAAATGGGAGGAGATCGTTTTCGACATGGTTGTTGGGATAATCTATATCTTCAGCTGGTTCAATGTCAAGGAAGGAAGGACACGCTGTAGGCTTTTCATTTACTATTTTGTCATCCTTTTAGAGAACACCGCCTTGAGTGTTCTCTGGTATCTGTACAAGGCCCCTCCAATCTCTGATGCATTTGCCATACCAGCACTGTGCGTAGTGTTCAGCAGCTTTTTAACAGGCATTGTTTTTATGCTAATGTACTATGCCTTCTTTCACCCCAACGGACCAAGGTTTGGGCAGTCACCAAGCTGTGCTTGTGAGGACCCTGCCGCTGCCTTCTCCCTTCCCCCAGAAGTGGCCACAAGCACACTGCGCTCCATCTCCAACAACCGGAGCGTCACGAGCGAGCGCGACCAGAAATTCGCCGAGAGGGATGGGTGTGTGCCTGTGTTTCAGGTGAGACCCACTGCACCCTCCACACCTTCCTCCCGGCCACCAAGGATTGAGGAGTCTGTCATTAAAATCGATCTGTTCAGGAACAGGTACCCAGCATGGGAGAGACACGTGTTGGACAGGAGCCTGAGGAAGGCGATCTTAGCATTTGAATGTTCCCCCGCTCCTCCACGGCTACAGTATAAAGATGATGCCCTCATTCAGGAGCGCTTGGAATATGAAACCACTTTGTAAACAAAGCAAAAACACAGCTTGAAGCAGCTCCAACGTTGCAGTCCAAATTAAGGGTTGACAGTAGGGCTGTAGGAACAACTAAACTGCGTACTACAAGTAGAGCAGCAAGCTATAGTGTTCTTAGTCTGGCTATCATCATGATTATCATTTGATCCACTGTGTGCAGTCTGTCTGCAGGACACTGATACAACAGCATCTTCTGAAAGCCTCAAAAACCCCAAACTCTGACCCACACATACAAATCAGTTACATCAGCTGGGGGAACTCACCCACCACCCCATACTGCTATGAAACTCTGACTGCACAATCAAACCAACAAAAAGGCTCTGAGCAGAGCTCCCAACTTCAGCCATTAGGTTATCTTATTTTAGAAAGGAATGATTGATATTTCCATAATCAATGGCAAAAACAAAAAAACCCCACATCTTTTCAAAAGTAACAAAACTGTAGCACACGGTGTTGCTGTTAGGAAAACTATTTTCTGGGGCAAGAAACAGGAGTTTAGTAGTCTTCAACACTCCCATAAATCAACCATTCAGGTTAGAATAGGATTGCTAAATAGTTCTTAATTAAAAAGAAATGTCATCATGTTTATAAGGCTGTCAATGGAAAAGAAACTAAACTCTGATTAATTAGGTCCTTAAAATTAATACTACCAGAACTGTTTGTTTTCTGTAGAATTTCAAAGTCTTTTTTACATGCAATTTAACTTCTTGATGTTCAACAGAAACTCTATGCAGCTCACTTCTGGTTTTGAGGAGAAATAAGGAGCTCTAGCACGTAGTGATATTCATTAAATGATAATCATGATTCAGTGTTCAATTTGCAAAAAAAAAAAAAAAAAAAAAAAAAAAAGGTGTAAAAGAACAAGGAAGTATAGTTTTCGTATTCTAAGCTTTTTGGAGGACCCCATTCAGATATCTCAGAAGAAACTGCAAGGAGCTGGACACACTGAAACATCTCTGTTTCAGGACTGAGAATGCATGATTCAGTGTGTGAATGTATGCAGGTGTGACAAGAGACTGACATGCCATACCCTTCTAGTGCCAAACACTGTATAACTGCAAGGTTGATATTGCCTGAGGGACACAACAAGTGGCACAAGCCCTACCAGAAAAAGAAGCAGGAAAGACCATCCAAGCTCTCAATGTGTAGAGACAGCTCTGATTTTTCCCACCCAAGGTGAAAGTGATGTCTTTTAAGGCTTTCAGCCACCTCTTAGTAAGTATATTCACCGAAGTATAATATAAACAAGTTATGTGGAAGAACTTCTGCCTGTTCAAGACTGGTGTCCTGATGTGTCTAAAAATTAGAATCTCTTGTAATAGAGTGCTCTTGCTGCAAGCTTTTGGGTTTTAAATACCTCCCTAAATCTAGTTAATGGTATTATACTTTATGTTAAAAGTATCCCCTGATGGTGCTTTCAGATGCATTAAAGGTGCAAGTCAAAATTTGATAGTATTTTTTTTAAAGCTGGTGCAGAGTGAAAAACTCATGGATTATTTCAATATTTTTGTAAAGTAAAAATATGGTATAAAAGGTTACTTTTTATAAACCTCAAATCTTTTAATACATTTCATTCTCTTTATAGCTTAGATTTTAAGAACTGGTCCATGAATTTTATTAAATGGCTTTTGCAGGTTGACATAAACCTGGTTTTCACACATTATGGATTTGTTTTGCAGTGTAATGCCATATGAAAGCCTACATGGGTACTTTTAGAATATTCTATAAACTGTGGATCCTGCTTCAATTGTAAGTGGCTTGTAAAGACACCAAGTGATTCCATGAGAAACAATTTGCTATAACTATTTCCATCCATTTTAGGAGAGAGAAGCAGAACTAAAGAGTTACTGTTGTAAATGGCATTGTCAGGGTGGAGAAAACCTGATAATTGGTATTGTAATCTTCACTGTCAGATATATCCAGTGTAGTCACTGCTGTGTATGCTGCTGGGTAAATTTCTGTCTTTCCTATTACAAATATTTGTACTATGAAATGGCCAAGGTTACACAGACTATGTTTATTTGTATGTGTTCAATTAGCCATTTTTAATGTTGACATTTTTTATTAGTGAAATATTCGATACCTATTGTTCTTTGCTGGGGCAAGTTCCTCAAAACAAAAACCTGTGAAAGTGCAGGAATCTGCAAAGCAGAGGGAACTTTACACAGATCAGAAAAAACCTATGCTTCAGGGGTTTCCTAGGTATTTTCAAATTAACCAATGGCCAACTGCCTCTATAAATTTTTTTAAAAAAAACTAATCTTTGATAGTCCAAACCTGAAGCTTTTTACAAAGTGATTACCCTTTTCTTCATGGAGATACAGCTGATTTTTCAGAGAAAAGCATTCATGTTTTTTTCAGAAAATATGCCACTGCAAGAACTACTAAAAAAAAAAAAGATTTTGAGAGCAAGTCCTTTGTCCTGTCCTATTCAATAGACCCTGCACTCCAGAATCAAGTTCTAGTTCACACAAGGGAATTGCTGCTCTTCTTTACAAAGAAGGCACATGTGAGCTCTGTGATCCAAGATGTGAGGGTTTCTTTTGGAGGCAGCTGGAAGTGTTTGCTGCTGCTTTAACAAGTGGGAAATTGGAGCCTGAGTGAGGCACAGTGGGCAGCCTTGTCAAGCTTCAGTCTCCCACCAGCACCTCCTGGGGAGAGGGGCAGCAGTGCTGCTGTCAGTGAGGCTCTTCCTCTTCTCAGGAGCCTCTCATCCTCTCGCTCTTCCTCAGAGCTGTGAGCCCTTGGGCAGGCTGGCAGAATTGAAGAAAGGTTGCTTCATATGGAATTTAAAGAGTTAAGGTCTTCACCAGTGCTTGCATTGCAAGGTTTCTGAAGAAGGTCTGGGATGAGTTTGTTGGATTTGCTTTTATTTGGTTTCAGAAGGAAGGACACAGAGTTATTTGTCCATGTGGTTTTTCATGCTTGGCATTTATTTTCTTTACTCTCACAGCATTTTAGATTTTAAATAATGTTTGCAAAAAATGTTTGTCTTAAGTAAACTGCTGCAGGGTGTGAGTGCAGAGTGACATATATATGTGTGTTTGTATATATATATATTTATATATATGCAGCACTATGTATATACACCTTGTCCTCTGAATTCAATCTGGCTCTTTGAGACAAGGGTAGAAGTTATTATGCACTAAGTCAAAATTTGCTCTCCAAAATCTTGCTCTCTTAACATCTCATAACATCAGTGTTACCTGCACTGAGAACAGGGCAGTGACTGAAATCTGAACACTGATGACTACAGGGGCAGTTTCCTATTGTGCACTGCTGTGAGTGGTCACATTAAAAGTTGTAAGAATTTTTCATAGAAATTGCCAAGATTAAACACAGTCCATGCTGAAGTTCCATTATGGCCTTATGGACAGTTAATAATCAATATGCACTCTTCTTTTTGCCACAGAGAGGTCTAAAATCAATAAAGTTCAACTGAGACAGCAATAGCAAAAATAAAATTTAAAAAAGGACTTGTAAAAAACCCAAACTTCTGCTTTTGAAATAATAAAAATATCAGGCCTTCATATTTTCATATTTACACTCTGGTAAAGAAAAATAATCACATCTATTCATTAGAATTAAGACTTAACAGGAGCATTGCTCTAGTGAACCAAACAAACTTAGCAGCAGACTTAATGGTAATTTTTCTGGTTAAAAACTTGGTCCTAAAATTCTGAGATTTGTGGATTTTTCTGTTGCAGAAGAGGCAATTTGACTACTATCACTAATGAAATAAAGGTGATGGGTATACCCATGTTCATTCAGAAAACACGCAAGAAAATGTAAGAGAAAGCTTTTTAAATTTATTTGAAAATCTGTTTGTTCTGTAATGGGATAAATTTTCTTAAATAAGTTCTTTACAAATATGTGCAATACTTTCTTTTCATGCATATTTAATAAGGAAAAAAATAATTTCCAATTTTGTTATGTCAATTTAAATATGCTTCTTGTGACAGAACAATGTTTCTTTGCTTGGGTTATACAGACTTGGTGGCATATATACAATATTTTTGTTGTCAAACCAACAAATTTTATATTAACTAATTTTTATAAAATTGGATAAAATTTTCCTTCCAAAATTTAATGCTAGGCCTCATCTGCCTGATTTTGTAAACTTTTAAGCAGAGGAGGAAAATTACAATTTTATTGGCGATTTAATTTTTAATATGTGGTGAATAGCTATTAAACCTGTATTAGTTTAAAACATATGATGGTCTTTCCAATACATCATTATCTCCCCAAAAGAGCAATTCATAAGTGGTACTAAAAGTAGAAGTGCTGCTTTATTTGGAAAGGGACTCCCAATCATGCAATATGCTCATTTACTTTTTATTGGCCAGCAAATATTCACAACTAGACTGTTGGGGTTTTTAGAACACAAATTAAATGAGTTTGAAGTGTTTGTGATTTGATCATATCACTCCTAATGAGCCTTAAGAGTGGCACTATACTGAGTTTTAGTTGGCTCTGCCAGTGATTCAGCTTCCAAAGCCACTGCCCTTTCTCTGCTCCCTGCCTGAAGCTGTGCAATCCAGAGTGACTGAGGTGCTGTGATTTACTCTGCACCCCCTGCACTATGCCAAGGAAAAGACTTCAGCAGGTTCCTGGGGTCCTACTGCTGCCTCTCTTACTCCTGTGCATGGTGGGAAGCAGAGTAAATTGCATCTGTGCATCCATCTAAACAAGCCTGTGAAAGTTAAACCCCTACAAGATGTGTGATGGAAATAATCACAACACATGTCCATGAATCTGCAAGCCCAGCACCACAATTGCTAACTCTGCAGTGTAACAATGCAGGACATGGGAAGAATTGTCTAAATACACAGTAAGCCATTTAGTTTGGTTAATTGTAGCAATTATACCAGCTCACTTGGAGCCCATGCTCTCAGCAGAAAGCCAAATGGAGTAAGTGGCAAACAGCCATTTGTGTACCAGAGACATTAAGTTATAAAATCCTCACTTGATTGTTTATAGAACTATGTCTTTTCATTACAGCAATGAATCCATTCCTCTTTATTCTGATAAAAGAGATAAAATACAAAATGAGAACAGATTCTTTTAAATCTGGGAATAAAAAAAACATGACACAACAAATTGCTGCAGTTCCCACGTAGTGATTTTTTAAAACAAACTCTGCCATCATTTTCACTTGGCTGCAAATTGCTGAGTGATCTGCTTCTGAGATGATTTCTCACATCTGGTATGGGCAGACTTTATTACAGGAGAGACAGAGATGACATTGCAAAGCTTTGTTCATGCAAAGTTAGGGAAATGGTGTCACTGATGAAAAGATCATTTACAAAGCTGTTTTAACACATGAAGGGTCCCCTGGCACCATTTATTTGACCTCAGTGACCTTAGTGCAGGACTTTGGTGAGATTTCTTCACTGGTATGAGTATGTCAAGATCAGGACATGGCCTAGAGTGAACTGCATGAATTCAGACCATGGCAGTGGAAGTCTTCACCTCTTCACTCCAAACTGAACTCAGCTGGAGATTTGCTTAATGCCAAAAAGCCTATATGGCACTTGGCTCAACCTGAAATACATACTCTAAACTTAGTGCTGACTCAGCATGAATCAAAGATTGCTTCTTCTTTCCTTTTTCACAAATGCACCTACTTTGACTGAGTTGCTGTTTTGTGATCCTTTTAAGAAGACTGAAAAATGTCTCTGAAACCAGCCATTTCCAGTGATTCTTACAAAAGCTAATTCCTGACCAGTACATTCATTAAAAGAAACTTTTTCTAACTCTGTGAGCTTGGCTCCTGTACTTACATTTTGCTCTAAATTCTTAGCATTGCATTCTCATGCAGTGGATTTTATACACCCATTAGTAAACTGTGTGCCTACTCTGAATCCTAGGGCAGAGAGAACAGATATGCAAGATTCAGGGCAAAAAGTACTCTTCAGCACACTTATAGGGTGATTTGCATGAGCCAGAGAAGTCAAATAGAACCTTGTGTACAGTTACAACAGACTTATACATATAGTTGCCATATTCATGGGGAGAGATTTACAAGAAATTGTGATGTAAGTGTCCAACTAATAGAAAGATCAAATCTCAACCACATGCAAGGCAGGGTAAAATAAAGTCAGCCAAGAAACTTTAAAGTGTAACCAAAAATCTCATTTCAAGGAATGGTTGGAATAAATTTAAAAATGTAACAGATTTTTCAATGTAACAAAATGCAACTTTCATAGAAAGAAAGATATGACCACTTTAAGTTGTCTCTATCTGTAGGTTTCAGCCTCTTATTTCAGATAAGTTTGGAAGCAATTGCTTCTGGCATGCTGCAGCTACAGGGATGCTAGCAGCTTTTCTGCACAAGATCTGTTCTGCTGTAAGAGTCCACATCCTTTTAACAAAGCATTGAGTTTGGGGTAGTTTTTTAACTGAGCTACACCTCACAAAAGCCTTTTTTAGCATGAAATAAGTGTGTACACTCAGCCACCTAGAGTGTAAGGGTGCTGCAAAACAGAATTTCATGGATGAGTGATTTCCTCAAGGTAAAAAAGCTGCTAGTTGAATGTCTAGAAGAGCCTGCAGAGACATAACACAGTGCTAAGGCAAAGACCATGCCTGTGTGCTACAAGTCTGCTCAGAGCAAGGCCTGGTCATAGTCCAGCACTCTTTTCCCCACCTCATGCACCAAAGAGCTCACAAAAGAGAGGAAAACCACGTGCATGGACTGGATGGAAGCCACACCACTTGGGGACCAGCACCTGGCACAGTGCAGCACAGTGCAGAGGTCAGCGCGGTACATCGAGGGTCTCAGGCTCTTTGTGCTCCTCCAAACTGCACTAATTGGGAGCTCCTGAACATTTTTAATGCCAGGTGTTCAAGGACTAAAAAATTGCCTCCTGGACTTGGTCAGATACAACTTGGTCTTCACAGCACAAAGTTAGCTCAGCTCCTGTCTCCCACCTAAACCTGCCAGGATACTCATAGCAGGTATTCTGCTGCCCATCTTACCTGAAAGAATTGGGTCCTCTGTGGTGCTATCAGATGGGGCTTTGCACTGGAATATTCATGAGGGCTTTTCCAGCAGTAAATTGGTGTCCGAGACCAAAGGGAGAGCCAGATACAGTGATCTCTTCAGCTAGCAATGATTCATATCTTTAGCTGCTATCTCTCAGGGGAAGGATATAGGGCTGCACTCTGGTGAGGAGAAGGGCAATTCTCCCTGCCTCATATTTTGAACTGTTCTTCCTCCTTGTGGAAAATGTAAATGTGGACATACTAATGCAGACATGTGCAGTGTAGACATAGTTCTAGTATTTTGACATGTTCAGCCCCTTTAGTGTTGAGGACTCTGAAATTGTTGAGCATATCCAGTGCCATTGCCTACACCCAGCCAGAGTAATGTCTGCAGTAAACATCTGGGGCAGAAGCAAAATCATTTTGCTCACCTTCCAACCTGACCAAAAGCTGTATGAACATGGTTAGCACTGTGACAAAGCCTGGATCTCTACATGCTGCCTTGAACCAGGTCTATTCATGCACTGGGTGCTGCTCTGGCCACATTCACATGGCTTTTCTTTGGAACTCAGGCAGACTTTGTATGGACACCAGAGCTACTCTTGTAGTTTGCCTGTAGTTTCTTGAGCCTAAGTGTCATACACTTTGAGATTCAGTTCCTTTGCCAAACAAAGATCAGTTTGAACTGAGCAAAGTGCAAACAGGCTCTGTGCTATTTAGCAAAGCATGTGGTGCAGACATGATTTCATGGGCAGTACATTTGAAACACAGCTGTGTGCAAATTGCCCAGGTTATGGTGAATGCAAGACACTCAGTGTCCACAGCACACTATAATAAATACTCTATGTGAATGTGGTTTGGCTTGATCATAGTAAAAATCTCATGCTTGGGAGCAAATTTACAGTTTCAAATGCATTTATATACATATATATATATGTGTGTGTGTGTGTATATGTGTGTGTGTGTGTGTGTGTGTGTGTGTGTGTATGTGTGTGTGTTTGTGTATACACGTGACAGTGAGTCCTGAGATTCTATTAGGATTCAATTTACAATTCATTTCATCCTAAGCGTAAAACAAAAGTAGGATCAGAACATTGTCATCAAGGAGAACCAAGTGGTAACTGCAAAAAAGAAAATTATATTATTGGGAAATGCATTCTAATCATTAATAGAAACAGCCTTGTGATTTAGTGTGCCAGCACTTTAAGAAAAAGTTATGGAGAAAATATGTCTAATGCTATATTTCATATCTTAAATATTTTGATAAAAGAATAGAGCAGGGATAATTGTGTAAAATACAAAAGGATTTTTCACATTTACTTATCAAGGAAAAAATCATATAGAAAAATGGCAAAGGGATCAATTAAACCTTTGTTTCATGGAATGTAATGTTGGTTGTATTTGTTTCACTATCAGTTATCACTATCAGTAGTTTATGAAGGAAATGACCTGCAATAATTTTGATGGTTTACTTTGACTGAAGAACACTAACTGGGTTTGTTATCCAACACATGCAGTTTCCTGATGCAAGCTCTCAGAAGGAAAGACTTGCTCTTGCACAAATTACATACTAAGATAAATTTCAACTGCATATACTTGAAAACAATACTCCTGTCAATTTAAATGTACCATACATATGCAGTAATTATTTCTAAAATTCTACCTGCTGATTTTTTTTAATATATTCTGCATTATTATATGTCAATCCCTGTCTGTTTCTCAGACAATATTTGATGAGAATTAACTTTAAATTTTATGCAGCTGGGGAAAAGACTACTAGCCATTGGAGGCACTTGCTTCTTAGGAGTTCAGATATACGTCTGGAGCTCTTCACCTGTGCCACCATCCAACATTAAGGGCAATGGCTGAAAAAAGTAGGTTTCCAAGGAGATCTGTTAAATAAATGTCAGAAAGATCCAGAATTATCATGACTGGGTAAGACAATGGCAGTAACTACAGAGGAAAAGTTCAAAAGTAGTCACTAATGACTTTCATAATCTTTCCCTGAATTTCCACTTTGGGACACACATTGTTCTCCTGTCAGCCAGCATCCACATGTGCTGGGATCACTCCTGGCACCAGCCCTGTGGAATTCACTCTAGCTGAAAGTGAGGACAAAGCAGGCAGCTTGTTTCCAGCTCCAGTTCTCCCTGGGCTATTGGGCTGGCCCATGGGACGTATTTCACTGAGAACACTTTAGCTATTGGTGAGATTGCCACATCAGTCTGGGCAGGATTTAGCCTTTAGATAGCACTGCATGGACAATGAAAAACCTTCCTTTGTCAGCAGAGAGGGCAGCTGCCACTATTTATAGTCACAAAGTGCCAGCATATTGTCATGTATTTGTGGCTGCTATCGATTCCTCCTTTTTTATTTTATTGGAACAGCTCGGAACTTGTCGAGTTGCACCTAGGTTGATTTGCAGCTAATTAATTCAACAGACATTTTTAATCTTGCAAATCTGTGGCTTGTAATACAGTAATCAAGGTCCTGTGAGCAAACATTAATCAGTTCAGGAGAAGGAGTGGGGAAGAAAAAAAAAAAAAGCCATTGTTAGCTGTTTTCAATGAGGTGCCCACACTGGAAAGAAAGATCTAGAAGAAATGCAACATTAGTAAGTTTATCCTAGCTAAGCTTTCATCATTCATCTTGCAAAACATTTATCTATTTGATTTGCTTCATATATGCAATGGGTTGTATTTTAAAGAGGATTGCTAGGGTTGAGACAGCTTTACTTACCAT
Source organism: Erithacus rubecula (assembly GCF_903797595.1). Lineage (NCBI taxonomy): Eukaryota > Metazoa > Chordata > Aves > Passeriformes > Muscicapidae > Erithacus > Erithacus rubecula. Next base: position 110,360,596 of record NC_136689.1, read on the forward strand.
CAATATGAAACTGTCCAAATTTCCTTCTGGTCATTTATTCATCTTATCAGCCAAAATGTCATTCTATCCAGCAGCAATTTCAATTTCAACAATTTCATCCTTGAGATGACTGTACTGACTGTGCAACTGTTTATCCTGAAGAAACTACTGTAACAAAAATGTACTGAATTTAGCAACAGCACTAAGAACTGGGTGTAAGAATGAAGGAAATATTGTTTTTCATTGCTTTTAATACACAGGTAGATGTTAGCTACTTTGACATGAAGCAGAAGGTAAAATTTTAAAAAAATAATGCTGCTTCCAGAGATATCTGAATAATGGAAGTGCTGCTATTAGCAAAGCACTTCGTTTTTTTCATCATCAGAAGCAATGTAGGTTAGTACACTCACAGTTTTATAAAAATCAGCAAGAATGAGTGGGAGGTTTAGGATTTAACTTAACTCTGTAGGAACGCAATTACAGCAACATGGGACTCAGGAAGTGCTCTGGTTTGGGACCCTCCTGATACAGAATTTTCAGGTGGGATGGTGTCAGAGCCCCCTCCAGTCAGGCTGCACAGGAGAGTAATCTGTACACACATTTTATTGTGGAAGCACCTCCTCTGGTGACCTTAGCAAGGATGCCAGAGATCAAAAAACACAAAAGCAAAAGGATGATTCTTTTGGTCAAGATTAAGAGATGTTTGTGAAACACTGTGGAAAAGTTGCCCCTGCTGTTTCAGTGGACAAAAGGAGGAGCAGAGTCTTTTAACAGCTAAAAAGCCCCCAAAACTCAATAAACAAATCTTGATGCCAAAATACTATCTATGGTGCAATTACTCTCTCCTCGGGGAAAGACGTTGAGTGAGAAAATTCTTTTTGTGTTACAAACAAACACACAGGGAGACAGTGAAAGATACTTCTTAGATATAACTTTGTTGCCACTGACAGGAGTTGTTTATTAGCAATAAGATACAAAAGTGTCTCAAATTAAGCCTGGGAGACAAGGATTTTGTATGGCAGTAATGCCAGGGACTGTTAGATTTAGAAATGATAGATCTTTGTAATAGATTATGGGTCAGAGAACCTTTATTGCCTTCTTTATGGAGGATAAACCTCAGATGGCTTCCATAAGAAATATAAGGCTTAGAATAGGCTCAAGAGATGGTCTTTTCTTTATATGAAGAATTATAGGCTTGGTGTTGCTCAACTGGTTGTGCATTTTCTCATGCCCTCAATTTCTCACGCAGTACATCCATGAAGAAATAGTGGATTTGCAGGTGCTTGTTCCTGTATTGCTAATAGTCCTCACATCTACTTCATATACAGCTGAGGAACACACACAGGGGACAGTGCAAAGGCATAGAGCAGGGGAAAAAAAGAGAAAACAGAGATCAGTAGACGTGTTAGAAGCTCTATAATTAGGAAATAACCATGAAGCTTTAGAGAAGGTGAGCCTTCATAACATTTGTTCATGCTCAGGTATTCTATCACTCAGCTCCTCATGGAAATTACTGCTGAAAAACTTCCAGTTATATTAGATGTTATCATCAATTCTTGCTTGTTTAGTAGCAGAAACAGTCTCACCCTGTTTTTAGCAGAAAACACTGTGGAATTATCCGTAACCTCATGCATGATCTGTAAGTGTAGCATATCACAATAGGTCTCTTTTTTCATAGAAAGATTTACTCAGAAATGTTGTCAAAGTTTACTAAATACTGCTCTGATGTTTTTCCTTGCTTCCATTTTTCTCATGTGCATATGAGCCTCTTATGCAAACCTCACCAAGGAGAAAGGCAACTCTCAGGTTATCTAAGAAACTTCCTTTTCTCACGTCATTGTACAAGATTCAAAAATTCCTTTGCACAACACCTGGCTATGGGATAACTTCTACTGCTAAGATGGAAAACCGAGTTAAAAATGCAAACACTGAAGTAATTTTCTCAATTGCAAAGCAGGAATTTTATTAAAGACAGCTGTCGCATCTTGATTTTACTTCAGGTCAGCTGATTTTACTTCATCATTCCACAGCCTTGGTATATGCCCATAGCAACCTAAAAATTGGTGTATTTTGTTTCTGAGGTAGTTTCTGACTCACAGAACAGCCTGTAATAGGGATCATGTTGGATTAGCAAACAAGGATCTGCCATTCCTCTGCAGTTCTTTAACAGGACTGCACTTCCTTTAAATCAATTCCCATTGATTCTCAAGGGCAGAAACTGTCCCCTGTGTAATTTGTTCTGCTTGAGGGAACAGATATTTTGCTGTCTGTACTCTGAGTTCTGTATTATTAACAAGCTAATGTTTATCCTAACAAATGAGAATCACTGTATTTTCCTGCAGGTTCCATTCTGTGTATAAGATATCTCAACAGGGGCAGCCTCCTCTGTTGTTCTTCCCATGCTTGCTCACCTGCCTCTTTAATCAAATGTTAACTTAACAATTGTTATTCCACATGCTGCAGAGCCAGACAAAACCCAGTTGGACTTCTGGATTTGACCTGTGGCATTTTCAAATGGGAGATTCATCTTCTCACTGTAAGCTGAGTGCATTTGAAATGGTACCCTCTGGGACACAATAAGTGCAGTTCATTATCATATTGGTTTTGTAGCAATTTACCAGAGCACAGCTGTGCTTTGAAACTTTGTGCAGCTCTCTGTAATCTTCATGCATTTAAAGGGGAAAGAAAAAAAAAAAAAAAGGAAAAGGAAAAAAAAGAAGAAAAGAAAAGAAAAGAAAAGAAAAGAAAAGAAAAGAAAAGAAAAGAAAAGAAAAGAAAAGAAAGAAAAGAAAAGAAAAGAAAAGAAAAGAAAAGAAAAGAAAAGAAAAGAAAAGAAAAGAAAAGAAAAGAAAAGAAAAGCTCAACTTCTTATTGTTCTTCCTCAACATTCATTGTTCTCTTTGCAATGTGCAAGAAGCATGTCAGTTAATTCACATCAGATATTTCAGATGTATTCCTACAAAATCTATTAATTAACCCAGTAATAATTAAAAAGAGGGTATTCTCCATTCATTACAGCAAAATTTATATTCAAATAAGGCTAATTTGTATGATTTTCCATCCTCCATTTCTTGAAATACAGAACTCCAGGTCTGTTTTCAGGTTGACTGGTGGATTTGATTTGATTTGGGGAAACGTGCAAAAGTGTTTCTAGGCTATTAGTAAAACAAGGGAGCCTTCCAAAGCAATTCCACATGAGGCAAATGATCCTAAAAGACAGACTTGATAACAGCTGTGCTTACAAAATCATCTTCAATAACCTACAGCTAAGCAAAAAAAAACCCAAAAAAAACAAAAAACCAAACCCAAAACCAACCAAAAGGCAGTCTTAGAAGACTGATGAAGAAATGCACATGTCAATAAGACACACTTGCACCAATGCTCTGGACAGAAGCATTTATTATATTGGGATTTGCTTTGATTATAGAAAGTTTATAATCAGAAAGGGCTCCCCTGGAGGTCCACCATAGCAAATTAATTACCTTCTCTTGGCTTTAGTGGAGTCCAATAAGCCCCAGGAGAGGACACATGGGTATTTAGATTTTAAATTTCACAACACCAATCTAAGTAAAATTTCTTTTTTAAGGAATCTCTTTAGTAGCTACTTTACAATGGAATAGAATTTCAAGAGAAATTTTCAGTTTTTGTGCACCCAGTACTGATTTGGCTAAGTTATTGAATGTCTGAGGAAGAAATATCAAGCTTTGTATTAAAAAAAAATAGGCTCCTGGAAATAATACTAAAGCATTTATAGGTCTTCCAATTCTGTTAATCACTGAATGAGGCCAAGATACCTCACTGGATTCCAGGATAAATTAAAATGTTTAGTTTTTTGAATATATTAATTATATTTTAATTTTTTCTATGAAATAAAAAGTGTCACTTGAGCTGTATATTTCAACTTGAGTTTAAAGACATATATATATATATCTTTCTGTGAAGTCCAAGTCACTGAGCCCCAGGGAAAAACTTGGACAAGCTGGGGAAGTGAAATTTAATCCTAAGCTCAGGCAAGAGTCCTATTTTTCTGCCCAGCCTGCTATCCAGCCCTCCATGATACTTGCCTGTCACTCTTCACCACTGAAATCTCTGAGATGGATCTAGCATTTGGATCTTGATAAATTGAATCTCATTTAGTGCTGGGTCATACAGCAATTGGACAGAGGCAGCTCAGTGGCACAGGGATAGGGATGGCAGGGACAGGCAGATTCTCTTCCCTGCCAGTTCCTCCAGTGGCACAACTGAACAGGTGATGGCAAGGAGGACTGCTTCTTCTTGGGGAAAAGGTTGGTTTGGGTATAGAGACCTGGAAATATTTCCAGAGACCTGGAAATAGAATTTGCATTTTGAAAGGAAATGTGGCAAATAAGTTATGACATGGTGAAAAGGATGTCTACATATGTCAAGTACTCACAATGCCAACACACTGAAACACCAAGCTGTATTCTCTAGGCTGTAGAGGATTGTCTTTTCTGTTGTTACACATGCAAAAAAAATATTTTTACATCCATTGCAAAAGTGTGCCTTTTAGCACTTTTGTATTTTATTAAATGAGACCTGAAAAAATATCTCTCCCCTCTTTAAAATCAGAGCATCTTTTTCTGTTTAGGTTTACATTAAACTATAAAATCTTGACTTGTCTGAGAAACTCCCTCTCATGCTCAAAATATCTGAGCAACTGAGCAGGAATTCATGACAAACATTTTGGGAAAAGTTGCAGTATCCTGTCGCATCAAGAAATCTCACAGTCCAGTCTTCTAGTTTTCCATCTAGTTCTAGCAGAAAAAATTAAAAGGCTATAATGTGCAGGATGTCCAAGAGTAATTGGCCATTACTATCTCTGCCACCTTAGTGCATACATTTATCTCTCTGAACATTAGTGACTCCTCTTTTTGGATTACCGGAGATTAAATTGGCCAAAATCACACATCAGTTTTGAAAATCATATTTACAATACAGTGAGCATAGAAGGATAAAACTAAAGAGGAAAAAGAAAAAAAAAAAAAAAAAAAAAAAAAAGGGAAAAAAGGGAGGGGAAAAGGCTTCAGAATTTCCTTGTTTAATAGAAAATAAAAATAAAAGATGGTATATGCTCATATGCACACACTTCAGAGGTACAAATCCTACTTTTTCACAGGCCAATTAAAAAAAAAAAAAAAAAAAAAAGGAAAACCACTCACACCAGAACTAATTCAGTTTGTGATGCTCCCTGCTGTGATGCTCTTCAAGCCAGGTGCAGAATTCGTGGTAGTAAATTGCACATACCCATGTTGTGGCCATCAGCAGAGGGATCTAACAGCAGGGCACAGAACAGCCAGCACATTGCACACTCAGTAATGTGATGGTTTTAGGTTGTTGTTATCAAAGACAGGAAAACACATCTCCAAACTGATCTGTCTCCTACACGTAGGTGCTTTTTTTGTGAATTTCATTCCCAGAGCTTGAAGACTTTCCCTGCACCTACACGCTCCATTTGGGCATTTTGTTAAAAAATCTGCCTGCTTGCCTTTCTAGACAGGAATGGAAGGGAAAGCTGGGGCTACCTCTGTGTCAGGGGCTGTTGGTAGAGCTCTGGGACCATGATGGGAGCTGAAATCCCAATTCATCCTCAGTGGACTCAAGCAAACACTTCCTTGGAGGCTGTCCTGTGTGCCAGGGTGGTGACACTGTCCCTCTCTGCAGAGAGTAAAGGTCCCTGTGAGAGATGAACTGCAATGGTGCTGGGCACAGGCAGGGAGGGCCATGAGGAGCTGTGGCTGGCTCCAGAGTGGAAGCTGATGCTCTCTTTGGTGCATAGGGTGACTCCTGGGTTAGGTGTGTACACAGCAGCCCTGCAGGAACATCCCGTGTGGGATCCACATCACATGGGCACATCCCACATGGATCCAGGCATGGGTACATCCCAGACAGGCTCCCAGCACGTCTGTCCCAGCAGGATAGAGGCACAGCAGGATCCCTGGCCCTGTCACTCTCAGGTGAGCTCGTGGAGAATGGTGTGTGGAAGTTCACCCCAGGTGAGGTGTGGTGCTTCCAGGCACACGTGCTGGCGTATCTTCAGGCACTTGCAGTGTTTCTGCCTTCAGGAGGTTCAGTCCCAGAGGTCAGCCAGATCTCATGTGATGTCTGATAAAAAGTAAATGACTTCCGAATACTATACAAAGCCTGTAAAAAAATGCACATGCAAATAGACTCAAATACTTGAAATTCAAATTCCAATAGTATATTCTGTTTTCATTCGTATGTTATTACTACTTTGTTTTTCAGAAGACATAAATTTTCCTGCTTTAAGTTGTTGTCTGATATAAAATTAATTCCAAATGAGTGGGCTTTTACTGTATATGTCCTTGTTTTAGTTTTTCAGTTATTTTTCATAAATACATTTTACATCTAACTACCTCAGCTGCCTTTTGTTTTGTTTTGGCGCATATGAAGTCATGCACTTTCTATATTTGGGGATTTGGGGGGAGGAATTATTTTGATTTTGAATAACCAGGTTCAAAGCCATGTTGATCAATTTATAGAGGAGATCAGTTTAAGAAGACATAATTATTGACAGTTGCAGAACATACATATTTTTAGGTTGTGTTGGGCTATAGTTTAACAAAAAAACACCATAAGCTGCTTATTAATTTGCCTTAAAAATGTATGCTCTTTCCTATTCAAGTTGTGTTATTTAACTCTTCTCTTGCACACAATTTATGTGACAAAGACTAACATAACAGTTGGCAGATAAACAGCAAATTGAACAGAGTGGACCAATAGTTTCTCAGTTGTCTGTTGTAAACTGTTGCATTATACACTGATTGTGCTAAAAGAATTGTTACTGTGCTTATACTCCTTAGTCACCACTGCAGAAATAAAGTGATGAAAGATCACATTTGTGTTTATGGAACAGTGTAGATAACCCCTCTCCCCCCCTCAGTACAAGCACAGTGACTAGAGGTGAATGATAATCATTGCAGAACTTGTGCTTTGACTTGTAAACATTGTAAAAATGTATTTGGTATTTTATTTGAAATGAAGAATCAAAATAGTTATTAAAAAAAATTAAAAATAAAAATAAATCTTCCTGTAAATATATATATTCTGAATCCATGTATACAAACATTCCTTTAGAGTTCAGATTGTGAAGAGTGTCTTTATTGGCTAGAGACCACTGCCTCCCGTGGCAGAGGTTACATGTGCTATAGTAAAGAACACAGTGTGTGAAGTATTTGATGTACTGCAGTACCATAGTTATTTTGGTCTGTTAAGTAAGTTGCAATTTGTGATGAAATGAAGTTGAAAGTAGTGCTTCATACTAACAAATTTCCTTGGTTACAACTTGATTTTTCTTGTAAAACTTAAAAGGGAAACTTGAAAATTTTATATATTTGGATTTTGTAGATTTTTTTTATTTTATTGCAACACAAGGTACCAAAATCATTAAATAAAGTACACTGTGGTCATTTTACCCTGTCTCTTGAGTCCTTTTTAAAGCTTTCTTATCCTAGTGGATCAGAAAAAGGATGCTAACTTTTGAGCTTCTAAAATTATTAGACAAAAGTTAGTCCAGCTTGGACACTGGTTTGAAACAGATGATTTCTAGAAATCTTCTCCACCAGTAATTATTTTATGCTTCTAGGCAGTATTACCACAGGAGGTCCCATCCCTGAACCTGGGAGTGATGCAAGTGGCTCCCCAGTTACCCCTGGGACTGGGAGAAAACTTTACCTGGGGCTTGGAAAACCTTACAGGTGGTTGTCCCAGCAGGGACACCCAGGAAATCACAAGATACCCCAGCAGGCATCTCACCCAGAGCAGCAGGAGAGGGTGCTCTTGCCACCATGGATGAGGCTCTTTGTGTCTCCAAAGACCTCAAATACAGCTGCCCTTGCCCAGGGAACAGGCCAGCAGAAACCCAGGATTTTCCCATCACCTGAGAAGGGCCCCAGTCACAGGAGGCAGAATAAGATGCTTTATTGTTTTTTAAATCCCCCTCAGACCCCAGAAAGGATCACCATTCAGTGACACTCACTGAGCAGTGGAGAAGGGAGAGCTGAGTCTCACTCCAGCCTTGTCTGGACCCCAGTAATTGGGAAAAACTCCAGGAAAGATGCAGGTGGTTCTACCTCTGCTCCTGGGTAGCTACTTAAATCACTGAACAATTACACAAGTTGTTGCTGTTTTTGGCAGCACCTCCAGTATCCTTGATAGCCCTCCTGGACTTCATTGCCACATTTGTGTGTGCAATGCTACCTCAAGCAGCAGCCAAAGTTTGTGCAAGAGAGGCAAGCTCCTGGATCCCACAGCCTTTCTGTCCCACAGCCATGCTCCCACTCCTCCCTGGCCTTCCTCAGGTGATCAAGAAATGGAGATGAGGGGGAAGCAACCCACAAAACAATTAAATAGCTGTCATGAGTTCAAAGAGATGAAAGAATACTTGAGTATAGATCTTGGGTAAGTGAATTTGCCAGTAGGGATGATATAATAGATGATATCTGTCTATCTGATAGATTCCCAGAGGGTTTGTTTCTCACGTGTGTTTGTCGTGTGGCTAAGGGTTTGAAGGAAGTAGTTTATTGTTTTAACTTGGAAAAGCATAATGAAGGGAACAGCAGCCTAGCATCACCACTGTGATTGTTTCAAGTGAGTCCTAAATCCTCAGTCCCTGTAACCCCACCAAAGGCTCCAAAACCAGTAGGCAAGCAGTAGAAACATACTTTAATTTTTATTTTTTTTTTCCCATAGCATGGTTTCCTACTTCTCTTCCCGAATGCAGGCTGCATGGGACACATTAACTAGGTGGGCTGCTGCCACAGTGGGGAGTATTAGCTTGGGGTAAGAGGGATTTATTTTGCAAGGTTTTATGCAAATTATTTACCTCTAGGGAAAAAGCTTTCTTCTGGGGACTTTTGATGAAAACCTACATGAAAGAACCAGAGCAGCTTCTTTTAAGGCTGAACAAAGGTAGCAGACAGTTTAATTAGATTCTTTGCAACAGAGGGAGAGAAAAAATTTGCAAGTGGCTTGAAAAGTGCTTATTCAGAGAACTTCTTGTTTCTCCCACCTTCACAGAATTGACATGTCTATAGGTTCAGGAGAAAAAAAAGAAAATCTGAAAAAATAGAGGGATTTGGTAATAAAAGCCCTAGGTGTCTTGGCAGAATTATTCAAGCAGGGTTTTTCTCCTACTTTACTTAATTTGGGAGCTAGTAATTTGGCTGAGCTTAATACTGTGCTAATAATGCACCTAGAGACCTGTGTGCATAGGAAGGAGCAGTGTGTTCCTACTATAGCAGTGGGAAGCTTGGAAATGTCTACTAGAGAGAGAAGGTTTTCATTTTCCTCCTGAATGTTGCACAGGTATAAGCGTTCAGTGATTTCTGAAGCAAAGCTGGAAAGCAGAAAGGTAAATACTGATGTAGAGTACTTTTGATGTGGGAGTATTTCAGACCCTTGGCCAAGCAGAAAACTGCAGGTGTCCCTGCAGGTGATGTGAAGATGGGTTGAAACTTACTCTCAGGCATGGTTTTGGGCTATGCAAACTCCCAAGTTCACTACTCTCTGCAGCATGTTTTCCACACAATAATGCATTTTTTAACTACTTTACATTAGCACTATTCTCAGGTGCTCACATGCACTCCGTTCCAGTGGGAAGAGAGCTCAGTTTGCTGACAAAATCCCAGGAGGGTGCAGAGCCAGACTGGCTTTCCCTGCCTTTGCTGCCACCTAGCACAGAGGGCTGAATGTGTCCTGGGCTCCAGGGGCTGCTCTTCAGCTCTGGGCTTCAGCCAAGGCACAAGGATTTCTCAGCCACAAGGGGCTACACAAAAAAATTGATGCTCACACTTGTTATGTCCTTCAGCAACCAGGTAATTCTTTTTAAATCGATTCTTGTTAAGTGTTGTGAGTACAATCTTTGCTGCCATGATAACACCCAAGGTATGTGTGCTGCTTCCCAGTGCTGTGTGACTGCTGCATGTGCTCACAGGACTTACTTTGTCAACCAAGTAGACCAGTTTGTAGAAGTCAAGATCACTGAGAAGGTCCCAAAACATGGAAAGATAAGCTTAAGCACATTACTTTTATAAATAATTAGAACTGAGCTCATGGTTTGTTACAGGTATTGTGGTCTCCTGCAGGTCATCACCAAACTATTTCATAGTTTGTTACAGATATTGTGGTCTCCTGCAGGTCATCACCAAACTATTTCATAGTTTTAAGCATGTTAATCTTGTACTAATTTTAAATTTCTTATGTCTGTAAAGACAGTAAGGAATCCAAATTTAGAATTTCATCAGTTCATTAAACACCATCAATCATTTCGATATGGACATAACTTCATTTAAACATCCATGACTAGTGGGGCTCTAGCTGCTGCCAGTAGCTCCTCTGTGTCTTCACCAGCATTGACCCTACTTTATTCCTCTGTTAGCACTGTGCACTCTTCCAACAGGCCAGTGGATGCATCACTACAGTGGAATGAATGTCATTTCTCTTCCCCAGGTGTAGTTTCTCACTCTTGTACTGAGACAAGAGGAGCCATAGCCAGCCTCAGCTCAGGCACCCTCTGCAAACCAGTTATTTCACAACTTGTAGTTAAATGAAAGTAACACCTGGAGCCTCCTTCAGACTGAGTGAGCAGCATCACACAACTCTATTTCACATTTATCCCTCCTGATCTTTTTTTCTTGTCTGATGATTTTGTAACACTTCCAAGATTGTCCCTTTAAGGCATTTTCCTTTTGTACGCAATTCTTCATTTATTTTAAATGCCCATTTGTCTCTGATATTTGTTTTTGTGTTTTCCTTTGGGGATTTGCTTTGCTTTGGGCTCTGCTTGCCATCTGTTATGTTTGAGACTACATTTCAAGTGCTGTCACCTCTCTGTGCTGACTTTGATTCCAGCTGACTGTGTTGGTGCAGCATTTGTGAGGAGCTCTGTGCTTACATTACAGGTAACATTTTGTGATGTTTTGTCAGAGGTTTGATGTCCTGAGGGATGTTCTAACAACATCCTAATAAAAACAGGAAAATTAACTCATCTCTCAACTTCCTTGCTTGTTAGTATTTTGTTAGGTACCCTGTGCCATTTTATGCCTACAGTTTCACCCCAGGATCTGTTGTGCTGACTTGGAATTTCTGTGACTTTTATATGTGCCTATGTTTTAAAATCTAGAAAAACCCAACCCAAAATAAGAAGACCCTTCTTTAGCTGTTCCATAATGTCCTAGGGCATTCACCATTTCCCAAGAACATAAATAACTGCCATGTGCTTGAACTCTGCTTTACCATAAATCACGTGGCATGTCTTAATGACCTCCTTTAATGACAGCTCCAAATATCTTGCCCTGTGAGCAGCATACACAGTGCAGGGTGTGCTGTAAAGCAAAAATGAGGCAGAAATGGGCTGCTTTGCCCCCTATTAGAAACAGTGGTGCTCACACAGAGGTTACAGCTCTCCCCTCTCTGCCCCAGCTGATGGCAGGCAGGGCATTACAGGCTATGAAGAATAATTATGCCTCATGGTTATAGCTTTCTTTGAAGTGGCATCAAATCCTATGTGTGACTTGTAATTAATCATGAATCAAGTTTAGCCTTCAGATGGGCTTTTGTTTATATGCTGACCCATCTCCTGTTGAAAGTTATAATTATCTAACTTTATTCTATTTATATAATTATCAGCTTTTTATATTTGGTCCCATCCCAAACTGTTAATTTGTGCTGATAAGACATGAGATTTCAGTGATTCAACACCCTAATGGGACAGGATTTCATTATAGTGGTGTATTATCTAGCACATAAAATTATTTTACCTTGCCTGTAGAGCACCTCTGTGAGGCTTTGTTGCAGAAAGAATTTCAGGGTGAAACTTCTGTCTTTGATATCCTTGTATGGATGTCTAGAATCAGACATCTTCAGAAAATCCACAGTTAAATGGGAAACGTTCTCGGGAATTTGGGGATCCAAAGAATGTTGTCCTTGGAATTCACTCTCAGTGCTCAGTTGAATGTCTGACACATCATGATGGTGTGACTTTAGTATGTGGGCTGGGGAGCAGGGAATGGAAAGGACCATTTCTGCCCCTGGCTGACCCTGTCTCCAGCCCCTACAGGAGGTCAGCTCCAGCTCCTGCCCATTTTAAAGGCTCTCGTGCCTCCTGCTCAGCACAGGACCATTGCTGCTTTGTCTGGATTCATCTCACCTACCACAGCACTGCCCTGTGGAATTGCACAAGGGCAAGCTGGACATAGCACTCCTCACCAGTGCATGGTTAGGATGGTGCCATGGCCAGTGGTCTGATCCAGCATCTCCTCCCTCAGCAGTGACTGAAAGTTACTGCACTGTGCTTCCAATCAGGTAGTGCATGCAAGTAGGACATGAGAAACCTCAATTTTAAATTTAACTTTTTCAACATTGTTTTGAATAAAGATCTCCTAAAACCTTTTCTTTAATTAACTTTTCTTGCATAGATAATTCATTTTTACCAGCAGTCTGTGCTACAGGATGCTTCTGACTGTGAGCAGAGATAATATACTCTGTTTTTATTTCTGCCTCAAGCAGAATTAAAATAGGAAGTGAAGTTTTGGTTGCACTTTTATCCTTTGGAGTAGTTTTTCTTGTGTGCACACGTGCAACCTCTTTTGAGATTATAGCTCTTATATTTCCTAAAGGAAGACTCGGAAAAAAACAGGGCAGCCTTTGAGAAAAACAAAAAATCTTGGAAGAACATAAAAGCCTTGTGTTCATTACAGTTTGCCTTGAAGACTTTATGTGACATTTCTCTGAAACCTGAGTTATCAGAAGCAGTCATTTGCTCTGCTTTATCTACTACCTCGATTCAAAGGAAGTACTAAAGCTGTGCCATTTGAATTCAGACAGGAAGACAGGCCCAGGGGAGATGCTCTGCCTCTTGTGAAGGCAGCTGGGGGGAAGAAAGCAGAGAAGCTTCTAGGCTCAGGATCTCTCTGTTATTTATCTTTAACTGCCTGGGACAAGTACACAAACCCTCTGTGGCTGTGTGTCAAGGCATGAGTGCACAGATCTGTGCAGCAGGAGTAAGCAGAGCCAGCAAGGACATACAGCCAGTGAGGCATGGAAGGGAGGGTGAGTAATGGAGCTGGGCACCGTGTCCTGCACCTTGCCATGGCTGAGCTTTTATCTGTGGCAGGGCAGCACTCCTTGTTCTGGCACTTTCCAGGTCCCACATGTCTGGTTTGTAAGCAGAGGCTGCAAAGAGAATTTTTTCATACTGGCTTTTTCAGTCACACCAGGCTGTGAGAGCGACCCTGTGTGCCAGCTCACACTGCTGCTGGCTCGGATGGTGCACGGTGCCAGGCTGAGCTCCTCCTGCAAGCTGTCAGGACATGGATGCAGCATCTGGTGTGAGTGCTCAGAGGTGCTCAGAGAGTGTTCAAAGAAATAATCTCTGTTTCAGCAACGTGGGTTTTCACTTGTGCCAAGGCAGCAATGCTTTTAGATTCCCCATGCCCTTATTGTTCCTGACATCAGAACAGCAAACAGCAAACTTACTTGCAGGCAATATGCTTGGGGAGAAAGAACAAAGAAACAGAGGCCAAAGTGTAGCAAACCTTTCCACACTGCAAGCTTCCCTGTTCACAGATCCTTCCTTCCCTTGCCCTCAGATGCCATCAAATGTTGCAACGTTTGGGGTTTTCCCCTGTATGTGTTAGGCATTTGTAAGTGAACTGAGCAGACTTACCTTCATGAGGTGGACAGGCTTGCAGGCTGGTCAGGGGAAACATCTTAAGGAATTGGAGATATAAAAAAAAATTCCATTTCTCTTGAAAAGGGGAATAACCGCACTATCTAAGTCATGTTGAGATATCACAGAATATCCTGAGTTGGAAGGGACACACAAGGATCATCTCCAACTCCCTGCCCTGCACAGAACCATCCCAGGAGTCACACCATGTGCCTGAGAGCATTGTCCAAATGCTTTATGAGCTCTGTCAAGCACCCTCTGAGTGAAGAATAATAATCTTTTCCTAATATCCAACCTGAACCTCCTGTGACACAGCATCAGACCATTCCCTGTCCCTGGTCACCAGAAAGATGAGATTGATCCCTGGCCCTTTGCTTCCCTTCAGGAATTTGTAGACTGCAATGAGGTCACCCCTCAGTCTCTGCCTTTCTAGGCTGAACAAACCGAGTGACCTCAGCTATTTCTCATACATCTTATATTTGACAGCTTTCCTAACTTAAGACAATCTGCCTTGCTGAGTAATGTCTGTGCTAGTGGCAGCTAAAGTTGGTGATTTTATAGTAGGATGGTTGCAATGGAGTAGCACTGCTCACTAAACAAAAATTTATGTAAAGAAGGAGTGGGAAAAAACAGCCCAGCAACCTGTACAGGGTCAAATATTTTCATTCCAGATTCATTTGAAATAAACCTTCCATTTTTCTGCTAAAATGTAAGGTAAACCCAGCACACACACTGAGCAGTATGGGATGCCAGGAAGGGGAATTTGGGTCACGGGCATATGAATTACCTGGAACCAGTGATGTTTTCTTCATTTGACTTACTAATTTATTTCATGCAGCTGCCAACACTTGCTGCACCTCTTAAAATTGACTTTGCCCCACCCAGCAGTGGCACATTTATATTTGGCTGAATCACCACCACCTTCTCCAACACATCCTGCCTGTGCTCAGCCAAACATCTTTTCCTCTCTCCAGTTACAAAACAGTAGCTGCTCCCAGTGGTTGAGTATTAAATCTGATTAAATTTGATGGAAGCAGGCCCTCATTCTGTCCCAAAAGAGCTGATACTACAGACTCACGTGTTTTCCTTTGACTGCCTGTCCCTGCTGCTGTCTCTTGCCTGGCACGCTGCCTGGAAAGGAGGAGGGACTGTTGAAACAGGACAGCTTGCCAAAGAAATCAAGCTTCCCCAGAAGAAAAGCCCCAGTAGCAAAATTTCAGTCTTTTCTGGGAAGCCCCCTTTCTACAGGTGAAATACGCTTTTAGATTTTTAAATATCAGGTTTCCTCATTGTTAATTCTGTTAATATTGTGTGTTTTTTCCTCTGGAGTGCAGGAATATTCTGATACACATAATATAAAAAACATTTATTGAGGTGGAAACATTCAGGAACCTGAGTGTTTCTTGCTTTACTTGCCCCAGTGTGAGCATGCTGTTAACTCAGGTGCCATCTCCTGCTTTAGATATTGGGAATGGGGCACGGATCCTCAGAAATGGGCAAATTAATTGATAAAAACTTGCTATAGACCTAGTTCCAACAATTGCAGAGCTCTGTATTAAAATTAGGAGCTTGGGCTACAGAAATAATTATTTTCTTGCTATCTATTTTTGCTGCATGGTTTGAAGGAATAATCTATCAGAAATCAGCACATGTACAGAAACTGCTTGGTTCACCAGCTAATAAAAATTATTAAGTGTAATAATGACAAAGCAAGCATGAGTGATATCATCTTGACATTTGCAAAGCCCAGGTGGATTGAATAATAATGGTCTGCTATTTGCCTTGCATCAGAGGCTGAAGTAGGTTCCAGCTCCTGTTTATAGCAAAGAAACAGGGCATCACAAAAACACACAGGCACACTTACCAATGCTGCTGTGAGACAGCCAGTATCTGGTCCTGTAGGTATTAATGTAAGATATGAGTTAAGAAACTAAAGATGGATTGATGCATTCCAACAGCTGAGATTTTCTGATTGCCTTTTTAGGTCAGCTCTCTATTCTCATCTTTTCTTGAAGTGTGTTTTTGGGCCCTGGTGGGTGTTCAGCTGCCCACATGCCAGGTTCTTCTGACTCACCTTGCTGCAGACTGCAACAAAAGCCATCCTCCAAATTTAAATGCTTGTCAAATTGTACATCTACTGGCTCAAAAGGAAAGCTTTGCAAATGAAGCACTGGGCACAGAGTAACCAAAGCAATTTAAAAGTGGTTTCAACACAAATTCAGACCCTTTGCTGCACCAGCAGGGTGGAATAAGTCACACTGTAAGACACTGTAAGACACAGTGTAAGTGTCTACTGGTTCATTTATTACAACTGCCATGCAGAAAGCTTATTGCCTCCTAGAAATGGCAGCTGTGCATACTGCAGGATGACATAAAAATACCAGAACTTCTTTATACAAAGCTTCCTCTCTTGGTAGAAAAGCAGCCTTGCCTTATCAAGTTTGCTAATTATGAGGATCTTAAGGAGGTGGTGGGATGTGCACAAAGAGTCAAACTTAATGTCATTAGCTCCTCAGCTGTAACTTCCTGTGTCTGTCTGGCCACACCTGAGCCAGCCCTGGGCTGAACAAGATATTCCAGGGCACACGAGGCACTGGAAACAGGGTGGCTGGGTCAGCCAGGCTGCTGCCTCTTCCTCTGCTCTGCAAAGGCAGCCCAGTGCAGCACCACACCACACACTGCCACAGGCCAGGGATGCTGCAGGCACTTGAGCTTGCTTCATATCCCTCTGAAGGCAAAGCTTCAGTGGGATTTAAGCCTTGTCCTGAGACCCTGGGTATCATCACAGGGGATGGCTGCAAGAAAGATTTTTGGCAGAGACAAGTGGCAGAGAGAGGAATTGGGTAGCAAGCATGACTACTAGCTTGCTTTTGAGGGGAAACCACAAGCCTGGAGGTGGGAACACCTGATGATAGTGTAATAAAGCACTGACTGCTATAATTCTTATCACTACATAGTCCTGAGTTACACTTTGCTCCAAACAGACCCTGAGGGCTGCAGAGGTCTTCTCCTGAGCTTGCTCCTCCAGGATAAGTGCCCTCATCAATTCAGATGGCAACCTTGGTCCTGGAAATGCCATCAAAGCTGCTATGTTTCTGTGCTGGTGTCAGGTTTTGCAAGGAGAAAAAAGAGCCAGGAAGTTTTGTTTTCATAAATGTGGCTCAGGATTGCCCAGAATCAGGATTCCAAAAGTAGTTTTAGGTTTGTGTGTGCTTGCTTCAGCTGTGAAGACTTGGTTTATATTTTCATTAATACCTTCAGAGACTGAGCCAAGCTGCAATCAGCCTTTTCCCTCAAGTTTGTTCTCACAAAGCCAGATCAAATACCAAAATTTCTGTCTGGAAAGTGGAAACCTATGGTAAAAAACATTAACCAAGCAAGCATGAAAATGTTGTGCCCACTAGTTAAGAAAATTAATCCAGTGCATAATGAGCAAAAGAAAATTAATTAATTTCTAAATGGACAGGATGCTTCAAAGGTTTTGGTGGATCTGTCAGGAAAGTGTTTTTCAGATGGAAGAGAGAAATCTGATCATTAAAGAAGTGTCTGGAGAGCTGACAACTCCATTACAGAAATAAGAGCTCAGAAATGTTTGTAGGTACCTTTGGTAGATTTCAAATAGATATGAGAAGTTTAAATTTGACATCAGGAAGAATTTCTTCACAGAAAGGGTGTTTGGGCATTGGAATGGGCTGCCCAGGGAGGTGGTGGAGTCACCATCCCTGGAGGTGTTTAAGGAAACACTGGACATGTGGCACTCAGTGCCATGGGCTAGTTAACATGGTGGTGTTGGGTCATAGGTTGGATTGATAATCTCAAAGGTCTTTTCCAACCTAATTGATTCTGTGATTCTGTAAAAGAGAACTAACAAATGTTCATTGGGGTCTCCATTTCTGTTGCCAGTTGGGAAGTAACTGAAAGAAAAATAAGTTGCTCTGACTGAAGTGTAGACCTAAGAAAACACACCTGAAAGAAACAGAAAAGCAAATCCATCCAGAATATATGAATATTAGCCCTATCTGCATCCCAATTCATCTGCCACAAATTCTGTATAAAGATGACACAAAATTGTAAATTCCAACCCTCCCTGATGTTTGGGACGTTGTGCTTCTCATTAAAAGGAATTAGGTAAAAATTATTCTGTTTATTGACTTCTATTTCTTTAAACTTCAAGATCTTCTCTGACTTATATGTGTTTTGTTAGAACTTCCATGTTTCCAGAGCATGGCATGGTTTTAGCTGGAAAGCAAGAGCCAAAGGTGATTTGATGAGTTGTGCTGCATTCACTCGTTACAGTAACTGGTACAGACAGACAAGGCCCAGTGGAACACATGGAGCCAACTCAGCTCCATGGTGAGGAAGGAAATATTGGATCTGCTTTATATATGCAGCCTGATATTAATTCCAAATGGCATCTCACCTTGCAATGTTTCACACACAGGCAAAAGCAAGAAGTGTTAGTAAACATTTCAGGTTTTAAGAAAATGCTCCCTACAGTTCAAAAGTTTGTTACATCTTTCTGACACGAAGAGATAATTCTAACTATTTTTAAATGGTTCAGGAAGCAACATATGGTACGCATGGCATGTATGCCAGGACAAAATTCAAGGTTGCAAGTGGCAAATCTACAACCATCTGTGCAACACAAAATGATGTTTAAAAAGAGCAGACAAGCAAATACTGCAAATAACACATGATCAGAAGAGCATCCTGGAATCATAGAATGGTTTGGGTTGGAAGAGGGCATTTAAGATCATCTAGTTCTCTCCCATAGGCAGGAACACCTTCCACAGGTTGCTCAAAGCCCTCTCCAGCCTAGCCTCGAAGACTTCCAGAGATGAGGCCTCCCCAACTCTTTTTGGGTAATCTGTTCCAGTGCCTCATCACTCTCACAGTTGAGAACTTCTCCCTAATATCTAATCTAAACCTACTCTCTTTGGTTCAAAGACAACCCCCTTGTCCTGTCACTACATGACTTTGTCAGAAGTCCCTCTCCAGCTTTCCTGTACTCCCCTTCAGGTGCTGGAAGATGCCCCAGTACCCCACTGGAGCCTGCCCTTCTCCAGCCTCAAAAACCCCAACACTCTCAACCTGCCTTCATATGAGAGATGCTGTAGCCCTCTGCTAACCTCCATAAATTTTGAGACTATAATTTGATTAGCCCTGACCTTAAAAAAAAATTTTAAGAAAATAAAAAAGCATCATCAGATTGCCCCTTGAAATTTTAGCAGACACGTTTTGGAGAATCATCTTACCTTAACATGTATTTTCAGGGTCACTATGCTCGTGTAGCAATTCCATGCACTTCCACACTTACTCTTGGTAATTTTTTGATGCAAAAATAACACCAAGAAAAGCATCCTAGCATCTATGATGGGCTTAATAGGGATTAAGCACTGTAGAACTAACACATTGTCATCATCACTGTATCTTCTCCACAGAATAATAGGATGAAGCAACATAATGCTACACTTGTACAGCAAACCCCATACCGGATGAGCCACACAGTTCTGTTGACAGTGCTGATTAACTGCTCTACCTTGCATTTGCAGAGATTTAATTTCATGTGAAAGCATCCTAATAATAGATGTTCAGACTGAGCTCTGCTATTACACAACAGGACAGTAAATTGGCCAGTAGGAGATTTGGGTCTTGCTGAGAGATAATGATGAATACCTGTCAGTACAGCAGTTGGTCTACTTCCAAACAACCTAAAAATACATATCCTGCTTATGCTGCTCACATGGCAAAACATGGAATGTCTTCAGTGTATCTAAAGGCTAACCAGACAATCAGTGGTTTACTCTAACTGCTAAAATTCCCTTTGAATACTTCTGCTTGACGCACAGTAAACCAAATCAGCTAAAAGGATGCTGGGTCTATAACCTTGCTTGTTAGTCTCTACTGTTAGTCTCTATCTGCCTCTTTTTCAATAAACTAAAGTAGGCAATCATTCACATTCCAGATCTGTACAAAAAACCCGTACTTGTCAGTATTTATGGTCTATTTTCTGTTGCAAAACTTTCAACTGAAGTGGTACTGCAGTGCTTGTAAAGGCCTTCTGCAGCACAGACTGCAACTATTAAAAGCCAGATCTTATTGTTTATGTGACATTTTTCCTTTATTCCACTGCTGTCTGAATTATGTTTCCCTTCATTCCTTCTGCAGTGTTGTTCCTTCCATCCTTGTTCAGACACTGCAAGTCAAGAAGGGCAACTCAGGGGTAGGACACACTGCTCAGAACCACTCAAGGATCAGCAGGACAGCCATGTATCATTCCATTTTGTTCAAATATAACAAAAAACTTCAGTAGTCTGTTCCAGTTGTCAATTTTATTCAAAAGGTGTCTTCTACATATTTTTAATATATAGAAATAAAAATGAAAGGCCTATACAAATATGAACACTTACAGAGTACCAATACTGCCCTTCATTTTTTATACTGATCTTTCAATACTTAAAGGAACAAAACTGCAGCAAATAACCCACATAGTCAAAATAAATTTTACAAAATCTGATAATGTCCATTCATGTCTAGCAGAACCTTTTAGATTGAGTTCTCTTTTACATACATGCAATCTCAACACAAAAGATGTTCAGCTGCCTTTGAGATGTTCACAACATAGACTGGTGTACATTTCTCAAGATGGATAGTTAAAAAAAAAAGGTCATACTTAAGTTATACTTCAATGTAGAAATTTAACATTATCACTTTTAATGACATGCTGTGTTAACAGTATTTTTGAAACAGTCTCATAAATTAAAAGGAACCCAATCTTGCCTTCAAGTAAAACTCAAGTAATTTCAAAAATTTCAGAATGGGCATTTGCTTTTATATACCATGATTCTTCCCAAGGCTTTAAAAAAATTTACCACACAATGTTTTTGGTATAAATAATATCATAAAGTAAGTAAACCTTTTGCTCCTTGTAAACCACATTTGACAGACAATTTCCCATAAAGTGATATTTTTTCTAACATAGGGCATCATCCACACACACTTATGCAATGCCACTAATTTACACATTTAAAAGAGCATAAAGCAAAGTATATGCTTAAAGGTGATAGGAATGACTACTATATCAAATACAACTGTTCTTTTAAATGTTGGTTATTTATTGGGTTTTTCTTGGGATATGTATTTTTTTTAAGAAAAGGTCAAACCCCAACAACATTGAGGTTGACCACATCATATAGCAAAAATCTCTTATTTTTTCTGAAGGAATTTGTCCTCATCCCAGAACTAAAAAGTTCCCAGATGTTAATTTAAGAACTGTAGATTAAAATTCTTGGAAATTAGAAGAAATATTCCAGATATTTGTCTAGATATTGGACAATAAGACCATAGGCTTTAGGTAAGAAAAAATATAACAATATAATTTGCTGTAAGTGCACAAAAGCCCAATCTTGCAACTCTCTCCTGTTGATTAAATTGTTTTAATTTAAGGAAAGTATACAGAACTTCCATTTCCTTCATTATTTAACTTACATAAATAACTGTTTGAAGAATCTACTTAATAGTTTATCCACATATTCCACAAAGGGCATTTGGGAATGCCAATCCTGTTTTTCAAAGAACTACTGCTTTTACAATGTTGTAACAATTTTCTCTTGCCATCAAAATAAAGATTTTTGAGTTCATGTTATTTTACAGTACTCTCATTTCTACTTCCTGATGTTTCAATGCTTGGCTCATTGTTTCAAAGAGGAATTTGTAGACTCACTGAGAAATAAATGGGACAATTCTCTACTCAAGAGATCCAATATGCCTTGGAGCAGAATATCAGCTGTGTAGTAGGGCTCTCATTGACAGCATCAGAGAGGTTTCCATAACAGGCCTCCTTGATTCACTGGAGTTGTCCAATCAATTTTCACTCCTCTGAGCCATCTCTGAGCTCACCCAGCAAAGCTAAACACTTTGCAACACAGGTTTTACAGGCATTGCTAGAGGTTCTGCAGGCCAAAAGTGGTGGACTGCTTTCCAGCAGTGTGACAGTAACAATTTCAGGAAACTTTTCATACATGTTATACAACATTAATCCCACAAAACCTCCTTACACCGATGGGGGTCAAGACAATAAGACTCCAGCTCTGCAGAGGTTTTGACGTTCAGTTTAGAGATCCATCGTGGTGGGGATGGGAAACAATGACAGACCAAAAGGAAGACAGACCATATACAGAGACTTGCAGTATTATTTGCAAAAAAAAAAAAAACAAAACAACAAACCCAAAACAAACCCATAATCAACAACCCAGACATTTCCAAGGTAGGAATGTGCTTATCAAAAATTAAACTTTGCCCCATTATGAATGATTTTAAGTTTGGGTTCCTGAGCTTGATACTGGACAGGGGAAAAGTCAAGGGCAAGTGACTTCTATCTTAAATTATACAGTAATATCATTAGGACAGTATTAAAACCTATTATTAGAAGAATGAATAATTTACAAATGTAACATTAAGAATATTTTTAGTAGTAGTTAGTTAAATAGTAGTTATAGAAGTTTAAGTTCAGAAGACCTTAATCTTCTTTCTTTTGTGTTCGAAATCGTTCCATTAAAGCCCTAAATATATTTCCTGGTATTTTCTGATGTTTTTCTATGAGAGCTTGGACTGCTGCTTTTGTCTGTAGGGAAAGAGAAAAGTTTTTTGTCAGAAAATCTCATCTTCATACTGCTTATATAATTACACAATTTCTAGGCTCTTTTTAATCCTTACAAGTACTACAGAACTACTGCAAATTCAAAATACCGTTCTTCCATATTCAAGCCCACAGGATGTGATTGTGGCAACAATGCCATGAAACAGACCAACAAACCAGTATTCTCTTATGTCTAGTAGCTGTATTCACAGGAAGTATTGGTGATACACAAAGGTCAAATGACAACAGAGTAAATTCATTAAGAGACTATAAAGCATGTTAAATATCTGCATTTGTACAACTCAAACTCGTTCCTGTGCCCAGGTTTGCATCAATAACACTCTTCCAGTGGGCATCAACTTTGCTTCTACATGTTTAGAAGCAGCACTGGAAACACCACTGTGTCTCAGCACATTTGATTTGCACAAAGTAATGCCCTCCAGACCCAAAGCCCCTGAAGGAACTGGTCCTGTAACACATGCTCAGGCCACTTAGCAGCATGTGACAGCAGCCTTCACTTTCAAAATGAACAGGCCAAGAGTGCACAGCAGTTACTCTTATTATATAAAAGCTCCATAGGGAACGTCCAAAAGCAGGGCAACATGCAGAAGCTGTGGTGAAAACACACTTCCTATTCTGCCTAGACAAGCACAGGCTAGTGAATTCTTAAGGCCAGAAATAGAAGAACAGAGAAGTATTTGCCTATGTAAACCAGAGGTCAGCAAGGGCAGATTGTAGAATGTTTGTTGGTACAAGCTCCCACTGTTTATGTGAATTAAGAGATCAACTGTAAAGCCCTTGGAGAAGGACTTTATACATCTGGTCCTAAGTGACTCTACAGACCTAAAATTTGTATTAGGTAAAAAATTTGAGCTTTATTTTTTGCTCTATATAATGGGAAAATGCATACTGAGCCATAGCCCAAAACATGAGACACAACTTTAAAATTAACTCTAACTAAATAGGATGCTAGAGAATTCACATTCTGGGGCCTTATCTAGTAGAATCTGAGCTTAAGTCAGAAGTAAGTGAGGGTTGGCATAAATGTAAGATGCCAATGCAAGTATGAAAGTGTCTTAAACACATACTCTGCTGAAAGCCAGCACTTCTGAATTCCTGTCAGTGACCCCACAAAAGCAACAACCAGGTTCCCATAACCAGACAACCATTGCAGACAAACGTTTTAAGAGTCTTTTTGCAGAGACCTAATCATAGGGTAAACAGACAGACAACTGGACTGACACTTGCACAGTCAAGAAAAGTCACTCTCAAGTGAAGTTTTCAGAATATTATGTGACCATCTGTGCAGTTTTCAAAAACATCTACTTCAGCCCACTCCATCTCACTGCTCAACCTCTGAACTGGTTTATGTCTTTGCACAGTGAAATCTATTAATAAACTGAACGAACATGAGGACCTGAAAAATCCTTTCTATAAGGCATCTAAATGTGAATTAGAGGCACATTTAGAAGTTAAATTTATGGGTTAGAAGCTGGACAAAAGAGAAACACACTAGACAAAGCACTGAAATTATTTATCTTTTTCTTTTAGCATGTGTAATTCAAACAGCTTGTGAACATAAATTTCCTATGTTTGAAAGGCTTCCTCAGTATTCCTGGTAAACACCAGGAAACAGAATGCTTCCTCTTGGGTGAAGTGCTTCTCTCTGTCAACTGAGAGCTGTCTTATCTGACCAAACTTTTTCAGTCTTTAAAGCAAGTTGTTTCTCAAAGCAAATACAGGATGCAATTAACTTTAAAAGACCTAGATGATCTGCAAGTTGTAGTAATAAAAAGATAGTATTTAAGAATGACATTCAGAGTTAGGCAAATACAAAACTTACCATAATTCCACCAATTTCTATAACTGGCTCCTAGACAGAAATCACTTGACAAGATTATTGCAGTGGTTTGTATCAAAATACTTAGTATTTTAAATTTACATATCTAGATATTTATCTTACCTTTGCAGCTAGTTCCTCAGCAGTCATATTTGGTTCATATGGAATGGGTTCTCCAATAAATGTACGTAGCTTGACAGGAAACCCCCCATACAGAGGAACTACTGGCAATCTAGTACGCTCATATAGAGACCTAAGTATTTCTAATGTGAAAAAATGCAGTGGAAAGCAGGAGAAAGAAAGGTGGGGAAGGAGAAGGGAGTGGTGGAGGGTAAAGGAGGGAAAAGAGAAAGAGAGGGAGAGAGAGAAAGAGAGAGAGAGAGATTGGGATTATTCTGTAAAGTTTTTTTTTTCCCATACTATGTCTTAACATTGAAACTGGCTTGCAAAGTAATCTAGCCCCCAACCCAGACTCTCAAACAATGTGTCATCTCAAGTGCTATCCTACCTTGACTTTCATTTCCTAAAAGCTGCAATAATGCTTATATCAGACTTATTTCTACCCTAACTTGGTGTGAAATCTTTCCTCCAAAGAGTAGCTGAAACGAGAAGAAAGAAGAGGAGAGAAATTCAATAGCTGCCTCTCTGGAGAGGATGAGAATGCTACACAATACAAGTTACAGGTTCAGCTCATTTGACAAGTTGGCATTAGACACTAGTACTGGAAAACTGCATGTTTTCCTCCTACTGAGGTCTACAGGATCAGAAATAGCCTTATCTGCCTAAAAGTCAGCCATGCTAACATACTGAATTGCTCTTTCAGATCACACACTGGTTGCAGTTAAACAGTAGAAAAAGAGAGAAAAAACAGGTATTTCAATCAGCTCTAAGAGGACACATCCTTCTTCACATGCCACCTTCCAAGTGTTAATCCCAAATGTACCCAGAAGAGAATATATGAAAAATGTGCACTAATATTATCTTTCTCAATTTCAGACAAGAAACTACAGTAAGTGGGGTGCTAGGATAAGAAAATCCTTACTGATCAAGATGTGGAATTTTCTGTATACAACCTATTAAAACAAGGACATAACTACTAAAACTGGAGTAACACCTGCAGTGAGCAAGAAGTTACACTCCTCTAGCAGCAACTCTGCTGTAGAATACATATACCATAAATGATTTTGGCTTAAATTTCCACTGTTTGGGATTCTCCCAAACACAGCAACAACTAATTGCTGTTTATTTTTGTACAACATGATGAATGAGTGAATTATTCCAGGTTCTGCATCTGATGTCTTGGCTTTCTCCATGCAATATACAGCTCTTACAGTGGAAGAGAAACAGAATTGTGTTGCCCTGCAGCCCTCTGATGAAGGTAATGAAGCCATACTTGAGGCAGAACAGGAGGTGTGGAGACTTGTTCAGGCCCCTCTACCAGACAATAACTAAGAGAGTACAGAAAAGGAGGGAGTTTAACACTAGCAAATGAGCAGAGAAGTGGGCATCTAATCAACTCAGAGATGGATCCCTCAGACAAAAGACCCATCTATTCATATTCTGGCTGCAAGTTCCATGGAGATAAGGAAGGAGAGCTGCAAAATGCAAGGTTTTGTGAGGAACCACAGGTCTAGTGCAGCATAGAAAAGCAATTACAGATTAAATGTAGTTCAAATCATTCAAACTTTAGGTACAGGTAGAGGTGTAAGCACAGAGCTTTAGGACAACAGGAAATATATGCCAGTTGCAAACCCATTTGCTTTGCTTATTAACAGAGAGCAGAAAACCTAGCGCTGGCCTAGCAGATATAAGCAGAGAAAAAAGTGCTTTAAGTCTTCCTGCCTTTTCCTGGCTCCTTTTTTCTTTCTTCTACTGCTTGTGTAAAAAAAACCCAACACTGTTATGTGGAAAATAACCTAAATGAGCCAATATCACATCTAACGCTAATATTAAATCCTAATAACATTTCTGAACTCTACCAGAGAGCAAACATCAAGAAACAAGGCTGTGTTAAATCTCAAACTTATATAAGGATTATTTCTACAGAGATAGGCTACACACATATGGAAAAATATACTACAGAGAAATAGAAAATATCTTACTTATTCCTCCTAATGTCCTAAAGCCTTCTCGAACATTTTGTGTAAACATAGGAATGATGGGCTAGGAGGGAAAAAAAAAAATTAAGAATTTAAGGAAGATAGCACTATCTAAAAAAATTCTACCTCATTTAAACTCAACAGGCAAATTAATTTCAGAAGTGTTTCTCAGACAAGGATATATAGAGAGCAAAACAAGAATTCTGAAGTTCTGTGACCTTCTGCCATGAGGTTTCCAACTGGAGAATACTGCAAGACTTGAGGGAGTCACTGTTTCAGCAAGTCTATTTTCTTACAGCAGTCGAGAATTTTGGAGCCTATGGAGCATTTAGGCATCCCTCCCCCCACTACAAGTGTTTACACAGTTGTGATTTAAATGCTTAAACCTCTTACCTAATTTGTAGTTATGCTCAAAGGGAAGGATTCACAGGATTGGGACACTAAACTTGTCTGATTCCTCTCTGCTATGCTGATAGTATTGCTTCACACCTGATGTGACATATTCAATTATGACCATGACTTATTTCTGCTGATGAGTACTTGGAATGGTGTTGAATATTTCAAGTTTTTATTGCTGCTCTTAAAATTGCAAACAACTGTCAAGATTTACAAGAACTGTGGGGCATCAAAATTTTTCAATATCATTTTATAGTATGTGCCCATTGTACACAGCCTCATTAGAAATACAGAACTCTTCATGGGATTTCCATGAATTCAAATTCTTTTGAACTTTTTAAAGACAAGCATAGAGATGAACTAACATATGTAACTTTTCAGACATGCATCAAGTTTGGAGAGGGAAAAAAAAGTCTGTAAATAATTACAGAGAATAAAAAGAAGTGCAGTTGCCTAAACTGAATACATATAAATATCTTTATTCTAGAAAAATGTTATTTGGAACAACTTACTTTCGACATAGAGGTAGAAATTTTTGTTTATAAGACAAATTCTAGCAAAAAACTGCTGAAATAAGACAACTTCAACAAGTTGAAGGTTCCAGTTTTAGACATTTTTCTGATGTTTCAGACACATTCTTCTCTTCATGAGGAGTTCTGCTTATGATTCAAGATGACTTAAAAGTTCATCTTCAATCTAAATAAAGATGTTTTTCCCACTTTCAGCCTGCCTCTGACAGTCTTTCTATTTTACTGCATCTATTGGGGTTTTTTGGGGGGATGAAGTAACAATACCCTTGTGAGTGCATAAAGAGAACCAAAAACACATTCAATAAAATAAATTTAAGTAGTACAATCATAGTTGAATCTCAAGTATGGCCCTTCACATACTATTACAATACATTAGTAAAATCTAAACCTGTTGAAAATACCTGTTTAAACAGTGTTATTTTCCTTGTGAGAAAAGTGATGTATATTTGGGTCCTAAAAGTATTCTATTTCTGTATAAAATCCAGAGTTATAACTAGTCTGTCTTTGACAGTAACTAAATATAAAACTCCTGGTGTGAGACTTGCTTTTAAATTAGGTATATGCAGACCCGTGGACATATGCACACATCTTCCAAGTAAAAATCTAGAACGAGAGGGACTCTGAAATGATTACTAAAATAGTTACAATTCAAACATATCACTCACTGTTGTGCCTTAACAGTTGGTCCCCTATGAATAGTTATTCACACCTGCCTGCTGACCAAGCCCAGTGCTGTACATTAGAACTGTAGAGTTCACACCAGTGACCAGCCCTGGACATCCCTCACTACCATAAAATGCCAATTCAGTACAAAGTGCCTGCTGGGTCACACCACAGTTCAGTGACAGAAGAAACAGAAACATTGACTTGGATTCCATGATCCCAATGGTCCCTCCCAACTCAGCATATTCTGTGACTCTGGTATGTAGAGTTGTTTCCCAACAATGCTGGTCAGGGAGGGCTAAGCCATCACAATACTAACCAGTATGTGTAAAGCAGCACATGCTGCTTTTAAAAGGAGAAACCATCCTGTATTTAATCTCTTGTTCTTTAAACTCTGGATTTCCTAGCCACACTATTCTGAGCTGACTCTAAAGCCTTCTATCTGTCAACAGCAACAAAAAGGGTCTTGAAATGTAGTTTTTAGAGCAAGTAGACCATACTCATGAGAGTCAGAAATCTAACATCAAATATATGATAATCAAAAAGCTTTCTCTGGTACAAAGTACTAATAACTTAGCTTTCTTTGCTTCTCTTCCAGGACGTGTCCCACTTACCACTTTTGCATCAATGGCCACCTGAGCAAAGCCCTTCCGATCACTCCACAAAATAGTGTACATTTCATCACTGAAGAGCGCTTCCCGAACTCCACCCGGGGCAATGGCTAACAGCTGGCCCTTCTCCAGAGTCCTGACACAAGCTTCTTTTGGTCCGTGTATGACTCCAAATACCTCAAGTAGTATTCTAAAACCTGAAGGGTAAGAGAATATTAATGCAGAAAATGCTAGTTCATACTACCACTGAGTACAGATTCCCAGCACAGAACACTGTGGCTTAAACTGAATTGTCTAATAAGCTGTGTTTCCAAGCCCCCAAGAGGGACTGAAGCATTAAGTTGGACTTACAGTTTTGGTCTGCAAAGTTGAAGATTTAGGGGTTTCGGTGCCTTTTTGCCATAGCCAAGTCAGATGTTATCCCACAATCAGGACTAAACTTAAAAAGAACTGTCAAGCACTCTGTGATATCTTTCACATGTCCCTTTGAAGGAGCTGTTTGACTCAAGCACTACTATTCAAACATAGTCCAAATAGAGACCACCAAGAAGCAATACCAGGAAATTGTTGTGGTTCTGTTTATTGAACTTTGATAAAGAACAGCAGTGCATAAGAAGGAGAATGACAAAGAAAATGCATCATTCTCTGCATTACGGATCACTGCAGCAATTGATTCTGATTCAGTCTGTGAATACCTGGATGATACTTCATACAGGGAGGCATCTGGTAAGCCTAATTGGGTACACTCACCTGCTGCTAATACTGTAACTGAAGTTTTTGACCTAAGGTTACATATCACCTTGAATTTGACATGTCATTCGGACTGTACCCTTCAAGAAACAGCAGAACATCCAGAATCTGCTACAAGCATCAAAAGCAATAAGATATGTATCTGATCAATTTAGACAACTAGTCTACTGTTAAAGGACATATCTAGCACAAACCTCTGTTTGCAGGAAATAAGTCCTGTCCAGTTGGTTTAACAAATTTTAAATTTCTATAGTATTTAGGAGTAGTGCATACCAAAATGGCAACTTTGGATGACTGGGCAGTAAGGGAAACATTACCTCTCTTTCTTGAAGTTTCCCACTGAAGCAAACAACCTCATCAGTCATAGACAAGGAGAAAGAACTGATTTAGTTGAGTTTGCCTTCTAATAACAAATGAATAGCTGTGACTATAAACATTTGTTACATACACACACAGGTTAAGGAAGAGCCCAAACAAAGTTAAGATGACAGAGGTCTGTCTTCTCTTACATCTTCCATAAACTAAGGGCTTAGGGAAAAAGCATGAGGCAACATATTATTACTTTATTCTAAACTAAACTCTAACTAGTCTTTGTAGCTGGTGTGCTTAATTACTTCCAGCTCATCTCTATACCAACCAGGATCTGTCTGTACACATGGCAGCAGAACACAAGCTGCATTACACCTGTCTCATATTTTGCTGTGTCTACCTCACACACTGTTGATGACACTCAGTCTTCATCAAGTAGCATTTGCATGGAAGAATACCTGGAAATAGAGTTTGCCTAATTGTAATTCATTTCTTTCAGGTGCTTTTTTTTGGGGGATTTTCCATAGCTGATTTTTACAATGCTTGACATCCCCAAACTGATTAAAGCTCTTTGAAATGTATCTGGTGGTAAAAAGCTGCTTGTCTCTTAAGTCCTTTCTGTCAGCGAGCTCAAGAGACAGACAAAACAATCACGAAAAGGGCTGAGATGAGCAAGAAAAGAGACTCCAAGGAAACAAACTGTGACAACACCGTTCCTTTCTACACTGGATACACTGGGGAAGCAGTGAGGGGAAGGGTGTGTGTGCCAAAGCAATACCATCAGTCTGTCCAGTTCATAGATCAGTAAAAAAAACCAGAATATTGACAGAGTAGAGACAAAAAATGTACTAAAAATGTACTACAGAATAATTGTCCAGGGAGGTTTCAAGTCTTCACAAAATTTCTCAGCTGTATTTCCTTTGTTGACTTTTAGTATCAACTTTACATTCTGAGCTGTACTTCATAGCTTTGCCAAAAGACCACACATAATAACTGATATCTCTGCTTCAGCACCAAAGAAGAACCTGGCTCTCTTAAAGCAGCTGAGAGAGAATCTGACACAGTGGCCCTGAAAGGACAGCCAGGGTACCCATGTTCAAGGCAAAGGTCACCACAAAGTTAGAAGAAACACTGGAGTAGTACCAGGTAGCACGGCATGAAAAGGACCAAGAATCTGTTTTTCCATTTTAAACAACAACTCTCAAAATTATCTAAACATATTTTTTCAGCCATTCAGAACATGTTCTTCCAGACACTAAGAAGTTCAAACTTAGTTTTATTCCACAGTTCAACCTGAACTCTGCCCTTTCGCCCAACACACTCCTTTCCTATTTTCCCCAAGACTGTGTTGGCAGAAATGTTTGAAGACCCTTTGGAGAGCACCCAGTAAGGCATGTAACACTGCCCTCAACTTGAATATCATGTACATTTTTCTATCTTGGCCCCAGTGACCGTAACATCAGGGCTGTCAGCTATCAGACAGCAGGATGGCAAGGATGTCATACTATGGCAGAGGATGATAAAGAACAAAAGTGAAATCTCAGTACTCTCTGAATGTTTTGGGAAAAGGCTTTCTCCTAAACTTAGAGAAGTCAATGTATTTCTGAGCACTGCACAGCTAAGAGGCTAAAGGAACCAGAAAGTTGGAAAAGTGGGTTTGTTTTTTACCTGTGGAGAACCTTTAGTTATAAAAGAAGGAAGTAAGAATTTGTATGACCGTATTTCGTATCCTCCTTCTCCTCCAAAATGCAAGAAAGGCAAACTTAATACTGGCACAATTCTGACACATCCATGTGTGTCTCTAACAGACCCCCCAAATGCCCTTCCCATTTCCCCTGAATTAAGCATAATAACTTTCATGTAAAACTTCTTCTGAAAAGGCATCCAGTTTAATCTGAACACTTAATCACGATCAGACAGCCTTAGTATTAGGATAAAATCACACAGCCTTTCTGATTTGATTCACAAGAGAAGCAGCATCTACCTGAATTGACCGTCATAGATTACTCTGCTTGTTTTGAAACAATCCACAACATTTTCTGGGCTCCTGGGATTTGTCTCCCTGAACAGCCTTAATTCCTTCATAGAAACAGAGAATTATGTAGATTAGAAGGAAGTTCTGGAGGTCATCTAGTCCAGCCTCCCACTCAAAGCGGGTTCAACTAGATCAGCCTATTCAGAGCCTCACCCAGCAGAGTTTTGAAAGTCTGCAGGGATGGAGATTCCCCAACTTGCCTAAGCAATCTGTTCAGGTGTCTGATCACTCTCATGGTAAAATACCTTTCCTCATGTCTAATCAAAATTTCCTGTGTTGCAACTTGTCGCTGTTGCCTCTCAATCTATCACTGTGCACTTGTGAGAAGAGTGACTCCCTCTTCTCCCCACCCTCCCACTAGGTCACTGAAGACAACAATAGTATCTTTCCCCACCCTTATCTGGTACAGACCAAACAAACCCAGTTCTCTCAACCTCTCCTTGTACACTGTGTGCTCCATCATCCACAGAAATGTTCCACTGTGTCAGTGTCCCCTGTATTAGGGAGTCCCAAACTGGACACCATATGCCATGATGTGCTTGCACAGGTGCCATGCCAAGGGAACAAATCTCTTCACTCAACCAGTGGCTACATTCATGCTAAAAAAAAAAGCTCACCTTGCAGTTCATCTTCTTTGCTGTAAACACACTGCCAACTCTCATTCAACTTGTTGTCCACTAGAATCCTATGCCCTTTCCTGGAAAGCCCCCTTTTATCCAGAGTATTGCTGCACAGACTTGCACCATCCCAGATGCACAGCTCTGCTTTTGCTTTTGCTGACCTTAATAATATTTCTGCCAGTTGAATTCTATGAAGTCACTCTGAGTACAAGCTTTAATGCTCAGTATATCAACAGCTCCCCCAGTTTGGTATCATCAGTGAATTTCCTGTGCATCCTCCAGCCTCTCATCCAGGGGTACCACAAAAACACTAAGCAGCACTGGTCTCAGTATCAATCCCTGAGGAATGCCTGTAGCTGTTAGCTAGATGTTGTACTGCTGAAACCAGCTCTTCAAAACCAGCCATTCAGCAAGATGTTTCTGCAATGCTACTGAACGATATTTGGGGGACTCATAAGTATACTCACACTTAGAGCCTTATTTTAAAGCAGAAAAGGAGTCAAACACAATGCCCCATTTGATAAACAGCTGTGCCTATACAGATACAATATGGAGCCAAATCTGCATCATGAAGTAGATTATATTAGTCATCTGTATGTAAAAGATTTAATAGCCACTGATAAATGAATCTGTTGACAAAAGCAGTTGCAC
This sequence comes from Erithacus rubecula, assembly GCF_903797595.1. NCBI lineage: Eukaryota > Metazoa > Chordata > Aves > Passeriformes > Muscicapidae > Erithacus > Erithacus rubecula. The sequence goes on from NC_136689.1 coordinate 110,393,425, forward strand.
AGGTGAAGCCATACTGTGATCAGTATGAAAAAATTATTTTCAGGGACTAAGGCTGAAACAAATGTATACTGACAAAAAGACAGTTTTGGCTCCACTAAAAGCACCAATACAGTACAGAATGCTCATTGTAATTCCTTTTATGAACTGACAAGCCTTTAATCACAAACCAAATTTGGGAAAGAAAGTGGGTACTACTGTATTTCACACAGACAAAAAGAGAAAACCTTCACGTAATTAATTTCACCAATTGGCAGTGCATTTCACTAGGCTGTCCAGCCAAAATCTTGCCCTAAACATACTTTTCATTTTCTACCTGCTTCACCTTATGTTTCACATAAACACACTGAACACTTCTCTAGCTTTCCTCCAAAACAGATTCTTCTTGAAACAGTCTTCCTGGGGACTGCCTGCCATCCTCAACTGGATAACAGTTGGGTGGGATAAGAAAATACATTGTCTCTCCAGACTAGTATTCTTAACTTACAGCAGATTTGTTCCACACAGTTGAATTCTTAACCAGTTCACACCACTCATTCTGCCTATATTAATGGAAAAGAAATATCTTATTTAAATATTTGCTAATGAGTAACACTGCTTCTCCTATGATCTCCTTCTCTTTGTTTCTAAACACCCAAGAGTCATTGGAAGGTGCTGCCCAGACAGGACTATATCCCATCTGTGCATGGGCCAGTCTCATTCTTGTTTGTCAAGAACATGCTCTATTTCAGAACTTTCACTAAATTTGTCTGAACGTCTGTTCTGATAGCTGTGCTCCTGCAACACGATTTTTATTAATTAAACAATTAAAAAAATTAAAATTAGAAATCCAAAACTGCTTGTTTATGTAATGAAGTATGTTACCTGGTAATCTAAAGACAAAATGATCAGCAACTACACTGCAGCATCTCTTCTTCATTACATGAAGTCTAGCTGCGAAATAGATATAGTCAACGGGAGTAGCTCCATGATAAAACACAACAAGTCCTGGTCCTTGAGGAATATTTTCGACACCATGAAGTTCATAACCTGTTAGGAGTCAAAAATGTAACAGATGTTAAATTTCTATACAATTCTATCCCAAAGAAACTAACATAGAGCAAGCTGGCAAACGGAAACCACCATGGATTGAAAAGCGGTAAGAGCAAAGTGACAAATGTCAAGAGGTAACTTGCAGCATCTACAGGAAATACAAGTTTCTTCACAGAGAATACACAGAACACAAATTGCTACACAGAGAATAAAGTTTCATTCAAAGAGCAAAAATAACATTAAAACAGAACACCCAATCACACTATCTTGAACTGTATAATTTATCCTTATTTTTTCAGTTTACTGTTTTCAAGGCTACAAAGTCCTCTGAATCAATCATTTAAGAGAAATCAAAATATGGATTGGTGTGGTGAAACTATTTCAAGCTACTATTAACCTTTCAAAATTCATAGCCACCAGTGACTGTTTTAGAAGTCTTGACATGATAGCACTCATTTTCATGTCTCCTTTTACTCCAGGATATGAAGGTTACCTGGCTACTTCCCTCCTAGTTATATACCTGTTTCAGTTTTACATCACTATATATTAAAAGCTAGTTGGGACTATATATGCCTAGCTGAAAAATACATAAACATACAGGCTTTGTCCTGACGTCACAATTCTATTCAAGTTACACGGCAGAATATATTTAATTAACACAAAATGCCAAAATGCATCAGTACAGAACATAATCAATTAACAGCAGTACTATTACATTATCTTTTGTAAAATAAAATAAAACAAGAAAAAAGAAAACACCTGAAAAAACCAAAAAAACAAAACAAACAAAACCCCTCAAGCAAATTCTGTCACTTCTTCCAAAGTTAATCAGGTCTACCTTTCCTATTCCATCAATTTAATTCTGAATTAAATTGGCTCTTCTCCCTCAATTTTACTTTGCATACCTGTGGAGCTGCAACACATTGCAATTGTATCATCTCTCCCATCCCTAGGGACCACTAACTATGCTCCATGCCAGCCAACTAACACAGATGGCATTGGCATAACGCATGTAAATACAGGTAAATAAAGGTATAAATGCAGGTATCAATCACCATGTTTGGGGGTTTGTTTGGGACTTTTTGGTTGTGGGGTTGTTTTTTTCTTTTTTAGCTTTTTTTTTTTTATGCTGTTAGATTTCAGGATGGATAGTTCTTCTTATGATATCCTTGTGAATCAAGTAGGAGAAAAAATAACTGGAAAGAAAACATTTCATACTTTAGCAAGACAAGTGTATAGATAAGTGGGAAGCAGCTGGCAGGGCAGAAAAAAGTCACAGCTGTCAATGAGGAACTGGGTAAGAATCTTCTTGCACAAAAAAAATGTCAAACCTTATAAAAAGAAAAAGTAACTAAGGATTAAAAGAGCCAAGGCCTTAAAAAATAATTTTCTTATGGAAAAAAGCAAATAGCTTTTTACTGTGAAGTGAGTATTTCAAGCTCTTTGATGTAGCTGTTGATTTTGATGTAGTGTACTTCTCTAGATTTGAAAGTTACATCTTAGTCTTACAAAGCCTATCTGATACAGCTGCTGCACCATATGGTTATCAATGCCTTGCAAACCCGCTTCCCTTTGACTAGAGAACAAATAGAGATGATTTTCAAGAAGGATTTATTCTTTATGTAAATTGCTCTTAAGGATCTCTTTCTCCTTTAGCTGCATCTAGACTGAATGGCTCTGAAAGAGACTTATGATTTCCTTAGAGAGAAAAGCCAAATCATTTATTAAGTCTGTCTTTATAACGAAGTAATAGCAGAAGGACAAAGAACAGGGCCCGTAGTTTTGACATTCTAGTAGAGAAAGTAGTAGTCCAAAATACAAAGACAAATAAAAAAGTAGGGTTCTGTAACAGTGTCAGGCTCTGAAGCTAATTTCAAGAAGGAACTAAGTGCTCCTTTTAGCCATCATTAGGCATTTTATGTAAGTTAAGTGCAATTAAATTATGCTAACACGTGCTGGCTGACACACCAGCTATCAGGGAACTGGCATTTAACTTCCAGTCTTAATATACTGACTCTGAAACAATATAGTTAATTGATCTAGTTTTTAGCACAACACACATTTCAGATCATCAAATGAGGAAATCCAGGAATTGTTATGAAAAGCAAAAAATTAAAAATAGGCAATTTTTAAAATTGCATAGATATTCAACCAGAAGAGATATCTCATTTTATAGCAGTAAATGAATAAATGCATAAGACAAAAAGCTTAAATTCAAAAAAGTCTCAATTTCTTTTTTTTTTTTTTTTTGTTTCAAGCACCACTAAGAGTCACTCATAAAACAGAAAAAAAGAAAAAAAAAACTGGCCACAATTGGCATGCACCAGCAGCAATGATCAGGCATATACTGATAATCTTGAAAGCTAAATGAGGAATAAGAGCTCCAGAAGTTTTCAATGAAAGGTCAGATCTCACCATGCCATATTCTTCCATGTCCATCCCATATGGTCGCCAGCATTTCTCTTGCACCTATCCAAACATCATGGGAATAAGCTTCCTTTATTTCATTCTTCCTTTTATAAATATGAAGCCAGAGAATGGAAACGTAGAAGAGAACGACGATAACTCCTGGAAGCACAAATACCACCACAAGTGGGAAAAGCACCCACAAAATGTAGAATGCATAACTCAGATAATCTCCAATATCCTCCACACCAGTCCATTCTTCCAGAATGTAACTCAGGCAAGCCAAGTAGGACATAGATGTTGGTCCTACAGTACAGGATTCATTTCCACCTGTCATCTCCTGTTGAAAATAAATTTTTTAAAAAGTACATTAATAAATCTTCCAAAAACATAGATCTGCCTATACTGATTAATCATATAGTAAATCTCTCTCATGCATTTTATTCATATCCCACCTACCCCACATCCCAGCAGCACCTATTAGAAACACAACAGTTCACACAGCAAAACTTTTACTTGATCTTTACTGTCCTTTTCTTTTGTGTACTGGAAATGATGACAATTCTAATGGAGAAGGATGGTGCAATTGCTTAATTTCAGGCTAGGATTTTATCTAATTGAAAACTATTTGACTTGCACAGACACAGAAAATTTATACTGTTACCAACACAAATTAACACTGAATTTTTGAATTTCAGAAAGCTGTATTGCTTCATTTAACTTATTGTTAAAATAAAATAAAACCTTCTCTCAAGCACTAACTACAACAGGAAACAGCACAATCCCAAATCCAATTTCAGGCTTACTATAACTCTGAAGCAACTCTTTTTCTTAGCTCTGTACAATTTAGGGGACAACTTGCTATTCACTTCACCTTACAAACACAGGACAGCCTGAATCCTTGGCAATTTTAGCTACAGTACTTAAACTGCAAATCTAATACCTCTGGGTACAAAAAATATTCTAGGCTAGAAAAAACTGGTTGGTCAATATTCCAAGTTCTGCTAATCAGGACCAAGAAATAAAAATGTTGCAACGGCAAATTAGGCTTGTGGAGAGAAACAGAATAAGAACAACATTTCCAACACTTCTAAGAATTAAAAGAATCTGAGCTTGAAGTTGCTGTGTTTTGTTTATTAGAATGTGACTTACAGCAGGCACAACTGCAAAGCTCCTAGACAGACATGTATGTCTCTCATTCTTTTACTCTTCTTGCTTTTGCAAGAAACAAGAGACTGAAACACAAAAGATGATACTGCCTTCAGAACACCAGTGACAACAAAAATTACAAAGCAAATCAATTTTACTCCACATTTGCTAAGGAACATTGAAACACATACTAGAGTAGAACTCATTTCACTTATTTTCCTACCTCAATTTTCCCTCACTTTCTGACAGAGCAAGGATGTCCCTTTTCCTTTGGTTTCAGAAATCAGCCTCTGCCCACATTACTCAAGGTAACTCCTATTCATTAGAAGAAAGCTGATCTTTGCTCCCACAATCCATGCTTGTTCCAAACTAATTTCAGGCTTACAACATTTTGCTCCTCAGCATGTTGAGGACAATGTGATGGGCAGCTGATTTATCTCCAGCCACATATAAGCATGGAGCATTAGTGACGTGCCCTTCAGTGATTTTGTGCATCTGTCTTTGAGGCGTGTGGGAGAGCAAGAGAAAGCTCTGTTTCATTCCAGTTGCCAGAGCTGAACTCCAGAACCTGTCAGGCAGCAAACACCCACAGCAAGTATAAGAAACACAACTTGTGAGACCAAGCAAGATTTAGGAGTAGCATTCAACACCACAATATTTAACAGATTGTTATGCCTGGACTTCTCCAATGGCTCCACCTACTATCTAGAGAACAATATGGAGCAAGGGTTATGGCACAGAAGCATTTTTTCAAAACTGAGAGGTGATTATGTAGCTTTTAAAAGAATACTTGCAGCTATAATCTCCTACTTATTATATATCTTAATTGCTTATGGCTTTTCCCAAACCCCAAATCTTCCATCAAGTAAATTTAAAATCCTGTTCACACACGTAACTCTTGCAAAACATTACGTGTCCTTTTGCCTGTAATGTTCAATGCAATACCTCAAATGCAACCACCACAGTTTTTAAAGTTTAAAGTTTTTAAAGTTTGTGTATCTGTGTGTAAACCTGCAAAATTAATTTAAGATCTAACATCTTCTGAGCTATCAGCCACAGAGGTAAGAGCTGAAGCACTGCCCTCCCTTAGCAACAGTCAACTCTACCCTAACAATAGTGCTTCCTCAAATTGAAGGGGATCACAGGATAATTTATACTGGAATTGATACTGTCCAACCTCTTCCTACCTAACCAATTAAACCAGGTAGTTCAATAAAACTTCATGTTCAGTCCAGTTTGCAGTATCTCCATGGACAGAAATCTCACATCTTCTTCAGGCTCCTAATCCAGTGCTTTAATACTTTCATGGTGCAAATGTTTTTCTTATTCTAGTTCTAGAGTTCCCCTTACTACACCTTGTGTCTGTTGCCTCCTATCCCTTTGCTGTCAAGATTCTACTTCCCCCTCTATAAACACTCAATAAGAGCAGCACTAATGTCATCACAAAATGGGTACAATGGCAGTGAAGAAGGGAAGGCAAATTATGATCAAAAAAAGCCCAGAAGTTCTACACTGAATGCAGGTTCAACATAGTTCTTACGTGCTACAAACAGGTAATGACACTCGTCGGTTCCACTTGCTGTTAAGTAGTTTAAAATACGCATTTTTAAGATCTAACTTGCTAACGAAGCAACTTATATTTTTCACTAGTCACAAAGACGCAATTTCTCATTTGACTAATGGCAGTGTACACTGACTTATGCTTACACTTCAGGCTTTGTGATGTGGAAACAAGGTTAAAACACAACCCCTTCACTAACTTCATGATCTAGAAAAGTCCTTAACTAAACTACAACGGAGGCCTTCAGCTGCAAGCCAGCAGATGTTGGGATAACTGAGACCCTGCTGATCATGATAGAAGGAGCGATTATGGACAGCAACACTGCTGAGAACGACACACAGCACGACTCCAGCATGCATATGCAAGGCGTAAGTGAAACCTCTGGAGGACATCCCAGTGTTTCCAAACTAGAAAGACACCGCAAAGCAGCAGCTACGACAAGCCCCTGCCAACAGAAACACATGGAGGGGGTTTCTACTAGAATTAGTACCGCCACCACGGGCACACCAAAAAAAACCAAAAAAACAAAACAAATTTAAAAAACCCAAAAAAAACCAAATAAACCAAAAATACCAGGAGACCCTGATAATGCTGCTAATGTCAGCTGCGGCAGGTCAGACCCCGGGAGCCAGAGGGTGGTTTAGCGCTTGTCCTGGCCCAGGAACTGGGCGGGTTTCTGCGCCGGCGGGTCGGTGGCTCCTGCAGGCGGATGGAGGGCTCGAGGCTCGCTCTCCTGACAGGGCCACAGCCCGGCCCGCCGGCCCCACGAAGCGCCCCCGGCTCCCACCGCGCTCCGCCCGCAGCCCCGTGATTAAAGCGAGGCCCCAGCTCGGCGGTGACGGCGGCCACCGCGGCAGGGCACCCGCGGCCCAGGCGCCGCGGGGTGACAGCGGGGCCGGGCCCCGCCGCCCGCCCGGCAGCGCCCGCTCACCTTGCCCTGGCGGCGGCGGGTCCGGCTCCAGCCCCGCGTCCCTGCCGGGGCCCGGTTTTACTCTCCGCCCGCCGCCCCCGCGGAGGCCGGGTGCCCGCGGGGCGGCGGGGCCGGGGCGGCTCCCGGCGGCGGGGCGGGGGCGGGCGGGCGCCCTGCGCAGCGGGGGCGGCGGCGGGGGCGCGCAGCGGAGCGGGAACCCCGCGCCGCGGGGGCGCGCAGCCGCCCGGACCCGCGTCCGGAACGCACCGCGCGCCGCTTCCGCCGGGGGGAAAAGCGGGCCGCCAGGGGGCGCGCGGCCCCGCGAGCGGGAGGGGCGGGGCGGCGGGGGCGGAAGGCGCCGCCTGGCGGAGCGGGCCGGAGCTCGGAACCGCAGAATTCCAGAGGGGAATGGGCTGGGACAGAGCTGCGAGGTCGTGGAGACCGGCCTGTGAGTGCCGCGTCCAGCCTTTCCTCAAACACCTCCAGGGACCCCAGCGCCCCTGGGCAGCCCATTCCAATGTCCAATCTGTGAGGAAATCCCTCCTGATGTGCCGCCTAAACCTGCCCTGTGCCGCTGGAGCCCGTGTCCTCTCATGCTCCCGCTGGTTGCTGGTTGCCCTCTTGGGAAAGAGGCCGAACCCCAAGCGGGTGCAACCTGCTTCCAGGGAGTTGCAGGGACGGATAAGGTCACCCTGAGTCTCCATTTGTGCAGGTTAAGCGACCCCCAGCACCAAGCACCGCTGTTGACCCTCCTGCCCCTTCCCCGGTACCTGCCCGGTGCGTGCAATCCTCCTCCTCCATTCCCGCTGGCGATGCCCCACAGCAGCATCCACACCCGGACCCACTCGCAGCCTCTGCACTGGGCAGCGTTCCGGACACTTCGTGCTTCGGACACGCCATTCACGGTGTGTTAAGGCATTCCTGACTGCCCGACAGCTGTGGGTGTAATCCCTGGATTTAAGTATAAAAATAAACAATGGAGTTACAAATACAAACCAGCCGAAGAAGTGGTGTTCCAGTGACAGCGGGTATTGATGCAGACAGCCTACCTGCTAGGAGGACACGGAACACTGCGCCCTCAGCCCTCGGTGGGATGACCTTGGACATCTCTTCCAGATCCCCTCCTGCTGTGCCCGTCTGACCAGCCCTCTTCCGCACGTACAGCATCTGCCTGCTCGACAGCTGCTCGGCTGAGCACCTGCACACAGCCTGTGTGTAACTGTTTCCACTGTCGTCCAATTAATAAATGTGTGCTTGTGCACACTCTGTGCTGTGGAACTGCTTCCACGCACAACCAATTAATGAATTAGCACAGCCCCAAGCCTGCCAGAGTTCTAGAGGAATTTGGACAGGCACATGTGTGACTCTTGGGTCTGTCATATGCAGAACCAGGAGTTGGAGCTCAATGATCCTTCTGGGTCCCTTCCAATTCTGGGTATTCTACGATTTTATTAATTTCCCATGTTATCAGTATGATATTTTTTCCCAATGCAAAATCTTGTAGTTTGAGCTAGTTAAACCTTATACATAAAAAGCTTCAGAAACAGAATTTCCCTGCATTACTTACTGGGCAAACTATACCTAACAAGAGTCATAAATGCTGTTTTCATTTTGAGGTAGGCACAGGTAATTTGCTGGTTTTCATTTCTATTTTTTTGTATGATGGAGAGGCTAAAAAATAAGTGCAGCAAGGGAGTGATTTGATCTGCAATTATATTTCTATTTGTATGACAACTCTAGTTTCTGTAACACCAGTTTTTATTCCGGTTTCTATAATACTGCTCTAAAAAGAGTAACAATTTAAAGCAAGCCACTAAAATAATATAATAACTTATTATTAGAGCAGTACTATAACGGTTCTGGAAAAACTGTTTACAAAACTCCTGTTTCTCAGTAATAATTTTGTCTACCATCTTGAGACCCCAGAAAATACTCTTATACAACTGTGACAGGAAACAAAAAATAGAAATTATTTTTTACTCAGAGAAGCTGCAGATAGTGGTGCTGCTAAAAGATGTAATAGCCCTGGAGAAACTTAAACATCGTTAGAAAATATTAACAGCTGTCTGAAATAGTAGAGACAGAAATCTCTGCTTTGAAAGATAATCAGTGCTCTGATTACTTATGTCCTACCCAAGGTTAGTGCTCCATTGTGAGTTGCAGCACAGCTCCTGGCACCATGTATCAGAGAGCAAGGCATTTGAAAGGTTGTGCAAATTCTGATTACTGAAGTGCTTAATTGGTCACAGAATCAGAATGGTTAAGCTGGAAAGGAAGTTTAAGACCATTAAGTCCAATCAATAACCTAACTCTACCAAGTCCACCACTAAGCCATATCCACAAGTTCCACATCTACACACCTTCCAAATACCTCCTGGGGTGGTGACTTCACCACTGCCCTGGGCAGCCTGTGCCAATGCTTGACAACCCTCCCAGTGAAGAAATTTTTACTGATATCCAACCTAAACCTCTCCCAGCACAACTTCCTTTTCCTCTTGTTCTGTCCCTTATTACCTGGGAGTAGAGATCCACTCCCACCTGGCTGCAACCATTCTTTCTGGTAGTTACAGGTGTTGGTCCCCACATAGGCTCCTGTTCTCCATGCTAAACAACCCCACCTCCCTCAGATTTCCTCATAAGACTTGTGCTCCAGACATTTTACCAGCTTTGTTGCCCTTCTTTGGACACATTCCATGATGATATTAATGTACTTGAAAACAAGATAGCCAGACAATGATTCTGTCTGGTCCTTCTACAGTTTCTACAATTCAAAAAAACACTTCAGATTCCAGTTACTTATAAATCCTCTTGCTTCTTCATCTGTGCCCATTTTAGTATTCTGTAACATTTTCCTTTAGTTCCTTTTCTCCCTTGACTTAAGCTCAGGCTTTGAATTTTAGCTTATATCTGCAGTGCAGCGTGTAAGACTTCATGGTTTGAATTCCTGCTTATGGCCAGGCATATCAGTCTGCATCTTGATCTGCTTTAGTTTATCATCTCCTATGCATGCTGAGTCTCTGCTGGCAGAAAAAAATCTTTCTGCCTGTATACAGCAATTATAGTTAAGGTGTTCATGTAAAGATTCCTGTATCTTATGACAGATTTGAGGGGTCTTTTTCAGGACAGGATTCCTGTCTTTTTGGTCCAGGGAAAAAACTCATCTGTCTATCCTTCTCCCTTCGCCAGATGTGCAAGAAATACTTGTGAAGAGGCAGGGTCAGGGAAAAATTTATTTTAATCCAAAGAGCATATTTAGTTTTCTACTGAAAAATGGGCAAACATTACATGTATTTCCTTAGATGGTATGTAACCTTTTAGGATGTTGAAAGAGTGTTTACATATTAAAAGTACATGAAGGAAAAATAAGGCACAAAAATTACCTGTCTTGGTCTTTGAAGTTAAGACTTGGTTGCATACAATGGCATATTGGATAGATTACACAAAATTGTCCCACTCCCACCAGTAACAACATCCTGTAAAACACATTCTGCTTTGTATTAACTTTCAGTTTTCCACAAGACTGCCTTTCCAAGCAGGTATTTTGGTTCAATCTATACTGGCAGTGTTCCAGTCCTGCATTTTTAGGCAAACCACCAGTGATGATAAGCCTCAAAGATGCATTGTCTAAGAAAGCTCCCCCCAAGCCTGTTCACTGGGAGATTTGAGTAAATACAGCACAGCTATATGCACACACCATATCCAGGGATTTTTAGGCTGTGGCAGCCTCATCCACTAAACAACTATGGTGTGGTGCAATAGGGCATGAACAAACCAGCTCAGACTTGAAACTACCTGCTACATAAATTTGCAATATTTGCTACACTGAGCTAAAGGTTATTTTTTCCTCTCTTTGAGAAACCTTTTTCTGTGGGGGAAAATTTTTGGATGCAAACAGTCTTGCTTTCCAGGGTATGCACTACAAAGCTGATGGGTTTGAAGGAGTTTAACATCTGTTTTAATGGGACTGTGTATCTCTTTTTAGTCTCTAGGAGAATGGTGTAAGCAGTAGCTGTTTACCTAAAGAAAGGCAGTTTGTTCTGACATGTCTTGCTTGGGGAAGGTGCCCCTCATGGGGCGGTCTCTGGTGGAGCAACACCAAACCTGAGGCTCTGCTCTGAGACCAGACTGTGCTCAAAACACAAATACACAGATCTAGACAACACCACTAAGGCTCTCAGATGTAAGTACATACTTGTTTTAGGAACCAGGAAAATCCTGGCTGCATGATTTCCTGTTGGGGGAATCTAGCTGTTGCATTGCTATTATACATAAGTCAACTTCATCAATTTTTCTTAGTTCAGGATATTCTCAAAGACATGGGGGAACTTTGTAGAGGTCAATTGTTTTCTTCCACCAAATCTGTAGAAATTTGTAAATTAAACTGGTTAACACCAACTATTAGTGACCAGTGCAGTAGGACATGGTTTTTTACTGTATGCGGTAAAACCAATGAAATAAACATGGGCATTCTAATCACTTTTACGGCGTTTATCAAATCTCTCCAGTAAAGCCTTCCATATGTTGCCTGGGATTGTTTGGTGCTTGCTTATAAGAGCCTGGACAGCAGTCTTTGTCTGAAAAGAGAAGAGAAATTTGCCTTTATGGACCTGTTTTATGCATGAAAGAACAGTATAGTCACTAACTTGTCAGAGGTTCAAGAGGGAAAATTCACACATAGCTCCACTGTAAGAAAAAATTGTCTTTTATATTAGCTATCTGTCCTAACAATACATTTCTTGGAAAAGAAAGGAATAAAAACAAAGAGTACTGTTTGGGTAGGCTGAAATTATTAAGATTTATCAAATGTGGTCATTACTTAGTCAAAGTAGCCTTTAACACACGCAAACATTAAGTTTCTGCAATCTCCCATCCCTAAAAATTTTCATTCAAAAAGGGTGGGTAAAGCCTGACTCACCTCACCTGATCTTATGGCTGACCTATCTTGGACTAGGAATTTGGAGTAGGAACCTCTGTCTGTCCTTCCCAAGATGAATTCTCCCATAATTTTATCATATAGAGCATGCACATAACAAAATTCATAATACTCTTTACCTAACATTCAAATGCAAGCTTAGGAAGAGAATGAATACAGTATTCTGTATTTCTAACAGAAATAAGAAATAATCTCATATTGGTTTCCCTCATGTATTCAAACTTGAAATAAGGGTAGCTACACACTTTATTGACCTACTCCAGCATTATAGCAGAATATCACTGTGATTATAAGAAAAGAGTAACCCAACCTTTCCTGACAGATTCATGTCCTAACTCATTTGCAGGGCAGTATCAAAGGTCAGCCAGGCCACTGCTTACCTAAAACTTCATTTAAGTTGCCTATTTTTAAAGTAATATCAGCCACAGAAGTCCTAACTATACTCCCACCAGAGTGGGTGGTGGTCAAAGGGAGCAGCCAAAGACTTGCTTTAGTAAGGTAAACCAATATAGTGGGAAATTTTAAATTCACTTTTGCAGGCACACAAAATATTGTTCCCCTAAAATACAAGAATATAAATAACCATAAAGGCAGTCATATTTCTTCCAGCCTCCTAAAGGTACTAAGACCAAATTTTACAGCTTGCTGGGGCTGTTCCCTTGTGACACACCAAACCTGTCTTTCTGGTTTCACTTTTGTGAAAGTAGACCCTTAAAAAAGGAAAAAAGGAAACAAAAGAAGAAAAGCCAGCCTTGTTTCTTCTTTTTGGGAGCAGCAAGGTTTTGTTAATAAGTGATTTCTGACAGTTGATTTGTTTGGATATTTCTAGATTGTAGCAGTTTTTGGTTTTTTTTTTTTCCATAAAATCTTCATTTCATCTTCCATGAAACATTTTAAAGCTGTATTTGCAGTTCAGCTTAATATTTTAAAAATGCTTAAACTCTTTATCTATAAATACTTATGCTCCTGGGCATCCCTAATTTCACCAAACTGTGGGCACACTAAATATCTTTATATTTTGGATATTTTAAACATTTTTATTTTGACAATGAGAATGAAGTTTTTGATGAACTTTGTTTCTAGAGCCCTACACTATTTGGTGAAGATTCTCAAAGTTATTTGTTATTTATGAAATTTATAGTTACTGAATTCATAGTTACTGAACAGTGCACTTAAAACAGAATTTATGTCATTTTAGTTATCATAATTATTATCAAAATTATCAAAGGCATGAGAGAAACAAAGTTAACAAGAAGACAGAGCTCATACATTTTGAAATTATGACGGCATCCCAATCAACTGTTACTATTTCAATATTTACTGGTAGATATTTGTACATTAAATAATCCCAAACCTCAACTGCCCATAGCTTTACCAAGCTAGTAAAAGTATATTTGTCTCTATTCAAGCATGCAAAAAACTGGTTTCAAGTGCACCTGTAGTAGAGGGCAAAGTATGTAGTTCAACATTGCAAGAAGAGAGAACTTACCTTTTCAACTAATTCCTCTGTAGTTATATTTGGGTCGTAAGGGATTGGCTTCCCAATGTATGTGCGAAATTTAACTGGAAGTCCTCCATATGGAGGAGTAAAAGGCAACCGAGTGCTTTCATATAACTGTCTAAAAAACCCTGAAATGGTTTATGAGAGGAAAAAGTGAGATTATAGTCACAGTAAACACAATCTAAAATCTGATTCATGTAGAAGACTTAAAAACGCATGCTTTATTTGACAGTCAGGAAGTTGTTGCAGAATTGAGGCAACTGTCCACCAAAACAAAGCTTGACAGACTTAATAGACCAGAGAAATAAGACTGCATTAAAGAACCAAGTCACACACACAAACCAACCATGCACAAACTATCTCCAAATTTAAGCTACCTCTGACCCACAGCAAGTGTTAGAGAATCCAAAGTAACCAAAAGTCTGAAAAGCAAAGTCTAAGATAAAAAGCAGGAGAAATCTGAGAGAAAAAAGATAAAACATTCCAAATACATAAAATATATTTTTAAGTTCTTACTTCTTTCTTTAAACATCCTATAGCCTTCACGGACATTTTGAGTATACATTGGAATGATGGGCTAAGGAAGTACAAAAAAATACGAAAAGGTAAAAATATTATACCAGTTTGAATTTCTGGTTTTAGTGCTTGTTAATGCAGCTAATAAAATCACTCAAATGCAGAGGGTAGTTATCAATCAGTTAAGTAGTAAACAAGGAATCCTGATTTTAAGAACACCAGAATAGAAATAAAATGCTATTTTTCAGCTCCCACAAACATCTATTTTAAAGTCACTATCTGTAAATAAAATGACTGACATTGTACTAGGTTTTATATAACTTCTATGTTATGCATTTGCTGCAATATCACTGACTGGAACATAAAACAAATTTCCATAGTTTCTCTATCTAAAGCTTTCATCATGAGTGGTGAATAGGAAAGTATTCAGTTCGTGAAGTCTTGCAGAAAGCAAGCAGACAGCCACGGTTGGCTTATCTCATCTGCTTCTCAAATAGGGTCTAGCTGAAGCAGTAGTGTTTGGATAAAACTGGAAAGGACTTCTGCAGATCCCTGAGCCAAAACAGGGCAATTGTGTGTCCTCACTGACCGGGACTGCACACCTTCTGGAGGGCAGATCCCTGGGCACTGACAGAACAAGTTCACTTCATCACTGTGACTGAGAAGAAACACATTTGAGATACCTGCACTGGAAAGAGTCCTGCCTTACAGCCTGAGGCAAGATTTCACAGTTTGTAGACAAACTGACAGTAGCTGTGTCCATATATGCAAAGACTTTGTGTCCTCTATTGTCCCTTTTCCTTTCTCTGAAACTCGAATTTGAACAAGTTGTTGGAACAACTTGTCCAGAAGGTAATGAAAGAAGACTTTTGTACTGTTAAGGATCACTACCACAGAACAGAACCTGCAGGGTGAGAAAAAAAAAAAAAAAAGCAAGAAAAAGGCCTAACTAGAGCCTACCAAATAACTCACAGTGATAGAAAGCATTAAAAGGAAAAAAATACCTGAGAGAGAACAAAAATCATCAAACATGCATAAAGTTTTAATAGTAAACCTTTCAGAATGCAAAATTAAGGGAAAATGTTAGAAATAAACCCTTAAAAAGTAAACAGTAATGTCTTTTAAAACATGTAAGTACTGAAAACTAAAAATAACACACTTTGTTTCAGCTATTAATTGAACACTGTACATCTGAGATGTAAAATATTTGAAACCTATCTGTCATACATTTAAAACACTTATAATTTTAGGAATAGAACAAGGGAAATATATGGTAGGCTATAAAAAAATCTGGCAACTACAGAAGTTACTCTCATACAATGATCAGCCATTGAGGTGCAGGGTAGACAGCAACATTCAGTCCCTAAGCTGGAAAACAGGTATACACATAAAATCTTACATTTGTAAAACAGCACAGGCAGATCTGCAGTAACCCACACATTTATATTTGCTGTGCTGGAACTGAACTGGATCACACCCAGCCAGCTTGAAAATCACAGAATTACAGGACAGTTGAGGTTGGAAGAGACCTCTAGAGACCATGCAGTCCAAACCTCTTGCCCATAGAAGAGAATTTTATAAATGTTTTCTTGTTTATTTTTTACCTAACTCAACTTGAATGAATTTTTTGGCACAGACAAAATTGAGGGATCTTCAGAAATTATGATCCCTTCCTATCAGCACATCAAAACCAAGCCATAGACAGAGACTATTTCTAAAGGTCATGGATGAATGTGACTGAGACAAATATTTGTCCCAGAGCTACACTGTGTCATCACATGAAATAGTAACACACCCTGACTCCTGTTGAGCAGAGTAGTTACACAAAATTATATGGAAACCAAATGTGGAAACTTTACAGATAAGGGCTGAGGCTTTCTTGTTTGCTTTTCTTCAACTTTTTCAGTGGAAGTACTATTGAACTTCTGTAATATTAGATGATGGATGGGAATGTCTATTCATATATAAAGTAGGTTTTGTCTTGAAATCCCCACTCAGGTAATCTATGACAGGTTATTAACCACCATGTAGTCATTTTGATAAAGTACTCGTAGTTCTTTAGTTGATAGCTATGCTGTATGTAGAGAAATTTTTAAAATACCCTTAGAATTTTATCTTGCTTGTATTCATGGTATGTGAGTAACAATTATCAAATTTATATTAATTGTTACATAATAAAACAAGTTCTGATATCTGGATGAGTCTATCCCCAGTGTATTTGAGTTTTGGGGCCAGATTTTGGTAGAGGGGAGCTATAGGGGTGCTTTCTGTGAGAAGCTGCCAGAAGCTTTCCCCTTGTCTGGGAGAGCCAATGCCAGCTGGCTCCAGGATAGACAAACTGCATGCCAAGGCCAAGCCTATCAGGAATTATCATAACACCTCTATGATAACATATTTAAGAAGGAAAAAAAAATTATTGTGTATATTTAATTGTAGACAGAGAAAAACAGAATGAGAAAATGTGAGAGGAGCTGCCCTGCAGACTGTGCAGAAGGGGGAGGAGGTGCTCCAGAGCAGAGATCCTCCTGCAGCCCATGGAGGAGACCACACCAGAGCATGATGCCTGAAGGAGGGCTGTGTAGCTGTGGGAAACCTGTGTGGAGCAGGGTCCTGGCACTGCAGACCCACAGAGACAGAAGTCCATGCTGGAGCAGCTTTCCTGGAAGGATCTGTGACCCTAATGGGGCCCTTGCTGAAGCAGGCTGTGCCTGAAGGACTGCCCCCTGTGGAAGAGTGACTCACATGTTCATGGATGATCTCTTGCCCAGGGATGGACTCAATTTGAAGTTTGTCTCATGTGGGTTGGACCCCACACTAGAACAGGAGAAGGACTCTTCTCTCTGAGCAGTGGCAGAAACATGTGATGAACTGGCCATGACCCCATTCCCCATCTCCCTGTGCCACTACAGGGGAGATGGAGCCAAGGAAGAAGGGAGAGGTGGGGCAAGTGGTAAGACTGCTTTTAAGACTTTTACTTTACTTCTCATTGTCTTGCTCTAATTTTGTAACTAATAAATGCAGTTAATATCTCTAAGTTGAGTCTGGTTTGCGTACCCAAAATGGTATTCAGTGAGTGATTTCTCCCAGTTTCTATCTCAGCTCATTAATGTTCTACTTTATTTTCCTCTCCTGTCCACTTGTGGAGGGCAGTGATAGAGAGGCTTTGATGGGTGCCTGGCATCCACTACACCACAGTCTTTGGTCAATCTGGAAGATTAGTCCGGCCAGTATGAAAAGGATCCAGCAAAAACAAACAAACTTGAATTTTATCAAAAGATGGGATCCAGTGACTACTAAGGGCCTAATTTTATATAAGAAGTGAAATATAAGGTTAATATTGCCACTTCTACTGTTAAATGCACAAATGCACAGCAGGGTGCTTTTTTGTTGTTGTTTCGGGGGGGGAGTGGGTTTTTTTTGTTTAATTACCTAAGGTTTGCCTGATTCCAGATTTCCAGAAAAATATCAATGGTGCCCAAAGTTCAGTGAAGCTTGCAAGCTAATACAGCAATGCTCACCATACAGAGATCCAGTCAGACTTCCTTATAATAAAAAACCCCACTAAGCTGAATGAGAATAATAACAAGAGATGTAAGAGCCAGCAGCACTGTAAAGCTAAGCTCAGGCTGGAGGCTATCAAAGAATAATACACTCTCTCTGCCCTCCTGGTAACAGTCCTACATAGTGCCTGTTTTACCAAACATTATGGAAAGGACCACAAGAGCCTTACCCTCAAAGAATACTCAATTCATTAAATAAAATTTTAAAAGCCCCCATCAATAACCAAACACAAATTCTGTCAAGAAAAGGAGGTAACAATTTTAGGTACTACTATTCAGTTATTTCCATGTGCTTCTATATTAGGGAGAATTAGGAGAATTACTGGCAAGGATTCTTGTGATGTGTTTTGATCAGGATGACAATCTGTGTAAGGGCACTCAGAGTTTTTCATTCAATTTTTATTTAAAAACCCACAACCTGTTACATTGCATTACTGTAAGGTTCCAGGTGAAGGGAAAACACCTGGCAAAAGTTTGTCCAGGTGTTTGAAGTAGCTTGAAAGACAGAGACAAAAACAAAAGCAATAGAAATCTCTCAAGTTTTTCAAGTGACAACTCTTTCATATTATCCATTTAATATATAAGAATACTATTAGGAAACTCAAAATGCCCATATGAATTTGACTAAGTTTATCCCATTCACATCCTGATACTTCCCCAGTAGTGGTGGTGTACAGGCCCATACAATATATGAAGTATTATGACTAACATTTACTGAGAAAAAGGACAGGAAAGAGAACAGAAGCACATAAAGTCTGACTTTTAAAAGACCACATAAGACAAGATGTGGAAACAGGATTCCAGGCCTAAAATTACTTTATCCATTGGGTAAATGCCCTTAAATTTATTCTAATTTATGCTAAGTCAAAATCAAGGCAGAAAACTTGGGTTTAGAGGTGGTGATGGTGAGAAGTGGCAGTTAGGAAAAAGAGAGTTGCTGCTCTTTCAGCTGCATGCTATCCCAAATAGAACAATTCCTCAGAGACTGTATCAGAAAAGGAGTCTCTCATGTGGATTTGATATAAGAAGTCAGAGCTGGTAGTAGAAGGTTGTATTCCTAGATCATCATCCATATGGAAACTAACTGAAACCTTGGCCATGAGTACATTGGTGGAGTGCAAATCAAGAGAAGCACATGTTTAGAGGATGCTGAGAATCTGATATCCACACTGAACACATTTCAGTGCTCTGTTTTTTATGTACAGCTAATTCTTTTTTTGCACCATTGGCTGAATGACCATTTGACACTGGAGGGTATTAGGTTCCACTTTTAGTCTAGTTTCAACCAGAAGGAATGCAGCTCCAGTATTCTAAAATGATGTGAATGAAAGCATGGCGAGGGAAATGTAAAATCTGCTGCAAAAGTGCACACATGACTCAAACACTGATGTAGACACATCTTGAGTTAGCTGATGCAATCTTTCACAAACATGAAGAAAAGTAAAGGTAAGGACAAAATCCTAGACCCTCCCAGAATAAAAGATAAGGATAATACATTAAAGAACCAAAAGAAAATGACTGGTTATGTGGAAGTAAGATAAAGATGTAAGTCTATTAGGATAAGAAAACAAATGAAACCATAGGGTAGTATGGAGAAGGACCACAGTGAGGATTCCTGAAATACAGTCAAGATAAAACACTGAATGCCCACATGATGGAACTGTAGACATGGAACCACAGAGATGGAAGCTTTGAAACAGTCAGTAAAAAGTTTGACAGTTCCACAAAACTCTTGCTCCTTGTGAATGAAAGTGTTCGAGGAAAGCGATGGGAAAAGGAAACGAAATCTTTACTTCCCAACCATTTCTCCTGGAAGATTTTCCAACAAATGCTGCTAAGATGCACTTTATAATGAAGCAGATATGCAGAGAGCAAGGTATGGCACTCACCACTTTTGCTTCCAGGGCGACCTGAGCGAAGCCTTTGCGGTTTCCCCACATGAGCTGGTAGCTCTCGTCACTGAAGAGTGCCTCTCGAACCCCACCTGGGGAGATGGACACCAAGTACCCACTCCTCAGGGCAGCAAGACACTCCTGCCTCGTGCCTGGAATGACACCTGTCACTCCCAACAGTAATTTCAGTCCTGAAACAGATAAGTAGCAAATGCACGTTTAATATAACAATGTATATGTTTGCATGTAGGAGCCAGATTACAGCCAAATTAAAATCTTGTGGCTATGTATTTAGGCTAAGACACATTTTAACAAAGGAAGTAAGACACCTACAGAGTAAATGCTGGAGGAAAGGACAAACACATGACAATATTTTTGCCCAAATGTTATGAAGGTGAACCATCTCATCAGAAATATTTCAATTAAAAAATTGTTCTACATGCTATCTTCTATAATTATCAACCAAATTATGTCAACAAAATTTGTAGGTCATAGATAAAAAACTGAAAATAACTGTCTATTCCTCTCTCCTTCTTTTTATATATTTTAATACAGAAAAAAAAAGGAATCAGTACAATAAGGATTACTACAAAAATAAATGCCTGACAAGCAGCTGTTTTTGGTCTTCTTTTAAAATGTGATGTTTAATATTTTAAACACTGAGGTTTTGAGTTGTTTAATTGAGTAATTTGTGGTTAAATTGCAAACTGTGTGGATCAAATTGTACTGCTCTTAGACTCTCAAGAGGCATGAATGACAGAAACTAGCAGGGCAATTTCAGCACCACAGGAATGAATCATGAATGAATTCACCACAGTGAATCTTCTTTCTCTGTTTCCATAACTAGAATTTCTCTAAAAGACACATTGAGAACCATAGAAGTACTATATGCTTTCTAATACTATCTTCACATTTTAAATATATTAGTTTGGAATTCTGATAGAAAGCAAACAAGTGTTTCCACAATCTTCAAATTCTCTGTTCAAACAGAGAAGAAATTTCTTGTATTAATAAATGGAAGCAGCAACTCTGGACTGACAGAGGTCAGCAACAAAAACTTTGGAAGACAGTGCTGAATCCTGTAATTTAATTGTATTTAATCTTATTCAAGGTATCATTCTTGATAGATATTTCTGTCAAAGATAAATGCTGACTATGTTTAACCCATTTGTAACTAAAACACATTTGTTTTATCCTAAAGTCAGGAATGCCATATGGTTATTAAGCAAAGAGGTTCTTCATTTGCTTGACTTTAAAACTTTTGAGAATTACAATGTATCACATTAAAATATTATTACTCCTTATTCCCTTTTTCCAGGTCTCATAGAATTTTTTATTTCTCAGCCATGCAAGGCTTCTGTCTGCTATCCTAGCCCTTCAAAGGAAGTCATACCACACCTCTGAATCATTCATCTCTTTTTTCTTGTAACTTTATTATTTATCATCTATTTTGAAATGGAGAGAGTTATTCATTCACAAGAAGAATTCTCCTGTAACTGTAATTAATCCTGTAAATAAACTGAACTGAGGTCCAGCATATGCTCATGAGCATTCTTTAAAGACCCAACCTGTGAAGCGTAACACTTCATTGCAAAAAATAAGTATAACAGAGCAAAAGAAGGTTAGGGAGGAATTTCACTTTTAGCCATATCTTCTACTAATGCAATGGAGAGGTCTAACTTCAATGATTTGTAGTCTTTTTTACCAATATTCTTTACTTTTTGAAGGTTGACACAGAATTTGCCCCCTTTTGTTGCTCTAGCATGGACCTAATGCAAGCAGTATGTTATGTACACACCAGTAGTCCAGGAACTGCACTGCTGAGAGCATTGCTTAATTAACAAATACATATTTTATATTTGTAATAAAAATCTATGCTAGGGACACCTCCATTTGAAGAGCACCCTCTTATTTATCCCTTTAAAACAGAGTCTCCTTTGCAACATTTTGCTAAACTTTCTATTTTTTTGAGGGCACTCTTAAAAGCCAATCATCTTTTGATGACTTCTTACTTGTGATGTGCTCCATACTACATGGCATTTACTAAGTATGCCTTAAAAAATTATTGTCATCTTTCTGGGAGTGCCTGAATATGGCTTTAGCATCAAATTTACTTGAGTTTATAACACTTGTTTCAGAAAACTGTTTTCCAAACACTGTTCTTCTAAATAGGTTCCTCTATTCTCTATATTAAGACAGCTTTCAATCTTAGTGGCATAAAAGTGCCTTTA
The DNA here is from genome assembly GCF_903797595.1 of Erithacus rubecula. Lineage (NCBI taxonomy): Eukaryota > Metazoa > Chordata > Aves > Passeriformes > Muscicapidae > Erithacus > Erithacus rubecula. The sequence goes on from NC_136689.1 coordinate 110,415,113, forward strand.
AATAATTCCCCTGCTATTCCCTCTGGACACTCTTCCTTATGCCTTGTTTTTCTAAAATTGAATTCTCTTTGCTTCTCTGTATCTTCTCCTGACCAGTCAGCACTAGGTCAATAGTAGATTCCTATCCAGCACTTTCTACTGAGGGATGAGATTTCATCCCAAAAGGATTATATGTCTATTTGTTGGCTTTGGAGGATTTAGCAATGTTTTCACTGAAAAGACAGGATACACTACCCTGTTACATCCATAAACTTTTAGTTTAAAAATTTAAAAGCAGTCTTTTAGTTTAAAAGCTCTCTTTCAAGTGTAGTAAATTTAAAGTTCATCAAAACCAGGACAGGTTAGGTAAATCCAAGAAGCTTTAATACAGGAGAACATGTTCTTACCTGGTAAGCGAAACACAAAATGATCAGCTACTGACAGGCAAAGTCTTTTTTTCCACAAAAACAGCCTAGACAAAAAGTAAAGGTAGTCTATAGGAATAGCTCCATGGTAATACACAAGAATGCCTGGTCCTTCTGGGAGGTTTTCCACACCATGAAGCTCATAACCTGTTTGAGATGGAATGCAATACACTGATAATGAGATCTGTAAATCAGCTGGCAGTTTAAAGAAAAATTTTATTGTCCTTTGTTAAACGACCTTCAGAGACTTGTGAAAGTCTCTGTAGAAGCTTCCAAAATAATTAAGTTCTGGATGGAACTTCTGGTCAATAGCACAGAGAAAGTCACTCAAACACCATAGCATATCACTAGACTGATGTGTTGGTCAGTTTAATCATGAGATCAGACCTGAACCTGACATTTTCCTCAATGAGGGAACTAAAGTAATTATTTCCCATTAGAAACTTTCTGTAAATAGTACAATATTTTTTTTTAAATCAGTAACAAGTGTGAAAATGCTTCACTTTCAGAAACAGAAGCAAACTGTCTGGATAGTTTTCTGAAATCTGGAAGTATGAATCTCCATTCTGTGTCAAGGACAATGAAGAGTTTGGGATTTTCCATAATAAAGTGTTTCCTCTTTTAGAGAAGGTGAGATGTTTAAATTGAAACCATAATCTGTAAAAATCCCAAAGAGACCTTTTCTCCACAAGAGTTAAATATATTCACTAAACAGTGGAAGGGAATTTCCTCACAGACACAAATCTTCATCATGACTCTTCCTACATTTGGTTTAGGTTTCAGGTGGAGGCAGACTAGAAGGCTAATGTATACAAAGACTTGCAAAAGACACAGCTTTTGCCAGCTAAGAGCTCTGTTCCACCTTGTCCACCTTCATTTCTATCCCCACTACAGCTCCTGCCATGAGCCATTTAGATGTGATTGGAGTAGGCAGAGTCCTAGGAGCACATGGAGAAAGTTTCATACTGAAGGTTGTTCAAAGAAGTGATGCAAAATATAATAAATGTAACTTATTTGCATCCATATGGAAGAAAAAAATTAAAACTTCTGTGTATTTACCACTTACTGTAATTCAACACTTCACACAAGTCGTGTTGTACTTACCATGCCATATTCTTGCATATATATCCCAAAAAGTTGCTATCGTTTTTCTTACTCTATTCCAAACATCACTCAAAGGATCTGCTTCTAACTCATTGTTCCTCTGATATATTAAAAGCAAAATATTGGTAAGGTAAATGAAAAAGACGATTGTTAAAGGAACTATAAAAAAAACTAATATTGCACTAATTGTCAGTGAGCCAATGATCACATAAAAAAGGTATGTCTTCAGGAACTCCACAACAGTCCATTCTTCCAGTCCATAGAAAAGGCAGCTGGGGCTGGTCATTGGTAACTGTCCTGAAGCACAGGATTCTTTTCTACCTATCATGTCCTGCATGGAGAAGAAAGAAAGAAAACAAAAAACAAAACACCAGCTGTAGTTTCTCAATTTAGGAAAAAAAGTTTCTGCAAATACACCTGATGCTTATTTTGGTATGGCACAGGTTCAAACATGTTGTGTCTCTCTGTCATGCTAAGATAGCTGCTGGGCAGGAGATTATCCATGTATTTATGGAATAGGGGCTGAAACAAGAAGGACTGGAGTTCAGGATCCCTGTAACATGGCTGATCAGATGATTTCTCTCAAAACAGGGTAAGTATTTTAAACAGCATTAGCCAGGACTGCTGCCAGAGGTGTGGGCTCTCTGCATCCTCTGTAGAGAGTCCAGCCTGGGCCCCTCTCACTTTGGCAGCAAGGGGATCAGGCAGTGGGGTGAGCAGCTGAAGGGACAGAGAGCAAAACCAGGGCAGCCATGGCTTCTTCTCAGGGCCTGGGACACACTTGGTGCTGCTGTTAGCACTGGGAAAAGCAGCTTTTCACCCCTCATCCATACAACACACCTTTTTTCAGATCTGCCAGCCCTAGCAAACGCCAGGAGAGCTCCATGGCCCTACCGATATATTTTCCTCATGCGCTCCCTAGTTAGTCCATTCCTACAGCTGACCCTGCCTGCCTGGCAGCAGCTGGTGGTTACACTGGCATGCAAGAGCACTCAGCATCACTGGCTGCTTTTAAGATTCTTGAGCATTAGCCAGAGAATCAAGCACTGCAATCCAGCTCAGTAATCCATAACTGAATACAGATTTTCTTTCCCTTGATCAGGTTGCTACTTGTTTAAAGAGTGGTTTTTCCCGCTCCAGCAGCAGAACAAGTACCTACAAGAAAAAAATTGTAAGTGCCAAAGTCAGTGCCAGGATCATAAAACACAGCAAGCTCAGACTTCTCTGATTTCAAGTCTTCAGCTGTGTACTTATATGAGCCAACCTGCTGTACACTTCTGTTTTCCTTCTTTGAAGCTTTGTGTAGAATATAGAGGTGGACTGGTGTAAGAAACTGCTCTCTTCAGAATTGCAGATGACAAGGAGAACAGCAAAGGGGAAAGCAGCCATGGACAAGCACTGGAGTCTGACACGCATCAAGGCAAGCAAGCCCCATGACAAGCCCTGCAGAATGAGTAGCTGCAGTAGCTATAAATTTGGTCTCACACACACCAATGAAATCTGTCCTTATCTCAAACCATTTGAACTCATTGGCCACCAGAAAGGACCACTTGGTTTAACCCCAGTGGGCACCTGAGCACCACACAGCCACTCACTCATTCCCCACTGCAGTGAGATGGATGAGCGAGTCAGAAGATTAAAAGTACAACACCTCTCTGTTTGAAACAAAGGCAGTTTCATAGGTAGAGCACCAGCTGGAAGGATAGTAAACAAAAAGGAAGCAAGCACTGTGTTAAAAGATGCTCAGCATGGTACAAACAAATGAAATCAGTATGATAAAAAAGTAACAAGAATTATTATAGAATTTTTTATTTGTATCCTGATGACTGGTGCCTCACTAAGATGTAGGCAGATCTACATTTTCATTGAAAAGAGATTTTATCAATAACATGAAAGAAAAAAATGGAATAGTCTGCATGATTCAGATATTAAAATATCTGTTTAGACAGTGTTTAAGAAGGATAAAACTGATGGTGCAGGGCTATTCTATAGTAAGTTATTGCTTATAGAGCTCTGATAGGAGCAATGACTACAATCCCCCATGTGTTCAAAGCATGCTGTGCTGACAGAGCCCAGGAGAGAGCCATGTTAAGGGGGCTTCTCAGGCTACTGAATCAGAAATACTGAGCAGTACTTGGAATAATTTGTTCAGCCTGCAACATAGGGTGAAGGAAGTGAGTGGATTTTGTATTGTTATTGGGGGTTCAGATCTGGAACACAGACTACTACAGCCAGTAGCAAAAGTGTCTTAAAGTCACAGATAAAATGTCCATATCCATAGCAAGTGCATCAATAAAAACCCCTATATGATATGGGAATAAATTTGGATATACAGATCACTGATGAACAAGAGATCATATAATCTACCAACAAGATTTAAGATGATTCCAAAGTCCCCAAGCACAAGTAATTGCAGACTCAACAGCAAGAAAAACCTTGGCAAGATAACTGAGAAGCTGGTAACTGATGCCACTCATTCTAATTTTGTGGGAAACAGACCTTGTAAACAAATTCATCTCCATTCTTTGAAGAAATTAGAGGTTTAATAACTTGTACAAGTTTCATGCACAAATAGTTTTAACAGGAGCTTCTTAAAGAGTCACTTTAAGCCACACATGAGCTGCTACTTGAAAGTCATCCTTCCACCAGTCCTTCATCCCTGATCTCCTGCAGGATCTCCTGGCTCCCTGCTAAAGGGATGCTAGTGAAAATGCTGGCACAAGCAAAATCACTCCTGGGAACAGCCCAAACTTATATGGGTATTATGCAAGTATATTACCAATATACCACTTGACATCTTTATTAAAAATTCTCTTTTAAATGGAGAACATATGCAATGAATGTGTCATAAACTAGCATTACAAAAAATATCCATCAGTGGTGTAATCTCTACCAAATGAGAACTGAATCTATGTCCTACATTATTCAGCATTTTCAGAATTTTCTTCTAATATTAATAGGATGTTTACAATGATAAGTATTAACAAAGTAACATTCCACTGATTCTTCTTCCTCCAACCCAATTTTTATGTAGCAGAAAATTACTTGCTGGCTGGAAAAGCACTACCTTTAACTTTGTTAGCTCAGGCTACAGTATAAATTAACATCATAACTTATTAACTTCTGATTTTAAGTTCAATATAGACACCAGAAAAAACAAGTTTTAGAAAGAAAGATGCACTAATGGGCAAAATCATATTTTTTTTAAACTTACAAAACAGATATAACAGTACAGATTTGACCAAAGACATCTGAAAATAGTTGTGTAGACACAGAGTTCACTTTCTGCCAGTTAGCTGAATGGTGGGATACAAGCTAATTCAACAACATTTCAGCTGGATCCAAGGGTAGAAAAAGAATAAATGATTGAATGATTGAGGAAAACTAGAAGCAGCATGGTTTGTTCTGGAAACCACTCAACTATAGTTCAGTTTCTGCTCTCACAGTTCAATTGCACATTACCTCCAATATTTCATGAGAAAAGAATGAATTCCAATCACTGAAATCTGGACCCTGGTGTTTCTACTATATTATGCCACTCCAACATGGTCAATGCATTCATCTGCTGTGAGTATAACATCAAAGGGCACAACAGGACAGGGCTTCTATTTTTCCATGTTCTACTGGCTGTGTCTCACCAGTCCCCTGCTGAAACCACAAATACAATTTTGAAGGATTCTTTCTATCAAACACCATATATTAAATTATTACAACTATATGAGTGCCTATTGCAGATCTGTTACTAAAACCTCTTTGATTATGCACTAGGACATAATGCAGGAATGCTACCACAAAGTAAACATATTTACTTATAATAGCTTTGGTTTACCCCAAATGTCAAATTTAAGAGAGAAATTTCTCTTCTGCTTTTATCAAATCTGCACCAGGAGCAGCTCATTGTACTTCAACACTGAATATACAGTTAAAGTTTAACAAGTGGGTACAGTGTCATATCTAAAAAAAAAAAACCAAAAAAATCCAAACAAACATCTTTTAAATTGTCTACATTTTTCTCATCTTATCTAGTAATGTATTTGTAGCTACTGTTCTGAGTAATTTCATTGTTCCTATAGAGAACAACATGTGTGTTGACATGTGAGGTATTTGTTTGGGCTCCACCTATAAAGCATATCAAATGCCAGAGTAATCGCTGTATCTACCGTGTAAAATTACAGGTGATGTCAGAGAAAGACGGAACTACTATTTCCCTACTTAGAGAGGAGCTCCCCTTTCAACAAAAGTCTCCTGTAGTACAAGTTGTTCAGATCCTAAGTTCTTGCTGAGCATCATTTGCTGATAAGGATAATCTTACCGACACTGTAATCCCAGGGAAGAACACAGCTGTCACAAGAGACCTATTACATTAAAATTAAAACCTTGTAGCTGGCTTTCAACCATGAATGAAGAGTCATAATCTTGGTCCTGCTGCTCACTAGTTTGCTCTTGGCAATAAGTTTAGCAGAGCATAGTGAGATGATGCTCTACACAGAAGCAGCTGTAAAGTAACTGCAGACTCTTGGAGACAGAAATTTTTGACACTTCTTGTGGCAGGCTGCTACTCAGCTCAAACTCAATTGTTCTGTCTCATGAGGGGAGTCATCTAACATCATTCTGCCTCTTGCTTTTCAATGCAAGTGAGATTCCAGTTTTATATTTCCTGGACATTTTGTGGCAGTTCCATGGAAAATAACTCTCTTATTATATATTATAACTCTTATTATAACTCTCAGGTCTTACCCTGCCACCACTCATTTTATTTATCTCCATAAATCCACCCCTCTTGTACTTTCCTGTGTTTGTAGAGCTTCCCCCTCCCTCAGCACATGTATCCCAAAAATGAAGGGTCTATCCCCTCCAGACAAAAACTATCAGCAATTACAATGTTCAGCCCCCAGGTTTTTGAAGTTACTCTATTTTTTTCCACACACTGAGGATACTAAACCCAGAACACTGTTTCCCATTTACAGCCTCAGCAAATATGAATAACTGAATTCCCACTTGGGTTTGATTGAGTATGTGGATATTAGGCACTATCCCTAGCTGACAATCCTTGCTCAGCTTGGTTGCCAGAAATGTGGCAGGTAAGAGTTGGAAGAATAATCAAATCATGGAATGGTTTGGGTTGGAAGGGACCTTAAAGAGCATCTGGTTCCAACCCCCCTGCCATGGGCAGTGACATCTTCTACTAGCCAAGGTTGCTCAAATCCAAATCCAACCTGACCTTCAACATTGCCAATGTTGGGGCATCCACAACTGCTCTGAACAACTTGGTCCAGTGTCTCATCATCCTCACAGTAAATTTCTTCCTGATATTTAATCTAAACTGCCCTCTTTTAGTTCAAAGCCATTCCCTCTGTCCTGCTGGTCACATGCCTGTGTAAAAAGTCCCTCTCCAGCCCTCTTGTAGGTCCTTTTCACACACTAAAAGGCTGAAATGAGATCTCCCTGGGGCTTTCTCCTCATCAGGCTGAACAATCCCAATTCTCTCACTCTGTCTTCTCTGATCATCTCTGTGATTCTTCCCTATACTTGTTCCAACAGGTCCGTGTCTTTACTGTGCTGAGAACCCCAAGCTGGATCAGCACTGCAGGTGATGGCTCACACCTGGAGCAGAGCAGAGGGGCAGAATCACTTCCCTCACCCTGCTGGCCACACTTGGGATCCAGCCCAGGTTCTGGTTGGCTTTCCTGACCTGTGAGCACACATGGTCGGGTGTATGAAGAGGGTGTACAAGGAGCAGCATCTGGCTTCAGACCTGGTACCTGTCCTGCTCAGACACGAGTAAAATACAGCAAATGTCCAACACCTATATTAACTCCTTTTCTTCACCTGGAAAGGTCATTTAACATTAACATTTCACAGCCAGCGCATCGAGGACTCGGGGATTCCTCAATGTCGGGCGCTAAGGGTCCCTAAGAGCAGATGGCTGCAGAAGCACGGGAGCGCTGGAAGGCGGCACAGCCTCCCCCCGCCGCCCTCCGTCCCATCCCATTGGGTCCCGTCCCATTCGGTCCCGTCCCGTCCCGAGCCCCCGCCCCGCTCACCTGCCCGCGGCGCGGTCCCGGCGCCGGCCGAGCCCGTCCCGGGATAAGCGCACGGCCGCCCCCGCAGCCGGCGCCGGGAGGCGGAGCTGCGCTGGAAACACGGCGGCTCCGCGCCCACAGCCCCGCGGAGCTCCAGCCACGCAGCCCCGGGACGGGCGCCCGGAGCCCCGCCTGGGATGGAGGAGCCGCTTCCCATCCCACAGCCTTCTGCGCCCTTCCCCTCTCGGAAGAAGGAAGAAGGACGTGATTCCAGTTAATTCATGTCTACGTTGATCAAGGAAACTTTCCGGCAGCGTCATTGACTGCTAAGTTGAGAAAATACAAAAAGGAAATAACCTCTTTAAAAGGTTAAGAGACTTGTCACACAGACTTGTGACACTAATTAAAGCAGAACACAACATGCTAATATGGCTAAATTCAGCAGAGGAAACCTGAACTGTAATAAATACCCTTATGTTGTTCTATTATTCACCCTCTTCCTTATGTGGTGGTCTTATTTGGACTGATACAACCAATAAGTATCAGTGTTGAAGTTCAGGAAGTGGTTAATCCAACCTGTTCAAGGTGATTGGATTTCATTGATTTAATCTGATGCAGAACAAGAAATTGGCTCCCGTTAAGTAAAATGCATGACTACAGTGCATTGCATCCCACGCACTGGCAATTCTGTAGCTGTGGTCCAGGGGAAGGGGACACAGACCTGCAAAAATATAAAAAGCATCCACCATTCTTGCTCTTCTGTTGGTTTCTGGTTTTTATGGTACAAGGCAGATTTGTCCAATAACAGGTTTTCTTGTGAGGGAATAAAAAACTTGATATTCCTTGCCTAGCATAAAGCAGCAAATAATTGGAAAAGTGATTTTGCTAGTAGAGAGTTTGATAAAATGCCGATAGCAAGTATTTAAGAGGCAAAAGCAAGAGTGCAAAAAGAAAAAATGTTATATATAATACCAGCCAACACCAAATGTAGTGAAAATATTTTGTTTTGTTGGCATGTGTTTTTTTCCTTTGTGTTTACATGATGTTGAACTATCATCCAAAGAATCCGGATGGAAATGCAAGAACTGAAACTACTATGAAAGAACAGAACTAGAATGAAACAGCAACATGATAATATAGATGTTGAAAAATGCACTGGAATAAAAAGTACTGAATAGCATTGTGTGAAGAAAAATAAATAATTGCTTTGCTATCTTTGCTTTTCCTTCTCATTTTCTTTTCTTGTGAGTCATCTTAAAGAAAAAGTGATATAAGGCTTTTTCAGAGTATTTTTAGGAATCTGATATGGGCTTCTATGAACAGACTTGCACATGAAAGGAGATTTCTAATGGTAGACAAACCTACTCTGAGGAACCCATGTCATTACATGAATTCAAAATTTAAACATTTGGATCTTTAGGTAATAGAATGGTTAAAAATTTAGACCATTTCCAAAATACATACAGATACCTAGTGTACAATGCTTATTATCATGACTATAAATATTCTACAAGAAATGGAGCAAAAGGAACTGATTGGTATAATAAACTGTGCCATGTGAATCAGAAGCATATGTTAAGCTTCAGCTAAAAATAAAAGTAGCAACGAAGGTGAGATAAATATAAAAAATTAATAAGGCTTAAAAAGTACTTTGCTCTAATTTTGAATTAAGGTAATGAGATGGAGAATTGGCAGATTGATCATAAAGGAGGAGAAATAATAAAACGGGAATGAAAAGTCAAGGTTCAGACATGGTAAGAATAGAAGCAGTTAGTGTCCTCCAACTGTGCAGGAACAATGTATATCAGATTTAATTCCCACTAGTAAGAAGTTTCTAGTAGTTTTGTGGAGTTTAGAGTACCATGTGACCAAGAACAGCAAATTTAACACTTATACTTGAGAAATTAAGAATAAATAGGAGTCTCCTGTATTCAGCACTACCCAGTATGTTCCAGACCAATGAGTGCTAAGAAAACAGGAGTTCAAGATGTGGAGAAATGGTACATTTATTTTCTTTTCTAATTGTTAATGTTGCCAGGCAGTCCTGGCAATGGCATGAAGCTATGGGAAGGGTAAATATAACCTTAGGGCTTATCTCACAAAGTTCCGGGTAGGATTACTGAAGTGTTACAGCTAACATTGAAAGCATGGCTGAGATCTTCTCTGAAATATTTTATTTAATTCTATTTCTTCCATGTTTACATAGATGGATTTAGATTGAAACAAGGACAGAAAACAGTCCAAAGAAGGCAGAGGCATATGGCGCTTTTTTTAATTTATCAAACTGAAATTTAAATCAGTTGCTGTAAAATAATTTTTGGGAGTAAGAAGGTAAAAAAGCAACTCAGTTAAAGGTCAGTCAAAGCACAGAATAAATGAGACCTAATGGCAGTATAACTTTGGCACATTTTATATTCCAGTAAGTTTTTCAGCAAGAAAAAGCTGAAATTATGAATCTGTTTACAAGATAAATAATAGAGATTCTACTGCTATTTTGAAGCTGAAAATAAATAGATTACAGAATTTGGCAGTCCCAGTCTGGTGTTGCTTGCATGACACTGCAAGTGAGTTGTGCTGGGAGCTGGCTCCCCTTCATCAAGGATGATGCCATTAGAACATGGAATTATTAATTCTGATAGTAGCTGATCACAAGTGGTGTTCCCCATGGCTCAGTACTGAGGCCTGTCCTCTTTAATATCTTCACAGATGGCCTGGATGAGGGGATTGAGTGCACCTTCAGTCAGTTCACAGACAGCACTAAGTTGGGCAGGAGCGTCTGGATATCTGCTGGATATCTGCTGGATATCTGGATATCTGCTGGATAGTTGGAAGGCTCTGTAGAGAGATCTGGATCAATGGGCCTAGGCCATTTTTATGAGGTTTGACAAAGCCAAGTTCAGGGTCCTGCCTTTGGGTCACAAAAACCCCATGCAGGCTGGGGCAGCAGGGCTGGAAAGATGCCCAGTGCTGAAGAACCTGGGGGTGCTGGTCAGCAGCAGCTGGACGTGGGCCAGTGTGTGCCCAGCTGGCCAAGGAGGCCAATGGCACCCTGGCCTGGATCAGCAATAGTGTGTGCCAGTGTGTGTCTGCACAAAGTGTGGCCAGCAGGACCAGAGCAGTGACTGTCCCCCTGTGCTCAGCGCTGGTGAGGTCACACCTCGAGTCCTGTAATCCCTCTTCTCTAAAGCAACAAGCAAGATGAGATGGTGTCAAGTTGTACCAGGGGATGTTTAGATTGGATATGAGGAAAAATTTCTTCACTGAAAATGTTTGTCAGGCATAGGAACAGACTGCCCATCATCCCTGGAGCAATCCTGGAGGTATTTAAAAGATAAGTAATTATGGTGCTTAGGGACATGGTTCAGTGGTGGACTTTATGGTCTTAGGTTAATGCTTGGACCAGATCATAAAGTTTTTTTCTGCCCTAAATTACTGTGATTCTATCTTAACATAAAAAGACAACTTGTATTTGGAGGCTATAAGGTTTCTTACCAAAAGAAACTGATTACTTGGTTCTGAAACTTTGCCTCAGGCGTGCCTCCTGTCTCTTAATATTTACTTGAGCATATGTGCCAGAACCTAGACAGGATTAGCAATTGCTACTAACCCCATTTGAAGCAATGGCAGTCTTTGTGGGTTCTTAGGATTGGATCCTAATTCAGGCAGTAATGCAGAGTGATGGGAAGAGATTACTGGCTTGGAGGTCTCAATAAATTGAACTTTGCTAAATACTTTAACTTCTTCCTATGTATTCATAAGAAGGAGCTAGGCTTAGCATGGAGATAAACACAAGGCTCAAAAGAGGCTCCTTGCCTTTCTTTATTTCATGGTGGCTCCAGGGCAAAAGAGGAAGAGGATCTCAGATCTTGGCTTTTTCTAGGAAAGGGTCAGGGAGGGGATATTTGTTTCTCTGCCAATAGGATAGGGACAGGAGGGAAGAGGTAAGACCTTCCTTATACCTCTGGTATCGGATTACAACAGAACTTGAATGCCTTTTTTTTTTTTTCTTTAACATTGATATTCTCAATATATCAGCCACTGATGCTAAAATGTGGAATCAGGACAGTACCACAGATATGGGATTATTTGAAGGTAGGCTTGGAAGCTTTAGAGGCAGCTGCCAAAACAAAGAATAATAATTTTTATCTTCTAGGAGAGATGTTTTACTGATGATGAAGAAAACAAGCTTTTCCTTTAGATCCTGAAGGAAACATCCCCCAAAAACATTATTGGAAAGCTATTATATAGCTGGAATTTGCTGACTGTAGGTGGTGTAAGAAACTATATTGCTCAGGCATGGATATTCAGGCATTAGGTGTGAAAACTTGTTCTGTTTTTTTCCTATGTAAAATCAGTAGAATCAAACCAAATTCTTCCAGGGCTCAACCTTATTCTGTGCTTGCAAATATCGCTGCTGTCCTGGAGGAACACACAAAGTCACTTGACATTAGAATCCAGTGGTCTAAAAACTAATTCAGTACTTTTGCCTTGAAGCAGAAGACGATAATATGAGGTACAATGAAGAGTACTTACTCCTAGCTCCAGGAAGAGCTCCTTCATCCAGCATCTGTGCAAGTCATCCCTCTAACATATGCAAGATCACAAGAGCCAAGGCTACTTTGCTGCACAAGCCTCCCCATTTCATTTTCATATCCTCAATTTCATTCTTCTCTTCCACAGCTGTCAGTGTGGGCCAGCTGGCTCTGGATTCAGCATCTAGCTGCTGGCAGGGACAGTGGTGTCAGCCTGCAGGGCTGGAGATCCCCTGACCACTGCAGCTGGAGGTTGCTGCTTGGCAGAAGGGTATCCCTTTGCTATACCACAGGTTTGCACCCTGTCTCCTTGTCATCCATGGCTTTCAGCACATCATTTGTTGATAGCAGAGATGTGACAAATCAACAGGAATTTCTGGCTCTCATCCAATTTGTAAGAAAACATGGTCTCTAGCAGGAATTGTCTCTCTTTTCTATATACCTTAATATTTTGAAAGTGCCCTCTGCATTCTTTTCCAATATATGGGCACTCTACTGACGTTCATAACATTTTCCTGCCTCCCCTTTCTTTCTTACCTAATGTCAGTCTGCATTATTCTTACTCCCTATTTCTTTCTCAGTAACAGTTCTTAGGTTGAAATTCTCTCTCCTTCTGCCTCACTTTTTCTATTCTCAAAATTAATTCATCTCACTTGAATGAGCCCTGCCTTGTATCCATCACCTTGGTTCCTAGTTTCTTGGCCCAGTTTATCCCAGTGTCACCATAGAAAGCTCCCTTCTATGACTAGGTGCACTCTACCCAGCATCCTTTCATTGACCCCAAACTATTGAATCTCCACAGCCTTTTTATCTGGAAATGTCATTGTCATTCCCAGCTCTTTCACCATGATTTGTTTAAAAAAAAAAAGCTGTTGCCTAGCTTCTTTTCCACTCTTGTATCTGTAAAACCCCACTGATGTTTCACAATTCCCACCCTTTCTTCACACAACCTTCACTACTCCCTTGCATTTCTTTTTCCCTCCAGTCTGCTGGAATTCAGCAGTTGCCATAAAATTTCATTGCCTGCACTGATAGTCTTGTGCTGTTTATATGCCTAGCGGCAGGGGAAATAGGATGAGTTTTTGTATTTAATTATCATTTTAGTCTTAGTCTGATTAACACTATATATTGAGAAAAATATAGCATAGAAAGGACAGAGTCTTGCAGATCATAGACTCATAGAATGTTTTGGGTTGGAAGGGACCATAAAATCATCTAGTCACAGCACCTCAGCCATTTACATATTTAGGTATTAAAAGGTGATACTTTTCTGAACATATGCACACATTTTTTATGCTTCATAGTAGGTCAGACTAGATTCAGGTCAGAAGTGTATCTGGTGATTTCCCTCCATTCAGTCCAGTGTCACAGTGGACTATTTAGCTTTTGATTCAATGGCTCAAAGCTTAAATTAGCAGTTGGTAATGTAACCAAGAACTACAGAAATAGAAATACAGAAAGTATAGAAATACTTAAAATTTGCCTCTAGACCATAACAATTGTGTCACACACAACCTGCTGTCATCAAGACCAGAGAAGAAGGAGGAAGAAACAATTTATCTCAACTACAAACAGAGGTTCAGAAATGTTTGTGGTGGTTGCAGTTGTTTCCGGGGTTGCATCACCCACGGTACCTCAGCAAAACCACGCACACATAGTTTCTCTGATAAACCAGGGCCATTCTGAGCAGAATGAACCAAGACCAGTGTGCTGTGAGCAGTCAGAATACTAGGGATGGCCATAAGTGTACATCTTTTAGCAGGACTGAAGTGTATTTAATGTATTTGCCCCGTGCTGCTGTTACTGAGAGACACGTATGCAAATAATATGGCTAATAACTATTGCATGCACCTGAATACATGGTTATATTCTAAACTCATGTGCATATAGATACAGTAGAGTATGGCCTTATCTCATATCTTTCCATTATGCAGGGCTGTAAGGCTCATCCCATGGCTGGACCCCTCCAAGCATTATAAACAGCATTCACCCTCAAATCTCAAAATAAACATTGTAATTTAATTTAGGTCTGTACTGTCGAGAGGCTGGATGACTTTGCTCTAGTTATTACTTCAGTTAAATACTGTAATAATAGCATTCTTTCTATTGCAAGCAGTTGAGTGGGTGTATATGTAGCAATTATCTAAGTGGGTAGAATTTGCACAGATGAAAATGAAGTGGATGAGCTGTAATGTCAAGTATGGGTGACATGCGTCCCTTTATACACCCTTTCACCTTGCCCACGCAGGAGGCACACACCAAACAGGGCGGCCTCCTGGAGGGCTGGAAGGTCATAAAACCTTACTGGAACATGAGTTTTTGTGAATGGATCTGTCTAGGATGCTTCAAGCTTTTTTAAAGAGAAAAGTACTTGTTTTGGACATTTACGAAACTGTAACTTAAAATACTCTGAATAAAATGAAAATTTTAACAATGTTTTCTTCTGCATGATTAAGAAAAGGTTATGTGAGATACAATCTTGACTAAACCACAGCAGATAGAAAATGCTAGAACCTATTTCAGGAGTGTTTTGTATTGGAGTTTTTTGGAGATATTTTGGGGTTTGGTTTGGTTTGGTTTTTTGAGAGAAACCACAGTTATTCTCATAGGGGAATATATTTAAAGACAAATGAGAAAATATCGTAACATCATTTCAGATTGTGGATGTGTTTCATTCTTAAACCAGAAAATTCAGCCTGAAATGTGAAAAATGTCACCTGTAAGCTGACCAGGAGTCAGAAGCTGTAGTCAAGTTTCTTCCTGGGGCAGATTTTTATAGTAGAAAGTACAACAGATTAATGCCTCAATAACATGCTTGGTCCAGCATCACTAAGACATTTGAACCATCTCTACAGTAAGCCATTGAACTGGAAAGGACTGGGTCACCTCAAGAGGGGATCAGATCCATCCCCTTGGTTATGGCAGTGCTGCCTGGTCCATGTCTTCATAGATGTTTGTATCACTCAAAAAAAAACTTAGTGATAGATATTACCCCACAACACTCCAACATGATAATTAATAGTATTATTTTATTATGAGTCTTCTGTAAAGCAAACAGGCATTTCAGGAGATAGGGGATTGTCTGTTGGAAGGGACTGAAAGTAATAAATTAAAGTACCTTAATATTCCATTAAAATTAGTAGTAATCAGAGATATGCATTTTCTAGGTTGTTATTCTAAATGCTCATTGCATGACACAAGAAACAAATTCAGGAGCTCTTCAGGAGCACGTAAAATGAAGCAGTCTTCACAATTAAATGATAATAAATCATGATTTAGAGTAATTTTGCAAAAGCAATGCTATTAGCCAAAAAGAACCTCAAAAAAGGGGAAAAAACCTAAAGCTTATTTTTTAGTAATAAGAAAGTTAATCAAAAGCACCATACTTCCTTAATTAGACTGGCTTAAAATCTCCTGCATATTTTCCAGTCTTCTTTTCCTTGCAGAAAAAGTACCAACGTGCTTCTTGAACTTCTTTTTTTTTTTTTTTTTTTCCTGGATTTTCAATTTCTAGATTTTTCAGTGATAAGCCACACCTCGTAGCAAATCAAACAAGGATTTTTCAGTACCTCTATGACTAGTAATGAATTAAATAGCTGATTTACAACACAGTGACTTAACTCTATCTTAGATTTACTGGTATCTAAGGTTACCTTATGTGATCTTTTAACCCCAGATGGCAACTAGGCACCACTCAGCTGCTGTTGACTCCACTCCCTCAGGATGCAGGGGAGTCAGAAAAAGTTGAAACCTGTTGAGATAAGAACAGCTGAATAATTTAAAGAAAGTAAATAATAATACTAGCAACAATAACATCCATGAAAAGGGAGTTAACAAGAAGAGACAGAGCAATAAAACTCGAGACATTGGGTCACTACAGTTGCTCACCATCTGCTGGCCAATGCCGAGACCATCCCTAAGCTAGGACTGGCCCCTTCCAGCCAATTCCCTTCAGCTTATACACTGAGAATGACACTATATTATTGCTTTTTATCTTCCTATTTCTCTTCTGCCAGAGTTGGGATTAAAATCTCTAGAGATGGAATTTCGTGTTCGGATTCAGATGTTTATTAATCCTTATCTATGTTGCAGTGAGTGCTACAGCACTTCTAGCTGACAAGCCAAAAATGGAGAAATGTGATGTATCTCTCTTGCTACAAAGTCTTTTAAGGCTAATCAGTTCAATTAAAAACTAACACCTAATGATTAAATGACCCAAGGATTAAACACCTGTGACTTGCAGTGTGACATTTTCTATCCAATTTTAAAAGTACTACCTAGACCCAAGAAGAAGAAGGTGAAGAAAGAAATCTCCACCCTAAAATTCCCATCTTGCCTTCCATATATTGCTATATTCTAAGACTCTAAATTTTAAGTTTTTCACTGTATGATACCACACTTCTATTTAAACTACATGCCAGTGATTCTAGATTTATCATTCAATTTTGGAAACCTTCTCCAAGGCCTCAGGTCAAAAGCAGTGTTCTTTAGGGGGTCAGTGCCTGAGAGCACAGAAAGTTCAAAGCTCCTAGTTTCCAGGGTTCCATCACTATGGAACACTATATGGAGTATTCCTTTGACCAGTCCAGGTCAGCTGTCCAGGCCATTCCTCCTCCTTCTTCCTGTGCACCTGCTCACCAGCAGAACATGGGAAGCTGGAAAGTCCCTGGCTTGGGGTAAGCCCTGCTTAGCAACAACTAGGCAATCAGTGTGTCATCAACATCATTTGCATACTAAGCCCCAAACACAAACCTGTACCAGCTACTAGGAAGCAAATGAACTGTATCCCAGCTAAAACCAGGACACATTTGTAGCTGTGGTGGCCACTAATAAAAACTTGTTAAACCCCAAAATTTTTAACTTTGTTAGAAAATTAATCCAACATTATTCTGAAAAAGAGTCATCCAAGAAGGAAAAAATACCATCTTTTACATATTTCAGAATAAAATCTGAATTTACCAGACCCACTGTAATGTGTTAAACCACATTCACTTCCCTCACTGTGCCACAGACATAATTAGGAATGCTGCCAATTCAGCAGAGCAGGATCCTTGCTTCTCATCCACATTTGAACCCTTTTGACACTGCTCTAGCAGAGTGAGGACACCTGAAAAATGTACTTACTATTCATACATCTCTAGGGCTTCTTTACAGTCTTAGAATCTGAAATAAGATTTCTCTAAAAATGTAGTTTATATTTTAAATGTCCTTCCAGTAATGAAAATGCAATTCATTTTAAATGCAGTTCATTTTGAAAATATGTATTGTATTTCTATGTATATTCATTCTCAGACCCAACATATGAATGTGCCTTTGCTTGGACACCTCAGATCAAATAACCTGAATCACAAAAATTCTTCTGATAATTTCTTCTGTGGGTATTTTATAATAAGTACAGCTTTGATTTGTTTGAGGACTGAACTAGTTTCCTTTTTCTGTCTGGATAACTAAAGGGTTTTTTTCCAGAGTTCATGAAGTGCTTTTCTGGAAGACATTTCTGGTTTCTGAGCCACAGAATATCTGGACAAATCACTTTGATGTAGTTGTTTCTTTTGCCCCTTCTTACAGTAATATTGATAGGAGCTAAAAAGTACTGGCCAAAGTCATTGTCATCAGTGATTGCTGGCTATGCCTATGAGCAGATTATGGAATTTTGGTCAATCCAGCATGTTCTTGCATTTTGTGATTAAAATTGTACTTGATAATTAAGCATTTGTTTGAATGAAAAAGAAGGAAGAAAGTAGCAGGGAAATTTCCCTGTCTTTTTCAGTGAGAAATCCCAAGACTTTGCCTTTTTCTTCCCAGCTTAGCACAGAACTCTGTGGTGCTCTTCTATTCAAAAGCAGGGATGCCTGACCTAAGTATTCATCTGCATTTGTAAAATGCTTTTTCTTTCTTGTGAAACTAAGCTTTCCTTGTTCTTGTTAACTACAAAAATGGATTGTGTATTTATATAAATACAAATGGATAATATAAAAATGGATATGTATTTGACAAAATACATCAGATTATCAGTGTAATGTGTTCTTGCCCCTTTCTACCTGCTGATTTTTGATCATTCTGAGCTCTCAGTTAGAGTTGAAGGAGTCTGCTAATATTTTTGAGTCAGTCAAGAGCTGTATCAACTGTATCAATTTGGTACAGGACCTGGTCATCAGATTTAGGCCACTGCATGATATTTCTATACTTCAATATTTCCATAAATATATGTGTATTTCAATGTTTCCATATCAAATTACACATAGCTGTTTAAAGGGATGGGCCAACTTTTTCCCATCTTCAAAACACTGTCACTTAGTAAAGGCCTGATGTCAGTGTTTGCAGCCTTCCTGTATTCACCTATTGAGCCCCTGGAAATTTATTTATCATTACCTGTATTCAGGAAGGTGTTTTTCCCAATGATAACAGTTTCCATGAGGTTGGAAGAGATCAAGACCAGTGTGGCTGCTTCTTCAAACATAGTATTCTTTTTTTGGTTGGGTACCTCTGAGATGCTAAAATTTAATCAGAGAAATGACCTGTGCTCCTTCCTAAACCTTGCAACTCTGAGACTGAGGTTTATGATGCAGATACCAAGAAGGCCATCTCTTTTTTCCCTCTGCAACACTGATTTTTCCCAGGCAGGCTGTAACTACAGAGCAGATTGCATCAAGGCTTGCTATGGCACAGCTAAGGTATTCAGAAGTGCATTCTGTCATCACAGCCTACACCACCAGTGCTCAAGCTGTACCTGAGTGTTCTGAGGATTTACTGCCATGCTCACATGGTCCATGTCTTGTCTGTAACTGCATCCATACTGCTTCTGACTATCCTGCCACTACTGAGCTCTCCAAAAGGACTTACTCTAGGGATAAAGCCTCCCATATTCCTTACTTGCCTATAGAATTATGAAACACAAAATTCAGTAGCTGTAAACAACTCCTGAAAGTATCCCATGAAGTTTTAATATGAACAAAAATAGCCAGATGAAAATAAAAGAGGAAGTGACTACTCCCAGCTGCATTGCCTCTATGCAATTGCCTCTCTTTCAGAATCTGCTAAGAATCTGGATTCTGGGATTTTGGCATCGGGAGAGAGTTTGGTTGATGCCAGACATTTTCCATTCCACAAACTCATGCAGTGGGCATGAGGGGAACAGGAGAGATCATGATCAATACACTTTAAGAGTGAAAACTCTCCAAGAATACAAGCATGGATCACACATCTTCAAGACTCCAGCTTTGCTGCTCAGAATACCTAAGAGTTGGCACAGTCTGGCCAGTTCTTAATGCAGCAGCAGCTTTGATACAGGACAGACTCAGGACTGTCTCATGTCAGAAGTAGTCTTAGCCTACTGACCTTTGATGGCCAAGGAAGTTTGTTAATCCCTAAGGAGTGAAATAATTAATTCTGGTAGGAGATTATAAAAATATCTGTATGTTTTTAAATGCTCTGTTATTATCTCTGATTGTTAGGTAAAAGGCAAGTGCACTCCCTAATGATTTGGTCATGGTATTACAGATTTAATCTTAAATTAATGTTCTCTTTCATCTACTACTCTAAGTTTTGTGACTGCCTATATGCTACATGACACAGTCCCCCAGCTGAGGTCATTCTTGTTTCCAGCCATCAGGGATACTGGCTGTCCACATAACTCCAAACCTAAAAACTGAAATTCCAAACAAAATACCATTGCCCATCATAAGATGTTCTTACTCCTGTTGTCCTCAGCTAGGAAGCTACTGAAATTTTATTTGCAAATATGTGGTTGATTGATGAGTTAAATAGTACCCAAAATAAAGTCCTTTTAAAATAGAGGATATTTAAAATAGAGGATATTTTCTGAGCAGTGTGTGCAATTAAGTGCAGCTGTCATATAGAAAACTGATGTTTTCTATAACATTGTGAGCTATAGGTAAATTGCTAGATAGCCTACTCAGTTAAGAGGACTTTCAGAAGTACTGCCTTCTAGTAATAAAGTCCAAAGACCTCTAACAAAACACCTGTCTCCTATATCCTGTAGGGCTTTCAGTACAGTGTCTTTGAATCATTCACCCAACAAGGCAGTTCTGTTAAATGTGCAGCTGAAAGTAGTCAGTAAGAAAAAAAATATATATTTGTGTGGATTTTTCTTTTCTTGGTCTTCTTGCCTCAGTGGTGTGTCTCCATGCAATGATGCCTCAGTAAAAAAAGCATCTCCTGACCTTCATAAATGTGGTCAGAAACTCCTTAAAGTCAGGGAGTTCTTTGAGATTCAAGATCTCTTTTTATCCTGCTCAGAACTGATCAGGCTCATTAGAGTAAAAGTGAGAGAACAAACCACTAATTGATTTCACATCCATGGGTCAAGACCATCTTTAAAACCAATAAAAGTGTCATTTACCTAGACACTATAAGTCATAGAGCAGCCATTAAACTCCAACTTCATAAACAGCTTAATCAAAGTTATAACAAATAATTAACTCTTGCATTAACACCACCCGGATGTGGAAATAATATTATTAATCATCCTGGGCAGAGCAGTGATTGTAAATAATCTTGTGTAACAGTTGACATTATATGGAGCCTTTCTGCATCAAAATCTTTCTTTATGTATTTTATATCTCTAGATACAGACTGAGGTTTTGGGGGTTGTTCCTTTTCTAAAAAGAGTTTCATTAAAATCTCTGTTTAAAAACAAGTTTTTAGAATAATACCGATGTTAAAAAGATTTTTAGTTCCTTTAGTGTTTTGATGCATCTGCACCCACTTGCACCAACTAATATGTAAACTCTATGGAAGGAAAATTATGCCTCATTCATCTATAAAAGAGGTCAAGTAATGTAGTATTGAGCCTGAGATTGGCAACTTGGGAGGTTGCATTAGCAAATCTTAACATCCTTTCTCTTTAGCCCTTGTTTGTGTAAATTACTTGTGCTTGGCATCAGATATAGCATAGGTAGCCTGACTTACAGCTAGAGCTGGAAAAATCTAGTAAGGGAGCTGCTCCCAGCACAAATGGAACTTTTTGGGGAAGTTAGAGGCAGTTTGAATAAAATCCATTATCATACTGGACATCTGCTAGGTTAGAAAATCATGTTCTACTGACATGCTACTATTATTGTGTAAGGTCCATAGGAATCCCTCAGGCATTTCCAAAAGTTATGCATATAACTGCCACTTTTCCCAATCAGTTATGAAAACTAATATTAATTTTGGAGGGTAAAATGTCTTTTTAATCTCTGCCAATGTATACCTCATGGTCACAAAAGGATCATCAAGATTTTGAAAAAAAATAACCAGAGGATCGGAAACTTTTTAAAAGCCCTCCTGAGACTCATAGCATCCTGATATCAGATTATCCATCCTATTATTGTCCTTCCAAATTATCACAACACATCCAAATTATGAGCAGGTTGGCATAAAACCCAGAGGAGTTCTTGTTAAAAACACATACCAACAAACAATCAAAAAACACCACAAAAAACCACACACACACCACCAAAAAAAAAACCCAAACAAACAAAAAAAACCCACACCAAAAATACACGAAAAAAAAGCAAAACACAACTTGAGATATATAAAATTATAAAAATACAGTGCAGAGACCAAAGAGGTCATTTCCTGATTAATTATATAGCCATACCACAAAGTTGCTTTGTTTCCTTCTCTTCCCCAAAATGTGTGTTACTGACTTCTAGTTTGGGGAACTTTTTTCCAGGTCTTTGTGATTTTAACTGTTTTTTCTAGGGCATTTTGGATAGATAGTACTGACTTCTTTAAGTACATGTTCATGAAGCCTCCATGGATGCTTTCATGGACCTTCATGCAGCTCCACTAAGTGTCAAACACTGATCTCAGTCCTTGTGTTCCTAGAAAGTAGAAATTACTCCAGAAGTAAGTGCCATCAGACTTTGCAAAAGGGACAACATATGTTCTCTAAGAGAATAGGTCTCCAAGTACATATTGTGGAATGCTACAATATTACTTTTCATCCACTATTGCTTAAAATATTTTTGAGACTATGAGAATTTTGAGATCATGGCAATTTCTCAAACAAGAAAGAAAGACGGAAAGCCTGATGGACTGACCTTACACTCCTTTTGATATGCCAGAAGAAGAAAAACCATGTGAATTTTTGCACTTCACATGGATAGTCCTTCTCCAACATGTAATTTCTTATCAGAAGTGTGAACACAGTTCCCTAAGTTTTCACAGACTGAATCTGGAATGCATTATTAACTGGTTTTAATGAAATGCAATTCTAGAACATATTTTTTCTCTTTTTTTTTATCTCCTATAAATTTACATCCTCACTTCTCACACTTTTTTTTTTTTTTTTTTTTAATTCAGCAGTTAAGAACAGAAATAAGATTAATTTCTACTGAAAACATCTTTTAAATTCTGCAATCATAATTTCTTATACTGGTATAATGTGAGGTCTTCATATACAGCTCCTCCTTCTTTTGCTTTCCTGCTTGAAGAACACAGTTTTGATTTTTTATTTCTATCTTTCTTGTAACTCAATGAATTTAATGCTAAGTACTTTTTGTCATTTTTCTTCTCATTAAATATCATTGAAGATTAATTGCATAGTAAAAGCAAACACAGATTACTTACTCAGGAGTACAGGTAAGAGTCACTTCTTCTGCCACATGAAAAAAATGCATCAGAGTTTTGAACAAATAAATGCAAACAGAAATAAAAACTAGCAAGCAAACATTTTCTTTTTTTAAATGAGTGAGATTTCTAACCTTTGACAAAAAAAAATTAATCTGGCTGATTATTTTTTCCTTCTCAAAGCATATATGTAAAGTGTGTCTCTTCCTTGGTGGCTTTCTTTTTATATTATTCCTTGGTCCATAGAAAAACTGCAAGAGACAATGAGGCTGCCTGATTCCTCAGAAGTGCTTTAAAGTCCAATGCCTCCTGTCCACAGGGGACCTGTGGTCATCCTTGCCACAGAGAACAGAGATCCAGAACTACAGCTAGTGATTTTCTTCACCCAGGCAAGAGCAGAGATGTCTCTGACAGAATTATTTTATCTCATCTAATCTAATTCAGATGAGAAAAATATTTTACAGCTAGTCCAGAGTATGTGTCCCTTTGACAGCCCTGTAGCACTGTAACATTCTCCATTCAAACTCAGTTTTATTCAAACTTTAGCCAAATTGCATACTTTACTGACAAAAACATCAGAATTTTATCTGTATTAAAGAGTTGAAAAGCTAGAGGGATAAAATAGATATACATTGTAATTTAATTTCTACTTCTCTTAGTCCTTAAAATATCAGCTCCTTTAAAAATCCATTATATTTTTCTGTCTAACCACTGAATTAACTACTATTCTCCTAATTCTGTTTTCAGTATCTCCTATTTGATTTTCCAAGTATTTTGAGGGATTCAGAATAGTTGTTCACAACTTTGTGCATACTGGTAGCTAATTCAAGCAGGAGGTGAGTCAGCAATCAAGCATGGTTGGTTCACTAGGTGACATCCTTCTTGAGAAATGCAAGATGTCCAAAAGGTTGGCTGTATGTCCAAATCAAACATGCTTTGTTGCAACACCTTTCCCTCAAGCCTTCCCAGTGATTAAGTTTTCTCAGTCTGTTTTGTCACGGAGATCTGGATCAAACAAATCTAAACACATAAAATTAGGTGGGATAAATAATGCTGTCTTTCTGTTTCATTTCTGTGATGTTCAGCAGAGATTAAATTTCTATTTTCCAGAGTGAAAAAAGAGCAATTAGTGTGCTGAAGAAGTCTAATAATCTACCCAACTCCTATTTGCAATATGAAAACACAGAACTGAAAAGGTCTGTATGAATCCAGTCTCCAGAAAACTTTAGAACAGGCAGACAGCTACTGAAGAAGCCCTTAAAGCATATATTCTACTTGCAGTGGCACATGATGCTTCCACATCAGTTAGCTTAAGAATTTTAATAAGAGGTCAAGAGCCGTAGCAATTAAGTGTCACAGGACTAGAACAGGATGGATTAAGGGAGTTGTCAATGACAGAGTTATCTGTAGCAAGAAGGAATTTGTTGAAAAAAACTCACAGATGGTGGCAAAAACCTGTTGTCTTTGCCAGACTGACTTAAAGAATGATTTTCTGTTGACTGCAGTTCTGGCCAAAGGTATTAATGCTCAATGTATAATGTGTATACATTAGAAATACACCTGGTGGTTTTAACATCAACAGATATACAAAGACATTTTGTCCTGCAAGTCCAGGGTTAGGAAAGAGGTGGAAAGATTAGGAAGGCGGCAGGAAGAGCCTTTTGTTTTACTCCAAGTACAAGCAGCAGAAACTGACATATAGATCAATTTAATATTTGAATTCTCTAACAGAAATATAAATAAAAGTCCCTTTTCCTTACTCCTTACATGCAATATATAAGAACTTAATTTTCTCTCTGAGAATTTTCTGTATAATTTTTCCAAAATGTTTCAAACTCAGTTTTAAAATCCTTTGGGTTTTTCACATTCAGGGCATTATTCCAGAACCATATTTTCTGATACTGTTTCCAAATTACATGTATTTATTGCCAAGACATGTCTTTTATCTTATAACAACAC
This sequence comes from Erithacus rubecula, assembly GCF_903797595.1. Taxonomy (NCBI): domain Eukaryota; kingdom Metazoa; phylum Chordata; class Aves; order Passeriformes; family Muscicapidae; genus Erithacus; species Erithacus rubecula. The sequence continues at coordinate 110,439,713 of NC_136689.1, forward strand.
TGACCTTTAACTGAAACAAATCTCCTTTATGCTTTCTATGTGATGGTTTTGGTGTTTTCTTTTATTTTATCTAGGTCAAAGGGTCATATACTTTAAGCAGATGAAATTCAATTCCCCACCTTCTTTCTGTTTTGTCTCAGTGTTTCTGGTGATAACCAATCTGGCAACAACATCCACTTTGACCTTTGACCTAGTTGACTTTTGTTATCAGTCTGCCTGTATATTTCAGGGCAGATTTTGGGGCAACTTGATCTATATCTGGTTAGAATATTTTTCTTGAAAGCAGAATAACATCTCACCTGATTCTTTCCCAGCAACTCCTGCGCTCATATCTGATGCTACTCACCAGTGGTGGGTTCTGTGCTCTCTCCCTGCTCCCTTTCTTCTTCAGGGTCTGCTGTACCCCAGGTATAAGACCAAATAAATACCTAAAAGCACAGAACTGTGAACCAAGTTATGATAAGCATCAGATAATCACAAAAAGATCTGCATCTGATTCAGAGAGCAAGTGGAAGACATTCTCAGAGAAAGCAGCAGGGCAAGTAATAACAGAAATAGACATTTTAGTAGGGCAAATAGAACTATGTATTGTTTCTACCTAAGCTAAATCACAAGTTTAAAGTAGAGAAAACCAAAGGAAATGGCTGTGAACAAAAAGTGCAGTAATCCTGGATTTATCACCTCTGGCAGAAATGGCTACAGGGTGCAATGTTAGGCTGGTTTAGGTAACCACAGCAAAACAAAATTAAGTTAAAATTAGATGTGATTGCCAAGACAGGATATTACCAGCTATGCATACCTTTACCTCCTCCAGTTTTAATGGAGTTTCATTTTAATAGTAAGATTATAAGGGAAAGGCTTGTCTTTCTCTGAGGCACAACTCCCTGGCCCTGTGTCTATCCTGGTACTCCCACCTGGAGGTGCAATGAGACCGTCATTCTTCACCATATTATCTTGAAGTCTGGGTAATGTTTATCCCTAAGAGACCAGCCTCCTGAGTATGTTTCTTAACAACTTAGAATGCATACATTTCTAGTATCAAGATTCCTATCTGTCAATGAAATTTTGAAATGTCATTAGGGAGGGACTTTTCCTTCCGGCAACATTTGTCCTGTTTTATTTCATTCTCCATATTAATTTCTCAAAATTTTGGAATGAAGAAGTTCTAAATCAGTTCTACAGTCAATTCCTTGAATAATTCATGGAGATTAATTAACCACACAGCTCATTTTACTTATAAATTAGAACAGCTGGAAATTGTGATCAGTTGCAAAGTGCTTTTGAAGGAAGTTACATTTGACCCATAATTCAAAAAAGACATCCCGGCATTATCATAGATGGTTGCTTGAAATCATTAGCTGAATGTTTACTGGCATTTAGACAACAAGGTAGATACTGTCATTTTGTGCCAGTGCAAAGTATGAGTAATTTTTGTAGCTCCAGTAATCTTATTTCACAAGGGCATGGGGAAAGGCAACTAACAAGAGAATGAAACATCTGTCTTGAGAAGACAAAAACCTCTCACAGTACTGTTTCAGAAGAGAAGGCAGAGAGGAATGTGGTTGGGGCTTATTGTGTCATAAAGGCAGCAAGAAAGGTGAGCAGACAACTCTTCATCAACCCCACAGCACTGGAACTAAGGCAAGCTCAGTGAAACTAGGAGGAAATTGGTTTAAACAAAGATAAAAGGAAATACTTGATTACACAGCAGACACTGGATTTCTGGAATTTCCTACCAAAGAAGCTCATAAAGCTAGAGGTTATCAATGAGTTCAAAAAGGGTTTGAACAAAGCCATGAATAATTGGTCCTTAAACAGGAATGGCAGAAATGTACCCTGTAACACTCCTAATATTTCTGCATGCTGCAGAAACAGACAGGTAAAAGAGAAAATGGCTAGACTCACGTGGTCTTTCTAAATAGCATTCATTGCTTCTCTCAGAGCATATTGGGCTAAATGGAATTCTAGTCTATTGTAGTACAGAATGTCTAATATTCTTAAGAAAAAATATTGTTTGTGCCCTCTTCTGGATGTTATTAAGTACAATTTCCCTTTCTGGTATTAAAGAAAACCTTGGTGTGTAAGATAACATAAATTGATTGGTCTAGTTTTTAGTTTGACTGAAACTGAGTGAAAATAAATATAATATAATATAATATAATATAATATAATATAATATAATATAATATAATATAATATAATATAATATAATATAATATAATATAATATAATATAATATAATTTAATATAATATAATATAATATAATATAATATAATATAATATAATATAATATAATATAATTTATATTATATTATATTATATTATAAGCTATAGTGGTTAGCTGTACACTGAAAGTATTGTACTAAATTATTTGAGGTATATTCATAGAAGAACTGATAAAGAAAGGATAAAAGCCTAAACAAAACCCAGTTTTGGTCCTAGGGCAGAACTGTAGAAATGATGGACATGTCAGATGCAACAATCTGAGATGTGGATACATATAAAATTAATTATTACAGATTATCTGTGCCTCGTCCTGAAATAGCAGTCCAATCACATATTTGATGAGCAGGCTGATAAAGAATCAAACATCAAAAATTGACACAGATTAGTGGCACAGTGCCAAAAATGTGCAGTGTGAACCTGATTTGTTTGCAAAAAATAAAAAAGTCCCCTGAAATTCTACAGAAAAGTGGGCTCACAGGATCTTAGACCAACAGGTTATTTCATGTGGAGGCATGCCATGGTTCTAAGATGACATCTGTTTGCAAAGGGCAAATGCAGATGTCATGCAGACATATGCTCATGCTGTAAAAGTCTATTTTGCTCTCTTGAGGAAACACAAGGCAGAATTCACACAGCTTTCCAACCAATCCAGCCATTTAGATGGATGAGAGGCTGTGCAATGTACATACAGCATATTATAGAGACCCTCACTAACTCTGACTCTTCAGGTTTGTTCATATTTCATCAATTACACAGAGATTTTAGGAACAGTACATATACATCAAGAAAAATACCCAGCAATTATTTATTGGTTAAAAAAAGCATGGACAGCTGGGACTACCATACACTGTTGCTCCCCATTTTCTTGCAATTCCAATTTTTCTCTTGCTGTTTTCTGTTATTCAGTTACTAGCAATTACCACCTCAACAATCACACTTTGCCTGTGTAATTATGTTTCTCATCTTACGTGGCTATTGCTCAGGTCTTGCAGATCAAAAATAATCTTCTCAAAGCTCTGAGTCACCAATGTAATGCACCAAACTGGACTTAAGGTCACAGAGAGCTGAACCTGAAACCCTGAGCTGAGTGACATCTCCTGTCTGGGTCACTCTTTGAGTAAGTTCTCTCTGAGCTCCTCTTTCTTCTGCCAAGTCTATATTGACATGCTGATGTAAAAGGTTATTTAAAACAGTGCACACCTTTGCTTGCAAATCTGACATCAAATGATTGTAAAAATAATGAAGTAATTAATTCTCACAGCTGACAAGTCTATGTCTAAATTATGCATAAATGAAATACTGAAAAATAGAACATGAAATCCATTTGGCATATTGTGGTATGAAGGCTGGTATCTGAACTTAGATTACAAATTTAGGCTCTAAACATCTTATTTATCACAGAAGTATTTACCTAGTATCCTGCAGCTAAAGTGAAGTTGCTGAGTGGCAGAGGCAGGCTGTGTTAATGCAGAAATCAACCATAATCTATAACAAACAGCATCATGGTAAGAAGTAATAAGTAAAGGTCGTGTGGTTTCTGCATCATGCTGTTCATAAATGGTCAGGTGCTCAGAATGCAAAACTGCAAATCATAGATTCAGGAAAGGCATCCTACAGTGTAACTCCTCACAACGTGCTGAGGACACAATTACTGAAAATACACATTAGTCAAGATTCAGTGGGCAGTCCAGAATTTAATATTTTCACAATTATCACTGAGCCTTGGCACTCAAATATTTTAGAATGCCAATGTGGTCAAAATTTTGTGAAGAGAAAGCAAGAGCATAGCATATGGCATGCTTTGCTTGTGTAGTGTTCATTTTATTACAGAGACCTAAAATTTGTTGATTATAGTGCTCCTGTGTCAGTTTTGTAGTTATTACAAGGCAATTCAATAACAGCTTTTTTAGCAACAGTTTGTGTAACTTATGAATACATGAACCATGCTATCATCTGGAATTTAAATTCACACTTAAAAATAACAGCAAAATAAACAACCACTTGAAGCAAGTGAGAATAATTCAAAAGTCAGAAAACTGAAAAGATGAATATGAAATCATCACAGGCTGAGCACAGGAGATTGTCCTAGTGATAGAGTTACCTATTTTTGTGATCAAACTTTTCATTACACTTTGCAAAGAAGCAGCTTAAGAAATCTGCACCTGAGGCTTAATTTCTTTGTTGTTCTATGCACAACATAGTATTTCTGCATACAGTATAATCAAGTGCAGGAAGCTGCTTCCTATTAGAGGTGGATTGTTTCCTCTGGTCATCATTATTAAAAAGAAATGTGCATTGTACATTCATATCCACAGAGGAAGGTGACCAAAAATTTACATTTAATTGAGAAATAGTAAAGGAAGACTCCTAACAAAGGAGCAATTCTAAAAGCAAAATACACACAAAATTTGAAAATTCTTTATTAAGAAAAATGGCAAAAAAGGGCAATTTATCTATGTTTTGTTTGTTACCTATCCTTTTGTTTTCTAGGTAGCACTATGACTGAAAGCCTCATGCAAGATTGCATTTCCATTTTCAGCTCAAAAATCAAGAATTCCAAGAGACTTCTGCAGCATCTTCTGAAGCTTACAAAGAAGCCTGAGCAGCTACAGACTGCCTTGGATTCTTAAATTGTCTTGTATTTGGTGACATTTTAGCAACAGATGCAGAGGCTTTGGTCAACTCAAATAACTACTTTTTCCAGAAAAATACCTAACATACAACACCCTTGGAAGAAAACATAATAATTAGATGATACCAGACCATCCCTTTCCTTTTGTATAAAAGAATGTGTTACCAGATAACATCTCTTCATATTTAATTCCTAATAAAAAACAACTATAAAGATCAAGAAATGTTTTTATTCTTAAATAGCAGAGCTATTTTAAAACTAGTTGTAATCACTCATTATGTATTGCTCGACAGTTTAAATAGCAATGATTTGAAAGAACATTTCCACAGTTCTCTTTCAAAAATGAAAGTCTATTTTCTGACCTGCTGTCTTTTAAAATAAATATGAAAATACATATGCATATTAACCTGCACTAATATTAATTTGGAAATTCCAAGTTGAAATTATTTTAAAGGCACTCTGCTAAAAAACCCAAAGGTATGTTCTGAAGAAGTTTGTCAGGTTACAGCAGGTTACAGCCCAATGCACTGTAGGCTCTTTAACTTCTGAACACCCAGTTCAAAGCTGCACAGTTCTCCTGCAAGTGCTTTCTCAAAATGAATGAAATCAAAAGTGCCCTGAAAAGGAGGCCAGGATGGCTAACAGCGATTACAACTAAGAATGTCATGAATAAATAGAAGGATTTACTGTGCTAAGGCACAGGTATGAAGCAGTGTTAGGTGAAAAAAAAAAGGAAGTGAGAGGCAATAAATAAAATATGACTAAGGCTTTGACACGTAAAAGGAGCTGAAGTAAATGAATCCTACTGGGAACAGAAAAGCAGCAGAAACTATGATCATTTCCGTGCAGTCACTGTGGTAACACCTGATATTAGTCCACTATCAGAAAAGACCTTTGAAAGACATTGGCAAAACCCCTCCTGTTAAAAGACTCAGAAGCTACCAGTGCTCTAGTATAGACAGCCCTAATCCCATGGACAGCAGCAAGGAACTGAGTGAACTGCAGAGTGAAAAATCACTTCTAGGATTTTTCCTTAAGTGCTAACAGTGAAGCACCTTTATGCACAGAACTGCTTTGAAAGGAAAAAAATTCATGAACTGCTATGCTATTTATCTGATACCAGCTTTCTATCTCTTCTTATTCTGGTCTTAGCACTACAAGACTTGTTGCAAAATCTATTGAAATGCTGCAAGGTTGGTGTTTCCAGGATAGTCTGCTCATGACTGATTTATTTCCATTTTTTAAAAAAAGTTTGGTGGTCTAATCTCTCATCACTTACACAGGAATCCCTGAAGATTAGTGGGATGTCACTTGCAGGCTTTTATATCAGCTATTGCACTTCCCTGATTCATAAAGATGTCACTCACTTTATCTGATACCATAGATTCAAATGATACCTTGCCCAGAATATCCCATGGTACCTGCACACAGTGTGAAAGATCCTGCTTTTTGTCTCAGACCTTTCCTCTACTTTAAAGACCCTTATTTATGCATTTGAAGCTGTCCGGTGTGTGCCCAAGTGCCATGGCCCCTTGTTTTTCCCAGAAATCCTCCCATGCCCATCACTTTATCAGAGCCCTCTCTACCTTGAAGCTGAGCCTCAGAAGGGAGGGAGAGGCCAAGAGGCCAGGAAGGAGATGTTGCCTCTTCAAGGCTAGCAACACCCTGTGCTGAGGGTGTTTCTGCTCAGATCCTTCCATCCTCCACTCTGGCCTCCTCCACCATCTGCCACAAAGCTCAGGGGAGCAGCACCAGCGATCCTGATGAAACCTCCCTGCCCAGCTGGTCTCCCTGGTGGTTGCCTGGTTCCAGAATATATATGTAATTCAAGTTTATCAGGAGACCTACAATAGCCTACATGGCTTATTCTTTTTTTCTTTCTTCAGTCTTGGTTAGCTACAGTTGGTCATGGCTAAAGAGACTGAGACAGCACCCCCTTTGGTTTGTCCCTTTATGTCACGTTTTTCTTACCAGAATTACTGTAGGCACATATTTATCTGTGAGTTTCATAAAAAAAAATTAATCTAAAATACTTCTTACTTAGCATAATCTCATACAATGAGAATATTGCCCTAGCATTTTACCTGTGAGATGACTACAGAGTGACAGAGCCCATGCTTCACACTGGCCAGACCGTAGAAATTACCAAGGATGTCTCCATGGTGAGTGATAGACCATCTGCTGTTTCTTCCAACCCCACAAAGCTCCTCACCTGTCAAAAAGATAAAATGTTATAATAGTAATTTTATACCAGTTGAGTTTCAAGGTAACAAAACCTCCTGATGGACCTGTCTCAAAGAGAAATTCCTTGTATGAAAGGAAAGTGAAAACAGCATGAAAATACAGGACACCCCAAACTGGCTGATCTGAGAGAAGACTACCCCAAACAAGAAATGAATAATGGCCATGTTTGCTTACAATAGATATACTTGGATTAAGCAGCAACAGGGGCATTACCAACAGGCTTTTGAGAAAAAGTCATCTTGAGGAGTATAAAACATGGAAGGAAACTTGTGACTGTGGGATGACATTGTGGGATTGGAAGGCACTCAGCACAGCAGCTTGATCCCTGGCTCAGATGCTGCCAGGAGTCACCCATCGTGTCCTGTATCCTCCCAGAGTGAGGTGAAAGAGCAGAAGAACCCACAGCTTGGAGCCCATGAAGTTCCTTTTTGCCAGCACATGGACTAGCAGGCAGCAGAGACTGGCACTGGTACATATAAAGACATGGGAATACCCTCTCCAGCAGGAGAATATGCATGGCCACAAGAGAGGGGTGCACCTGTCACCCCCTGTCCTGTAAGAGAGGGGTGTGCACACCTAAGTGTGCTCCTGTGGGACTAGAAATGGTGGGGATTAGGGAGTTAAGCAATTTATAGGTGCTTTTTAAAATCCTGCAAGTGTTTTGTACTCTGGTTTATCTGTCAGCCTGTTGATATTGATCCAGAAGGTGAAGTTTACAGAGTGTCAGCTAATTATGTGTCATTAATAAATCAGTAAACCACTTAGACCCTGATCTGAGTTAAACCACTTAAGTGAAACAAGTCTTGCCTGCTATAGTCCCTGGTGTTAAAAAAGTCATATGCTATTAAAAACACAATGAGCAATTAGCTGAAGTACCTCTGAATTGCACTCAAGTTACAATAGGTCTTTAACTCAGATGATTGACTACTTCATTTCCTAGCAGAAATGTAGTTAGAAGTTAGCATGCTTCTTCTTGATGTTTTAATTATCTCAAAGACAGTTGTGCTGGCTACAGTCCTGTGCATTCCTCTGCCATTCCTCTCTTTATGTTGTCACCCTAATACAAGCTTGTGTTACAGAAGGCAGATTTCTTATCTCCAAATTATGTTTCAGTAGGTAGTCCCTTTTCACATGCATTGGTGTAATTTGCAGCCAAGATGTTGAACCTGGGAAAATACCTCCCAGATGAAGGGTCTCTAATTTCTCATAGTTGTCATGCTAAAACTAAAGAAATTAAAAATAACTGATGAGCTGAGAGAGTGCAGAAAGAGCAGAATTAAATTAAAGTTTCCTGTTCAATAAAAGCATTGAAAAGTAAAATGAAGCTAAAGCTTTTGAGTCCTCAAGTATGAGCTGAAAAGCAAGTTCCAGAGAAACAACACATCCCCTAGAATTTTATTGAAAATATTAGTCATGAAACTTGGCAAATAAATTTAAAACATATAATTCAAATGTCCCATGAAAGAAATACAAATATAATTGTTATTAATTTAACAGAAAGAAAATAATAAAGCTACTGGTCCCCTAAAATTTTCAACCTAAAAGGAGACTCTAGCAAGGGGCCAGCCCATGAAGGACATCCTTGCATCTGCAGATCAGGACCTCAGCAGGAGCAAGCTCAGTTTCAGAGGAAGACCTGTATGGAAGACCTCCTTTCTATTATGGAAGGACTAATATTTATCTGCTTCACTGCAGATAGGCAAGGACACATCCCTAATATGCCACCCTGTTTCTTGGGAGGTTAGATCCATCACATTTGTTTTGTGACCCTGCAGTTACTTAAACCAGCAGGATCTTGTTTTGTGGTCAGTGGTGGTTGTTGAGGTGAAAATTAATGGCTTCTCAAAGCACTTGCCTATGGCCATATCCTTTGAATTGTCTTCCTTTGACACCATTTGTCAGCCTGAAAGCATAAAAAGTCTGGCATTCCTCAAGTGAAGTTGCTACTCATTCTTTAGATTAGAAACATTCTTTCCAATGAGATGGAGATGTTATTAAGTAATAATGGTTTATGATTAGGGCTCTCACAATGCCAAAAAATCCACAAATCCACAAGTAAAAGTTAATAACCAACAAGAGAACCATGAAGTTATAATTTTCAGATCTATATTGGAAAACAGAGCTCCAATAAAGCACTATAATACTTACTTACAGGAATAGATATAAAAACGCAATTACATGATCAATATGCTTTATGATAAAAAAGAATAAAAGCTACACATCTTCAAAGTAATTTTTAAGATGTCCCTGATGGATTCACAGTCCTATTATGTGGCCTTTTTTGGCTTAAACTACATCAGCAGCACTTCCAAAGGTGCAAATGAATAGTGGCCATTTGTAAAATAAATTATCTGGCCCATTATCTACAACTATGGAGCTGGATATGATTGAACTGTATTTACTATTGAACAAAAAATGTTAAACCCAAGACTATACAGGGCAGAAGCAGAAGTATTAGGTTATCAGTTATTAGTATTAGGTTATTAATTGGCAAGACCAAATAGGTACTGCTCCAATTGTTCTAATTAATTACAGTTCTCACAGTTCCCACATGATTCAAAGGTGCTTTGACAGCAGCAAGCACCATCAATTGTTCACTTGGGCTGTGAAGACTTCTGGAACCAGGGACAAACAAATCCACAGTACAAGCATTAAAAAACTTATCTGTTAGCTTTGTAGCCTTTGCCACCTAGTGTGAGCTAGAAGATTCTTTATCTAGGAATTAAAGATGCCAGCAACAACCAGTGCAAATCCCTAGTACTGCATCAAGCCAGTTATCTATTCTGTGGCAATTTCTGCACTCTGGCAAAATATCACAAATATCACAAAATACATGACTCAAACAAACAAAAAAACCCAAACCCACAAAAATGCATACACATTAAAAATGAAACAAAACAAAGGCAAACAAGACAACAACAAAGAAACTCAGAGCCCTTCACTATATAAGAGCAATTAAAATTCATACTCTGTCCTAAAATCACAGAATGTGGAGCTGTGGCTGAAGTACCCTTTATTATTGTTTTCCAATAGATTTTCTCTTAAACATTTCTGTTTTGCTCTGTGAAAGTGAAGTAATTACTGTTTAACAGTATTATTGTTTCACTGTAATTGCAAATACTGAACAACCCATCACAGCTAAGGCAACCACAATGATTACAAGAACCCATAGATTTGGCTAATGACACAATCTGAGTACAGCAACAACACAATTAGAGGATTCTGCCCATTACTAGAAGGTTGAGACTTAGGTGCCTTTAAGAAGGCAATTAGGATATAAAAAATGCACTTTATAGTAAGAAACAGACTTAAATAACCTGTCTGGATACCATGTTTGCTCTGTCTTTTTAAACATTTGTTTGGTTTATCTACCATTTAAAAATAATATCCAATCTGTCTGGGATGGCTTCATGTTCAAACTGGCATTTCCTTAATGAGGAAATGGCCTCAAGTTGCACCAGGAGAGGTCTAGTTGCCTCTCAGGAAAAATTTATTCGTGGAAAGGGTTGCCAAACGTTGGAACAGGCTTCCCAGAGAAGTTGTAGAGTCACCATCCCTGGAGGTATTTCAAAGGCTTGCAGATGTGGCACATAGGGCATGGTTTAGTGGTGGGCTTGGCAGTGTTAGTTAAATAGGTGGGCTCAGTGATCTTTTCCAACCTGAATGATTCTATGTATTTTGAAATAAAAGCAAAAGCTGAAAAAAAATAGAAGCGCAATTTTTTTCAGGAGGATCATAGTTTAATTCCCACTGAGATAATAGTGCTACATAAAATTACTTTCTTATGTGACAGATCAGTAACATCTAAGATTCAAAGGGGACATAGACACAGAAAAAAACTCCTTCTCTCCCAGATGGTCACAAAATCATATGTGGAAAACCCCTGATCTTGTGATTTTCATTTGCTTGGCCAATACCTTCTGAGAGGATTGGAGTGAAATTTGCCATTACATTGGCCAATACCTTTTGAGAGGTATGTCTCTAAAGTTTAATCCAATTGTATGTCCTTCTGTGTACATCTGCAACTGGTGAAGCGACATGTTCTCAATCTTCTCTTTATTAGAGACTATTTTTAGACCAAAAGAAAAAACCCTCACTTGGTTTGCCATAATTTTCCATACAAGTTCCACAGATGTCACCATTTGCCACCTTGTGGTCCACAGTTCATTGGAATAAAGCCTCATCCTTTTTCTTATAAGTGTGAAGCTAAAGACTGAAAAGGTACAGAGCACTAGGAATTAAAAATCAAATACAAAGGCCATTATAACTGCCATTTGATCAGCCAGAACCAGGACACAGGTTGCAGAAAGCTGGCCAGCTTCAGCTGAATCAATTCTTTCAATATATGAATTACAGAGATTAGAGGTTCTCATGTAGGGAATTCAGGCTTACCTATCCCTTCCTACTAAGAGAGAATGCAATGCATTGACTTAAACACTCTCAGGTATTTCTCTCAGCTTATCCACCACATAAAGGTGATAGAATTACTTGTCTTTAGAAACATGTAAATTTAAAAAAAATACTCTCTTTAAATACTGTTCTTAATTTCTTTATCTTATCATCTGCTTATAAAGGGAGATGTTGATAAACTATTTGATTTTATTATATTCAGATACATATCTAATCCAATAAATTTCCTTCAAGGAAACACATATATAAACATATAAAAAGCTTCATCTTCTCCTTGGAATCCTTGCCTTATTTATCCAGCACTATTTTTACATAGTAAGGGAGATGGGAATGTAAGAGTAGAGTTCAGAATTATTGAGCAGGTAAGAGTTACTGTGAGAATATGTTCCCTTTTATAAACATTGCATGCATTTGCTTTTGTTTTATTTTTAATAGCTAAGGAATGTTATTCCCAGAATCCTTCATATTATCATTATTTGGTCAGTATTTGTCCTAGAAGTTAGCTTTGAAAAGGGATTTTAAAAGGAAATAATGAAAAGCTTTAAAGCCAGTTGGGAAGCAAGGTCACCTTCTGAGAAGCACAGATAAAAGCAGTAAAGCCAGGATCACTGCAAAGGGGAGATCTTCACTATTACCTAAGATATATAAAAAAAAAACCAACAACAACAGATAGGTCCAAGAAAGGCTTTGAAGCTGAGTCCCATGACTGTGTGTGAGAGCAAAGAGCAAGAAACAGAAAGAGATGGGGGAGTAGAAAAGCAGCATTTTCAGAACAGGATGTACCAGAGGAAAGCAAGGGCAGGCAGGGAAGGGCAGGTGGCCTGGGGGACAGGCTACAGAAATGCAGCTTGCTTTGTTGTCATCCATGTGGACCAAGTAAATCATGTCTGGTTCTAGTGGAAGGACAAACCAATCCTGCACCAACTGAGTGTGAAGCAGTCCATTATCTTCCTATAAAACAGGCTCCTTGCAACAGAAAACTTCTAATTGCATTACATAAGACTTTTTAAATCAGTAGAATCTCATCAGTGGAAATTTTTAAAGCATGGTTTATTCTACTTTAATTTAAACATGTTATTTGCTAGTGCAACCTAAAGTGAAACAAGTCTTGTCACAAGCATCTTTCTGCTAGTTTAAGTGTCACATTTTAAAGTCATGTGTCCTAGATAATCACAGTCCAAGTGCATTGCCCTGCCTAGGTCAGACTATTGGTGCAGTCGTGCTCCCGAGGGGGTAACTCTAGTAAGGTATAGTACAAGAGGAAAAGAGAGTAATGGGGAAAACCAGAGATACAGACCAGCTCCCAGAGGAGGAACATTGGATGTGCCAGGATTTATCATCTAGGTAGAGATTATAAGGAATATGACTGATATCCATAAAATCCATCACCACAGTAGCTGAGTATGGATCAATTGCTCACTTATTCTTCTTATAAGGGAAGCATCATTTGAAGCTGGGAGAAGCCATGTTCAAAATGAAAAAAAAATCCCTTTTTTCCAACTGCTGTGGAGTAAACTGGACAAGTATCATGAGAAGAGATCCACTGTCTTACTAAACAGGAAGAAAATATGCCATCAGTGACTACTCCTGCAGGCTGCAGGATATTGAGCTGCAATATTACAAAAGAAGAGGAATCTTGTTCTTATACAGTAATGCAATTCTCTGCATTTCAGTAAAAATGTAGCATTGTTTCCTTAAGGAGTATCATAATTCTCAAAATATTTTGCAATTCTCCATCCAACTTTTACACACTGCATTTGGCTGTTGCTAAATAATTTGTGTTGAAAGGTTTCTGTTTTACTGCATCTCCACTTTTGAAATGGGAAGGTAATATATCATCCTAATTGCAGACGCAGTTATACCCACATGAATGCTAGAACTGCTGCAATCTTTCCTTGTATTTCTAAAGTATTTAATTACTGTAGTGATAGACATATTCAAGCCCTAACTAATTATGGCATTTAATATTTTTGTTTATATCAAATGTAAGATGGTGGGTGCTACAGGATAAAATTAAGATTCTTTTTTCTATAAATGGATGGAATTTGTTGTTGTAGTTGTGCTACTGTCACCTGAACATCCTTCTGCCTCCAAACTCCTCTTTGCATATTTTCTATAGGAAATGTCTTATAAATCCTGAGGACATCTTGCACCCTCATCAGGCTGTACAGGTTTGTTACCTAAAATACACTGATGCAAACAGAACGAGACAGCACAGCAGACAAACTGCACAGCTTATCATGCACTGAATGCAGGTAACATAAAGCCCAGTATCCCAGCTTGTCAAAAACAAACACATTCCAGAGGGCCTGTTGTGGTTTAGGAATTGTGTTATCCATTTTAGCACTACTGTAAAAAATTAACCCTGTCCTGGCTGAAACGAGGGCAGGGCCTAAAAGTAGGATAGATTTGAAAGCTACATTTCTTTCTCATACTCATTCACTGTCCATTAAGCAGGCTAGAAGGTAAGAAGAGATCCAAAAGTTTGTAATTTTCATCTGGAAAAGCTTGTCCCAGTGATGTCAAGGCAGGCTTTGTAATGGTCTTTAGAGACATGAATTTGATGCATCTTATAGATAAACTCTGAGTAATCTAAGTAGAACTGAACAGTCCATCACCCAGTGTTTCATGCAGGAAATCTCTCAAACCTACTGCACCACTAGGAGACAGAAGGATAGAATCTGGTTCTACAGGGCAGGATCCTGTGGTCTGTTCCTCACTGCACCTTCCCTTGTCTCCAACCAGCCTCCGATTCTGAACACCCTCCAACTCTCTGCAGTCATCAGGTCTCTCAATGGCGTTTGCCCAGGTTATATCTTGAGCTACTGCCTGAAGCAAGAACCCACAGTAAAGAAATCTGTGAGCAAAACGTGGTTATCTGTACCACTGCACCCCAGCACAGAGGGCTGCTTCCCAAAGGTTTCCTCCTTCCCTGCCCCACCTCTGCCTCCAGAGCCTCATTCCGACCCTCCTGCCTCCTCCCAAGCCCCTTTTCTCACCGCTGTTTTCATTCTGACTCCCTCTGCCCACCCTGTCCCTGTTCTCTCATCGTTTTAAGCTTTTCTCTTAATTCTGTACTGTGAGAGTGGTGAAGCACTGGGGTTTCCCAGTGAAGTTATGGATGCCCCATCCCTGGGAGTGTTCCAGGCCAGGCTGGATGGGATTTTGAACAACCTGGTTTAGTGGAAAGTGCCCATGGCAGAAGAGCCGGAAAAAAGTGATTTTAAGGCAATCCAACCCAAACCATTCTGTGATTCTATGATTCTGCTCCAAAAATGCTTTGCTCACTTCTCTATCCCACTCCTGGTTTTCCCAGATTTTGGCTGCTGCATTTTTTATTGCAGACTCTTGTTGCGATGCCCTTTCCCCGCTCCCTTTTTACTCCTCTAAACCCCTCCTACACGCTCCCGCTGCCCGTGAGGCGTCCCTGAAACCGCGGGGAGCCGCAGCCTCGGGCCGCCCCTCCCGGCTCCGAGCCGCCCCTCCCGGCTCCGAGCCGCCCCTCCCGGCTCCGGGCCTCCCCTCCCGGCTCCGAGCCGCCCCTCCCGGCTCCGGGCCGCCCCTCCCGGCTCCGGGCCTCCCCTCCCGGCTCCGGGCCGCCCCTCCCGGCTCCGAGCCGCCCCTCCCGGCTCCGGGCCGCCCCTCCCGGCTCCGGGCCTCCCCTCCCGGCTCCGGGCCGCCCCTCCCGGCTCCGAGCCGCCCCTCCCGGCTCCGGGCCTCCCCTCCCGGCTCCGGGCCGCCCTCCCGGCACGGCGGGGCGGGCACGGGCCGCAGTTCCGGCGGAAGGCGGCGGGCCCGGGCCCGGCGTGGGGCGCTGCCCGCAGCCATGGTGCAGGAGCCGGGCCCCAGGCTGGTGGCCGAGCTGCTGCTGCGGGCGGGGGCGGCCGGCGGCATCCTGTGCCTCTGCTCCCGCGCCTTCGTGGAGTGAGTAGCGCCGGGCGCGCCCCGCGCTCCCCGCGGAGGTGGCGCTGGGGACGGGCGGGCAGGGCCGCGCTGCTGCGGCGAGGGGTGCGAGCGGAGCGGGGTTTGGCGGGCTGGGCACAAAAGCACCCCGATGTGTTTATCATGTTTATCACCGGGGAGGGAGCTGAATAGGGTGAGAGGAGCCCCCAGACGCTGATGCCGCTGCCCGAGCTCAGCGCTCCCTGCCGCCCTTGGCGCTCCCCTTCCAGCCCGTTCCCAGAGAGGAGGACCGGAACATTTAATTCCCGTGTGTACTGCGTAGCCGCAGTTTTCTGAAGCCGCTCCAGCGGCCTTTCCCGTCAGGCTTTAATTTAAGAGTTACCTTTTCCAGATGTTGTTTCTTTTTTTATTTGTTTCGCCTGTCGGGAGTCACAGGGCAGCCCGTGTGGGAAGGGACCTGGAAAGGTCACTTGGTCCAGCCTTTCATGGGAGCGGAGCCTGGAAGAGGTTAAGTACCCATCCAGTATCATCTTGAAACGCCCAGTGGTGGGGATTTTATTGCATCCCTAGGGAGGCTTTTTCCACTGAATGATTGCTTTTACTATAAAACAAATTGTTTCAGTGGTGACTTTCTGCATCTGTTTTTATTTTTACAGGGATCGAAAATTATATAAACTGGGATTAAAAGGATTTTATGTCAAAGATGACAATGACAGTACAGGTGAGGTGATGATACAATGTACTGTGCAATGTGGGGTGCAGTCTTAAAGTGAGTTATGTGTGGTTATTTAAGTTGTTCCTATTTCTGTGTTGTTTTTAAGTACTTTCGCTATGGGGACAGAAATGAATAATGACTTAGAATTTACATAGCTTCCAGGTTAGTATAATCTTGATGTAGAAGTTTGTGTCAGACAAAGTGCAGTGCTTATTCCTGTCCAGATAAATTTTTCCACCTCACATAATACTCACCTGGTGCATGGGACAGATTATATCACATGTTTCTGACCTGGTCTTAAATCATAATATTGACTTAATTCAAAATTGATTGCATATTGGAGGGTCTGTGGATCCTAGATGTTTGTCTCCTGCTGTCCCAGCCTAGGACATTAGCTGTTGCTAGTTAATCTGCTGAGCATGAAGTAGAGAAGAAGCAATAGCACTGATGGGGAAAAATATGATTCACATATATACAATGAATCATATAAGGAGGACCAGAAAAGTAAGTCTCTCACTTGACATGCTTGTAATCTAGGAATTATCATGGTGTATACTCTGACAGATTCAACAGCACTCCCTTACTCCATGTCCTGAATTCCTCATGTTTGCCTACCTGAATATAATTCTTTTGATATCACTTTTTATCATTGCTGTGTTGGTAGATCCAGCAGCGTAATAGCTTGATTTGAAAGGAAGTCTGGGCAGAAATACAAGCTGATAATTAATAGCACAGATTAGATTGAGGCGGTGTGAGAGAAGTGAAAGAAGGAGATTGTGAACTATGTTTTTATACATGTATGAGTGATTTGTGGTGAGAATAATCAGTTAAAATTGGAAGGTCTCATGTTATGTGATAATTTGGCAGTAAGTATATCCTGAACAGCCAAAGCAAAAACCTTGAATGCTTTGGTATTATCAACTTAGTCAAAAGCTTTTGATTTCAGAATTCCATCGATCTACAGCTTTTACTTTCTCAATAATATTTGTAATTTTGTATACATATGTTTTTGCTTAACAATTTGATAGACGTGCACGCTTGCTGGGGAGGGCAGAGTCAGGCAAAGAGAAAGTTATGAGGCTGTGTGAGTAGTGCTCAGCAGTAGCCAAAACATCAGTGTGCTATCCACACTGTTTCAGACACAAATCCCAAACACAAAGCCATAGAGACTGCTATGGAGAACATTAACTCCTTTCCAGACAGACCCAGTGCTTTGGCTGTTGAAGTTACATTTGGAATCCTGCTGATAATTAGCAGAAATTGAGCTGCTTATGAGGAGGATTTTTAAAGGCGAAGGAAAGCATAAGAGGCAGTTCTGCTATTTTCTGTATGCCATGCTGTGGCTTTGAGGTGTCAGAACCAGATTATATTCATATATTCATGTTAACAGAGGAAGAACAAGTGTCTGAGGAGGAGAACCATTGTCCCAATGTGAAGTTAAAGGTGGATACTAATCATGCCCTGGACCTGGAAGAAGTTGAACTGGACTCGGAAGCTGAGCTTATGAAGAGTATGGGATTGCCTCTTCAGTTTGGTGGGCAGTCAGCCCACAGGGACTTTGTGGTAAATCTTTATTTGCTTTGCTTGTTCTGTTTGTGTGTGTTTGCAGATGTAGGGATGTGCCTCCTGTCAGTTATTTCTGAGAGAGCAGTTCATGGAAATGTATCTGAGCTGCCTTTAAGCTGCCTGCATTGCATCCTGGTAACAGCACACAGGACCTTGGTCTGTCCAGGTTGTAAAAACCCCTGCCAGTTGGACTAAACAGGGTCAAGGCTTTATGCTTCAATATCTATACTGCTCTTGTGACTAAAGAAACCCGATTTAAAACAGCTGTGGTAAAATCAGCTGATGCTGCACATCAGGACAGCTAGTACACTCCAGTCTTAGCATGTATTTTCACACTGTCTGCTTTAACCATTTAGCTTTTGATAGTAATGTAAACAGCTGCTTTTTCAAATTCCCCTTGCAGCTGATAAAGCCAGGGTGTTCCAAAAGGCAGGAATGAGGCTTTGGTGCTCTGCTTCCCATAGGGAGCATTTGGGCTTTAGAAGGGGCTTGAAGTTTTCACAGATGAGAAAAAGACAGTGCAATATTGACAGTGTCCACTTTATGGAATACAGACTTTCCTGACAGTGAGACAGAGCACTGCATTGTTTTGACCTGATCAATTTGTAAGTAAATAGGAGACACTTGTATGTGATTTTAATTGATAACTTGTAAGTAGACCATACATGTGTCCAACTTCAAGCCCAAAGTATATGTAGAATTTTTGTTGCTATATAGTAATAGGCAAATAAGCTGAATGGGAAAATAATACATTTTCTTACTAGATGACTGACTACTAGATGACTGTGTGTTCTAACATGAGGGATGTGGATGAAAGATCAATGCAAATTCTTCAGTTTTAACTTCTTTATAGTCCACCTTATGCTTTTGTCAGTGTAACAAAACTAAGGATTTCAGCTGGTGGGGTGTACATTCACAGTCCTTTGTCCATGTGAGTTTTGTCATCACAGGAAGCCCCTCTGAAGCAAGTGGGGTTGTAATTGATGAAACCAACAAGTTACCTTAGTGTTCCTTTCAGAGACAGGTTTCTGTCTTCTCTTCCACTAGATAACTTTAACAAGTGAAATTATTGTATTGCACAAATGAAAGGGATGTTTATTTGAGCAGGAGGTTGTTGTTTCCTTGTATTTCCATTAGCCAACATTAGCCAACATTAGACATACAGGGATTCAGCTACAGGATTTATAGAGTTTTTGAGTACAAAATGATGCTTTTTTTGTGTAAAGCATACAAAGATAGCAAGGATTTTAAATTCTATGAGGTTGACCATTATGTTTGCTATCCTAATAAGATACTGAACAGTGTTTACTGGTCAGGCAGATACCAGGTAATGTAAGGGTCAGTCACCACAGCCCCATAAAACAGATTTTTGATGCTGTTTTGCTGTTGAGCTCAACCTTGTCACCCTTCAATTCCTAACCAGCTTCCCTTTAGGATTTATAGTGTTTCTTGTTGATGACTTTCCTTGCAAATCTTTGTGCTTCCCACTCAGCAGCCCCACTTCTATCATTGGTTTTTTGTGTGTGTGTTTCTGCAGACTTAGAGCTCTTCCTCACAGCTTCCTCAGAAGTGCCAGTTAAAGTTATGTAGCAGGGCCCTATCAGACCCAGAAACTCTACAGCCTTTTTGGGGAGAAAACCAACAGCAGGGTTGCCCTGAGAGGGAGGGTTCCAATGGAAACAGAGATGTGATTGGAGAGAGGACAAGATAATATATATGTTTTGGAATTCTAACTTTTCCATTTTCTTTAAGGCTACAGAAAATTATAGAAAGAGAAATAATGTGAAGATTATGAAAAAGAAAAAGAAGAAGAAGAAAGAGTTACAGCAAAAACACGAGGATAGAATGGGACAGGAATGCCAGGACAAAGCTTGTGGTGGTTGTATCCAGTCTGTTTCTGATGAGCTGGCCCTAGCTACAGAGCAGTGTGAGATGAGCAGCAAACCTCAGGCTATAATTGAACGGAACTGTGAAAGTTCAGAAAGCCTTGCAAGTGAGGCTTTACACAGTGAACTTAAGGAAAAATGGGAGAAGTACTGGGGTGAGTATGGAGAGGGCCTTCTTTGGCAAAGTTGGCTGGAAAAGCACCGAGAGGTCTCATCGTCTGAGGGCATCACAGCCTCTGAGCCTTGGAATAGTCCAGATACTAAGGAAGAATGGGAGCAGCATTATAGTGAACTGTACTGGTATTATTTGGAACAGTTTCAATATTGGACAAGTCAAGGATGGACTACTGAGAGCTCACATAGTGACAAAGTGGAAGTTAATGGGGTTGCACAGCAGACTGGGCTTTCAGGAGAAATGGGCTTGGTTAGCCCAGAACCTGAGCAGAGTGAAGTGCTGAGCTTGGAGCTGTCTCCCTCCAATACCAGAAGTGAGGAAGCACTCCCTTCAAGTGCTGAGCCCCACAGTGAAATAATCTCTGGGATTTGTAATTTAAATCTGAATTTGGAGGAAGTGGAACAGAGCAGTGCTGCTCTAACAGTAGCCCACAAAGATCCTGAAGACCACAGTTCATCTGACATTGGAAGCCAGGAGGAGCCCTGTGATGGAGGAAGCAGGAAAAGGAGAACATCTTGTAAAAATAAAAGTGCTGACCAGTCAGGTAATACAAAATCAGATAATCATCAGAATTCTCTAAGTGGTTATGTGTAAGAAACAAGGGCATGTCTGTATTATGCCATTTTTAAAAAGTCTGGTATTTTGTGAAATGATTATATGCTTGATTCCTTTTTCTTCCCTCTGCTTCCTGGGATGATTTCTCATCTCTAACCTGTATATTGAATGTGTTCTTCAGCCAGAAATGGTTTTAACAGAATATGTTTTTCATAAATCTTCAAATGTAGTACAGAAATTGGTGAGAGATCACTGTTAGTGCATATTTAATTACTTAGTTTAGTCTTGATATTGCAGCTTAGACTTAAGTCTGCTGTTAGTGACTTTCTAAAAGAGGAAGAAGCAGGTGTGGTGCCAGCTTGATTCCTACAGTAGACCTGGAATGGGAGAGGTAAAAAGATCTCCTTTCAAAAAAGAAATGAGAGGAGTGTTTAAATCTCTTCTTACTAAATCTCTGTGAAATCTTTGCATAGCTAATGGATGGAGACAAAATTCTACACACAAGGAGTAAACTGTTTCAAATTTTGTATCTTGCAGGCATTTTATTTTTCTTAAATAATTTGAAGTTGGTCCTTCATAAGATTGTTAACACTACAGTGTAATACTGGCAGCTTTATTAGTATGTTGTCCCTCGAAGAAAGACAAGTAAAGATGTGTGTTTGGAACACTAGCTGTAGCTGCAGGGTTCCTTTGGGGACAGGAAGACAAGGAATTGATTTATGCAGAAGGAAAATATGATGTATCTTTTTTTAGGTATGCAGGAGTCGTGTAGCTTGAATTCAAATGGAAACAAGCAGTTGCAGCTTCATGACCAAGATGAAGATGAGGATGAAGAGCCTCCTGAATATAGGCATGTCAAAGTCAAGAGAAGGCAAGTCATGAAATAAATATGAGCTTTTTTCTCCTGTAGTCCAGGTGCAGGAGCCTTCTGATTTATACTAACTATACCTTTGATTGAGGATATGAGTTAAAATGTCAGTACAAAGCCACATAGTCTTCCATCACTGCTTATTGCTTTGCCTCACAACAAGCAGTGGATATTTCTTCTCTTCCAGTGCTTTATGAAAACAATGAATGGCCTTGATGACTGTACAAGGTGATGGTACTATTCTTGTGCCACTTGTGAAGTATATGAGATTGTTAAATTGCATAGGGCAGCTTGCTTATTTAGGTCTAATTAGTGTAGACAATACCAGAACAACAGTAAATAATCAGTATTGTTTAACTGCATTGAATGCTGCCAGTAAAATGCTCAGAGCTATGGCAGTCATAAAATAGACAGTATCTGCCTTGTCACAGTTTTTTTTTCTTTCTTCTCTAAAAATACATAGTCTCAAAGATTGTGAGATGGCTCTTCCTCTCTAATAAATTTGCAGATTCAAATATGAAGGAGTGGGCAGAATTGCTACCTACTAATAATGTAGCTTTGGTTTTGTTCTAGTATTTTGATTGTGTTGCAACATTAATAATAGATAATAATGTAGATAATATGATAGATGATTAAGGTAATTTGGACATGGAGTGAACAGACACTGTCTTCATCATGTGGGGCTTGACATTAAGTATTGTAAGAGGTCATTCAGAATAGTTGGAATATTATAGCCCCATTAGAAGGGCATTTGTCCATAGAATTGGGTAAAAAACCTGAACCAACCCAAAAATTAATGCAGAAGAATAGAGTGGTGTTATTTGCTTGATTTGGTTTCAGCAATGTGGAGGAGCTTACTTGAAGCCCACATTTAAATGTTTTCAGTATGCAAGATTTTTAGTGGTATAGTTGTAAAATTATTGGTTTCTTCACAGTAAGTAACTTTGTCATCTATGTTTTTTCCTAGCCATGAGCTGGATGTGGATGAGAACCCAGTGGAAGATGCAGAGGAAACCTGCTCTGTGTTGGGTTTCAAATGTGGCACAGGACAAAAGTAATTACTTATGAGAAACTGTGGGGCTTTTTATAGCAAGTCAGCTTTCTTGTTATTATGGAAATAGACCATTCATCTCAATTTCCTTTTTGTTAAACTTTTGAAGCTGATTCCCAGAGTTAGTCTCTGGGATTCATTTATACAACTGAAAGTACTTATGTGTTATACCTTGGTGTACTTTCATTTGTGTAAATGTTAAGTGGCTGGTCAGCTACTTAAATTAGAGCTTAAAGGCTCTGACAATGAATGGTCCTCTCACTTTGGAGTCTTGTGACTGAGATCATGATTTTTAACTGTTTCATATTGGAATGAGGTTCCTTTATACTAGTGAAATGTTGCCATACAAATAAGGTGTTGCCAGGCGTTGACCAATGAAATTTTTTTTTAGTTGGTTGGTGTTTTTTTTAATTGCATTTGCCAGAAGGTAAAGGTAGCTGTTTTGGAGGTTGTTGACAGCCACCAAAAAGATCTTTTATTCTGCTAATCAAGATTTTTATTTTCATTTCCTATTCTTTGGGCTGGCCTGGGTAATTGTTTTCATCTAAACTTATACAGATATTAGAAAAAAAAATCAGAAACTAATTAGGTTAAACATTTTCAAATTAAAAAAAAATGAAATTTTTGTGAAGGTATGCTGTTTTGCAGCTACACCCAGTGATAGATTTTAAATGGACCAATAAAAAATACTTTTGTCTAAATATTTTTTTTGTAGATCTCAACATTCATTTTAAAGATTCTAAGGTGAAAATTGACCAACTAAATCCTTATCTATCTGTCTGTCTATTTTCAGGTATGGTGGAATTCCAGATTTCACCCACCGAAGTGTGCAGTACTTGGAGAAAAAAGCAAAACTCAAGTCCAAATTCTTGGATATGCGTAAACCAAGAAAGAGCAAAAACACACACATCTTCTTTACAGAAGAATCTGAAATGACATGCAAAAAAAGCAAAACTTTGAAGAAGGTATATTTCTATATTTTGTTGTTAACACTGTTGTAATTCATAGATTTATCTGCTGCCTTAGCTGTTGTATTATGAAAATGAAAAAAAAAGTAATTGCCTAGAGTAGACGGCATTTTTAAATATCAGTCCACTGCTTTTTTGCTTCACTCTTTTTTTCTTTCTTGTTTTCTCCTCCTCCTCCCTGCCTCCTATCCATGTGAAGAGTATTTAGATTAGGATGGCTATGGAAAGGTATTAGTGGACCCTGTCAAGAGGAATGTGAGCTTAAATGACTAAATTACGTGAAATTCATTCCTAACATCTGAGTGCACATAGCTTTAGAGGTGTGTGCCTGTTTCTGTTGTTACTAAAAGTATCTTTGGTTGTAAATTGCACATGAGCCAGTTGTTAATGCTGGCATTTCAACAGTAACAAAATCTTCTTGTAGATTTGTGTATTTCATGTAACTCCATGTTTTTAGTAATTTTGAAAAAAATTTGCTTATAGCTCTACATGCATTTATTTTTATCTATAACCTCATGCTTTTTTTTTTTTTTTAACTCAGAAATTGCTAAGAAGTAGAAACACTTGTTCACTGGAGATTTTACTTAAGTAAAGTCTTAAGTAAAGTACTTAAGTCTTTCTGAAAATCTGAGGGGACAGATTTTAATGTTATTTCACCTTCTTCTGGGATGCTTGGCACTCCCCAAAACCCAAGTGCAGGGCACTGTTTTCTAGTGGTGGCCATACGTGTTTTATTGAACTCCAATCACATTGCTATAATTTCGATTCATTTTTGATTTTGTACCTGGGGCCAATATAGTTTGAGGGCAACTTTAATTATGTGAAGGAAAAAAAAGTTATGAATTTCGTCAGACTTCCAGGTAAGGAACTGCTCCAGGTCTAGAGCCACTCAGAGCAACAGTAATGTAAAAAGGAGCATCTGCATGTGCCTTTGAGGAGTTTGGAGTGGTGTCTGTACATTGGTTAGGAGCTTATGTCCAGCTCTCTGCTGTGCAGCAGAACCCTTTACCATCTGCACCATTTGGTACATCTTGAAGGTGAGGCAACTAATGTATGAAGGTAATTTTACCTGTTTATGCTAAAAAACTCCTCTGAGAGGCAGAGTACATCTCTGAATGCAGATTAGAGAAGATAGTTGTGAAGTAGTAGAATTGGTCACCTGGGCTGTGGCAAGTGTAACTATTTAGATATTACATCAAAATTATTTACTGTGTTTATCTGTTGATCTTTTTGTTGGTTGGTTGATTTTTTCTTTCTCTGTTGGGGGTAGCTGGCATCTTGTTCCCAAAGACAAATTGTTTCTAGATATTTTTAAAAGGGGGCATAGTTTCTTAAATGTTTTGAGTCTGGATATTTTAGTGTTTCCAAAATACACACAGTAGAGAGTGCCTGCAGTGGCAAGTGCTTTTGAAATGTAAGGCTTCTAAGCTGTGCTCTGGATAACAGATCTGATCATCTGTGATATTTGACAACTGCAGGTGGAAATGTTCCTGAAGCAGGTCAGTAAAGCTGAGGAGGAGGACACGTCCCAGGCAGCCACCCCTCAGGGTAAAGCAGAGGCAATGCCTGTGAGCAGCAGCGACTCAGAGGGTCAGGAAGGTGTCACTGCCACACAGAGTGAGACACTGGATGCTGAAATGCAGGAGCCACCATCCTCCAGTGCAGCCTGCACAGAGCCTGGGGGCAGTAAGCCTGAGGAGGAGGCACAGGATGCTGCAGCGAGTGACTCTGAGAAACAGGGGCCTGAGAGGCCTGAGCATGGTGGTGGGAGGCAGCTTGTCCCTCTGGATATTCCTGATTATCTCCAGCCAGAGACAGAGGACATCAGCCAAGGTAAATCAGTTTCCTTCAAACTGGTGAAATGAATTGGCAGTGGACTTAATACTGCCTTCTCAAGTTACTGTGCCGTGCACCACTATTTATTTTGTTAATTCAATGAGACTCATTAGGTATAAGGGATAAGGAATCCCAGGTCTTGTCTTTAGTGGTGACAGTATTTCTTTATAGTCATTGTTTATCCTTGACATGGTCTATCAGGTTTGCAATTCATGGATTTTTTTTCCTCTGCAAGGATGAGGGTGATTAAACCATCGAGTTTTGTGTTCAAATGCACATTGCTGAGCTCTGGGGAAGGTGTGTTGTTAAAATTATTTTCTAAGATTTTAAAAAATCAGTATTGTCAACCTTTCTATTTAACATGAAGCAAAGGAAAGCAGAATTATTCAGGTTTTTATATATAATTTAATCTTTCCTACAGTAGTTTGGTTATGTTAGATTCCTACTGTAAAACTCTTGTCTAGATTGGTTTTTATTTGTAGTTGATAAAAGGGCATCAAATTGGTCTCTGATCCACTTGTTTGCTCATTACATGGAGTTTATTGTCTCCAGCTGAAGATTAAGGCTCTTAAAAAATGGATGAACAGTGATGATTTTTAGGACTGTGACTAATCTCTTGAAATACGGGATGCTGTTTTTTAATTTGAAGCCTCTAATCTTCATAATCTGGCAAACAGTAATTTAGCAGGGTTTTTAAATCTTAACACTCACCTACAAATTACATTCCTAGCCTACAAGAACAGTGACTGTTAACTTTTGCAGTGTCTTCCAGCTGTAGATGAAAACATTACTGCAAAGAAGAAGGAGACAAAAAGGAGGAGGAAGAATAAAAATGCACTGAGAACTATACCTCCTGAGATTGCTGCTGATCCAGAGCTCATCAAGTACTGGGCACAACGCTACCGGCTCTTCTCTCGGTTTGATGAGGGAATTCAACTAGACAGAGGTGTGTTCAGTGCTAAGTGTGCTCACCTGGTGGTTTACCCAAGGATGTATCCAAATCTGGGGTCCTTCTTGCAGTTTATTACTAATTTTCATAAAGGAGGAACACTACTGAATGTGTGTTTGCACCCATTTTTAAATTCCTTGCCCCCCCCACCCCCCAGCAGGCAGGTGAGTAGAAATCCTGGGCTTCAGAAGTGCTTTTAGTGTGGGACATCTCTGACTGCATTAGTCCTTGTATTTGCTGAAGATCTTGCTGACCCCGAATTATACTTTATCAGGACTTGTTCAGAAACTCAGTGATGTTTTTCTGTTTCTATACTTTATAAAAAAAAATTTGTGAAACATCCAAATATGCTGCTGGATCTCATTTCATTCTGCTTTGTTCTGACTTGCAGCAGTCACTTGCAAAGTGACTGCTTTCCTTGTTTATTTGCAAACCGCTTCAAATTATAAATCTATAGGTAAAAGAGGAATTAGGATTGCCAGATATTTTTTGTTGGTTGAGTTGTAAGCCTTCCATTTCTAATGCTTTGCCTCATAAACTTGCAAATTAGTTGGCAGACCAAACATTGTGGTGAAGAAAATAAAATGTTGGATAAGAGAGAGTATATTTCTGGTTTTATTTGCTACAGAGCATAGTCATGATATAAAAAGCTTTTCATCACTGTGCGCATGGACTTCTCCTTGATAAACTAGGATCCTCAGCACCAAGGTCAAGAAGGCATGTACTGAGATCTGGGCATATCAGTTTGCTTCAGTGAGACTTTGTTTGCTTAGCTAATCTCTGGGCTGAGCAGAGTTTATCATCTTCAAAGCCGGTATTTCCTGGTGGAATGCACTAAGCCAAAATTCTTGGGATTAGTGCTAAACCTTCAGTTTTATGTGGGGCTTGGTTGGTTGTTTTTAAATTATGTGACCTTAAAATAAGGGGTGAAAATACATTTCTTCCCCTTCCTCTGCAGAGGGTTGGTTTTCTGTTACTCCTGAGAAGATAGCTGAGCACATTGCCATCCGTGTCAGTCAGTCGTTCAACTGTGACATCATAGTGGATGCGTTCTGCGGGGTTGGAGGAAACGCTATCCAGTTTGCATTGACCTCAAAAAGAGGTAAGTAGGTGTTGTATACAGTGCATTTGTTTTGTTTCTTCAATCTTTATCCTGACACTATTTGGATATGTGCTCTTGTTTGTTGATTTATTTCCTTTTTCGGTGCTTCTGTAGCAGCAGAAGCTGTTTTACTTCATCAGGCTCACAATATGACCTCTCTGTTATAAAAAAATACTAATAAATCTGCTTTTCTATTTTAAGTCAGAGTTGGATTTGAGTTGTACTAGTCAACGCTATTTTTGTGTGGCATAACATCTGGTCTGCCAGATACTCTCGAGATCACTGGTAAAAGTAGACTTCTGTCAAAGCTGCTGCTTTTCCCAATTGTTACTTGTAGTCTTTGTACTCAAAAACAGGTTCCATGTACTTAAAGCACTGAATGGAATCACCTGCAGATTCTGCAGAAGTAGTACAGAAAAGTAATGATAGCTTCATGTTAGTCTAATGCCAGCTAATGAAATTGTAGTGAAATGTTGAGAGTACTTCCTGTAAAAGCATTTCCAGCTGCTTGTATCAGTTTATCTAACTCTTCTGACTAATGTTTGAGCTAGACTAATGGTAGTTTCCATTGCATTAAATTTGATTGGCTATGATCCAATCTATACATCTCACTTCTGTACTTCCTGGGTAAATTTCAATTTCTCTTATTATGTACTATTCTTGTATCATCCACCTCTCTTGGGCTGTGTTGGTTGGAGGTTTTTAAAAAGCTAAATTTTCAGAACTATGTGGCCAGCTGCAGATAAGTGTTTCATTTTTAACAAAGGAGAAGAGTACGTTTCTAATGGATGTTATTGAAGTTGTCAGGCTCCTGCCAAACCTGAGGCAAGAAGGACTTCCTCTCTTAGGCTGACAGACCATGTCTGGTCCTTGAGCCGAGGTGCTGGGTTGTCACAGCAGCAGATGTCTGACTGCGGTGACCTGCTGTGGTCAGGTGGTGTAGGAGAATAGTTTGTAAGGATAGTGCAGGAGGGAATATTTCCCCATGAGTAACAGCTGTACTGATTACCGAGAAGTGAAAACAGCCTTGCCTGCCCAATGGGGATGGGGATTACAAAGAGTGGGCTAGTTAGTTGAGAGTAAGTTGGAGCTGGAGATCCAGAGTCTGCTGCAGTTTGGGATGGAGGTGCTGGCTGTGCTGTGAGGAGGAAGGAACAGGTAAGGTAAGAAGGTGCTGTGTGAGGGACAGGCATTGTTAAGTGGCTGGGTAAGGGACAGCCTGGGGTTAGCCGAAGAAAGAAAAGAAACTTGCAGAGAGGAGGAGTCAGTGCTCTGTGGAGTTGTTTGAGAGTAGTTGATTGAGAGAAGGCCCGAAAAGCTTTCAGCACAGGGCTGGTGACGGTGCCAGTCCAGCCCATCCCCGCAGCTGCAGCAGGGTGGCTCTCCCTGCCCCATTAATGCCTGTGCTGGCCGTGTCCCGTGCGCAGTGATCGCCATCGACATCGACGCCGAGAAGCTGCGGCTGGCGCGGCACAACGCGCGGGTGTACGGCGTGGCCGAGCGCATCGACTTCCTGCGCGGCGACTTCATGGCGCTGGCGGCCGGCCTGCGCGCCGACGTGGTGTTCCTCAGCCCGCCCTGGGGCGGCCCCGACTACGCCACCGCCGACGTCTTCGACATCCAGACCATGATCTGCCCCGATGGATATCCTTGCCATCCTTCCCGGCTCTCTCCCCTCTCCTCCCTCTCCTCCCGTGGCGTTTGCGTGCGCGCTCCGCTGACCGTGGGTGGTACAGCTGGATCGGCAGCTCCGGATGCAAACCATTTGTCAGTCATCTTCCCCACCTAAATTTAGATGTTTTTGCTTTTTATTGCAAAACAACACAGTGATAAGCAAGCAGCAAGTCCATCAGTGAATTGAGTAGCTCTCAACTTCAAACATTAATTCAGCAGTTTTAACTCCTTTAAATTATTGTATTGAAGTACTCCAAAGTGATACTGAGCACTCACTTATCTGGGAAGGTATTAACATAATACATTAACCTCCTATACAAAGTGTAGGATTTCTTTTATCACTGAATAATTTCAATTTGTTCCTTTTTTGCTAAAATGTAGCTATATTTGTACAAGTAAGAAAATATTTGTAGGCATATGATTCCACAAAATGTATCAAAAAACAAGTGTAAACTAAATATACTACCTACAAACTACATTCAAATTTCTCAAATATTCCTCTGCAGTTCAGTTAAATTTTCATTAAAAGTGACTGTTGGGGGTTTTTTTCTACTTTTAGGGCACTAATAGTGAAATAGAGTTTTTGCATTTCAGAAGTGAATCCTACTCAGACACTCAAAAGACTAACTACAATTTAATTGCATAGTAGCTGAAATTGAGACATACTTTCAAAATGAATGAATATAAAAAGAGACTTTTCCTTCCCCATTCTTGTTTTTTTTTCCTTTACTGGCTTCTACATTTGAAATTTTCAGGCTGTCCAAGAAGATCACCAACAATATTGTGTATTTTCTGCCTCGGAATGCTGACATTAACCAGGTGTGTTACTGGATGTGGTCTCAGTAGTAAATAAAATGCTCAGCTGACTTAAAATATAAGTATTGTAAGCACATATGTAAGACTTTTAAGTCTGTTCAGCTGATTGTGGGGTATTTGGGGTTTTGAAATTTGACTCACTTAAGTGATTTTTGTGTTTACAGAACTTCTGGTATATTTAGAAATGGGAGTATAAGAGTATTTCCATGGTTTTGACAGTTTCTTCTTAAAGAAGGGGGTTTCTTGTAGAAATTTCAAAGCCAATTAATTGCCAGGCACATACATCATTATAAAATTATCAAAACCCATTATATTTTACCCAGCTCTGATTAGTGAATCCCAGACTTTCATGGCTGTCAGTTTATGAAGGAGTTGCTGCTGTTGGTGTCCACACAGGTGTGTGGTTCCATATAGGCTGCTTGCCTTGAAGTGATTAGTGATAAACACAGAATTTATGGCTCTGGTGTGGGTTTTTTTGTATTAGAGATTTTTGAAGCAGTTACATGACTAACAATTCCCCTGAGTGTCTGGTTTAATTTCCTCTGTGTATTTTCTGTGTTAATGATGACTTGTAGCTTTTTGCAAAGAAGGGAACAGTTCTCACCTGCAAGATGCCACAGGAGTTCCCAGGACTTGTTCCTGTGTCTGACTTAGAGGAGTCAGGGCATCAAGCCATATGGTGGCTTGTGGAATTGTTGGTGGCAAACAGCTGGCTTGAGAAATAGGCTGAAATTTGCATGACCTGAGTATTAGCAGACTAATGGTGAACAGCACCATTGTTTTGGCAGGTGATGATTCAATTCCTTTTTGCATTTCAGGCTGGTAAAATGTCAAAGTGGCTTATGAATCTTAGAACAGAGACCTTAATTTTAGGTAGAGTTTCCTTAATTGCAATGTTTTACCACTGCATTTTATCAAATATTTCACTCCCATTTTGAGGAGTGACCTTAGAGAGTTTTCTCCTCTACTTATGAGCACTTTTTACTGGAATTCTGAATGGCCAAAGACATCTACATTTCACTTGTGATTCCACAAAAGCATCCAAGAGTACTCCCCACATACCTGCATGTTTTCCTACAGAAGAGCTGAGCTCTTCTGGGTGATGTACCTAGGTGTCCTGACATCTCTACATCTTGATGCAGTTGGCTCTGAATTATGTTGATTGCCTCCATGGGTTTGGCTTAACACATATGGCTGCAAAACCATGGCTCAATTGTTAGAAGCTCATGGCTGAGGTCCTGGGTTCAGTCCAGTGTTCCATGCTATGGGCTACTCTCAGCTCTTTATGCCTTTCTTTAGAAATAGTGTCAGTATAGGAAAAAAAAAGAAAAGAAACCAAAAGGTTGATGATCTGAGAGGGGGGAAAGGGAGTGTTAATAAGCCCACTGTTTTAGGAAGTGTCTTCATCCTGTGTGGACAAAGGTGTGTCAAATGTGACTGTTCCAAACCTGACCTTGGTGAATACTCTGGTCCACAAAAGACTGTTATGGGTTTGATTACCAAAATCTCTGGCTGTATTTAAGAGTGGAGTTTCTGGATTTACTGCCACTGGACTTTCAGACCTGTGATTCTCCAGCAAAATTTAAAAAAAAACCTAACAAACCAGGCAGCTAGAAACACCCTTGAAATAAAAGTACTGATTTAGGGGAAAATATGTAATTTTTGTGGAAGATATATCAGATCACTGTTAGATAACAAACAAAATCGGGATCCTGCTGCTGGAGTGAAAGCAGGGTAGTAGCTGACCTTGACCTAGCTGTGTCAGAGGACCCTGTGTTCATTGCTTTATTGGTGGACAAGATATCCAGCCTTGTTCCACATGATTTTATTGCAAAAACAGCAGTTACTACTTCTGCAGGCATGGCCATTTCTGTGTAGAGTTGGTCTTGTAGAGATAAATGTGATTCTTTGAATTCCCTTAAAAAAAATCCACAGAGTTTAGGTTGAAGAGAAGTGAACTTTTGTACTTCTGCCTCGAGAGGGAGCAGTGAGCCAGTGCAAGATGGTTGATTCGTTTACAAGAAATGTAAAAACATTTCCCTGAATTGCATCAAATCTCCTTGTTTACAAGCATGTTAGGAAATTTGTAATGTATGCAGGTCTGCTTTTAGGTTGAATTAATCTTTAACAGTATTCTTTCTAGCTAGGAATAACCAGGAATAATAATTGTGTGTGCAAGTACATTAAAAAATATGTATGTTTATTATTGCCTGTCATGTAGTTCATAAATGCAATTTATGAAGTGTTTATCATGCTGTGCTCTGCCTCATGCCATTTCTGTGAAAGATATTTCACAGACTCTTTTCTGTACTAGACAATACTTCTGTATGTTAATATTTGCAGCAAAGAAGGAGGAATCTGCAATTTGTTGCTGTAGGATTTTCTTGCTAATGGTGGAATCTGTAGAAGTTGTATTCATTTGCTGTTGGTCTCTCACTGGTAGTCAGAATGTTGTCAGAATGCATGATGGCTCCCCCCAGTAAACCGGTGAGCCTGGTCTGTTGTGAGACAGATAACCACATCAGCATCTTTACCAGCCCAGCCAGGTTTGGGAGACAGAGTAATGAGGAATTGGGAGTTGATTACTTATCCTGCCTGTGTGTGGTTAGCAGCAGATACTGTTTTGTGCCTTAGAGATTGATTAAAACATCACCATTCTTTGAAGACAGGGATACTGTTGTTTGTGGTAGCTATGTCTCATTTTATCAAATTGTGCTGTTGTTGGAGCTTTTGCTGCTCTAAATGTTGGTGTCCCAGACCTGGCTTATATTTCAAATACTGCCAGAATGCAGCAGTGGCTTTTTGTTTCTTGTCTAGTGTAAAGTGGTTCTATGAGCCTAGAATTAAGCAAAGTGTTCTGGACCTTGATAGTCCTACAAAGCATACACATTATGCTGGTACTTGTCTTTTTTTTCTTGTCTTTGTTCCCACCTTGTCTCCATCAGTCATTTTGAGAAAATCAGGAGTTAGACACCAAGGCTTTGTTCTATCTGCAATACTACTGCCTGGACAGAAAAATGTTTGCTGTATTTCTGTTTGTGAAGTTGTAGTTGTTAAAAATGACTGCTCAATGAAGGGAGTAAAGATGGGTAAAACCCATTTATTTATTTGATTTCTCTCTTCTAGCTGTGATTTTAAAATGGAGACCTAGCCAAATAGGACTTTCCAAGCAGAGTAATCTTTATTTAGGAGTAAATAGAGCAATGAGCAAAGCAGGGAGTGAGAGACCAGGAAATGAGCAGAGGTTGATTTGATAATATTTTTAACATGCTTGGCAATTAGGGGAGTTGGCAGATAAAAGACTGTGGGTTGATGTGTTTTGCAGGCTGAATGTAATGCATTCATTGAATGAAAGTGAATGTAATTGCATGCACTTCAGGTGTGACTATTGTGTTAATAACAACAGCTTTTAAGCAGCCTGCTTTAAATTCATGTGTATCCTCTGTCCTTGATAAAAGAGAAAGCCAGAAGTTACCCATAGGACACACCAAGCCAGAGTGATACTTCTGAACTTCAGTCTTCCTAAAGCTCATAGTGCTGACATACTGAATTGTAGTTTGCCTATGCAAAGTAAGAAAAAGTAAATAAATGTTTGGTCTGTTAAAGGGTGGCAGCACCACTGTGACGGTGTCATAATTCAGATGCATACCTGTACATTTTCAAAAATGCTTCCTGAGTGCATTTTATTTTATTATGTTTATTATGTATAAAGAATACCATTGCCTTCTTTTTCAAGTGTATGCAGTTTTGTTCCCCTTAGCTTTTAGGTTGGGTGCAGGGGGAGGGAATTATTCATTTTAGTAACATTCTATGAAATTAATTCATTCACAGTGTCCTTATATAAATGCATATCAAGTCAGAAAGCTTGTATTTCTGATACCTCAGAAAAGTTTCTAGGAGGAGAGAAAAAATATGATAAAATTTTTGTCCACAGTTGTGTTAGTTGGTGGCTGGAACAGATAGGAAGTTAATTTACTAAAAGAGTTTCATTATGATTAGAAAAATATTTTTAAAACCCCAAGACCAGTAGGAGAACCTTCAAACTGAAAAATACTCTGGAGAACGCAAGGGAAGTTTGCACCTCAAGCAACCTGTGCTCCTGAAATAGTCTATGTTTATTTCACCATCTATATTTTCATATTTTCTGATGTTTCCTTTTCAAACCTGTTGGCTACTTTTTTGATGTGTTGTGGCTGTGGCTGTGGGCTCTTTTTAGCAGTGGTCACTGAACTGAAAGGATGAAGGTGAGAGGGATGCAGGGAGATGTTAACTGAAGCTGCAACCTTTGCCTCTGCCTAGGGACAGCAGCTCAGCAAAGGAGGCAATATCTGTCCAGTCAAGCAATGTGGGTTTGATCTAAAGAATAAAGCAGGGTGAGCAGAGTTGCCAGCAGGGAATCATTGTATGTACACAGAAAGGTGCAAGATAAAGAAATGTTGGACTAGTCAAGTTTTTAAAAGCAATTAAGAAAAGCCTTTCTGTATTCACAGTTATAGTGCACTGCAAAAACAGGAGATGTTTGTCAGTATCTCTAAAAATAGCTGAGCACCTTTGTTTTTCTCACAGCATCGTTCCTCAATCTGCTGTTATTTTTAGAGGGTGTCCCTCTGCCAGGCCAGCACCCTTGTGAAGCTTGGTGTGTGGCAGCCTTCCCTCACTGCACTTGTCAGGCTTGACTGAGCCCTGCTGAGGAAAACTTGGCAACTCCTACGTAATTAAATTTGCAACCTCCAGCAATTTACAACTAAGCATTGTCACAGAGGATTTGCATTTCTCTCTGAATATTGGGTGGTTTAAAGAGCGTACAGGACCAGATCTGTCACAGCAGAGCTTATTCCCATGTGTTTATTTAAATTTTTTTCACTTTTGGGTTTATCAAGTACCTTTAGTGTTGTTTCAAATTAATCAGAATTATCCTGGATTTCACACTTAGAGACCAGACACAGCATATGTTAATTTTCAGCTGTCCCTTGGTGGATACCACCTGTCAGTGTAGGGGCATCTTGTTTTATTTGGTCTTCTAAGAGAAATGTTTAGTAAACACTAATGTTTAATATCAATGCATTAGTCATACTTAGATACTCTAGTGATACAAACTGTGCCCAGAAAGCAGGAATGTATAACCCCAAGACACTAATTTCAGTATTCTTACATTAAGTTGACTAATCCAATTAATATTTTAGAGCACTTAAGTGACATCAGCTATAAAATGCAAAGCCTCTTATTGCTTTTTGGAAGGGACATTCCAGCTTCTGTTTGTAAAAAATTAAAAGTTAACATCTTCCTGGAAAAGCTATGGATCATCCCACAGTGCTTTTTGGATTTCAAGTAAGAACAGATAAGTTGTAAAATTAACATTCCTGATCACTTGCCAATTTCAGATTCTTGTGCTATTTATAAGTCAGCCAGCCTCTGTTTTTTTACTTAAGTGGCAGGTTCCTCTCTGACAACACAGAGCGTTTTTTCCTAGCACCAGAAGTTGAAGGATGAAGAAACTGCTCACACTTTTTTTTGTCTGCAAAAACAAAAAATTAAAAGAGAGAAAATCAAAACAAAAAAATAAATGCTTGACTTAGCTAAGTGTGGCAGTTTTATGGACAAGTCAATAAAGGTTCAAAGTGTAATTTAAATTAATCACTTACTTTCTCTTGGTAGTAGGCTGATTTTTTACTTGCAGTGAAATAGAGGAAGTTCAGCATGTTTATATTTAAACCTGCACGACACAGTCAAGTCTCAAGGGGCTTTAGAAGGGTTAATAACACAGCCTGAACTTAAAGTTTCATCTACTAACATCTCAGCTTAAAGATCAGTTAAAAATCTACTACAGGCCTGTAGACCCTGATAACTTCATGT
Organism: Erithacus rubecula; assembly: GCF_903797595.1. Taxonomy (NCBI): domain Eukaryota; kingdom Metazoa; phylum Chordata; class Aves; order Passeriformes; family Muscicapidae; genus Erithacus; species Erithacus rubecula. Next base: position 110,475,143 of record NC_136689.1, read on the forward strand.
CTGCCTGGGAAGTTTCCCTGCATGGGGAACTATAGAAATAATTTTCCTATAGCAGCCTGGGAGAATGGCAATAGAGCAGAACTGGCTGTGGAGCATGGACCACCCCACAGGACAGATCTTCAGGGTCCACAGTGGAAGAGAAAAAAGCAGACAATGTTCCATTTTGGATTTTGTCCTTCTGACTGTGTGTTCTGTCCTGATGAGGAATTGATGGCCTGTATGCTGTTACCCCTCAGAAGCATCCTACAAGGCACCTTGAGTAAAAACAGGAGAGGGAGAGTATTGCATGCTCCAGTCCAAAATGCAGAGTCCCCTGTGAAGTGGTGTCTGTCTGTAACCATTAAGCATTAAGGTGTGCAGTCCAGCAGAGCATGAATGGTGAAATTCTCACTCCAGTGCTCATATACACAAAGCTGGGCCCAGTGCTGCCTGACAGGCTCCCCAGCCTAACCCTCAGCACTGCCTGTGACTTCAGTGCATACAACAGCTTTTTCTTTGGTTGCAATACCAGCAACAATTAACTGTGACCTTTTTTTGTGAGTTCCTCTGCATGTTTGGGGCTTGGTTTTGTTTGGGTTGTTCCCCTCCCACTCTTCAGTGCAACCTTTATGCTTCCTAATTCTAATTACTAAAATTGGTTTTACTTTTCACCCAAAATTTGGGATGTGACATCTTTAAAGCCCAGCTTGCACCTTGCTTTTTGCCACACCTGGGTGTCTCAAATGCCAAGTACCCTTCAAACCAGAGTTTAGCATCTCTTGCCTCAGCACAGCATGTCAAGTTCTGAGTATTTATCTTTGGTTCTGAAATCCTCTTGTTTTCATGATTTGGGTGAGGAAAGTTTTACAGTCACAAGCCACAAACTGCTTCTCTGAGTAAAAGGAGACATAAAAAGAGGATCAGAGTTATTGGCTGCCAAGGAACGTTTTCCACCACTATTAACAGAGCAGAGTTACTTTTTTTGTGATTGTTTGTGCTTTAGAAGGTTTGGGATTTTGCCTATTTTCCTGTTCATTGATTGGTTTGCTTTTGTTGTTTTTCAGGTGGCTTCCTTAGCAGGCCCAGGAGGGAAAGTTGAAATAGAACAAAATTTTCTCAATAACAAACTGAAGACAATAACAGCTTATTTTGGTGATCTAATAAGGCATGACATCTGAACTCCACGTGGATTCTCCCAAACCCAGCCTCCCTGACTGCTGCTTTGCTTAAGCTTTTGTATAGCTGGCTGGTCAAAAATGACTTGAAGCCATTTTCTACTTTAATTTCTGTTTATAAAAATTTGTTCTGTCCATTGTTCCTGTCAATAAATGTTTTATACTAATTTTGACAAAACTGTAAATGTAACAAAGCTGTGAATGTATGAAGATTTTTATAAAACACAATCTTGCAGGGTTTGACCCCAGCCTATGGAAGTGGGGTTCAGGATTTCTTTGTAAATCTCACGTGCTTCTGTGCTTGCTCTGGTTTTGAGCACACAGAGAGTTGAGAAAAATGGCCTGAAAGCCACAGGAGCTGCTGTCTGTGCTTGAGAAGCAAAAGCATCTGACCATCAGGTGGAACTAGAGGGTCAAGTGTACCACGAGAGGTTAATCCCAGTCCACCTCTCTCTTCCATGCTCACTGAGAAACCTTTTCAGGTTTTCTTTGCAGGATGAAGGGTCACAGTTAATTCTAGTGCATGCTCTGGCTTGTTGCAGCTCAGAGAGCTGGGTGTGTTTGTGTCTGAAGCTGGGACTCTACCCTCTGAGTATTGTAATTTTATTTTAGTTTTCTATCTCCCTCTCATTCCTTTTCATTGCAAAGATATTTTGAAGAAACCTTCTGTCTGGAGGTATGTATCAGTAAGCAGAGGAGTTTCTGTCCTCCCTCTTTTCTAAGCCTTCAGGGAGGGCAGAAATAAGCCAGCTTTTCCTGGTGAGGGCTCTCTGCTCCCACTTGTAGTTTGGAGGGAAGAGTGGCCTTTGTGCAGTTCTCCAAGCAGAAGAGGAGACAGGGTGAGAAATGCCATGGGCATGGCTATCTTGCACTCACTGAAATATTTCTACATTAAGTCCCCAAGCTCAATTTTGAGCTTGTTTTTGAGGCAAGTGTACAAATGATAATTTCTAAGATAACATTAATGTTGCTTCTCCTCTGCTTTGAGTGCAGCAGGATACTGAAGGCAGGAGAAACTAAGCACCAAACCATACATTAGTGCTTAGAGTAACTGTAGAATAACCAAGTAAGATGATCTATTTTCCCCATCAAGGAATGAAATCCAGCTCTTCGAAACAGTTCAAGAGACCAAAGTGTTTGTATGGATTGTTATGACTCAGTGCAAGTTTGCAGTGCAATAAAACAGCCCTTGGGAAATAGCTGTTCTCTAGCTTTGTGATCTTTCCAGAACCAGATAAGTGCTGTACTGTTACTGTTGCTTTCATGCTTCATGTAAGGTGTTTCATGAAGATATTTTGGCTAATTTGGATCACTGCACTTTGCCACAGTGCTAAGGCAAGGAAGAAGGCTTGTGCTGGCTCTGCATCAGTATTTAAAGGGACTTATTAAGGAAATAACATTTCTTAGAAGTTTCCTATTAGGTTGTAGGGGTGTTTGGCAAGAGTGCTAATACTGCAGGAGCTCTAAACCTACTGTGGCAGTGGCATAATGCTAGATTTTCACTACAAGCTACAAATAGAAATCCAAGTCCATGAGGCTGAATGAAGACTAGATTCATTTTTACTGTGTGTAGTACAGTACTCTCTACACTAAAATTTTGCTATGTTTGGCTTATTGCTGCTTGTAGAAACACCCTTGTCTCATTACTTGGTCCTCTTTTCCTCCTTAAGATGCTTTAGAAGCATTTTGAGATCTTGCTGATACTACTTCTATAAAAGGAAGCTCTGGCAATGAAATGCTTGTGAATTTACTTTTACCTTCTGGAAAGTAGTTAGATTTCGTTCAGTGCCCAGTATACAAAGTGTGTAAGCTAAAATATAAAAGGTACAAGATTTACCCGTTTTACTTCCAGTGCAATGAACTTAATGGTAAAAATGAACAGTTTCTCAAAGGCTGAGCTTTGCAAGCACATGGAGTATCAAAAGCAGAAGAATATCTTTGTTCGTAGCTGTTCCTCTCTCTAACCAAGAAGGACAAAAGGGGGTTTTTTGGTTGTATTTTTTTTTTTTTTAATTGCAATTTGAAGTCAGAATACACTGCTGGGCTGTGATAAATGTTTGCCCTCACTTCCCACTTTTAGAGAACTGGTGAAATTCCCCAGGGTTTGAATCTACCAGTCCGTTAAGCCTAAAATACATCTGTGAGTACTTTTAGTTTTTTGTTAAAAATTCAACAAACCCTTCGTGGAGGGGAGTTTCAGTCATGATTGGCTATGAAATGTTACTTTGTTTTATATTGGAGAAAAAAGTTAACATGGGCTGAGACACTGTTAAATTTCTCTACTGCTGTGGCCATTGTTCTAATGCCCTGTCTGAATTTAGTTAGTATTTTGTAGATGATACTTGGCTACAAAGAAGTTACATTGCTGCTGTAAATATTCATAGAAGTGTGGTCTTTAGTACATTTAAGACACAAAATAAGCTACAGGAAAAATGCAAATTTCTGTTTTCTAAGGACTAAATGCAATAAACACATACAGAGTTCTACTTTCCAGTATGCTCTTGAGCCCCTAATCTCTTTAGGTTTATCTTAATTAAATCCAACATTAAATCAAGCCCATTAATTTCTTTTTCTAGTGCATGGCATGAAAAGAAGTGATGGAAGATGAAGTTAGGTGCATTACAGAGCTGAAACTTAAATACAGGTTGAGGGGGACCAGAGAACAGCATCAGCAGGGCTGAGCAACTATATCTTCATGGTAGGACATCACTGTGCCCTTCTCTGAATGAGGCCCCATTAGTGTTAAGAGAAAAAATTAATTGTTCCATGAAGTTTTCATGCACAGGTTTTAGAAAACCCTCCCCAAGTGTAGTGTTTCTGAAATATCATCTGGGTCTACATGTGCAACTCAGAGGTTATATAAGCATAATAAATAAATGTTACACCACAGTGATCGTGGTAACATTTAGCAGAGGGAAACCCCTTAAACAGCAGAAGGGAAAAATTTCTTGTCATAACCCATTGAACAAATCAGTAGAAAACTGAGTTATTTTCACTTGGTTTGCTCTCTCAGCTTTTATATGCCTCATAGTCACTGTTTGCTTTAACTGTCCTCTCCTTGTACACAAACCTTCCCATCTCCAAAGACCAAGAAGGGGGGTAGTAATCTTGTCACTTTAGGTGCTGTGATTTACTGCTGCTCATGTAGCCTTTCCAACACAGGCATCTTAATGTTCCTGCCACTTGAATATCTTTGTGAGGTCTAGAATACTTATAAAAAGTTTATTTCAGTGGTGAAGAAGCTTCAGGTTTCTTTATAAAGGCAGTAGAGATATCTTTGTCAAGTGTGTGTTGCAGTGGCAGAGGAGTAAACGCTCTAAAACCAGGTTTGAAAACAATTCAGAACCCTGTCCTGTTTCAGCTGTCAGATGATGAAGCTGTCGAGTGGTTCAGCCTGGTCCATATGGATGGAGTATTAGGAATATGCACACTCCAACAAAGTACGTGTAAGAGTAATGCTGTGTTGATTCAGTTAAATTAAATCCCCCAAACACCAAAATTAATTCATACCAAAAAAAAAAAAAAAAAAAAAAAAAAAAAAAAAAACCCACAAAAAAAAACCCCAAAATCCCTTATTACTTGGGAGGCTGCAGGGAGCTGCAGAAGCCATCAGCAGCTGAAGGGGAGCAATAGGACTGGCTAAAGCCAGCTGAAGGGACTGAACCCAGTGAGGCTGGGGGTTCACCCAGGCTCTGGAGAGCTGAGCTGCACACAAGCAGGGAGAGGAGGCAGGAGTGAAGGCTGTCTGCAAACAGGGCCTGTTCCCCACAGTGTTTGTTTTCTGCCTCTGCTCAGCATGGTCCTGTGGTGTCTCTTAGCAATGCCCAAGGTTTTCATGGTGCCTGTTGATGCTGAGCAGGGTTACTGCCCAGGGCAGGAGGTGTGGAGAGCAGCAGCCCAGCTGGGAGCCCTGGCAGCACTAGGCTCTGCCCAAGGGTTTCCTCACCCAGGGGAATTCCCAGCTAAGCTGTGCACGAAGCTCTGCAAAACACTTCCTGCAACATCCTGCAGCCTAAGGGTCAGCCCTGGGTTTCTCCATACAGAGACCCAAGGATCAGTGTCTTTTTAGCATGTGTCACAACAGAGTTCGGGGAGTGTGGCTTTGCTGCCAGCCCCTTGTAGACCCTGTTCCAAGTCTCATCCAAATGTATTTTCTGAGTTCTTGCTTTCCACACATCTCTGAGGTCTTGGCTTGCCACCTTGCAAAGTTCCAAAACCAGAGCAAGTTTCAAGATGCTTCCCCAGCAGCCTTAGTAAAAACCTGAATTGCTCTGGTTTTCTGAGTTCTCAGACTGCTAAGGAAAAATATGCTGTTGGAGGCAGTCTGGGTTGATGACAGCGCAATTCTTCCTGTCTCTCTGTGTGCCTCTGCTCATTCTCTTCCTTTTTCTCAAGGTTGTGCTTCAACCTTCTTGTGAAACCCCTGTGGTTTGTTAGAGGAATGCAATGGCAGCAGCAGATCTTTAGCACTGTGTCAATATGCATACAGGGGCTGACAGAGCACCTTCAGTGTTTTGGACCTAATGAAGTGCCTTTCCCCAGGATTTTATCCTAAAAATATGGCCAAAGAATAGACATCAGAGAGGATATGGCTCTGCATAGTCATCACGGGTTGCTGCAGGTTGAACAAACACTTTTATCACATCAGCACACAACTACCTAGACCTCTGGGGGATCTTTCACATTGTCACAGTGTCAGATACAGCGATGGTAACAGTGGCAAGAGCTTTTGTGAAAGGCAGCATTGTGATCTGACAGCAAAACCTGTCCTAAGGTATTCATTAAATTGTTCCAGGCACTGGGACAGCCTATGATTATGTCAAACGGGCAGCAAATTGTACACTCTGCTTTCCTGGTATGCACAAACTCAATCTGAAAGTCTGCCTGGGAAGGTTAAACACAGACAGCTCTGTTTAGGAGAGCTCCAAACTGGCAGAGCCCATTGCCCCAGAGGGTCACCTGTGGGGCACTGCCTGTGCCAAACCTCTCTGCTGGAGTGGGAATGCTTGCCATGGGTGCAGGTTGCAGCTGAGCTTGTCCAAGAGGTTCCTTCAGATGTCAGAGCATTTGGATGTTCCCAGGAGAAGCAATGCTATCTGTAGCTCAGGCTCCTGTCTGTACTTCTGGAAAGTGGTCCCCAAAACAGAAGCTGGAGTTCCCCAGGAAGCAGCTGTGTGGGGAGCTCTGGGCTCCTCCCGCAGGAGAAACCACGCTTCAGGAAGTGTTCAGTGTGGGGTTTTGACACGGAAAGGGCTGGGCTCACGAGAATAATGAGCCTGGTGGGAATTCTGGACCTTACACAGAAATTGCCCACCAGGGTATTCCTCAACCCTGCCAGGGAGAGGTGCTGAGAAGTTGGGTTTGAGAACAGCCCTTGTGGTCATGTAATGCAGAGTGGGACACCAACATGCAGGGGCTCCTGGTGGCTCAAAGAGTGAGCAGCTACTGGGAGCAGGACACAGCAAAGCCCACAGGGCTGTGTTCAGGCTGCAGAGCTGAATGCCACAGTGCCTGGCTTGTGACTTGTGAGCCACACTGCTCACACTGCTTGTGAGCACTTGCTTCTTATTGCCAAATTTTGTGACTATACTGGCAGTCTTTCAAAATTTTCCCCCCCCTGCAGCTTGTAAAGAGTATTGTTTGAAAAAAAAAAAAAACCACCCAACCTTCATCTAAAAAAAAAAAATCTGTAGTCCTTGCAGTTAAAAAAAAAAAAAACCTGAAAAATTCCCAATAAAACAGCTGACATAAAAACAAGACCTGAATGCACTGCAATAGTTCAGAAATCAGATAAGAATGTCCAAAATGTAACTAATTTTAAATTGCCTTGTCGGCAGGATCACCTCATGTTTTGGCCTGAGGCACAGAGAGAGCAGCTGACGTGACTTTTCAGCATTTTGGATTGACCATGCTGCTTGTCCCTGCTGCTGCTTCAATTTATCAGCTTTGTTTAAAGATCAAAGCATTTAGTATAAACAAGCATGAAGTCAGAAGCAGTCTGACTTCTTGCATGTTTGTTTTCTCTGTTCATGAGAAGAACGACCTAATCCAAAATTATTATCACTTTTTAAAAAATTCAAAGTGGAGAAATCATTTATTTGCTTTGCAAGTAGAAAAAGCAGTTCAGAAAAGGATGCAGAGGCTGCAGAATAAAGGTCTGCCACAAAGAATCCAATCTGGCTGGATTGGCAAAATCAAGTCAGATAGCTAAGAAAAAAAATCATCAGATACTAAGGAAAAAAAAAAAAGGAAAAAAGAGCTATGACAGCACAAAAGATGCAAAACCCCCTAGAAGTTTCATGATCTCTACTCAGCCCAGAAAAGGAACCAGCAAAGAGCAGCTGTTTGACAGCTCTGAACCACGAGGGAAGGGAACGTGAGTATCTGGCCAGCTCAGAGTATGTTGACAGACATGACGAGTGACAGGGATTAGGGACCTGGGAACACTTCCAGGAGAAGAAATTCCAATGAGCAGTGGGTCCCATCTGGGCAGTCACCTGTTTGAGTGAGAACTAAAAAGAGCCAGAATTTACAGATCACATTTTATGTGGTCCTGCAAAAAGTTTCTTGAGTTTTAAGAGAAAAAGAAGCAGCAGATTGTCATGCCTATCTTACTGCAGGTGCTTGGGGGATTGCTTGGGAGCAGACCTGGATTACTGCACAGGTTTTGCTTGTGCTAAAGATGCTGCTACCCTGCACTGCTGCAGGACCATCTTTAGCAGAGAGGGATGGCAAAAATCCATGGCAATCTGCGTAACTCAGATAAAGCAGAATTAAGGAAAGATCAAGTTCCTGCTGGAGTCCAGGTTGTGTTAAGCAATCACTGCCCCATCCTTTCCTCTCTTTTTCTGTAGTAAGAGTTTTTTATTGCATTTTGGGCTGTGACAGGATCTTTACTTTTCATTAACTCAAGAAAAGGAATCAGATGACCTTGGTGACAGCTATCAAGTCATGTTTTTGAGACCACATGCTGAGTGGCAATGCTAGGATCTCCACCAGCACTATCAATTTCCAGTTTATTGCTGAGGAAGTAAGCATACAAACTGCTCTGTGCTGGCCACAGAAGGACTCTCAATCCCTGTAGCACACCAGGCAAACTGCATTTTAAAGAAAAATGCCACAGATGCTTCAATTGGTAGGCCTGGGAGCCAGCTGTCCCATGCTGGGGGCAAAGAATAACTGGCCAATACAACCAGAGCAGGCAGCAGGGTGGTACCAGATACCCTCTCTAAGCATCTGAAACACTTCAAGCTCCCCATGGGTCTCCAGAGAAAGCCAGGGGAAGGAGGCAGTGGGATGAGGGGCCAGACCCCATCTAGGCAGGCCAGCACCTGCACTGTCCTTTCCTGGTTAGAGCTTCATTAAAAACAAGTCAAAATGTATCTGGGCCTTGGGTGATGGCACTTACCTTGTGGAGTGTGAGATCTTAGTGTTCAGACCACAGGAGAAAACAGCAATGCTGCAGTTTGCTGCTTGCACTAGAGAATGGACTTGCCAAGATTATGGGGGGTTAACATGAAAGAGCTGCAAGTAAACAATTGTGTAGTAAGTAGGAAATGTGTAACAACTTTGGATTTCATGACTTCTTGCTGATACCTGGTTACTGTAGCTGAATGATACCATGGATGGTGTGAGCCCCAAATCCCTTCCTTATAGCTAAGGAGAGATTCTCAGTATTCTCTCTGTCATATTGCTTTCCTATGAGGGCAAGACAGATTCCAATCCCAAAATCAGTGTCCAGCCATGCTGGAGAAGTTACTGCAGCTAGATCCATATGAGCAAGTGGTGCAGTGCCCTGGGGAGGGAGCCTGCAGAGGAAAGCAGCCAGTGCAGAGACACATGCAGCCACACATCTCTGTGGTTTTGTCACAGACCAGCTGTAACTCAGTCCCGTGGGTCCCATGCACATTGATGGCCAGAGTGATCTGACTAAGTTTCCACTGGCAGGAATCTGGATTGCATGCTCCAGAGACTGAGCTGGAGTGAGATCCACTGTAGGGGGGCAACCAAAAAATTATTTCAAAAATGTGCTTGTGCTCCAAATTAAACTACGAGGCTGGAGATACTAGAGATAACAGGTGTCTTGCCCAGTGCCTTAATTCACTGCCTTATGGGTGACTGAACCCCACCCAGCTCGGTATCCTGATACTTTCTAGCTGGGAGAATGGGAGGGCCAACTGCATCTTTAATAAAAAAAGAAGAAAATCACTGCTAGCTATCTGTACTTCTCCATATTTCTGTGTCTCTCTGTCCTACAGGCAGCAACTGAACACTTCTATTTTGCATGTCAATGTAATTTCACTTTTCTTTCACCTAAATTTTGTTTCAGTTTGAGGTGGCTGATGTCAGGCTGGCTGGCAAGCTACCAGTATCTCATTCTCTAGGGAGCAGCAGTCCCAGATGGGTCTGTGCAAGCGGGGGCCACCAGCAGCAGGCAGGATGCAGGGCATCCTGCTCCAAGCTGTGAGGGCTGGTTTGAAGCAGAAAAAAGCAACTGGGCACTGGAGTAGTGCTGGCATAGCCCAGGACAGGGAACACCCAAATTCTGGCTGCCTCCTTTCCTTTCCTTTCCTTTCCTTTCCTTTTCCTTTCCTTTTCCTTTCCTTTCCTTTCCTTTCCTTTCCTTTCCTTTCCTTTCCTTTCCTTCCTTTCCTTTCCTTTCCTTTCCTTTCCTTTCCTTTCCTTTTCCTTTCCTTTCCTTTTCCTTTCCTTTTCCTTTCCTTCCTTTCCTTTCCTTTCCTTTCCTGTCCTTTCCTTTCCTTTCCTTTTCCTTTCCTTTCCTTTCCTTTCCTTTTCCCTTCCCTCCCTTCCTTCCCTTCCTTCCCTTCCTTCCTCCCTTCCCTTACCCTTCCCTTCCCTTCCCTTCCCTTCCCGTCCTTCCCTTCCCTTCCCTTCCTTCCCTTCCCTTCCCTTCCCTTCCTTTCCCTTCCCTTCCCTTCCCTTCCCTTCCCTTCCCTTCCCTTCCCTTCCCTTCCTTCCCTTCCCTTCCCTTCCCTTCCCTTCCCTTCCTTCCCTTCCCTTTCATTCCTTTCCCTTCCCCTTTCCTTTCCGTCCCTTCCCTTCCCTTCCCTTCCCTTCCCTTCCTCCCTTCCCTTCCCTTCCCTTCCCTTCCCTTCCCTTCCCTCCCTTCCCTTCCCTTCCCTTCCCTTCCCTTCCTTCCCTTTCCCTTCCCTTCCCTTCCCTTCCTTCCCTCCTTCCTCCTTCCCTTCCCTTCCCTTCCCTTCCCTTCCCTTCCCTTCCCTTCCCTTCCCTTCCCTTCCCTTCCCTTCCCTTCTTCCCTTCCCTTCCCTTCCCTTCCCTCCCTTCCCTTCCCTTCCCTTCCCTCCCTTCCTTCCCTTCTCTCCCTTCCCTTCCCTCCCTCCTTCCCTTTCTCATGTGAGAGCTGCAGATACCCTTACAGGTGTTGGCTCACAGATTAATTTGCTAATAAATATTATTCTGTTATTATATATCTCCATGGGTTTTCCTAAATACCAGATGCTGCTGTGTAAACACCACAGTTATCTAGATAGGTTATCTCACACCCTGCCTCCCCCTCTTTCTCCATCTTGTGATGCCCCAAATGCCCACGGATTCTGGCCATCCTCACACCCTTGGATGCTTGGGACAACAGTCCTGGAGCTGCAAGGTAGAAGGGGACTACTGGGTATAACTCAGAAAAGAAATTGTGCAACCCTTTGAAATTAATGATGTAGTAGCAAGTAGGGCAAGATTGTTTTGAAATGAGAATTAATGATTATTGCATCCTAAGCTGGTTATGCATCCAGGTTGAGGCGTACAGAGTGGGTGGGCTGCACTCAGCTGGGAGGAGCAGGGCACGCAGCCAGCCCCGGACAATGTGTGTGTTTGTGTGCCTGGTGGCAGCAAATCCATCAGCCCCTTCAGAGCAGTGCAAATGGGAGTGGGTGTGCCAGATGGCAGACATCCGGACAGGCACAAGGAGACAGCTCAGCACGGTGCAGTGCGAGCCAGTCAGCACACTGGGGCTGTCCACACATGGAGACGTGCGAATCACAGCCCGGGGCAGAGCTCAGGGAACACTGACAAAATCAGCTCCCCAGACTCCTCTGAGAAAGTGAAAAATCAGGATGACAGTCCAGGTCGATCACAGCTTCTAAGGCTGCACAAATCTGGAGGAAATGGCAAGCCTGGATGTGGCTGAGCTGGTCTTGGTGCAGGGCACACAGAATGGCTGTAGAAAGACAAACTCACTGACAGGTCATTAGTTCTGGGGCTAATTAGAGTCTGGATTATAATCTGCAGCATTTCTCTCTCTACAAACCTATCTATGCACTAGATGGAATAAAATTCCAAAATGAGAAAGCACAAAGAATGCAAATATATTCCCTTTTCCACCCCCAGCCTCCTTTGCTAGTCACTCTCCCTCAGCAGCCACAGGATAAGGTATCCTAGAGCAGCTGAATGCCAATGTGGAATAGGGAGGGGGAATTTTTATGTAGCTGTTTTCTCAGTTGCATCATGCTACTACTCCCAAAAATGGAATTCCATTAAATGAAGACAAGAATGACTGGAAGCAAATAAAGCTTTTTCTTTCCTTCTTTCTTGCTTTCTTGCTTTCTTTTGTTTCAGTTTTCTGTTTTTTCTTTCTTTTCTCTAGAGCATTCAGTCTGTATTTAACTAAGTTTCTTGCTTCTTTACAAAACCTTTTGTCTTTTTGCTCCTCTCAGGGCTGAGGAAAAAGCAACATGGGACTCGTGTCTGTGTACTCCTTCCCTGCCTGGCCTGCCTCAGCTCAGCACACAGGTGGGCAAGGATGAGCTGCAGCTCCCTGGGTAGAGGGTCCTTTCCTGAGACTTCTAGTTTAAGCAACACACTGAATCACCCCTCTGTGTGATAAATTGGGCCAGTCTTTCAGCTTCACATTTCCTTTAGTTTTATTCTTTTCTCATACAAGCCCAAATAAGAGACATCTGTCTTGATCCAAGCAAAACCAGATAGCTCAGAATAATTTATTTAATTTACACCAAGAAACAAACCTGCTTAGACATACCAGTGAAGCCAGCTACAGATAAGTTTTTCTGAGTTCTACCTTATTCCAGAAACAAAAAACCTTGCAGAAGCACCATGATCTGGGTGTTGGTCTGTGAGTTATTTTATACTCCTTCTGTGGAGCAGCTCTTGAGACCACGTTGGGGTGTGTGAGACAGACAGAATGGTGCTTTGTAAAGGTACAAGGTGCTTCCACACTGCCATGATATAATGGGTTGCTAGTGACTTGTCAGTTCACGTTTTCAATTACTGTTATTACTATTATTTCTAAACTGTGGGAGTTCCTAAAATTGCTTTATATCAGATAATAAGTGTACTCATTCTTCGGTTACACTAATTAGAGTTCTGAGTTTGATTCTGCCACCTCGATGGCTCCAAGAGCTGGGACTGCTTACCATATGCACAAAGCCCTTAGCTCTTTTCCATAAATAAATTACAACCTTTAAGTTTTAACTCTTGATGTCCCAAAGACCATCTATCCTACCTCTGGTTTTTTTCCATGGCTCATTCCTGTTACTTCTTTAGAGTTTCTCTCCCATCAAATGATGAATCCTGCAAAAAAAAAAAAAAAAAATAATCTTTTGGTCCAAAACAAAAGTGCAATCCCTAAGCAATACCCTTTCCATGGCATGCTGCTGTAGAGCACATTTCTTTGAAGCTTCCTGAGTGAACAGCTCCCATTATCTTCTCCTGCTCTTGTGTTTCCTCCCAGTTGTGCATGCATTTCCCAGCCCTGGGAGGGGACACGGCTGACCATTGCCAGGCTACAGTCTGGAGCAACCTAAAAATGCTGTGCATGCCTATCTAGCTGAAAACAAAGCTGGTGAGCAGTGGGTAGAGCTGAGAAAAATCTTTCTTTTAAAAACTGCCTTAAAAATATATCTGAATCTGTCCTAAAACAAAGCAAAATAGCAGAGCAAGTGAGTCAGAGCAAAGAGGGGGGGGGGATTCAATGATGTGCCACTACTGCATGCAATAAAGCTTAATGTAGGTTATTATACCAGAAAAAAAAAAAAAAAAATCCTGAAAATGTTATGGTATTCCACAGGACAAAATTCTAAAGGGGAATTGCAAAGGAAAAACAAACCAAAGAAAGAAAAAGAAATCCAGACCATATAAAACCTTTAAGATGGTCCACAAGGACTTGCATTAAAGTGGAGAAAAGGGTCTAGGTTAACTAATAGAACTCCACCTCCTGTCTGCAGAATATAATTTTCTCAGAGAAAATCTAAATCTTCCTTTTTAATGATTGGAAGTTAAGTAGAGCCAGAAACTGAGGCATAACCAGCACTAATCAATCAGGTTTTGCTCCTCACTAGACTATACTTGCATGTCATTCATTCCCTGATTACTTTCTCACCTATCAATTTGCTGCTCTCCTATTGCCAGATGAAGCATCTCAGCTCATTTTCTTGCAGTATGAACATAAGGAGCTGCTGGTGGATATCCATTGTGATGCTCACTTCACACCTTAGGTTCACCATCAACCAAGTGTCTTCACCTTCCAGGCCCATTACAAAGCCTCTCTTTTCCTCATCACTGATAGAAGGTTCCCTATCTGTGCAATAGCTTAAACTACTCACATAGCAAATGCACCCTCCATGGCAGCAAGGGGAGAGATGGAATGCCCTCTGGCAGCTCAGGACAAAACCAGCTGCTGGCTGCCTGTGTGTGTTGGCACACAGGACACCTCAGTCCAGCTGGGGTCCAGCCACTGTGAACTGGTATGGAGCTCTACTAAAGATGCAGAAAGAGCCAAAAGGACTCTTCCTTTCAATGTGTCAAGGTTAGAACATAGTGGATTATTTCAAGGAGAAAAATACATAAGTTCTGCTTTTTCTAGGACATTTCTTTGATATCTAACAGGTCTATTTGTAGCATTTCCATTGATACTGACAGCTCCCCAAACTAACCCATCAATGGTTCACCTACTGCATACAGTCAATATATCCTCCTTTCTGAGGTAACTGGATGTGTTAATAAACCAATCAAATCACAAAAGTGAACTCAAAGCACTGCTCCTGGCTTTGTTTCTGCTGGGGGCCACATTGTAGATATGATGAGCTCAGACCCTTTCCCTTGGTTTTCTACTTGCCAAGAACACGTCTTGGGATGCCAGAAATGCCAAAGAAGCTGTTTAAGTCTTCCTTGAAGGCTTCATCCCAAAATAAACCCCCTGTCTTCAGGAGAGCAGTACCAACCTATTACATACTGCTGTTGAGGGAGACTTTAGGTCATTAAGATTCAATGAGTAATGTGTTTGAAAATGCAATTTAAAAGTTTTTCAATCATTCATGAAAACTCTCTTAATACAGAATGAAGCTTGATAATGTCTGTGATTGTGCCTTGACCTGCTGAAAGATCTGAATGGAAACTTGTACAGTAGGTAATATTTATTCTGGCAGTGTGTCAGTAGGCAATGTCTACTGCTTTTATTGCTTTGTGGAATAAAAGTTTCGAATTTTGCCCAGTACTGAACCATTTATTGTCTTGAAATTGGCAGCAGTAGCACCCAGCTGGATGCTGGTATGTTTTGTGTTTGCAAACAGACTGATCCATGGGAAACAATCTAGCAGTCAAGTCAACTTGGTTATGAATTAAACAAAATCTTTACTTGGGTATGAGACATTTGAGCCTCAGGGAGCTATTATTTTGGAAAAGGCCCATAAAAGGACTTTTTAAGACAGGGACTTTGTGAGTCTTTATGATATTCTTAGACTGCTTTTAGTTATGCCTAGCTTTGCATAACACAGTGGAGTTTTATAAAACAATACCTTCTATGTAAATGGTACTGAGGTCCAAAACTCTGAGATAAAAGTCAAAACAGTGCTCAGTGCCTGGCCAAACCAGTGAGATGCTTAAATTGTTCTTCTTCTGCATGTCCCCAGGACAGGAACTGGCATTTCCTATCTGTATCTGTTGCATAGCACTGAGAAAATCCTTCTTAAAAGCAAAGACAGAGGTAAAAAATTTACCCAGAAATAACTGAGTGCTGAATACCAAAACTAAGCATAGTATGAAGAGATAGTTCTGTGTGCTTAGAGTCAGTCCTCTCAACTCACACAGCCTTGTGAATGTCATGGGATCTGACGTTTTCTTAATTCCCCAACTGATGATAATCAAGGAACCACATGATAACCTTGGCTTCATTTGCACCATGAAAAAAATCACATGTAAATAACTCACTTTGAGATCGCTGAGTAAATACGAAGCCAGTCTGAAATCCCAAAGGTAAATGAAATCACCTGATAGTAATTCTGACTCTTTATTCACTCTTCATGGATTATCATTCCCAATGTTTCTTAGGTGCCTGTTAACATGACCACACAAAAAGTTGGTACTTCATGAAATATGCTGTAACAATCTTTGTATTCACCCTTAGCCAGCAACCTTTATGATTAATATTTTTTTTCTCCTTTTCCTGGTCCAAAAGCATGTACTGACAATCAGCCCACCAAAATAAGCATTGGATATTCTCACAATTTACATGTGGTTTGTTCTCTCTGTAGCTTTAGTGAAGGCCTCATGTGTTGTTCTTCTCTGAAAATGTTGTATGCCTCTGCTATTACACATGTACTCTTTAGAAGTAATTTCCATTCTCACAGACTTCCCACATGATTTTGGTGAAGTCATCCTAACAGTTGCTCCACTCTTTTTGTATAAAATGTGGATAATTGTATTTCCCTTCCTTGATCTGTTTTGGACAGGTTGTTTCTTAGCACAGGTATGTTATATAAAGCCAGGCTTTATAACTGATCTCTGTTTACTCTGTCCCTTGGAGCAGGGACAGAGACAGCCTCCCCTGCTGCCAGGCTGGGCCAGAGGAGATGTGACAAAGGGAGGAAGCAGATTGTCCCCACAGCTGTGCACAGGCAGAGTGCCAGCAATTACAGCCTGGACACTCACAGGTGAGCAACCTTGCACAGGGCTACATAAAACACCAACTGAGAACAGCTTAAGGCTGTTAATGCTGCTCTGAGCTGGGGCTGCCATGATAACCCTTCAGGGGCATTTTTAAATTACCAAAAAAAAAAAAAATCAGGTTCAGTCTATAACCCATGCCAGTGATCAGGATGATACCATTTGCTCTCTTGCAGCACAGCTTTCAGAGATCAGCAAGCAGATTCTTGTCACTTGACTTTTTCTGGACTATGATAAGCTTCAAAGACAGCTTCCTTATTCTTGCCATGAATTCATACAGCTTTAAAATGTCGCTTAACTATAGCTTTAACCATGTTTCAGAGTATGAATGCTTGATATTTTCAGGAAGAAATGTGAAAAAGAAAGAAAAACATAATAGTTTCCGATCATCAAATATTTTGGGTGAGTCACTCGCCTGCATCGCCAGATAAATGCAACAGGACATCCTGTGACCGTTGGGCAGTTTCTTTAACTTCTCTCTTTCTGCCTACAACATAAATATCAAAGTAGGAAAGAAAGTGGCAGTAGAGTCCTGTCTTGGCACTCCTCTTTGCTTGGATTCTCCCCCACATCAGGAGAGGGAGGTCAGTCACCTCTGGGGTTGCTTCCTACCCTGTTCTGGGGTGTAACATGGATTGTGTTCTGCTCCTGGCCAGCAGCAGGTAACTCAAAGGCAAAGTCTCCTGAGTGAGTTTAGAGAAGCTGATGTTGTTTTCCCGAGCCTTTTGCCTTGTGGAGGAGTTTCTTCACTGGAGCTCTTCTGGGAAAGACCTGGAAGGGGCATCGTGTGCCGGCACTCCTTTATCTCACCCAAATTCAAGACTAATCATCCCCAACTAAATTTTTAGGTCTTGCATGCCCACTAGAAGAATTTCAAAGAGGTTTCACTCTTTTCTTTTGGATGCCAGTAAAGGGATACAAATGGCCAGAATACCAGTAAGTGTAATGTAACTGAAGTCAAACAAATGCTGCTCCCAACAAAAGAAAGCAATAAATCAGAACACCATAATCCTGGTCATAGAGTTGGCACATTTAAAGAGACAGAAGGAAAAGCTGAATAACTGGCAAAATAAAATACTTCTTCTTTCTGCTCTATATGCAAGTACAAACAGAGCTTTGAACCTCAGATCTATAAAAAGCCAATCTGATCTTACGCAAAGACCTTGGAAAAAAAAAAAAATCTGCTCTGAGGAAGATAAACATCTAATCAGAAATCTTAGAGTAAGCCTGAGAGTCAGTTTGCATATGTGTGAGTGTACATATATAATCACCAAAAATTAAACAGACAGCTTTATGTTGACAGTTCAAGTGAGAGGGAATTAGTGGAGAGAGAACAAATCAATAAAGGACAACTTTCAGTAATAGTTCTTGGCAGAATCTTGGAGACATGACTTCACATGAAATAACTGGAATCTCCTGACTTTTATCTTCCTCCTCAAAATCCCTTTTCCAAACTTGTTGCTACTCTGACACTTAGAAGTTGATGAAACTGGAATAGTTATGTATTAAAAAGGCTTCTATTTCATTTTTAATTGTCTTTTATTATATATTCCCTTTACATCATGTCAGAAAACACTCAACTTTGTGCAGCACCTAGCACTTCTATTAGTCTTCTGTTGTGGCCATGGTTTCAATTAACCCCACTAATAATTACCAGGAACCAAATCTATCAATAAATAAGTCTCATAACTTCATGATCTGACAGTGAAGAAATATCAATGTCTAACTGCAATCATATATATATTTAATTGTGGCACTGCTCTTCCCCTCTCTCCCATACACACAAAGCTTCAGCAGGCAGAACAACAAAGATAAGGCTCCTTGGTTTCATTTGATATTTATATCACCATTATCTTCAGGCTGAGAAACTCCCCATAGGTCTTTTACACACCTCTCATCTGGACTTCTCCCACTCCCTCATTCTTTGAGTGTTTTTCTGATCTGATCACAGGTATGCTGGCAGCAGGCATTCTGTTCTTTGTATTGGCAATTATTTTCCCCCCCCATTTTTCAATCACCGGTTCTTTTCCTCTTCCAGTTCCATCTATTTCACAAAAGTTTTTGTCAACAAAACACCTTCTACTCTCTATCTGCTTTCCACATCAGATTCACACCTTAAGTCTAGACTGGAAGTCTTTAGGGCAGGGACTGTTTCTAGGTTAACATTTGTATATGTTTACTTATCCTCAAAAGGTCCCAGCTTCAAACTTCAAAGTCCAATTACAGTAACTAATATTGGTGTGGATGAAAAAGTTTTAGCCTATTAATTCCAGGAACCACTCTAAACCCTGCTTTCTAGCCTTAACCAAAAGTTGAAGGCTACTACCCATTTCCTCCTAGCCCTCCTAACCCATGAGCTCTTTTTTCATCCAGCTTCAGGCTTTGCAGCTTCTCTTGAGATTGTTCATTACTTGTAATATAGAGCTCTTATTTTCTCTCTCTTGGATTTGCAATAGCCTTCCTGAATGGTTTGGGCTTTCCTAGCTTTTCTTCAAATATTACCCGAGCCATATCTTCCACTTTTAATTGTTCTCACACTATTGTTTTCTAAAGCCTTTGATTTAGCTGGCTTAGTAAAATATGCTATGAAAAAAAATGTCCCAGGAAAAAAGAGTGTTCCTTTGTCCCAGAGGTTATTTATATTTCTGTAATAGGTGGGAACTCTATATATAGCTTACTCACTAACCTGCTTTCAGTGTTTGTTGTTGGTGGTTGTGGTATCACTTTTCTATTACATTCTTATCACCTAGCCTGGTGTAATCACTGTAATCCTTTACTCTCTTTGTACTTCAGAGCACACCTAATACTCCAGTTTAAAACTGTGCTTCTTTCCTTTATCTTTGATGATTCACACAGTTGAACCAGTTCACAAAAATAGTATTTTCTGAATAATTAGTTGAAAAAATTTTTGTTTAAATCATCCTGGAAAATAAATAGTAGAGCTGGGAAGGTTAGGTTTTTACATTTATGTTTATAATTTTGTTTATTTATTTTTATAAAGCCTGCTTCAATGTAACCCACTACTGGATCACAAAGCATGTGCAGCAGTATGTCAAAGGTGACATACTTGTTTTTGTATGAGGAGTGAGTAATTGTCCACCTACTGCCTCTATCTAGCCAGTTTTGTCTGGCCAAAATGCATGTCTGTCAGAGAACTGGTGGATGGCTTACATGGAAGTCACACTGCCCCTGTCCTTTAGCATGGCACAAACTGTCCTCAGGTTCCCAGTTTTGTTTGCAGGCAGCGCAAGAGAATGAGGAAGGAACAAAGGAAGCTGCCCCAGTCTCCTGGGGCTGGAAGTCTGGCTGATGGAGCCTGCAGCTGCAGAGTTGTCCCAGGAGGTGACATGGTGTGGCCCCCCAGGAGCTGTGGCCCGTGCCTGGGGCTGCCTGAGGCTCTGGAAATGCTGCATGACTGCTCTGCACAGGAGTTTGTTCTGATGCCCTCAGGCTCAGAGTGCTGCAGTGCTGCTGGCTGCAGGTGCACAGTGTGGTGCTCCTGGGCAGGTGCTTCCCTTGGAGCTGAGCTGAGGCACAGCCCTGCCTTCACCCAGCCAGCCAGCTGAACAAGAACCATCAGACTCTCCTACAGACATCTCTGTGCCTCACAAACATCTCTGCCTCTCGCCTTCACATCCTGCCACAGTCCAGTGTGCAGACTCACTCCCCCTCTCTATGAATTCACACATGCAGGTAGCACGAGCAGCCCTCAAACCACAGCCAAAATGCAGAGTAGATTTCTTTAATGACCTTGCTAACAAGGCCTGGCCACAGAGACACAGGGCCACAGGCTCTGTTTGCCCAAGTTCATGCTAGCTGGCAGCAGGGAGGGGAGCTTGCTGCCTGCCCCACCACGACAAAAATGTCTGCATGTCTCTGGCAGGAATTCTCCTCAAAACAGGCAGAGGATGAACCACAGTCATCATTAGAAATAATGTTTTCCCAAACCAACATTTTTAGTGTTCCCAGCTTCAAGCTTGAGCAAAACTATTCCTTCCTCATCAATCTTCCTGTTTTAACCCTTTCCTCCCAAGAGCCTCACAAGTGCAGCACCCAGGAAAGCAGTGGTGGAATACTGGGTGAAGCTCACCCCCATTGCCTTGGGGCTGTTGTTCTCCACAGGCCTCCTCACATTCACACTCTCCCCATTTGAAGGTCCAAAAGGTTTTGGGATCTCCTTGTCAGCTCCCTCCTGGCACATGCCACTGAAGTGAGACTGCTTGGTGGAGAAGTCCTCTACACTATCCAGTTCCTCTTTCCTCTTCTGTCTCATGCAACCTGGCAGTTTCTTTGAGCAGTGGGAATCCCACAGGACTCCTTCACAGAGGTTTTTGCTGTTTCTCTTTTTAAAGAAGTAGCTCATGTTTGTTCCTGTTTATCTTCATTTGTAGTCTCCATTGTGCAGATAAGGGGGAAGCCACAAGATCAAAAGTAAATGGGCTGCTTGGTGCTTGAAGACTTTATCTGCAGTGCTTGACAGATCTGTTATTTTGATGACATTTCTAAGTGCCAAAATTAAACATTTTTATCACAAAGTCAATTAGGTTGGTAAAGACCTCTGAGATCATCAAGTCCAATCTTCTCATTCTGAGCAGTTTGTATTCTGGGCCAATTCTTTCAGCAAACACCAGTGTGCAAGGTTTCTTTATGTGTTTACAATTAATGAGCAGCCTTAACTTTGCTCTGCATACCATAAAAGAAAGTTAATACTGCTGTTGGTAGTCAAAACCAGACTCTTGCCAAAACTGCTATTCATAACTCTCCTGTCAAGAAACAGTATATTACTCACTGCAGTCACCATGCAGTTCTCAGATATTTGCTACTTGGATTTTTGTTCATATGCAATTACAATATTAATTATAATTATACAATTATAATTGTATTATTGCAATTATTGTAATTTCATCTTTTTTTCGTACATTTTGCCTCATACCTGGGACAAATGTGTCTTAATATCTCTGTTGTTCCTGTGTTTTTTCACCAAGATTTTACTATTCTTGTTGTTATATTATATTGCATGTTAAGAGTTATATTTCTAAATCTGGCTTTGAAATAGCAAGCAGGGAAATAGCTGCACACAGTGGAAGTGCTGTCCCATGCAGGCATGGGATATAGCATCAGGGTACAATTTAGGTGGGTGTGCTCAACCTCATGAGCACCAAGTTAGGTGTGACTCTTCCAGCAGATTCTTGTTCAATAGATTTCTTCCAGCTACTATCTGCAGATCAGCACAGAGCTGAAGCAACTTCTTCCATTCAAAGACAACCAGGCATGGGAGAGCATGATGAAGAATTGCAGAATAGAAGGTGTGCATGTGAATAAAAAGGATGGTCTCACTTTGGGGCCAGAGTTGCTGATGGCTGACCAGGTAGGGAAAAAGGCTTCACTGGGATGGATTGAAGAGAAGCGTATTTGAGAATAAAGCCTTAAGGAAACAGAGATTAGCAGATCTAAGACATTCAATGTTCAACTTCCCACTCAAATCAGGGCTAGGATTTCTGAGTATCTCCATGTATGGAGATCCTACAGGCTCTCTGGGCACTTGTTGGTTTAACAACCCTCAGGAAGAAAATACTTTTCCTCAGATTGATCTGGGATTTTTACAGCTGCAACTTTGGCCATTGCATCTTATAATTTCATTCAGCACATCCAAAAATTTGGCACCTTCTTCCCTATAACACATCTTCAAGTAAGTGAAGACTAAATTTAGACCTTCACCCAAGCATTTCTTCTCCATGATGAATATAGGTGTCAGCTTTTCTTCATGCATCCTTATGATACAGTTCTCTAACCATTTTTGTGCTCTCTGTTGAACCAGCTCCAGTCTGCAAATTGATCACTGATGAGGAAGGAGTGAAAGATAATAGGCTAGGAGAAAAAGTAAAGGAGAAAGGAGAATAAAGAGAACAAGGAGGGAAGCCTTCAAAGAGCAAAGCTCAGAGCAATTAGGACACCACATGCAAAAGAAAGTAGAAGGTAGGAAGGAGAAAGAAATAGGATGAGAAAAGTGGCCACACAGTTCCAGCTGTGCTTTGTAGTAGCTCTTTTACTAGATTACTAGACCATCTCAATTTTTTTTTTAAATACTTTCGTGTGAGAGAGCTGTTGTTCCACTGATTCATTTTAAAGGTTAGAGTTGATGTGGTTTTTTCTCAAAAATGGTTACAAAAAGTCTAATTAATTTTGCAGTAGTGTGCATAAATTATGGAGAATGGAAAGTAGGAAGTTATTCACATGAAATAGTTGCCCAGAAAAGTGAGTGATACTGGTTTTTGCACTAGACTTGCTCTCTCACAAACACTCATACCTATGACAAACAACCCTTAGGTGTAGGAGTGGCAGATAGTGATTCCCAGGTTCAGATTCCTTTATTCTCTTTATCACAGAAGGCATGTCCATGAACTTGCTGTGCAGCCACAATTCCCATTAGTTTTGAAGAATCCTCATCTTCTGGAATTTGCTTGCAAAAGAGTCGTGGATGTTTTTGTTTAAAATGGAAGTCAGGGCTGTAGCTGTCACTGATAGAAATGTCTTCTGCTGCTTTGGGACTGCTGTGAACCTTTCCTCTGATCATGAGCTTGACAGATCAACCAGCTGTTGCTCAACGACCCTGTTACTGTAGCTGGGAGACATTGATTTGGCACATCAGGGCAGGCAGGTTCTTTGGAGGCTGGGCAATGTCAGCTCCTGACAATGCACTGTGTCCGTGCAGAGATGATGGCACAGCTTTTGAGTATTGTCACCAAGCAATAGGAAAACAGCCCCCAGGGTTTATAATGTGTGCACATTTGCCTTTTTAGAGGAAACATTTTGCATATTACTTGGTCAATTAGATATTTTATGTTCTCAGCAATACCTGCAAATGAAAGCCTTGGAAAGCATATATTATCTTTTTTATTTTTCAAGCCCAAAATAATGTAGTTTTTCCTGTTTACTCTCACCAGCTTTATTTAACACAAATGTAATACAGGAAAAACTCATTCTACTATAATGTATGTAGAAATTGAAATTTACTTAGAATCTACTGTGCATCATGTTTTAGTCAAGAACATTAAAGATTGGATTTGTTCACTTTATCTCTGGGCCTGCACATTTCACAAAACCACTCACATCTGCACCTGAAGAAATCCTGTTATAGACAAGCAAATAGCAAATTAGCCATAATTATCATTAGCAACTTGCCTGCCTAATGCAATGTGTGCTTCTCTGTTTGTGTGGGGACTACATAGTGCACATGTGCATTTATTGACTTCTGAGCACCAGGAAGCTAAAATTTAGCCCTTTATGGGCAAGAGGGCTGCCTCAGCAGAAGCAGTGTATGCACATGCAAGAAACTTAATTTCAGGTTGCACTAATGACCTTGTGTTAGTAGTATGAACAGTTCAACTTTTTAATGGAAGTTGTTTGATAAAATTCAATATTACAGCATGGACCACAGCAAAAGCATTGCCAATATGCTTTCCAATTTACTTCTTATGGATGAAAATTAATTTAAATAATCTGACATCTCTTAACAGGCATGCCATCTACAACAATAGCCTAACCACTCCAGAGCTCAGTCTAAAGTTGCTTTTGACATTTGAATTGTGTTTATAGTGTCACACTTGCCTCCAAGGCTGTGGTCCAACACAACAGTGAACCTCACTCTAAATACTACTGGACCAACATTGCAGTAGCTGTGTAATACAAAACGCTGCCCTAATACATACAGTATAATGTTTTGGTGGTTTGAATTTGTATCAATAAACTTTAAGCTGTCTTTAAATTGAGATGACTGTAAGTGTAAATTCAGTGGCTCTTTCACAGCTAGCACCATTCCAAGAGTCTGCCCAAATGCCCTGTTTTCTCTGCTCTGTTCAAGGATATCCATCCTTGGATGTCAGCTGCAAGCATGCAGCCTTACTTGTGTTGGTCATCTGTGATGGACACTGGCCAGTCAGATTTCTTTGGATCTTACCCTAGATTTCTGCCTTGCCTCACACCTTTTCACCAGATCTTTTCTTTAACTCTTTCCTTTGCCTTGGCATCCCCACAGCCTGCTAATACAGAACTGGCACTGACTTACAGTCAAGCTATAAACCTATGCAAGCCTTAAATATAGCTGGTGTTTCTCAGAAACCACCCCTTAGGCTGCACCTCACTGAAGCTGAGCTGACCTAGACAGGACAGAAACTGCTGATCTAGACTTTCAAATAACCTTTGTAAAGTTTCAGGACTTGTTTAGATAAGGAAAGAACAAGGATTACTTATATTCACCTGCTAAACCAGATGGCTGTGGCCAAAAACAGAGCAGCAAGAACAGGGTGTGCATGGTACCCAGTAAACTCAAGAGTCCTGTGGCAGCAAATGGGTGGATGCAATAAAGAGGTAGCTGTGATACTAAATAGAATATCCTAGGACATCCAAAGAGTGGATCCAGGTGACAAAGCTCATGTGTACTAGCATAGACTCAGAACAGGTTGATAGAGAATATCAGCAATTCCTACTTCCTCAGAATTTCCTGCTACCTCAGACTTAGCCTTCCTGACTGCTTCCTATCTTATCCTAAACACTTCCACACCAGATAACTTACCCAAGGTTCAGCAGCTGCTAAGGAACAACTCCTTACCAGAGAGGGCACTGCCACAGGAGACACTGTGTGAGCTACTTGCTACAACCTGATCCAGGACAAGAACTCTGGTAGTGCCCATCCTCCACGCTCCATATGTGTCTGGAAATAGAGCCTGTGTCCAGTTTTGTTCAAGATGCTATTTTCTTTTTGCCTTTGCTTTTCAATTACTTTCTACTTTTTTTTTCCAGCCAAGATCATTCTTTGGAGACTCTCACAGAAGGGCTGGATGACATCAGAAATGTCTAGGGTTGAAATTTCAAATATTACAAATTCTGGGGCAAAGGGCTGCAGAGTTGAAATGGATGGGATGGCACAGCTGGGATTTCAAAGCCACTAGGGCCTGTCTCCAAGACCAGGATACAAAGAGCTTCATGGGGAAACAAGAACTGGGAACAGGAAAGTCAGAGAGAAGATGATTTACTGCTCATGTCCGACATATGCGTGACTTCAAGTTACTGCAAACAGCTGCCAACCACTCAACAGAAAACAATTAGTCAGGTTGTCCCTGTAACGTGACCCTCACAGATCCCACAGGAAGTGATCAAGCTGCAGCTGGTGGAGGGACTGGCTGTAGTTCCACTTGTCACACTCCTACCCTGCCACCATCTGCTCTTTTGGCTCTCTGAGTTTTTGTGAAGGACACAGCCTGCAGAGGGGAGCCTGGTTTGGAAGGGCAGCTCAGAAGCCCTCCAGCAGCCTTTTAGACATGCTGCACAGCCTTTTGGAAACCCAGCCTGGGGTGGTAAAGCCATAGGTCCTACCAACAGCTAAGCTGCTGCTAAGTGCAAGAACAGGTAAGCAGGCTCATTCAGGATGGTTATTCAGCAACTCCACTACTCCAAATGGTCTCAGCAGCAGGTTTGTACATGGCATAGCTGCACAGTATCAGACAGGCAGGAGATAAGAAAGACTGTGAAATGATCCACACTAGCTCCTCTTGACATTCCTGATGGTGGAAAATTGTGCCAGGTCAGTCGAAAGGGAATAAAGAGATGATCCCTATGAGGTTGCCCTTGCAGGTAGCATAGCCTTCCAACACATTCTCTATGTCCACTGAGAGTGCAGGCTGAGAACTTTATGGGTTGCAGGTGTCACCTCCTAACTTACACAGGTACCTGTCACCTTCCCAAGCCCAAGTTGATGGGTAATGCACCAGAAAACAATTAGGTGTTTCTAGGTTCCATGTAACCAAGGCAACCTTCTTCTTGATGCTCAGAGTTGCTCCAGTGATTACTGCTCTCTGTCCTGGATAAGATCTGCTCTCACAGACCCTGTGCAACAAGGGGAGGGGTTTGATAACTTCAATTGATACCTATTTTTTACTGAGTGATTCCAGCTGTACAGTACTGGTACTGTACTTCATTAACTCGATGTCCACATGTTACCTGATGCTCTGTGCTGTCCCAGAGGAAAATGAAAGCTGCATGTGGTCCATGGATACTTCATACAGCTGTGTGGCTGTATGGCAATGGGATTACCTGCCCACTGCTACTACAGCAGGGCAACCTGGACACTGCACTGCCCTTGCACGGCAGCAATGCTAAAAATGGTCCAGTGCCTTTCCACAGGGAAATTTTCTATGGCAAGTAGCTGATCCTGGAAAAGGAAAGCTACTCTTCAACAACAGCCCACTGTGGAAACTGCCTCCAGAAACACCATGTTGCTTCTGAACTAACAATCTCTGTGGTGTAGGACCTGTAAGACACAGGCTCAATGCCCATCCAGGCTGGCAATAGGAGGTGCAATGCCCCAAATACAAGGCAGAAAACAAACAAGCAGACAAAAATATCACCACCGTGTGATCTTGCTAATTTGAAATGATCACACACACCTACTCCTGAATTAGCTTAAATCTGTTATTTCAGGTAATTCAATATTACTGATCACACAACTGTGTATTAAATTAAGCATAAATTGGACAAACTCTTTATTAGTGTGGGCAGTCTTTTCAGACCAATCAGGATATCTGCAAATGGCCACAGATCTTTAATAGAGGAATATTCCTGGAATCTCTTGTGGTCAGCTCAACCTTCTCATTGCCTACCTGAATGAACAGTGAAGAGCCCATCAGTCCAGCTGCTTTTCTTGGCTCTGGAAGATGATATTCATGAGAACCACAACAACCCTTAATTTGAGCTGTTGTTTCTACAAAAAGGCAATTGGGTATTCTATAGAGTGCACATAGGCCATTTTCAATCTCTATCAGAATAGTCAGAATGCTATCCCACAAACACAACCCAGTTAATTGCAGATGGTTCTCAAACTGGCTTCTAGTGTTGGACCTGCTTTGATTCACTAAATAGCAATTTTTCCACTCACAGCCATGAAACAAGTGGAAACAAAATGGGACAGATTTCTATGTGCAAAAACAAGTAGTGGCAGGTGAATAAAATATTTAAAATCAGCAAAGATGCAGAAGCAGAAGCTTTTACTAACTTTCAGAATCAGAGGATATCAAGGCAAGGATTTTTTCTATCTGCTGTGTTATTATTCATGGAAACTGGAAGTAACAAGATGAAATAAAAAATGCTGAACTGAGGATTTATGGCCAGAAAATATCATGTAAGAAAATGCAAGTGGCTGTGCTTTAGGTAGGCTGCTGTCTACAGGAAAGATGCCAGCTTTCCCAGCTTCAGCCTAGTTAGTATGTGTATTGTCAGTCTGAACAGCAGGTCAAATGCATGTTGAGTCAATATACAAAGTTTACAATCTGTGCTTTAATCCCCAAAGTGTTTTAAAATATTTTCAAAAATTTTAATCACAAAATTAGTCAAGATTGTAAATTATTCTGTGATACATTTCAAATGACCATAATGGAACTACCTTTAAAAACTAAGATTTTGTTTGTTTGTTTGTTTGTTTGTTTTAATTTCTTTTTAGTGTCATAAAACCTATTTTTCCCAGGCTCCAAACTGGAAATGAGAACAGGAACTGATGAATGTCCATATATAAGAGGCATTAACTTGTTGTCTCATACTTCAAAGTAAAATTTATTTTCTATATTATTTTTCTTTGAACAAACAAAAGCAACCCATCTTTAGCACGTGAAGATCATATTTCAAATAAAATTTATAAATATTCTGCTTATAGGTCAACATGACTTTCTTTAAAATAGTGAACTTCTTACAATAAACTTCTTACAATAAGAAAGGAAATTATGAAAAAATAATTCTAAAGAATACACAACTTTTATTTTCTCCAGCAGCACTGAGTGAAGAATGACTGCATGACTTGTACCTCATTTTTTATAATCCACTCCTTACTACTTGTTTAAAAATTGCTACATTATTATAAAGCATGTTGACAATATGCAATTTACTTAATGATAATGTCTTGAGATAAAATTATGAGAAAAACAATAGAAGTAGTGACTGTGTAAGTGCTGGAATTTCTGAAGATAAGACGTTTAACTGTGTCTACTGTGATTCCAAAACTCTGGCTCATGCAAAACAGCCAGACGTCTGAATATTTTAGCTTTATATGTGTCTTTGCTCTATCTTTCCCTGATCTTCTACGAAGAATTTAAATCCTTGCAAATCTATTTTTGAATAAAGTGATCTTTTCCCTGCTTTTCTTTAACTGAATGAACCCAGGTATTCCTTGGGATCTCCCTCACATTATTTCCCTGGTTAAGACACTTATGTTTTACTGACTATTTTTTAGTCTTTTATTAATGCTCTGCTTTTGTATTCAAACATACTGCAGAAAGAGCTCAGTAACGAGATGCAGTTTGTTGCCTGTTTTCATTGTCCATGATGAAGCGTTTTACTGCCCAGAGTCAGCAGTTTGCACCTCTTCATGTCTCCGGACACAACCCTAACAGGGATCAGCAGCAGCTACTTACACAGGTATGTAGAGGGATTACTGTGGACCCTACAAGGCTCATTAAGTCAGTAATTAACAGCGCCCAACCAAATATCATTGGACATTCCTCTGAGTCTACTGGCAATTTGCTGGATTCATCCCTGGCCCAGGCCACTTACCACTCCCAAAAAGTGTCCTACAGCTGATCTGAAAGTTAAAATGGTGTTGTGGTTTAACCCAAGTACCTGGCAGCTGCTTTGCCCCCATCCCAATGGGAGGAGACCTGGGAAAATGTAAAAACTCTGGGGTTTAGAAAAGAACGGTTTAACAATTGAAACAAAGTAAAAAAGAATAATAGTAGTAGTACTACTACTAATAGTAGTAATGAAAAGGAGAGAGAAAGAGAGAGAGAGGGACAGAGGAATAAAACCCAAATAAGCCGAAGTGTTGTCCAATAGAGTTGCTCATCACTCACTAATCAGTGCCCAGCCCTAAGATATGATCAGCCATCTCCTGGCCAACTTCCCCAATATGTAATAATGTATATAATAACTGGGTATATTATATATATATATATGGGGCGTGGGGGTGGGTGTAGATATATATATATAATATATATAACATATACATAATTATACATATATAATATATATAATAACTACTGGGTATGATGGGTATGGAACATCCCTCTGGCCACTTCAGGTCAGCTCCCTCCTGGCTTCTTGTGCACCTGCTCACTGTCAGAGCATGGAAAACTAAAAAGGCTTTGACTTAGGGTAAGCATAAATGACTAACCTGTGTGTTACCAGCATTATTCTCATACTAAATCCAAAACACTGCACTGCACCAGGCAATAAGGAGAAAATGAGCTCTATCCCAGCAGAAAGCAGGGCATGTGGGCCAGTTTGGGGTAGCCCCCATGCTCTGGATGCCAAGAGCACGGACGTGGACTCCCACATTGCCAGCTGGCCTCCACACTGGAGCAGTGCCTTGCAGCCATGCTTAAACCAGCAGCAGAGACATTGTCTGGGAGTCAGGCCTTCCCAAAGTGGGAAATCAATTGCTGGGCATGAACGCTGGCTGGCTAATGTGACTCACAGCCCTTCCTGCAAGGACTTCCCCTTCAGTGACAGGCTTGAAGTTTCATTCTTGCATTCTTGCCCCATTTTACACCATCCCCCAACTCTCTTGATCTATGAACAAATACATTTAAAACGTGATGAACAGCTGACCTACAGATGTAGTGAGGCTGGAATCAGCTTTTTTTTCCTCTTTTGATGAATATATAATGAGAGAGAGAGTTTCTTTCCTGCTTATGCTTTCTAAAGTATATTTTGTACGTATTCTTCTTAATAGTGGGAACAAGGATACATTAACCAATGACATTTCAAATGATACTAACAACCTGTCTTTTAAAAATGTTTTATGAAGCACAGTGTATTTATTCCACTCTAACCCTTCTTCATATTAATTCTTTTAGGGCAGACCTGATGAACTTGTTTTACATCTCTTCAATTTACTATTGCACAGCAGTCTATTAAGGGTAATTTAGCACCTCTTTTATTTTTCCAGATTATTCACATTATAGATAAGATTGTATTCTACAAGACTGCTGGAATCTATTATATACTTATGAAACTGAGCTTTATTTTAACCAATGCTTCGTTAGGAGGTGAATTTAAACTCGGCGGAATACTTGATAATGAAATTAAGTTATAAAGAGGAAAGGAGGGAGGACAAGACAGATGTGGGATTTGTGTGCCACTTCTCCAAGAAGAAAGATACAACATGGAAACAGGAAAATGGAAACATGAGGTACTAACAGTGCACTTCCAAACAGAAACAGCTCATTTCTCATAAACTTTTGGAATCCAAATTTCCTACCGAAAGAAATCCCCAAACCCATTCAATGTATATTTAGTCAGATCTTTCCTTTTTGTATAAACTTTTCATTGGAAAAAAAAGTTGTTTGCTGGTTTGTTTTATTGTTATTTTTTATTATTGTCATTATGAAATACCTTTACATAAACTGGGGGAAGGAAGAAAATATTTACCAACTTTTTAGTAATAGAACTTGGGGAATTCTTTATTGTCTCACCCTGCAATACTTTTAGAGTTTGGTCTAGTACTGAGTATTTATGCAACATGATTTTAATCATTGATGATACAATTCAAAGAAGACCAGAGAGTATTTCCCACTACTTTCCTGAACTCTACAGTTGTCCAGGGACATCTGGGAGCGATTAAGAAATGTGACAGATTATGGTCTCACTGCTTCTATGGACTGAGTCTTCTAGAGGATCAAGGCAGTGACCTGGAGCCAGGGCATTGAGACAGGACTGCAGCACACACCAAGCAGAGTGAAGTGATTGCATGTAAGTGATTGTGATCTCTCCTGTCGGCATTAATCAGGTTCTTCTCATAAACCCAACAGGGTATGAGCTATTTCCAGCTATTTGGGTGTCCTGTTAGAAGTCCTCACCAGCTCCTGAGTCCACTCCAACCCACAGTTAGGCTGTACTGGTGGACTTTGGGAAAGTGTACAGAGTGTCGTTGAGTATCTTGCATCTTGTAACACTTTGACTTTTTTCCCCCTCAAACTTGATCCATTATCTAAACACTTTTACATGGAAAGCTTAAATGCTTTTAATTTGTAATTCTGCCTTAGTGATCCCCATGACCTGAACTCGCCCATGTGTTCTGGCAGTACACACATGACACCTTGACTCTAGCTCTTGCAAAGCTCTTCACCTGCATCCTCTGGCTGTTATGTCCACTCATTTATATTTCCTGTTTTGCTGGCCTGTGAGATTTTTTATTTCACTTTTCACCAGGCTAGTAAATCATTCTTGAAAGAAAAGAAACACTGAAAGATAAGCTTATTAGTTCTTAATTCCTCTCAACCAAGCCTCCAACGGGCCTTAGAAGCTGGATTTTTGGAGTTCAAGATGGTTTTTTAGCTGTTGGTGGAACGAGACCGCCTTTTTTGCCTCTCAGACCAACAGGGCTGTGTTTAGCTGTAACTTTCAGAGGAGGCTCGCTCCGCTCACGATGCTCGCTCTGAAGGAGCAGCCACCCCGTGCAGCCCCTGCCCCACCTCACCCCCGGCACAGCCTCCAGCCGAGCCGCCGGCCCGGGGCCGCCCCCCGCTCTCCGCTCGCCCCGCTGTCCGTCCACCGCATGCAAATGTTCCCCGGCAGCAGGAAGTCCCCGGGCTGCGAACCACCCGCGGGCCGCGCCCCGCCCGCGCAGCGAGAGCAGCGCCCGGGCCCCGCCGCTGCCGCCGGGACCCCGAATCCCGCAGCCGCCGGGACCCCGAATCCCGCTGCCGCCGGGACCCCGAATCCCGCAGCCGCCGGGACCCCGAATCCCGCAGCCGCCGGGACCCCGAATCCCGCTGCCGCCGGGACCCCGCTCTGCGCTGCCGCTCGGCCGGCGCACCCGCCGAAGTAAGTGAGCACCTTCCCCGGGGCGGCGGCGGTGCCGGCTCGCCCCGCTCCTCCCGCGGGGTGCGCGGAGCCGCCCGGCCGCGCTGCCGCCGCCCCGCCCGGTGCGGTGTGCGGGGTGCGGTGCGGGGTGCGGGGTGCGGTGTGCGGTGTGCGGTGTGAGGTGCGGTCCGGGGTGCGGTGCGGGGTGCGGTGTGCGGGGTGCGGTGCGGTCCGGAGTGAGGGGTGCGGGGTGCGGTGTGAGGTGCGGTCCGGGGTGCGGTGCGGGGTGCGGTGTGCGGGGTGCGGTGCGGTCCGGGGTGCGGTGTGCGGTGTGCGGTGCGGTGCGGGGTGCGGGGTGCGGGGTGCGGTGCGGTCCGGGGTGCGGTGTGCGGTGTGCGGTGCGGTGCGGGGTGCGGGGTGCGGGACCAGGCGCTTTCCGAGCTGTTCTCACTCGCTTCTGCCGCCCGACCTGCCTGGTAGGACTGGATGGGGTCTTAAGGGAGATAGCGGCGTTTGGGATAAAATCATCATTCTGGAAAACGTGGTTTATCTGATAACCCTTTGCCTGGCTTTCTGCTGTGATCCGGAGGGCTCGGGTGCCTTCTGTCTGTTTCGTGGCGGCGAGCGTGTGAAATTAGCTGGTTAAAGTCTGCAGTCGGCGCTTCCAGCCAAAACGATAGCCTTGACTGAGGTGAGGTGATGCCATCCCTGGATATGCCTTCTTACACTGCTTTTTTCTAGGAGAGTAATTTCTGGTGCGTTCTGCAAGTTAAAGCTTCTTCCTCTTAACTGTATGTTCAAATATTCTTGGAATTAAAAGAAAGCTGAGAACGTGGTATTGTGATGTTTGGTGCATGGTGTTGTTTGCAGACTACTATTATAGGTACTGGATTCCTGAGGAAGGGTCTTAAGGGGTTTTTCTCCTTACAATTTTAGTTTAGGAGCTGGTGCTGTACTTTCAGTAAAGCAGATTAGAGTTTCTCTGGAAATTGCATCTTTTAAATGTTTGTGGTGAATGGGTTGGCACAAACTCATCTTGCTGCCTTGCTCCCTTCTGTTGGCACTAAAGACCAAAGGGTTTAACGCTTAAAACTTGTTTAGCCAGATCATATTCCTGCAGATATACATAGGGAGCACAAAGCTGGTTTCATCTGAAACCTGTAATCAATATCCCATCTCCTACCTTTCCTTCCCACCTCTGAAGGAAGAGAAACACTCTGACCAATCTTAATATGTTTTAGGACGACATAATGCGAATTGAAAATTAAAATTTTTAAGCTTGATCCCAATCAAGTACCTGTAAGGCTTTTGCAATTTAGGAATAGTAATGTTACTTGAAAGTATCTGTAAAGTCCAAGTGCCACGTAGGTAAGTTCTGCACTCAACACAGTATCACTACAGAGTTAAAACAAAAAGCAGAAGATACATGTTGAGAAATTGCAAAGCTATGTTGGGAAAGCATAGCTCAGTTTTACCGAAAGGAGAGTCAAATTTTGTTTGTGGGGATTGTTTCCAGCCCAACACTGAGGATAGAACAGGTGCTATCTTTTTAATACATACTATCAACAGCACTGAAAGTATGGATGAGAAAAAAAATCAAATAGTCTTCTCTGAAAAAGTAACAACAGGCTAGAAATCAGTTAGATACTGTTAACAGGATGTTATGAAAACTTGGAGAAGGATTGAAATTAATGAACTCTGTGATCAAAAGATGTCTCATATTATGGATCTCTTCTGAGATTGAAAGCTTTTTTCTTTCTGTGTTTCAACTTTGGGAGCTATATACTAGTTAGGAAGGAATTCTTTATTTAATAACATCAAAATCTATTTTAATCTGTGCCATTGAGATAATTTTTTTTAATCATGATGACATGAAGCAAATATCTTTGTACAGTAGCTGGCTGACTTTTCTCTATTTCTGAGTAAATAAGAGGTTTTTTCCTACAGAAATATGCAAAAGACATGGTAAGGTTTGGGCCTTCCTTTTTAAGCCCCTTGACCAGTGGAGTTGTGCAATGACTCTTTCTGACAAAATGATCAATTGTGAAACTTTACAATGCAAAGTTAAACCTTGTTGCCTTTAAGTTGTTTAATACTATGTTACCCTTTTCAAGAGAGTTTCCGTACATGTGAAACTATTCCTTGCAGATATTTATGAATAGACAGGTGTTTATAAATGTATAAGTAATTATTTCATATTACTCCCTCCACCCCCAGTTTATCTTTGTAATTGAAGTGGCCTCTCTTCCTATGGCCTTTTTTACTCCTGTAAGCTAAATGGCATCACAGAACAGCAAGTGTGAGGGAAACAATTCCTGTGACAGGCTACAAAAACAAGTCCAAGGTTTTCCTGGCACAGCTTAATACCTTCAGTACCTGTTCTTCAGAGGGGTGTCTCACCAGATCAGAGATGCTACACCTGGCCCTTCCTGTGGGGCACATCTGGCAGCAGCATTGACCTCTCTGTAGTTACTTGGGAAAGTTTAAGTGCTGCCTTATTTAATCTCAGATGTGATTCCACTGCTGTCACAAAAAGGAGGTGTTTGCCTACCTCTACTCTGTATGTTATTTTGAATATTCATAGGAATCTTTGAGGTTTTGGGATGTACATGTAGATCATGAGAGAATTTTTGTGTTTGTCAAAGGGCTAGGTGATCTGGGAAGGGGATGAGATCTTTCCTCCTTTCCATATATGTGTGTCATGAGTAACTGAGTGACTTTTTTTTCTTCTGTCCTGGGAGCTGTAAAGTTATTTTTACCCTTGGGGTTCAGGAAGCCCTTTATAAAACTGAGTGAACACAGCACTTGGAGAATAACTAACTAACTAACTAACTAACTAACTAATGGGGTGGACATTAGGTATAACCTGGGATTCCTAGCCATCTGCAATCATGGCTGTACACAGAGGTGGATGTCTGCCCCCACTGAGGTCCCAGAAGGATATGAGCTGTCATGTGCTAATGCAAGGGATGGGAGGAGAATCCTTGGGCCGGGGATCCTGAGGCTTGTGTGAGCTTTATATGCAGGGAATGATACTTCCTTTGGAAGCTATGGAACTGAGTGTGTAAATAATTGCACCAAACCATGTGACTCTGTTAAGCAGCATTTATTATGATATTGCCACTGGAGGATTTCCATCTCTAAGCAAAAAGGCTTCATTCTATAGAAAAACCAGTTGCCCAGCTGAGAATTAGGATTTTTTTGTTTTGTTAATCTTATTCATACTTCCTACATTTCCCTTTTATTCCTGTCCCCTCTTTAATGAGAATATAGGAATGCTGGAGATGCTGTAATAAGAAAGGCTTCCAGACTTGCTAAGCCATACCACAGGAAACTGTAGATAAAAATATAAAATTGCATTTGTATGAAAACAGTCTTTAATGACGCATATGGGGTGAAGGAGTCTGCCACCCTGTAAACAGCAATGGTGCCTTCTCAAAGAAATCAACCTGTACTAATAAAAGAAAAATGCTGTATAACTGTCCTTAGTGTTACTGTCCCTAGTTTAAACTACATTGTCCTTCAGAGAAGGATGGAAAGGTCTGTACTTTCATATTTATTTTTGCCTGATTCAGATACATTTCCTGTTGACATTGTCATTAAATGCTGTAATTTCCGAGACTGAATTATTCACGTTTGAGTTTAGCATCTTTCCTGAAAAATATGGGTTCATGGAACAAAACACAAAGGCAGAACTCATCATGTGCTGGAAGCATTTCCTCCAAATATTTATGAGATATTGGTATTTTTTTTTGTGCCCTAAAGAACTACTCATAGAGGTAAATAGACTGGTTACTTTTGTCAGGCAAATGTCAAAAGAGAAATGATATTTTGCCAGTAACACTTTGCTGGGCAGAAGAGAAGGAAGATAGTAGGGAAAGGTGGAGGGATAATGGGTAGATTTCTCTGGAGTGGACTAGTACTGTCCAGAACAGCCTTTGCTCTCTCTTAGGTCAGCATTGCCTATCTTTTTCAAACTGCTGGCATCTCAAATATCTACAATTGGTTCCTGTGTTTGCACAGCACACTTGTCCTACGTCTTCAGTTCAAAGGACTCCAATGATAAACAGTCTGAACAAAGTGTCCTTCTTCCTCTATGGTCTTTGCTGCATGTGGCAGAAGGCTACTTCTTCCTGTGGTTGACATACTGTAGAATTTCTTTCTTTAATTTGCAAAGGCCAGCTGAGATACAAAATAGTGAAATCTGGAATGTGATAGTTCACCAAAGGCGTTGAAGTATGGGATGCAGCTACTCTTCTGCAATGGCACCTTTTGGAGTTTTCTCTACTTTGCAGGGCTGCTCTGAGTATGGAAATGATAAAATTTTGAAGGGAAAGGACTCCCTCTGAGATGTGCTTTTAACTTCTCCTTTGTTGGTTTAAAAAAAGCCTTTTCAGGAAGTTCGTCCAAAAAAGCATAATCTGTTAAGTGGGCTTTCTGATGTGGTATCTACAATCTATTGCTTTTTTCATGTTTCCTTCATTAGTTTGTACAGATAGGTGAATACAAATCGGTTTTGGTTTGGTTTTTTTTTTTTTTTTTTAAGTGAAATCTTATTCAGGTTTTATCCTAGGTTTACACTGTAGCAATATAGTATCACAGGAGTTAGTACAAAAGTATATTTGGCTGCTAAGCAGGTTTTCTCTTTCCATGTATGACTGTAAAAGGGGCTTAGCACGAAATTAATAGCAAAAGTTAAAGAATATGTTTGAGTGAATTCCTGTGTAGTTATTTATATATCAGTAGGTCTGACCTATGATTAAGTTCTACTGTATTCAGACAAAAAGTATCTCCTGGTAATATCAACTGAGTAGGGAAAGATCTGAATAGTAGCACATCTATTGCATATATTGAAATTGCCTGCTTGAGTGTCCCTTGCCAGAATCATGAGGTTTATATTCATTAAATCCAGTGGACAGAAAATGGTTTGCTCCAGGGCAGCCCCAGTCCTACCATGTGTTGATGGATTTTTAAAACCCTTCAGTAAATACTAAATGCCCTGGGGAGCTGTGATTCAGGTGTGAGTGGACAAGGACTGGAGAACCAGGGTTAAGTGATTGCCAGAGCTGGTGTCAGTGTCATTGAGGAAGTGAAAGTTTTTAGTAAACAAACAGGAAGAGGATGGGCAGGGGAAAGAGGAAATCCTATATTGAATGTTCTGTGTTCAACTTGTTCAAAATATATTGCAAGAGTCATTTGAATGTGCCACTGTGATGTAGGAGAATGTGCAAATGGGATTCAAAGTACATTTTTGTAACTCCAGGCTT
Source organism: Erithacus rubecula (assembly GCF_903797595.1). Classification (NCBI taxonomy): domain Eukaryota; kingdom Metazoa; phylum Chordata; class Aves; order Passeriformes; family Muscicapidae; genus Erithacus; species Erithacus rubecula. The sequence continues at coordinate 110,512,338 of NC_136689.1, forward strand.
ACCATTGCAAAAGATGTGCTGAACTGTGCAAAGGCTGGAGGAAGCATTGCAGCCCATGATGGGTGTAGGAAAACCTGCCTTTTAAGCAACTCTTCTGCTGGATTGCTGGTGCCTCCTTTTCCTGTCCAGCTGTAATTGCACTGGACTTCAAGAGAGACTGCAGCAGCTGTCCTGGCACCAGTGGAGAAGCACCAAGTCATACTGAGGTGAATTCTAAGCCCATTTCTCATTGGATGTAGATGGCCTGATTGATGGCATGCAGTAGACAGAAGTGCTCCCACTGTGCCTGACCAGGAGAGCTTCCCTCTTCTCAAAATCTCCTGCTAAATTTCCTTGGGAGCAGTTCCCCTCCCTCTGCCATAAGCTTACCAGTGTTTCCAAAAAAGTCCTTGTCCCACACTGCTTCAAATGTTTTCATAAGTAATGATGTGCTGTTTGTTTGAGGCTTTTTCCCCCAGTTTCCCGGAAAAATCCATGTTTCTGTCTTCACCCTTCTGTAAGAGCACTCCCTACCACAATTCCCTTTTTTTCTTCTCCTATCCTATTTTTATTTTATCAACATAATTCTGCTGTTTTTCTTTCCAGCTTTGTCTTCAGGACTGTCAGTGTTATAAACTGTTTATTTCATCCCCTGATTTAGATGTCTGCAGCAAATTTTCTTCTCCCCTTCTGCAAAAGTAAGCCTCAGTACCTTTCATAATGGTCATTTGTAATCTGCTTATCAAGGAATACACATCCAGAAATATGTACCCCCAGACTCTTGAAGAGATATGAAGTCCAGTGGGGTACCAACCTGGAAGTACTGACAAGGTCTTCAAAGTATTTTAAGGCTGTGCCTTGTTTGAGGGCAACTTTGTACTTCTGTAGGTGGTCAGCAAGACTCTTCTGTGTAGAATACAGTTTATGTGTAGGTGAAATGGATCTTTAGAGACAGCTAACTGCTGTTTGACACATCTGATTTAAAACTGTGACCTCAAACTGACTTAAAACAGGTTTCTGCCCTGAAAATTGTCAGTGTGGATTGTCCCCTGCCTCTTTGCCTTTCTTGTGATGCTGCTTTGAGCTTCTATGGTCAAGTTTCTTTTTTGTTGCATGTGGGTTTTTGTGTGCTGTGTACTGGCACATGTAAATGGTTTTTAAACCAGCACTGACCCTCCTTATAAATACTTCTGGTTCAAGGAAGCAGAGCATGGGTTTATCAGAATGTGTGCTGGTCTGTGGAGAAGAAATCAAGTCTTGGTATTGTGGGGATGTGGTGCTGAGACAACAGCTCTTGCTCCAGGGTTGATATTCTGTACTCATTGGTATTGGTGTGCCCCATACACTGACCCCACAGAAAGAAACTTAAGAAATTTGGCTTTGACAAAGCAGTGCAAGTTTAGAAGAACCTAGTTCAACAGAGCTGGCACCAGCAGAAAAGAGTTTTGGTAGCGTGAACAAGCAGGAAGAGGCTGCTTCAGGTAAGATACTTCTGCTCTTAATGGAGCACTTAAACAAGGCTACAAGTGTCAAAAATGCATTTGAGTAGCTTATTCAAATCATAAGTATTGGACTAGGTTTGGATGAGTGAAAGGTGATTTTCCCTACTCCTGCAGTAAAAGCAAGTGATTTGTGTGGTATGACACAGGAAGGTTAATTTCTCCTTGGAGCACAGAATATGTATATTTATTACATGTTCTTCATCTTGTCATACTGATTGAGAATATGTGCTGTCTCTACCTAATTAGTCATTAACCTATGCATTCTTATTTAATTGTTTTTTCTCTTTTTGTCTCTTTACTTCTGCACTCTTCCTGCTAAATTTGTTTCTCAGTTTCAACCCCAATTCTGATTTCTTAGGGATTCTGGCTCCTCTCCTACACCTTTCCTCATGGTTTGTGTAGTCCTGAGAATTTCCTACGTGTGGCCAAACAATGAAGAAGTCTTACCAGCTTTTAAAGCATCTTCTTTGCACAACATTTAATACTGTGGAATTAAAATGCAAGTTGTGGACTTGTTACTGTTCTCCCGAAACAAACTTGGATAACCATTGTGAACACTGATTTGGTTTTAGTTCTTGCTTTGAAAGTTGGCCACATGAGTATTGAAGTCACATTTAAACACTGGGACTTGTGCACAATCTGAGGCAGTTTTTCAAAGTATTGCATAATCACATGTCCTGCCTATGAGCTTTATACTTGAGTTATGTGGAGTTACAAAGGTTATAAATTTTAATGAGGTAGCCAGTATGGTTGTAATCATGGTGCTGTGAAATTCTTGCAGTCTGCAGTATGAATGTGAAAATTATTGTCATGGTCCTCCAGTTTACAGTGAGTCTAAATCTGCTAGAATTATTGTGATTGCTGGTCTGTTTTTTAAGGTCTGTGTGCTGCCCTTTGTGCAGAAAGTCTCCTGAAGTCTTTTAAGCTCCTGCAAGCTGTGTGCTGTCACTTGCAGGATCAGAGCCTGGTTTAGTGAAACTTGCTATGGTTGTGACTGCTGGGTCTTCATCTGCTATCAACTGACCAATAAACAGGGCTAGAAACAACAGAAAATACTAAGTGCTGCACAGTCCAGTAGTGGTACATTCTGAATACAGAAATGTTGGTTGCTTTTAGAGTGAAAAACCAAGAAATTTCAAGGCAAAGTTAAAAACAGTAGCAGAGGTGAAATTATTAATCAGTTTTTGAAAATGAAATAAATTAACATATTGAGCAAATGCTATGTGCATCTTTAAGCTGGTCTCCTAGTCAGATCTTCTGGTTAGTATAGAATAATTTCTCTCAAATATAGGAGAACTTTAATCAAGTTAATATACTTGCATAGCTGCTGTCCTGATAATATTGGAAACTGTTCATTCTTGCCCTTGAGAAAGATCATCTGCAAAGACATACCTGTGTTTAAAATTGGAGCACTCCAGTTCTTCCTTAGAACCTTTGAAGCAGGAGCAGTCAAGTGAACTGTCACACGAGGTATTTACAATCTTTCCCTCAAAGAGGGCTTCCAGATTCTCATTCTCACTACTTTATGAAAGTAGAAAGCATGTAAAATATTTCTAATTTTGGTTAACTTTAGAGAAACTTCTTATTCACGCTCATATGTGCAATAAATGTGAAAAATATGCTTATGAACTTGGATGTGAATTCTTATTCATGTTCCTTCAGTGACATATTTCCTTCAGTGAGGTATTTCCTTTTGCACTCTTTCTGCCACCCCAGCTTGAGCATGTAGTTTCACAGGGCTTCAGTTAGAGCACGCATCCCTCTTTACTGGACAGGCTTTCAAACCAGAATTGCTGAGGTTCTGTAGCCCCTCAGGAGACTTAAGAGAACTGTACTTGTATCTATTAAAAATACCCTCTGATCTCAAGGACTTTGTCTCAAAACCTCCCAAAATTCCTAATCATAGAGCTCTTTTGATTTTATTTATCATGTTTGCAGCAAACTGTTGGTTCAGATGATCCCCTTTGCTGCTACACCATGTGTGACAAATTCCAACAGTTGCTTGAAACAATTCACTAAACTGGGTGAGAAACCAACTGGTACTTTCCTAGTTTAGATTCATGCCTGTGAAATTAACACAGAGTTTGAAATTAAGGAAAATAAATGAGTTATAAATAGGCTTCTGTGAAGTGCCAGAAGCTGGGGGATGTTTTTACACCCTTTAAACTACTTAACATATGTGAGAATGAGATGAGGTGGATCCTGTGGCTACTTAAACAGTTAGTGCTGAATCCTGGCTAGTATCTTTGTACAGATTAAACAGCAAAAAATTTAATTTCTGCCATGTATTTTAGTGGCACCGGATTTGATGGTGTTTTTTATTTTTTTTTAGGGCTCTTGCAGTTTCCTCTTGCAACTTGAGCAAACTTGCCCAATGTTTGCAAACTTTCAGGAGAAACTGTACTGTGTGTTAGCTCACATCAGCATGAATGATTTAACCCCAAATTTTTATATAAGCATGGAATTAATTCTTGAATCCATATTACATATCCCAGCAGAATGTCCTCTGTTTCAGGAGAGTTGTGTTCATATCTAGTGCTGTGCAGCTAATGAAGCACAATATAATCTGCTGGAGAAGTAATTTTTTTACAATTTAAATGTATTCTGGTCTTTGAAGATAGTGAAAAAAATTTTGCTTTTCTTTTGTGAAATTCAGTGATTTAATGTGCTCAAGACATAATATGATGCTATTAAGAAAGCTGTGTTTTAGTTGCAAGTTTAGTCATGAATACTTATCAGCAATCAAACATCAAAAATCAAGCAGATAAAGAAGATTTCTGACCAATAAAGCAGAATGGCAAATGCAGCATGGGGCAAAATAATACGAGTTACACAATGCCAGGGCTGTCACAGCTGGGATCCATTGACACAGAAGTCATTATTCCCTGATTGAGCCATAACTGTCATAATCCATGTTGAAAGTGGATTGTAGAATGCATGAAAGGTGAAGTTTATAAAAACTGGTTAATTTCCTGGGGGTATAGTTACCCGAATTTGAAAGAACAAAACCTAATATGCACTTATGTTCTGTTCCCCATTTCTCTCTTTTATTAAACACACTGGAAACAGAAGATAAGCCCAAAGGAGAAGTGGCAAACTTTCTATGAGACCACCCTTAAAACCTTCATCAGGGCTTGCTTGCTGTGAATTTGCTTCATCAAATCATACTTGTCCTTCATCATACTTTTAATGATGTGGTGAAGGATTTGAACAGGCTGGATTGATGGCTTGAAATCAGTTGCATGAGATTCAACAAGACCAAGTAGAGAGTGCTGCCCTTGTGTCACAACAACCCCACATAGCACTACAGACTGGGGGCAGAGAGGCTGGAAAGTGGCTTGGCAAAAAAAGACCTGGGGATGCTGGTCAGGAGCCAGCTGAACATGAGCCAGCCAGGTGGCCAAGAAGGCCAGTGACAACCTGGCCTGGATCAGCAATAGTGTGGCCAGCAGGAGCAGGGCAGGGATTGTCCCCTCTACCCAGCACTGGTGAGGCCACATCTCAAATCCTGGGGTCAGTTTCATCCCCTCCTTACAAGAGGGACATTGAGGTTCTAGACTGAGTCCAGAGAAGGACAATGGAGCTGGGGAAGGGTCTGGAGCACAAGTCTTGTGGGGAGTGGCCAAGGGAGCTGGGGGATGGTTAGCCTGGAGAAAAGGAGGCTCAGGGGAGACTTTATCACTCTCCACAATGCCCTGAAAGGAGGGTATGTGCAGGTAGGTTTTGATCTCTTCTCCCAAGCAGCAAGTGACAGGAAAAGAGGAAATTGCTTCAAGTTAGGCCAGGGGAGATTTAGATTGGATACTAGGAAAAATGTCTTCACTGTCAGTGTGGTTGGGTGTTTGAACAGGCTGCCCAGGGCAGTGGTAGGATCTCCATCCCTGAAAACATGCAGAATACCTCACTAAATGTAGCAGTTGGGGACAGGGAACATAGTTGGACTAGACAATCTTAGAGGTCTTTTCCTAAGTTATTAATTCTGTGATTATATGTTGTGATAATTTCATGATGTTCATGATCTTTGCATTCTATTTACAATATAACAGTGGGTTTGAATTACAGGCACACTTCAAAGCAAGAGATCATATCTGCAAAATAATCTTTATTGCCAACAACGTATTAATTAGTTGAAGGCCACCTTCTTAACTAACTGTCCTCTCTCATTAGTTGTAGTAGCTATTAATAATTTGCTTCAACCAGAGTCCCATCAATCCATTTGTCCTGGCCATGTGGAGGTTGAGCGTTAGGCTGCCTTACTTGAAGGAGACAAAAGTTTCAAATATCAGCTGCTACCTGCAAATATACCTTCCTCTGCACTTTCTGCAGAAGGCAAAGGAACAAATTTCAGCTGAGGAGCTCCTTAGGGTACAGCCTGGTGATGATCCCCCAAGCTCATTATAAGTTAGCAGTTGCTCACTTTGTCCCTTGCTGTCTTCTGAGGCTCAGTGAAAACAGGGGAAGCTCTGATTTCTCTCTCATGTGCCACGCTGTAAATGCAGGCACAGCACAGTAACACTCAGATGATTTGTGTGGCTGTCCAATACATCAAAAAGTATATTGAAATCAACACCTGAGTAAAGCCACTGTGGGCATGAGCCAGGCCTTTTGGACTGCCATGGGAGCTCTGGTTGCACATCTCTCAACTACACCTTGTTTGGGGAAGCAAAGTGTCTGTGAAGGAGAAGGAGAGGATGAACAGTTGGGTAAGTACTGTTGGGAGTGAAGAAGGATAGTTCCCAGATCTGTGTTCTCCAAAGAAATGTGTGAAGCTTGCCCTATCCTTCCATCATGTCACTTGTTGTGAGGATGAAAACCTTTGGGCTACTCCTGGACCTCACTCCAAAGCCTTTGTTTGTTTTATGGGTAGTTTCTCATTTTCCTGTACCACAGTTATTGCTCCAATCACTAAAAAGAAGGGGAGAAGGATCCTTATCCTAGTGGAAGGCACAGACACACATAAAATGCAGGGCAAATATAGACTACTGAAAATTTAGCACACTGCCATTATTGGCCAAAATCATCAATGTAAAGCTGAAAAAAACAGTATGTGAGTCATAGATACACTCAACTTGGAAAGTAGATTTCATCTTTGGGGCTTGCTTGCTGGATTGGGACACTTCCTAATAGTTAGGAAGAATGTTGATCCTTTTCAATGTAGTGGTTTGGCCAAATTTTCATTTGGAAATGGAGATTTGGTTATATGAAGCTGCTATTTGTCATTACTGAGAGTTTTAGCCAGTCAAGAAAATGACATTTTTACTTAATAGCTTGCATTACACTTTAAAGTCTTTAAAGTATTTAGGGAACCTTTGCTTTAAGTTGGTTAATGTGTTGGCACAGCTTTTCTGTTCCATGTCATATGATCCTTTTGAAGAATGTGATAGAAGTATTTATTCTGTTATGTCAAATTAAGCTGTTATTTGACCTTTTCCCCTATCTTCAAAAGATATAGTACAGTGGAAAAAAGTTGAGGAAATGGAAGCTGTGGTTGCCTGAGGGCTGGCAAAGTGAATTAATTCATTGTTGATATTGATTCAAAATTCTGGAAGATGAAGTTGAGGCAAATGATTGTAATAAAATGAAGCAAGTATTATAAGGTCAGAAAACAGATGTTATTTTAATGTAAGACTTGGTATAAAATTAGTGCCAAAAATACTGACTAAATGAATCTGGAACATTTTCATAATATATAAAGTCTATTATGCAATGTGAGCAAAAATTACAGTCTTCTGTGGATTAACTTTCTTGTGTTTTGGTAATTCTATTTTCCTCAATTGAATAAACAAGGATCAGTAGTTTGCATAAATTCTGCTTCATTTCAATGTGATGTTTTGTTTCATGATTTTATTTTCATCCTTCTGAAAGCATTATAACATAATTATACCACCACAGTGACATTAGTTTCAGTGTTTCTTGCTGAGTTTTATTTACTTCAATGTGTTTTGTTTTTTTTAACCACTGCCAAAATTCCTGCATGAAAGCAAGATTTTTAACTAATTTAGACAAAACAGTAGTGAATTAACAGAAAAACAGAAGATTTTTTTTCTTGATCAAAGCTTCCCACCCTTGTTACAGTTACCTTTCATGCCACCAACTATGATGATATTTATTATATGTTTTATGCTATCATTTATGAGCTCCAGCAAAGACTGTGTATTTTAGCCAAGCACTGAATAAAGTTACCCTCTCCCTGGACACTTAAAGGCAAGACAGACAAAGGCTGGGAAGTGCCATTTGAATATGGAAAAATGTGATAGTTTTACCAAAGTGTTCCTTCCTATGGGAAGTTTGAGATGTGATAAGTCACTTATTTGCCATTTAGTACAGCAATGTGTTAGTTCATGTTGGTTAATGCATCACTAAAAAGCCTCATCTAGTAAGAAAAAAACAAATCTAAATGGGGAGTATAGGAAAAAAAATATAGATATGATTGATGTGATATGATATGATATGATATGATATGATATGATATGATATGATATATTATATTGCTGCTCTGAATGGGTCTGCCTTTTCCAGAAACACATCAATACAGTATCAGTATGGCAGCTCCAGGTATTTTATCTCATCAAAATTTTTGGTTCTTATGTCAGCTCTTGGGGGATTTTTGCTGTACAGGCTGAGAGAGGTGGTGTTGTTCAGCCTGGAGAAGAGAACAGCTTTCCAATACCTGCAGGGGACCTACAAGAGAGCTGGAGAAGGACTTTTTGTAAGGGCATGGAGTGACTGGATATGGGGAAATGGCTTTAAATTGACTGAGAGCAAATTTAGATTAGATATTAGGAAGAAATTCTTTACCTGTGAGGGTGGTGAGGCCCTGGCACAGGTTGCCCAGAGAATCTGTGGCTGCCCCATCCCTGGGAATGTTCAAGGCCAAGGCTGGATGGGGCTCTGAGTAACCTGGTCTAGTAGAAGGTGTCTTTGCTCACAGCAGTAGGGCTTGGAACTAGATGGTTTTGCAGGTCCCTTCCAACCCAAACTATTCTACTGATTCTAATGACAGGCCACTTCCAATATAGTTGTATGGCAGCACACCTTTTGACCCTGTTGTAACTTGAATTTTTATTTTAAGGAAGTGGACTTGAGGTATGAATACTGCAGAGTCCTAACCCCTAATTTCAATACAAAGGCAAATGTGGGAAAGAAAAACAGGACCCCAAACAATAGAGGAATAGGTGAGAATTTAATTGAGAACAGTACTCAGCTTGGTAAAGGATTCAGAGAAGGTGTCTGACAATCCAGACTGGTGTAGTTGGACTGAGATATTTGTGCATTAATGTTGGGAATCAGGGCTCTGAGGAGGAGAGGCAGAAAAACTGGTGTAGGGCTCAAAACTGAGCATTGCAGAGGAAGTAGAAATGTGATAGAGGTATGAGTGTAGTAGGAATGCAGGTGTTTGGGAGCATGAAAGTGGTATGGTGATAATTTCTGTAACTGATATAGGAAAGCATAAAAATGGTCTGAGCATGGACAAAGTAGAGTTTGTCTCAGTCTCAATTATAAGGAAGGAATTGTGAAAGAAACAGAGCAAGGGGAAGTGCAGCAGACAGGAACCACTAGCAGGACCACTTTCTGTTTCCTGGTGTTACATTAGCATTACACTGAGACTTTTAAAAAGTACTTGCATTTGCAATGAAAAAATGAGGCCCTTTGTGATGTTAAGAGGCATTAGAAACATGCAGGTGGCTGAGAATATCATGCACAATGAATAGCCTGGGAAAATAATGGGGAGAAATTTAATATCAGGGTGTAAGATAATGCCACAGGAGATAGGACAGTCTGCTGTGACAATTGTTTGTTGTTATGAAAAGTGATACAAACCTGGATGTCTTTTTGGATGGCCTTACAATTATGAAAGGCCAATGTGATGAAAGTTTGAAAATCATAAATAAATTTCTGGGATTTATTGAGTGATGTATTTCAGTAGATGGAAGAAATAATAATACTATTTGCTTCAAGCCATTGCTGAAAATCATCTTGAAACATGGGGGTAGCTTCAACCTCCTGTATTTGAGAGGGATGGGTTCAAAGTGAAGCAGATGTGGAAAAGGGCTGCTAGGAGAACCAGAGGAAATGGAAAAAACTGAGAGGGTTTGGTCTTTACAGTCACAAATTGAAGCTGAAAAAGATGTGACTTCTTCCTAATCTCCCAAGAGGATGAAGGGCTAAATGCCATTATTGTCTCCAAAAATTTTTAAGACTGGGACTTACATGGCAGCTTCTACGCCAAGAGGAAGGAGGCTCTGAAGCCTTTCAGCAATAATATTTTGTTCTTCCCCACCATCACCCATTAATCTGTCTAAAAATGGAGCATGGCAAACTTGCTTCTGAGCTTGTGCCATGTGATTGTGCTGCCTAGAACAGATCTGCCTTTCCCAATGAGCAATTTGTAGTCCTTTGCTCCAATCATGGTTGATAAACTAGATAGCTATGTTGTCTTGTTCTGACAGACATGCAGAGAAAATTTGAGGGATTGATTTAAGTGAGACCAGATTTGAGGAAATATTACAGTAACATGCTTGTTGCATACTTTTACACCAGGGTAATGTTGGTTACACTGTAGATTAACTTGTTTCTCTTTTTCACTGGTTTATAGATGTGTATGTCAAAATATTATTTTAACTTTGTCTCACCTTTTCGGCAAAGAAATTTGAAGCAGTTTAAAGAATTCCCCCCATTATTTTTCCATTTTCTTTTAAATGCTGGCAGCTGGACTACAGCTTCTCACAGCTGAGGAGCAATGACAGTCTACACAGGGCAGTCTGTCACAGCCAGACAATGGGTAGATTCAGGTTATCCAAGCTCCTTTCCATAAACATTGCAGGGAGCACATGGATTTGTGTCCATGTGTGTCTGTACCCATGCATATGCATTTATCCATGGATAAATTCTATTTGGGACATGCAGAGATGAGGTGATCCAGACCTACAGAAATAAGTTAAATTTAAAAAAATATTAAAATACACATGGCAAGGATTGACTGAGACATACAGAACCATTTTAGCAGAAAGGCAAGAGAAGAAGAAGAAACTGCTTAAGTTCCCCTAACTAGTTGCTAGGGCAAAAACCAAGATGTAGGAACTGAAACAAGCTCAAAATGAAAGCTGACCCCAGATTTCTGCATTTGCATGAGTCTCATTTGATGAAAGTTATCAGGCAGTCAGGACTTACAGTAAAATTAAAATGCATATCTGTAGATAATATTATATATTTATGCATTATATATATAATCTATACATACTATTGTATATATATGGATAATGTTATAAATATATTGTATATATATTTATCTGAGACTGGGGAGGTACAGAAAAGAACTTCTCTTCAGTTGATGCTTTCATATTGCTCCCAACCACAGATAATTTATTTCTGTAGCTCCTGTTCTCACCATGGTCTAGTGGCAAACCTTCACTGGCACAAATATGTGTAGCAGCAAACCAACTGGCACTAAAGGCCAGAATGAAACATCTAAAACAAAGAAGGGCAATGGTATTGTTTGCAAATTTTGAAAGTGGTATTAAAAATAAAACTATTTACTCCTCTGTTCTCTGAACCCCCTTTAAATGTCCAGGTTGAAACCAGTTGGGTTTTTACATATAGATACAAACAGTTGCTTCCTGTTCTTTGGTATAGAAGTTTAAATATAAAGCAATATTGAAGACTCAGAGTAAGTTGAGTAAATTAATTTTTTTCTTATTCTTATGCATGAGAAATTTTTTGTTTAAATGAAGAGTTTACTCTTTGTACTCAATTGAATACTAATTTATTTTATTTTTGTACCTGGTAAAATGCATATGTATATATCTGTTAAAACCCTAAGGTGTATAGAGCATTGGTGTTTAGATACATGATTACTGACCTTTTCAACAATAGATATTTATTGGATAAAATATATACTTCTTTGATAAAATAGAGCTTGTATGCTCAGTGTTGTAGTTCTAATTTTTTTGAAGTTACTTTATTATTGGAAAAGCCAAAGTATAATCTATGAAGATTTGAGAATCATTTCCATGAAGACATGACTTTGATCAAGAAAAGACCAGATATTTCAAGTGGGTTTTGTAGGAAATTATTTCTAGTATTCATCATATATCTTGTTTGTAAAAAAATCACTAGGAAGGGAATGGTTATGAACACAAAACAAAAGATGTAATCACCTTTGCAGATGATGCAAAGGGAAGTACTGGGATGAAATGAAGCCCCAAATGCTGCTGATGGACAGGTGATGGTCACATGAAACTTGACTGCTTGCAGCAGGAAGTATTGTGTCTTTACACACATTACTTTCCTGGAAGAGTAGAAAAAGGTGTCTAAAGCAATTCTGTTTTGGGAACAGACAGCAGCTCTTCACCCTGGAAGAATTTCTGACTTCCACTCCTCCCAAACTATTTTGGAATTAAATCCCAAGTGCTGTAGTAGCAAGATGAGATAGGAGATTCAGAAGGAAAATTCAAGGCAAATGTAGATATCAAAATCAGTGTCTTGGAAAACCTGTTGCTGAGCTTTATGTGATAGTTCTTATGGATACTCCTGTGGTTTTTGAAGGGTGCCTGAACTTAGATTCTTGTCTACTTGCTGCAGCTGTTAACCTAAGGACTTGTGTTTAACTTTTAGCCATGGACTACAGTATGCTCTTTCTTAAAAGAGAAGCTGTTCCTTTTTTAGGTATCTATTCATAAAGATTAGCAGCTATGTTAAATAGAATTTCTTTTAATTCAGTATTTATCTTTCATGTCTAGAGCTGTGGACAGGACAATGAATGAAAAGCATGAATAGGAATCAGTATCTCCAGTATTGCAGAACTGTTGGAATGGGAAACATCTGAGTAGGGACTGGCAGCATTTTCTCTAATGTACAAATTATTTTTATCTTTGATAAGGAATAATGGAGTTTGGTTTGTACTGATGCTAGGCTCTCTGTATTGCACTTTGCTTATTGTATTCTCTCTCTTTTTATCTGCACAAAACACTTCCTTGTGACACAACAGCAGAGTACTGGGCAAATAAACATTTAGAGCAAATGAAATGTTTTATTTATTTATACCCTCCTCCCTGCACTGACACTTTAGTTAGGTCAGGATCCCACTTCTAAGCACTTGCCTACATGCTAAGCTGTAATCCATGTTCTGGAGCAGAACTGGAGTGCAAGAATGGGGCTGCTTTGGGAGAATGCAGTGTGGGACTCACCCTTAGGTAAACCCTTGTTATCAGCTGGCTCCTACTAAATGTTCAATCCTTGAGGCTGTACTGGAGTGAAAGGGGCAATAAATCCCTCAAACCAGCATAAACCAGTTGGGCTTCAGCACCAGCTCTTGGGGCATTCTGCTCATGTAGAACTAGCTGAGTCCTGTGAGGACTGTGGACTTTATGAGGAAAAGAACCCAGAAAAAACAGTGCTTCATGATGGGGCTCAGGATCTTCTCTTTGTTTGAAGCCATCACAAGGGTCATCTCACAAACTGTGTTTGTGTGATTTCACATGACATCAAGGAAACTTCTGTGTGATTTCAAAGCACCTCTGCATAGTTATTACTGATTAGTCATTACTATCAAATGCCAACCTTGAGCTTACCAGCACAGCCTCACAGCAAGTTTGACTTACAGCTGTTCATGTGCTTTCAGCTGCAGAAAAAAAATCTGGATAAATAATGCCTTTCTCTGAGTTTACACTGACACTGGCTATGCTGCAGTCTCTAAAGATGTGCTCAGCTTTCTTACAGGAATAGAGAAAGGGATTTTTGGCTGACAACTTGGATCAAATTACTTCATGCCCTCCACTTCAGCTGTTTGTTCTGTAGAAGCAGAACTATTCAAGAGCAAAAAGGTTAGCACTTAAGTGGAAAATACCTGATCTTGCAGATACAGCAGGTAATTAAACACTGGCCTTCTTGATGTCTAGAGTGAGTTTGCAAACACCAGTCTGCCTGTGGGTGTACAGAAATTTCCTGTGAACCATTAATGAAGGAACAAGAGTCATCTACATACTCACAGTTATTAATAAATTAAATAAATCTAAAAATCCTTCTCAGTATTGCAAAACAATTAGTATGTGACCCATGTGGAGGTGAGCATTAAAAAAATTAAAGCATTAAAATTAAGCAATAAAGATGTTTGCTTCTAAGGGAAGCTTCTGCATGAAGATGTGCTCCAGTGCTTTCAAATAAGTGTGGGAACATTGAAGTGTTGACACTCAAGAAAAGGAAATTCTTATTCTCTGCCTGGTCAGTGCCTATTGATTTTCTGTAGGGTTCTTTTTATTTTTAGTTCAGGGGAAGACAAAAAAGGGAGAAATGGGTTCTGATGCTGCTTTAAACCAGGATCACAGGTCACTGCTGAAATCTTATGGACATCCAAGACGTGTTGGCAATAAGTGACAGATAATTTTCAGAAATGGTAGGAGAGGAAGTATACTCCTGTCATACTTAGAAGAATACACTCTGCCTGTGGATAGAACAGTGCATTTGTCATTATGCAGTGCTTTCTCAGTGGCATGATAGGACATTAAGTGAAGGTGATATTGAAAGTTGAGACTTGCCATGTAGGACTGCTTGTTGCCTTGGTTTATTTTTGTAAATAGCTAGGATTGTGATTATCATAAGAATTATTACAAAAGTATGAAACTTAATATGAACCCAGAGCAATCTGGTTCATCTTTGTAGCTGCAAGGCAGCTATTGTCCCATTGGACCAGTTGTGTCTGCCAATGGACACTTCTACTACTACTTTACCTGTTCACTACAATGAACCTTTTCTGTCCTAGAGATGGAGGTAAAAGTAGGATGAGAGTCTTATGATCTGCTTTAGCTTCTCCAGCTGTGTTTGTTTGCTTGAGCCTATATTTGCACCGAGCTCTTATTTTAGGTTTTACATTGTTCTTCAAAGAACTGGCTTTAAAGATTAATTAGGGCAGGGGGGAGTGAGACTGTGTGCCTGCAAGGGAAAATGTGACTGTGAACCTAGAGTTAGAGCACTGACCTGAAAGGAGGGAGAGAAGAAGGAAGGAGAGTGTTGAAAAGCATTCATAGTGGATTCTTTGAAGAGTAAGTATAATTACTCTCCTCAGAGGGAGGATTGTAGAGATAATGTTGTATTTATATTTGCTAGAGTACTATGTAATTGTATCACAGGATTAGCAGTCAGGTTCCAGTCATGCAGATGCTAACAGCTGTATCTCATCTGATTTAGCATGGATGCACATCCTGAGAGAAGGATTAGCCTTCTAAATTATACTGAAAGAGAAATCCTTGTGTGGTGATCTGCCATCACTGGCACACACATCAGCTGTTTTAGGCTGCTGTGACACAAGGAGAACACTCTGTATGAACAAGGAAATGCATTACTGAAGGTCACTGCAGCTGCATGTCTGCCATGAGCTGGGGCTGCACAAGTCATCAGCCTCATGTGAGACAGGGATTTGAATCAGAGCTCCCTGCTAGACTGGCATCTGCAAAATGAAGTGGGGAGATACAGGCATTGCTAGTTCAAGCTGCAGTTCTCAGAAATTGGACAGGAATTTTTTTCTATGTCTTCCAAAATAGTATTTTCTTTAAAATATACAGATAAAAGTTATCCCTACAATAATTGTATTTTTCTTTATGTCTGTTTTAAAGCTCAGAGAAGTGTCAGAAAGATACACAGGGTTTGGGCAGGGAAGCATAGACTGGGGAGAAAATATAAAAAATCTGAAGAAATGGTGAATAAATATTTACTTCATCTGTAGATTGAGACAAGGTTTCTTTTCTTTGCAACAGTAAAGAGCTATCAGTGTGTGGGCCTAACCTTCAGTTGTTTTTCCCCATGAACTATTTGTATGAAAAGGAAGCACATTTTTACTGTGTAGCCCAGATGATTTCATGGGAAAGGGCTTGGTTTATGGCACAATGATTTTGTTTAATACCTTTTTTATTTCAACAGGAAATATGGGGTGTATAAAATCAAAAAGGAAAGAGAATCTGCATGGAGATGGGCTAGATTTGAAGAATCAACCAGTACGTAAAACTGAACGAACTATTTATGTGAGGGATCCAACGTCCAATAAACAGCAAAGGCCAGTAAGTAGATAGTCCCAGGAGAGAATTCCTGTAGCAAGAACAAAACATGACTGGCATAACTTAAATTTCAATCCAAAGCATATGCATGAAAAAATTCAAATTATCATTAATCCACAACTGGGCTTTTAGTGCTGTGCAGTTCACCCTCAATGAATAAGTACATAGAGGAATAAAAATTGAAACATGATGGTTTGCTGCTTTATGTTTGTCATAGTTTTCTGCATTAAAAAAAAAAAAAAAGTAACTTGGCAATGTTTGAGTAGATATAGCTATGTCTTTAGAAGAATGCTAGATGACATTAGAAAACCTGAAATAGTTTAGATCCTTGTTTTAAAGTGTAGCTATGGGATCCAGGTGGTGGTTATTCCATTTAAAGGCTGAAGTAATCATTAGTGATTTTTTAGCAGCTCTAGTCAGCTTTACTCACTGAAGGCCACTACTCAGTCTTGCTGTGAGGTTGGGAGGGGAGGGTGCAGTGGTGGAGGGAGCAGCACTGTGCTGCAGGAGGAGCAGGCTCATGTGTTCCATGTGTGCTGCCTGGCATTGGAGGGAGGGGTGCTGGCATGGGGGTACCAAGTAGCTTTGCTAATTAGCAGTGTGACTGGTACCTTTTTTTTTCCCCCACCTCTCTGCATTGCTGAGGAAACTCTGTCTCCTGACTGCCCTTGTTCAGGGTCCTGCTCTCTGCAGGTGTGAATGGCTCCCTGCTCTCTTCTCTCCCCAGCTGACACAGTGAACTCAGTGTGCTCTCAGCCAATGAACACACATCACAAATTACCTTTTTTTTATGATTCCTTTTTTTTATCCCTGCACAGCCTTAGTGGCAAACTGTGCCTGTAGTTCTTTAGCATGGCAGCTACACGGTAATAACTGTCCTGCTTAAGTGCCCTACCTAAAGCCTCTTCAGCAGAAGTCCCAAAGCTGTGACCTTCCTCCCCACAGCTTGTGCCACACCTTCACAAGGTCTGAGCTCCTCAGTTTAATATCTAGGGGGACTTACTGTATTTTTATATTGTCACATAAATAATATATGTTTTTATATATAATACATATTTTGAAGAATGGCAAGAAAAAATCTGAACATTTCCTTTTAAGACATATGAGATGATACCAAAGCAACTGTGTAATATGTAATTGTAATTTAAGATCATCACAAAGATCTAAAACTGCTTAATTAAAGACCTATTTTATTGTAGGCAAATCCAGAAGCACAGCTCTTACCAGGACAGAGGTTTATCAACCAAGGTATGTTTCTGTAGAAATCTCACAGCTGTGTGTTGTGCCCAAGTCAGCCTGCAAAGTGATGTGAATGTGCTTTTGTCTTTCTCCTTTTGTAGATGCAGAGGAGCATGGAGTCATTGTGGTGGCTTTGTATCCCTATGATGGCATTCATGAAGAGGACTTATCCTTCAAAAAAGGAGAAAAACTGAAAGTTATTGAGGAGTAAGTATGACAATATTGTTGTATTGCATATTTTCTCTGGGCTCATCTAATTCCCTCTACAATGCTCTGACATCCTACTCATGCCATGGCTATATGAAAGATAAGTGAGCTCCCTTGTATTAATACAAATGCTTTATGGAGTTGTTTCAGGTTGGATGGGACTTTGACCAACCTGCTGCAATGGAAGGTGCTTCTGCCCATGACAGAGATGATCTTTTAGGTCCCTTTTAACCCAAACCATTTTTGAATCTGTTGTTCTCTGGTTTGGCAGCTGGTCTCAATATAACAGTGACCAAACATTGATCCAGTGGAGCCAATGGCTTCTCAGGGCTCTTGATTTCAGAGGAAAGATTGTGCTTCTCTCTCCAGCCTGGGCAAAACTCTCAGCACACTAGAACCTAAAAAACAATCTATCATTTTCCTTTCACAAACAGTGAATACTGGTTTTGTTTTTCAGATCCGGAGAATGGTGGAGGGCAAAATCTCTCACGACAAGAAAAGAAGGTTTCATTCCCAGCAACTATGTAGCAAAAGTAAACACCCTGGAAACAGAAGAGTAAGTTCTCCCAATCTCAAAATTCTGGCAAATTTCTTCACCTTGGTGGTGTATCCTTTGTGTGTGGGGTAAGAGGTGGTTCTAACTCTTTGAAATACTTTTCAGGTGGTTCTTCAAAGACATAACCCGAAAAGATGCTGAAAGACAACTCCTGGCTCCTGGAAATGGTCCTGGAGCTTTCCTTATCAGAGAAAGTGAAACATTAAAAGGTAGGTTTTAGGGTGGTACTTTGAAATTGATATAGACATAAAAAGATGCAGCCAGTCTACACAAAAATTGGCAGTGGGTGTGGAGTAGTTGCAGTGCATCTTATTGTGTGAATTTTCTGCAGTTCTGTAGGAGTGAGAAGAATGAGAAAATTATCAGAAAAAGAGAGAAGAGAGTTGCAGGCTAACACCCAAAGCTGAGATAAGGGGGGGAAAAAAAAGTGTTACGTATGTGATTACACTGGCAATGAGCAGGAATGAATGAAGTGGCTTCTTTTCTCTTCTTAATGTTTGTGACTCCTTTATTGAAATGCATGTTACCATAATAAGCTGCTGCATTCTCTAGACTGCCATTATTGGGTCTGTATCCATTGCTACAAGTTTAAAATTGTAGTTAGTGCACAATGAGCATTTTCACTTCTACAGTGTAGTGGGATTCTTTTCAGAAAGCTTTTTGGTAAAATTTTGTGCTATAAACACAAAATTTTAGCTTTGTGCTGAAAAGCTTAGTGAGGTCTCCAGGCTCTTCAGCCAGGACTTTGAGAAGAGCATGGGAAGTTCTGTCCCAGCCTGTGGACTCTGTAAGTCTGGGTGGATATTCCAGCTGGAATAACAGTGCATCCTTCAGAGGAAGACAGGTGAAGCCTTTCAGCAGGTCATGCCCCTCCCCTCCACAGGGTAGCTTTTTTGGCTCTAATCCTGCAGATTCTTGACTAGGTATCATCTGTAATTGGACCATATCATTGTGCTCTCAGTTGAAGATTTTTAAATGAAGTTCTCAAAGAAAGTCTCCTAAATTCTACATAGGGTACTCAGAGTAAAGCAAAGTACCCCCAGAATCACTGGGTATGTGTGTGAGGAGAGATGAAGGGGTGACATCCTTTTTTATCCTTTCAAGATGGTTAAGAATTGCACAAGTAGAAGAAACAACAGGTGCTGTAGCTAAGGGTAGATGCTCTCCTGCCCCAATTTAAATCCCAGATGATGTTAGGCTCCTTAGAACTGCCTAGGGATCAACAGATCTAGCAGACCAACAGATCTGCTCTCCCCCCTCTATGCCTGAAGCCATCCCCAAACTATCCTTTTGCTAGCTGGACCATGGCAACCAGCATGTTCCTTTTTCAAGATGCTGATGTCCAGATTTCAGCTTCTGCCTGAGCAGGGTTACAGCCCTGGTCCTGCTCTCCCAGCCACTTCTACTCGAGCTGGGGGACCTTCTGCAAAACTGAGCACTGAATGTGCAACTGCCTGGAATATGGAACAAGTGGGTTTGTTGAATAAGATTGAAAAAGAAAGTGTGACTGTAAGCACTTTGGTGACTAGTTCAGGGCTGGCTTTGGCTGACTTCCCCCTGTGGATTGCAAAATGGTTTTTGAGGCAATAAGGGAGCAAAAAGAAAAGCAGACATAATGGTGATTTTCTTAGGTTCAGCTGTGTATGTGTGGACTCTGTAGATTTTTTCTGTCTTTTAATGAGCATTCCTTCTTTATCCACAGGCAGCTATTCTCTCTCCATACGAGACTATGATCCAGAGCATGGTGATGTTATTAAGCACTACAAAATCAGGAGTCTAGACAATGGAGGATTTTATATCTCTCCAAGAATAACTTTTCCTAACATCAATGATATGATCAAACATTATCAAAGTAAGTTAAAGTATTTGGTGAATTACTTAATAGAATGCAGCCATTATTTCCTGTGAAGGAAAATAAAAGGTTTCTTCTTTTGTTTCAAAGCTTTTATCATTTCTTTTTTTTTTTTTTCCTAAATAACTTGGGCATGCATGTTATCAAAGATAATGTAAAACTGATTGGAACCCAAGTATTGTTGTTACCATAATGAGATCTAGTGCTGATTGCTCTGTGGCATACCACTGTGAAATGAAGACTACCTTTATAATACAATTCTTCACACTTAGGGTGATGTGAAGCTATAATAGGAATTGCCCACGTTGTAAATAATATTTTATTTCAGAGTAAATTTTTATTCAGAATTAAAATAAATACATATAGACTTGTGAATATTGTCTTGTACCTAGTGTTGAGTGTGAAATTGGTTTTGTTTTTCCTGTAAATATGTTTGTTTAATTATTTATTTTTAAAGGAAGAAATTTTCCATATACTTCAAAGAAATAAAATTGCACCCACATAGAATGTATACATTTATTTTAAAAAAGCAAAGTGAAGAGAGAAAGGGACAAGTCTATCTGTGTTTTAGCTGCAAAACTGACTTATCATTCTACATAACCTCCTGCTGGATAGCTCCAAAATACAGGTTTTTTCATCTTATATCTGGGAATAAAAGCAAGACAAAAAAATGTTGGACATAAAATCACACAGCAATTTTTCAAAGCCATTCTGTGGATTTGGCCGTGAAATTTTTCTCCACAGTTAGATATGTGTGCTGGCTGTTCAGCATCACTGGAAAACCTGAGAATTATTCAACATTCATATAAAAGTTGTAGCTGGTCAGTGTGTAGAGGAAAAATAATGCTGACCTACTTATGCTTGTGTGCACATCTGTGTGAAACCATTTTGCAGGAAAATTTAATGACAAATTCAGGATACAGATCCCAAACCTGACTCCAATGTGCATCTTAATCAACACAATGTCAGTAATAACATCTGATATCGTATTTACTTGGTGCAAATTGTATTAAAATCCCTTAATAATCTTACAGTAACCAGATGCTTTTTTTGTTAAATTTTTCTCTGAATACCAAATTTCAGATCAGAGGCACTTAAGCTTTTGTGGAAGCACCAGAAAGGCTACATTTTCCATCATAGCATCTTGGTTATTTTGAACATTATTGTGGGCTGGTTAGTGCAATTAAGTAATGTTTGTCTCAAGTCCTGTGGCACAGGAGAATAATGTATTTTGTATTTTCTTTTTTCTTCAAAAACCAGAGCAGTCAGATGGCTTATGCAGAAAGTTGGAAAAAGCTTGTATTAGTCCCAAACCTCAAAAACCATGGGATAAAGATGCATGGGAAATTCCACGGGAATCAATTAAATTAGTGAAGAAACTTGGAGCTGGTCAGTTTGGAGAAGTCTGGATGGGTGAGTTTATTCTTTTGAAATGAGTATTTAATTCTGAAGAAAGGATCATTTCAGAGTCATTCAAAAATGTAGTGGACATGAACCTGATCCTATATACTTGTAAAACAGCAAAATCAAACAGCAAAACCAGCAAAATTCTGGTATATTGACCAGAATATACCTTCTTGTGAGGAGAGAGGGCCTGTAAAAGGGGATAGTTGGCTGACAAGGAAGTGGAACAAATCTTTTTTGTGTCTTTTAAAGGAAAAGAATAGTGAGTAAGCACTGTAGTTTAGAAGGTCAAAGACAATAGTTATGTTTTGAGGTGGAAATGGAAGGTTATAGTAAGATGTGGATCCTGAATCTCAAAATTGATGAACCCCTCAGAATTTTGTTTCAAATCAGAAAATATTAAAGAATATGAAATTAAAAGAAACAATGTCTTTCAGTGAATTGTGTTTAGAGATTTCATTTTCCATTTGTGAAGAGGATGTCTCCTGCAATGTAGTGTATGGTTCTGCCATACTGGGTGAAAAAAGGGAACAGACTTAACCCAAGAGTGTTTTCTGCCAGTGTGCTGCTCAGAAAGCAGGTGATTTATGTAGCAAGAAGGCTAGAGACTGAACAGCACATACCTTGAATCATCAGGCAAGATCCCAATAATAAAACTGTCATAAGACTTACAAGTTTTAAACATTAATATATACCCAGCAGAAAATTATATCATTGATTATTATAACCTGAATAACCTGCTTTGTTGGCTCACAAACAGTATTTCCTCAGCCTTAGTGACTTCCTAGTGACTTCCTATGCCCAGTGTCACATTCTGGGAAAATGGTTTAATCATCTTGCTTTTGTAATGCTGTCTATTCTGACATCAGAGTATTCATTTGGCTTCCCCATTGCATGTTCTGTGCACCATTCATTGCTTACACACTTTGCCAGTTACCATCCTATCTGAGGTAAACTGAATCTTCCTCCCAAAGTCTTCATTAAGATGTTTTTTCAGGCCAAATCATTCTCTTAGCCTTTCCCTGAATCTCTTTTTTGGGACGTTATGTTTAAATAGGAAAAAATTTGTTATATAATAAAAGAGCAGATTATGGTGATGATGATCATTATTAATTTTAAGACCCAAGATTCTATAGGCTATAGCATTTCTGAGCAACTTGAAAGTGTATCCCAAAGCTGGCTGGAGGACACAAAGCTATGAAGGGGTCTCTGATAATCCATGGGAGAGTGTCAGTCTGACAGGAATGTCATTGCTTTGAAGAGATGCTCTCATTTAGAAAAGCAAAGCACAGACTGCTGCTGTTTGAGTGACAAATTAAACACACACAACTGCAGTGTCAATCAGAAAGCTCCAATTGAGTCTTAGATGCAATCTTTTGGTATAAATTACATAAAAAGTGAAAGCAACACTATAATACAATATGGTCAAATTCAGCCTTTTATGTGGCTTCATGAGCAACGGCTTAAGAAACTCTCTAGCTCTGATACACATGAATGACAGTTTAGATACTAGTCAGGACAAGTTTTAACCATTGTGCAGTTATTTCTGTCTAATAAACCAAGGCAACAAATGTTTAATTTTCACTGAAACACTATGGAAGACTTTGTGGTAGGAGATAATCAACTGCTTGAAAATGCAGATCATTTTGGGAAGTGACTACTTCTGCACATACACACAGAGAAGAATAAAACTTTAAAAGGTGTTTCTGCTTCAAGATGCTTCCTCTTGTTTGTGTCACTATTTTAACATCTAAATTGGGCCTGAGCCCTATGTCTGAATTTCTGCACTGTGAGAAAAACTAACGTACTGTGAAAGCAATTGCTGTGTTTCCTCTTCTTTGCTTTCTGTCTGAAGTGAAAGATGATTTGCATGGCACAGATCCTATCAAATCAGGAGCATGGTTATTCTTAGAGCCAAGGAAGTTCAAGAAGGAAAAGCATATTAGGCCAGCTGTGTGGTGCAGGGTGTCAGCAAACACTGTGTATTGTAATGATTATCCAGGGATTTAGGGAGTTATGTAGAGGTACTGAGCAATAATCTGGTTGTGCTCTCCTGATTTGAGAGCTGATTGTTACACTGCCTCCTTACTGAGAAAAAAAGTATTCTTCAACCATTGTGTGAATAAGAGAGAAATATTGTTCCATGGTTTAATTACTAAATAGATTTCTGCTTGATAAAGCATACTTAAAACTGTGGTTTCTGAGGGAACAGTGTCCCACTCAGAGGAATTGTGCTTTTGAGTAAAGAAAGATGTAGAGCTACTGGGCAAAATCCAACCAAGAGCCACAAAGGGGACTGGAGCATCTCTGTTTTGAGGAAAGGCTTAGGGGGCTCTTATCAGTGTCTGTAAATAGCTGAAGGAGGTGTGCAAAGTGGATGGAGCCAGGCTCTTCTCAGTGGTGCCCAGGGCCAGGGGCACAAAGTGGAGCACAGACAGTTCCTTCCCAACACTCACTGTGTGAGTGACCAAGCACAGGCTGCCTGGAGAGGTTGTGCTGTCCCCATTCCTGGAGAGAATCAAAAGCCACAATCCTGGACAACAGCTCTAGGTGTCCCTGGGGATGCTGGACACAGATGCCTTCTTCAGGTCCTTTCTGTGTTTCTGAGAGATATGGGAATATAGAGATAGTGCTGATATTGCAACATGAAGATATGCAATTATAGCTTTTATTGTCTCTTCTTTTTGGTATCTCTATAACTACTTTCTGGGCTTCCATGTGGACATCTTCCTCTTGAAGAGTTTGGAGGAAATTAACTTCCATAATTGAAAGAAGTAAGAAAATCCTAGGAACAAAAAGCAGGCCTTCATATGCCCCAAGCACTTGGCTGTGTTCCTGTATGAGCTGTGCAGAGAATCTGTTTTATGGAATGGGCAGGGCAATCTCTTCCAGCTCTGAAGTGTTGCTTTTACACAGAAAAAAGTTTCTAGCAGTTTTCCATTTTTTTTCTATCAATGCAAGTACAAAGGTATACATTTTACAGAGATTTTTCTGGGTTTAGGCTACCAAGTTAGTTGATGTGTGCATTTTGGTCATCAGTTGTGCAGCCTGGGCTTTCTGCATTCACACTGAATGTGGAGATGTGTGGAGATGACTGAGATGGAGCTGCTGCTGCATATCTCCATAGCTCAAACAAGCTTTTCCCAGTTATACCCTGCAGGGAATTACTGGAAATGTAGAGGAAGGAGAAAGCTGCATATTATAGGCTTCTTCACAAAGCTCTGCATCTTCAGCCCTGTAGGTTCAACCTCAACTTCTATTATAAATTCATATCACACCTTGGCCTGATTGAGCCTGTGCAAAGCTCTGGGGACAACCTGGCTCTGCAAGGTACTGCTCTGTCAAAGTAATAGTGATCAACTCCAAAATAAACACCTGAAACACTAATTTTTTGGAATAATGTAGAGAAGAACATGGCTCACTGTGTGAGGCATCATCACACAACACTTAGACTTTCATGCTGTGCTTGCTTCACACTTGATTTTTAACAGTAGCTAAAACTGCAAAGAGACTGACTTCCTGCCATGGTATGAAGGATTTTAGACCATGGAGTTCAGTGCATCTGGGCAGCTACTTTAGTGATGTCATGGACCAGAGCAGCACTGCAGGAGCAGGGTCTATGTTTTATGTATTTTTTGTTCCTAGTGTGAACTGATATGATGTGAATCATGATGCTCTGTGCTATTAATAATCCATGAAGAGAATTCTCAAGCAGGGCTTAGAGGAAAGTTAACAAGGCAAATGCAGCAATTATGGTGTAGGTTATTAATGAGTCACATCTTGCTTGCATCTCAGGTGTAAAAGATTCTCTTATTCAACAATTTCTGAATTAGAATATAAGTTATGTGTGCTTTGGAAATGTATTTTCTTCTGCAGCTGTTAGAAATATGAGTGTGCTCATAGAGCTCATGGCCACCTTGTTTTGGTGTCCCATCCCTCCCAATACATGATGAAATAAATGAACTTGAGAGAAATCAAGATCAGCTGTTTCTAGTGCTTTCACCAGCTCTTTGTTTTGTACATTACCACCAGAGCATCAGGGCAGACTTTTTTATTGCAGAAAACCTCAGTATCGCAGAGATGTTGTAGTAAAGCAAACTGCTTGTAAGAAAGACCTGAGTTTTTAGTGAATGTAAAATACTGTTACATAGTTAATGTTAAGTATGTTGGTCATAATTGTCTCACTGAAGAGTTGTATGAATTATATGTTCAGTAGAGAGTTCAACAAATTGAGAGTAGAGCATATGCTCTCTTTTAGGGCATGGGATGGAATAGTAGAAATGATACAAATAACCTTTTTCCTTCTTAAAGAGAGAGAAATACATTTATTATGTGTTTTTCTGATAGTTATAAATCATATACCTGAGCTTTAACAGTGGATTTGGCCTGTAGCTGTAATTTCTTACTATTAGGTACCTTAGAAAAATGTCTTTGTTATGTTTTGACCTGACTATGTTTGGAAAAATTGTGGCATGGTGCCTTTTCTCAGGTGATAATCCTTCTTCAAAAAAGATGTAGTGCTTGGAGCAATCACTCAAGATCTGGAAATCAGGTCCTTGCTTTGCCTCTGATTTCTTTTGTTGGATGATAAATAGCATAAGGAAATGGTGGATTCCAGTTTAGAGGCCATGGTGATGATCCAGATTGCTGCTGAATAAGGAAATGGGGCAATTTTGTTGAGTCATGAAGGTTTTACCTCTTCTGAGAAATAGTTCTGCAATATTGCACTGGGTATGGTGGGAATGAAAGTTGCATTTATATCCCTCTTTCACACTCTTTTATTTATTTTTGTTTCAAATTAAATTACTTCACAAGATAAACTTTAGGATCAGTGCTTGCAACTCCATTTTTAATACTATTTTAACATTTATTTAATGCTTGCCAGATTTTAAACTTGACAAAAATTTGCCGCTTTTCTCTTTTTACTGATAGTTGCTTTGTATATGATTAGCAAGTTACATTAGAAGGTGTGCTAAATAGAGAAATGAACCACAGCCACAGTCTCCCCCACTCCTGGCATGGAGTGATAAGAAGTTATCAAGTTTTAAATCTTGTGCTGAGCACTGCAGGATTGCAGTCCTGGCAGAGTGTCCTTGCTGGTCACGAGAACCATTTGCCTGCACTTTCCTGTAATGCTCCATTTTCAGCACTAAGGGTTACAGGAAGGATTATAAGCATGAGACTGGCATGCATGAAATAAGTGTAATAATGGGATTTCAGATACTTCAGAATCTTGCAGCCAGTCCTTGGACTCTGTTGTTCTGAGGCAGTTTAAGTGCACATTCATTGACACATGCCTTAACCAAGTTATTTAGGGGCTACTTGTGAATGGAAACTTGGTATGAAGTAAGATAATTTGCTTGCTTTATTTTTTTTTTTTTTTCAGACAACTGACTTCTAAAAATAGGAAATGGATAATTTTTCTCTGCAGTGCTGTATAAATTGCAAAACAAAAAGGAATTCTAGCATAAATATTTGTGCTACATGTGGCACTTGCTTTCAGGCTCTTAGCTATTCCTGGAATCCAGCCTCACCTGCTTTACAAATTCCTGCTCCTCAGGGCACTGTGGGCTGCAGTGACTTCAGGGCACTGATCCTGTTTCCTGCTTGCAGGTTACTATCACAGCAGTACCAAAGTGGCTGTGAAGACTCTGAAGCCTGGAACAATGTCTGTGCAAGCCTTCCTAGAGGAAGCCAACCTCATGAAAACACTTCAGCATGATAAGCTTGTTAGGCTTTATGCTGTAGTGACCAAAGAAGAGCCTATTTATA
Source organism: Erithacus rubecula (assembly GCF_903797595.1). Classification (NCBI taxonomy): domain Eukaryota; kingdom Metazoa; phylum Chordata; class Aves; order Passeriformes; family Muscicapidae; genus Erithacus; species Erithacus rubecula. The sequence goes on from NC_136689.1 coordinate 110,538,894, forward strand.
TCATAACAGAATTCATGGCAAAAGGTGAGAAAAACATGGGATCTGCATGCTAGTTTGGGCTGAGGTAGTTAATTTTCTTCCCAGTGGCTGTATGAGGCTGTGTTTTGGATTTGTACTGAACACAGTGATGATAATATAGAGATGTTTTTGGTTACTGTTCAGCAGGGCTCACACAGAGCCAAGGTCTTTGTGCTGCCACACTAATGAGGAGTCTGGGTGTGCATGGGAGGGTGGGGGGGACACAGCCAGGACAGGTGACCCCAGTAACCAAAGGGATATTCCAGACTGTGTGGCATCATGTTCAGTGTATAAATCTGGGGGAAGAAAGAGGAAGGAGGGACATTTGGAGTGACAGTGTTTGTTTTCCTGACATGACATGTGATGGGGCTCTGCTCTCCTGGAAATGGCCAAACACCTGTCTGCCCATGGGAAGCACTGAATTAATTCCTTGTTTGGCTTTGCTGGTGTGCACAGCCTTTGTTTTTCCTCTTCCTATTAATCTGTCCTTATCTCAGCCCATGACTTCTCTGCCTTTTACCCTTCTGATTCTCTCCCAGTCCCACAGGTGGGGAGTGAGTGAGTGGCTGCATGGAGCCTGGTTGATGGCTGGGTTAAACCACAACAATCTGCAAGCAATAGTTTAGCGAACTCTTCTGCTTCTCCTAAACTAGTTCCCTTTCTTTTTAAAGACAGGAATGAGAGAGTTATTTTTGAAAGTTCAAATATTAAGGGAAGGAACAGCTATACTTAAGATGAACTGAGTCTTTAATTTTATGACTCATTACTGCATTTGTGAGATAAACCACTTTTGCATTTTTTTTAAATGCAGCATTTTCTTTTGTTTCCAAATCAGAGGATAGCCCCCAGAATAGCTCTGGTTCCTTTGGACTCCCTACCTAACTTTTTTTTCTGGTATTGTAGCAAGGCTATTAAAACAAACCTTAGGAATTGCCTTATGTGGGACTTCAATTGATAAAGTTGTATGTAATAAGGTGAGTGAGGAATGATCCTGCAAGTGTGGCTGCACTACTGTACTACTAGAAAAGGACTCTATAGAGCATTACTACACAAAATATGTGAAATTTCCTTCTCAGATTATCTTGGGTAGTAGTTTTTCTTGTTTTCTTCTGTTTTCAAGCAGTTTTGCTGGTAATTTAATGATCAAATGTTGAGGCACTTAGTCTGTATGACTTGGAAAGGATGGATTCATGTGATTCTCCTAGGCAGCTTTCCTGATGGTCCACAGAGTAGGGTGCTTATCAAACTCAGCACCATTGAACTGAGGTATGATCACATGGGAGTTTTCTACAGCCAGGGAAATAGCAAAATTTGAATGTCTGGTGTGCTGATTTGGATGTTCCTGTAGTTAAATCCTGCAGAGGGACTGTCTTACTGTAGTTAACTTGAAAATACATCCAAATAGTTCACTGCATCAGTTTTGTTATCCAGAAAATTGGGGAACCAATGTGACCTTTATTTTTGTAATAAGATGCACTGATTTAATCTTTCTCTCTTTTAACAGGGAGTTTGCTGGATTTTCTGAAGAGTGATGAAGGAAGCAAATTGCTGCTTCCAAAGCTAATTGACTTCTCTGCTCAGGTAAAACTTTAAAAATATGCTCAAAATTATAGACTCTCTTTAGAATCTGAAACTCATACTAGGCCATTTTATCCTAAGGATTTTTTACATTAAAAAAAATGGAATTTACTGATCAATTGTGAGTAAATATGGTTAATTGAAAGGAGGTGGAAGAGGTTTCAAAGGGAATATGTGGTTAGGCTTAACTCTTAGATACTGCTGGTGACCTTTTTAGATGGTAGCAGCACCCAACTGCCTTCCTTTGTGAAAAGGCTGTTTTTAATTTGAGCAGCTACAAATGGAAAGTGTAAGGACAAGTTTATGAGTTTTTGCTCAGCAGATTCCTTCAGAGTTAACAAATGTGTAATTTTTTTCCCTCTTAAGTTTGGTTAACTGGTCAAACTCCTCTTAACCTCAGTGTACTCTTCTTGGTTTCAAATTCTTAGCTAAGTTATTGTGAAATGGTGTTTCAGGTACTAGTGTATGATTTATGAACCAGGATTGTTTTGAAATGTGCAAGTTATCTCTGTTTTAACTGAAATCTGAAGAGAGACTCTAGAATGATTTGTGTGTCAAAGCCTGAATCAAAGGTCCCAGAGTTGGTGTTTTGTCTTGAACAGTAACCAAAATTAGATGTCCAGGGGGGCATGTACAAAAATAAAGTAATAATTCTGCTTTTGCAGGTTGTAATTCATGTTAGTAGTAGGCAATGAGGATATTTCTGGTAGGTTATTGTTGACCAAACTTTTTTGGGGTTGTCTTTTAATGTATTAGAGTTTACAGATTGTAGTACCCTATCATGTTAACTTGCTATAACTCATGAGGAAAGATGGGAAACACTAAAAGGTAGAATACAGCATTAGGAATTTATACCAAAAATTCACAATAAGAATATTATATAAATGTTTTATGTAATTATTGCCATACAAATAATTATAGGATTAGATATTAGGAATATTTCTTTACCAAAAGAGCTGTCAAACACAGGAACAGGCTTCCTAGATCAATGATTAATGCCACAAACCTGTCATATTTTAAAAGTAATTTGGTCAATGGCCTTATATATGTCCTTAATATATGTTTTACCTTCTGTTTAAGTGGTCAAGAAGTTGAACTAGATGATCACTGAGGGTCCTTTCCAACTGGAACTATTGTATTCTTCAGTATATTGTATATCACATATTGTTATATGGGTGTTTCATATATCAAATGTAGGTTTTTATTTCACATAGACTCAGTGGAAGAATTTTGGTTTTTTTCCTATAATTATTGTTTCAGTGTGATTATAGGCTTCTTAAATTTTTCTGGACTATTTGGGTAGTTTGTCATTGAGAATTTATTTTTAGTGGGATAAATGCTTTGTAGATGTGGAAAACCTGCTGGATCCCAGGTCATGGTCTGAAGAGATGAGTAACGGGGCAGAAAAGAAAATAAAAGGTAGCTTTGAAAATAGTGTAAAATTCAAGAGAGAAAAGAATATCTGTGAGCATTGATATGAAAGGAGACCTGAGATATGGAGAGAAGAGCACACGTGGTTTCACAGCAGATCTTTGTGTAAGAGTTAGGGATGTTGTGTTCATTTTAAATTAATACTGTGGTTTTAGGTATTTAAGGCTTGAAAAGAGTAATGGACTAAAGAGCAACTCTGTGCACAACTTGGGTAAATCACTTCAAGATAACAAGGGTCAGAGATTGTCATTCACAAAGCTTTGAAGGTCACTTCAAATGGACATCACCTGTCACCCTGATCTGACAGCAGCTCTCAGAGCCAGTTCCTGCACTTGGCTCAGGGCCAGGACCTGGTGCTGCACAGGTGATGTGACAAGCCCCTCTTGTCACAGGAGATGCAGACCAGCAAGTGGAATTCCTGAGACTGGCTTGCAGTCATCCTAAGGGGATGTTCAGGAATGCCTCTCTGAGGGTTTCTGGCTGAGGCCCAAGCAAAACTTTGGAACAGAGATACTGGGATTTTTGTTATGGAAAGAATTTGTAGGGGTTTTGAGCACATTTAAAGAGCCTTTAATGCCACTATGTGATAACAGGGCTGTGTGGAATAGACTTGCAGGCTACATGTGTGTGGTTCCAGACCAGAAATTTCCCTCTTACCTACACAGATATTCCACCAGTCTTCTCTGTCTCTGTCAGTCTGAATTTATTGGTATCTCTTTAGGGCAAAAGATGGACAAAAATCTTTTCAGACTTCTGCTAAGGTAACCTGTGAATCACACTTTTCCTAATGGAGGCTGTGTGTAAAGGAGAACACAAAATGTGTGTAGTTTTTTGGTGTGACTCTGGTTTGTAAAAATGGAGCACTAATTTATTCTTACAGAAGTGATGTTAAACTCTCAGCAGAGTGAAGGGCAAAGAAATTTGGAGAGATATGTTTCAGAGGAAGTTAAAATGAATGTGGAAGGAAGATTGTGGTGAAGATTCTTATTCTTAGATAAGATTAGGCTTTTTTTTTTTTTTTTTCTCTTGGTGGACACACGCTTGAGGTTTTCATTACTCTCTGATCACACCATTCTGGCAAAGCACTTTGCCAGGCTATCTCAGCTTCCCAGGAACACTGAAAATGCAAGAAATAGTAGCTGAGCATTAGCTTATTTTTACCATCATCCATCTGTGATGTTACAAGACTCAGGAGGGACTGGGAATGGGAGAAAGGGAGGGGAGGATGTGGTCTCTGTGACTATGAGCTGGCTAAAGAATATAGTGCAGGCAGTTGTACAGGAAGCTCCAGGTGAAGCTGATTTTCCAAGTGAAGAGCACTGGATTGTTGTTTGCATTGCCAGGCTGCTGTATAGTGCTCCACTCTCTGAGTTCATTACACCTTTGCCTTGCAGAGTCTTGAAAACAAATATGTGTTTGCAAGAGGTGAAACATTCTGACTTTGCAAAATAAGGACTTCTCCTCTAGGTGAAATAAACAACTTTTTTAAAGTAAGCATTTTTCAAGCAAGTAGTCAAATACACTCCTGCTCTGCTGTACTGACTTAGCTGTCTAGTTAGGTGAACACCCTGCAGATGGACATTTTTGGCAGAGACAGCTGTTGCTGGGTTACACTTACAGCTAGTGCCTACCTTAACTTACAGCTGTGGATTCTGGACTTTGGTGGTTTACTTTCTGTACTAATGGTCATGATTTATGAAATTGGGTTTGTGGACAAGATGGTAAGAAAATGTCTGCTAGGAAGGTGGTCCAGCTCAGTTTCTGAAGCAACCTGCTCTCTGACAGAGCTGAAGGTGTCTCTTGTACTTTAATCAGTGCATATGGATAGGGGCTGGGGGAATTTAATGTTAGCTATGCATGGCAAAGACAATTTTATCCATTGGAGATGAATCTTAGAAGTCTCTGAAATGAGAATGTTTTAAGGGACACTGAGTTTTTGCAAACATATCTTCAAGCACATACTACAGAGTAGAACTGTGGCATCTCCTGTAGAAGTCAGCACCAGCCTGGCTCCTTCAGTTCCTAAAGCAACTGGAGCACTCAGGGTTTTACTAGTTCTGTCTTGCCTCAGAGGCAATTTACAAGAAGAGCCTCCAATTCTTTGTTTCACATTTCCTGAATTCATGGTTGTTCCTGCTTGATTAGATCTGCTGGAAACCTAGGGCACGAATTCAGTGAACCTTTTGTATGTGTAAACTCTTCCTGCTTCTTATGCAAATCCACTACCTTCCAGGCAGGACTCATGTGTAGGGGTTAGGAAAATGATACCTGTTTTTACTAAACACTCATAACTTTTGAAAGGGTCAAAGCTTTGTCCTAAAACCAGTCATTTCTTTCTCATGCAGTGCTGATACTTTCATTATTTCTTCAGTGATCTGCAGCTTGACTGGCAACTTCTTTCTGTCTTCCAAGGCTACAGTGCCATTGAAAAAATAGAAAACTTAGAATAAAATTAATAGAGATTTTTTGATGCAGTGTTTTAATCCCTCTCTACCCTCCTTTTTAAAGTCATAGTAGAAAGTCATACCCAGATTATAATTAATTTTAAGTCTCATTTGGCATTGTGACATTTCCACTGTGTATTCCTTTTCACGCTTCTTTATTTTTAATGATACACTCTAATGTTCCTGTGCATAATTATATACATTACTTTTACAATAATTTTTTTCCCTGTGAATCTGCTTTAACTACATAGCTGCTTGACTGGGGCAAGAGGAATATGATTTTACAACCTTTCCTGACTTCACCTTTAGGATAAGCACTGCTGCAAAATGAAAATTGTTACTACACTGATGTATCATTTGAAGATATTTGTCCTTGGCAAAGCTCTCAATGGCCAGATACAAAGGGTCCACGCCCTCTTCATAGACAAAGAGTAATGTGAAGATGAGATGTCTTTTGAAAACTCTGGGACCAAGAAGTATATTTGATTTTATTATGCATCTGGACATTATTGAAAGGTACAGTTATTGAAAGATTGATCCCAGACCAAAGGCAGCCCGGTCCAGATCAATAACACCTCCACATCAAACCTTTCAAAGACTGTTGCAGACTGGTTTTAGTGAGGCTTCTCCCTGGGAACTGAGAGAATTACCAGATTTAAGGCAGTGTAAAACTCAGGGTATGCTCCATTATTTCCTCTGCTTAAAATGCACCAGCAGGATGCTTGTGTCCACCCTCAGTGTTTTGCACTCGTTTCCAGTCTGGTTTTTGGGCTGCTTTACCTGCTTTGACAGGAGCATCCCACCCAGCTGTGGGCCAGAGCAGCCCTTGTGGGCAGCTGGGAGAGGCTCTGGGGCCACTGTCCCACACCCACTGTGACTTTATCTGGAGCTTTACAGCTACAGGTGCTGGCTTATGGAGTGATGCATTTCTCCTGGAGGACTTTTCTGTCATTCTCACCCTGGGTGCATAGTTCCTACTATGTAGAGATCAGTTTGGGTTGTTTTTTAAAAGGATTTAATGTGGGTATTTCTAAAAGTGTGTGTCAGTAGTTCATTAAAGGTGATGGGGAACTTCCCTTCTTGGCAGTAACACTTGAGCAGTGTAGGCAGAATTCTCTTTTAAAGGCCACAAAACATATCCCTGAAACCCAAATTAGCTTTCCCATCCTGCTCCTGAATAGATGTTACATGTAGCTGAACAGTCTTGACAGGTAGCAATGATCATTAAAAGAGAGGAGAAAAGGCTTTAATTTTCTTTTGTTCACATGAATTTCTCCAGCATTAACATTTCATTTGGCAATGAAAACCCAACAATAATCATTAGAAGTTATCATGTGGGCTCTGGCACCCATTCCCTCAATCAAAAAATCACAATTTTCTTCTTCTTTTCCCATAAACAAATGTTTGACATGACCAGATGTGTGAGCTCAGATTTTTGGTCACTGTGTTTCTCCTTCTTCTCTGATTCAAAAATTCCTTGCTGTTAATATTTTCTTACTTTCAAATTTTCTGCATTTTTCAGTGAATCTAGCACAAATAAGAGGAAATAAAATCATCTTTTCAATGGCTTTTCTTGGTTGGACTTGGAAATTAATATCACTGTCTCAAATGGTTTCTTTTATGAAGTGATTCTTCATTCCCTATCCAGCAGTTTACCCAAATGTTATATCTGTGCAGGGAAGAAAGAGGGAAGCTGGTTCCTCTGTGGTGTTTGCTGTAATTTTGGTGGCATTACCAAACCTGTTTGCATTTTGGGTGGATCTGGCCAGTGCAAACTCAGCATTGATATCACAGCAAAGCTTTCCTTTCATCTCTGCTTCCTCCCAAAGCCATGTAGGCAGAGCAGACTCTACATTAAATACTGCTCCTCTATTGTGTCTGAGAGTCCCTGAGAAGACTTTCTGTGGCAATTATTCACTTGTAGCTACTTCCTTCATTAGTAAATGTTTTACTTATTTCTAGAAAATGTGAAATGCAGGTGTTGCTCATTCTCTTCATCAGAGTTTCTTCTTGGTTTAGTGTGAGAACCCCCCTGCACTGTACCAGGGCAATGTCACACTTCTCTGAAGAGTGTATCTGCTGTAAGAAGAGGTTTGCAGTGGAAGGAAGTGAGAGTGGCTCTGTTTTTCCATTGCTTAAACCGAAAAAGAGGAACAAAGGCTGTGTAGTTTTGTGTTGTAAGTGGTGGCAGTGTTTGCCTTGGCAGCACCCCATGGGGACTTTTTAAACACGAATAAGCAGAAGTGATGTTCAAGTTCTCTTCAGATTTGGTCAGCTGCTCTGCCTGCTTTGCTGCACAGCTGGAAGGAGCCCCTCTGGTGCTGGGGAGGGATCTGTGCCCTTTGCTCCTCAGGTGCACAGGAGAGAGGGAAACTGGTGGAGGTGCCAGGGACTGGAGCACCCTCAGTGCTTTCCTGCTGCTCCAGGCAGATCTGAGGGTGTGGGTGTTCCCCTAATCATGTGGCCAAGAGGGGTCTGTCACCCCCCACAGACACCCCAGAGAGGGTCCTGTGGCACAGGTGGAACCTTGACTGGGAATGTGCCATCACCAGTCTCACATGAAAGATAAAAACTGATGGCTCCCAAAGACAGGGTTTCATTTTCTTTCTTCTTAGATCCTCTTAAACTGTTGGACAGAATACAGTCTACACATCAGTTTTATTACTCTGAGTTTAGAAACTATTATTTCAGGTTTTTTTAATTTTTTTTCCCCCTGTAAAGGAAAATGTTTTTGTCAGGAAAAAAAAACTAAAAAAATGTAGCCTAGAAAAATGTCATCCCCTGTGCATATTTTGAGGTTATTAATCCTCTTTAATTTGGCTTGGAAATCGATTTGGGCTGCTGAAATGCAGATTATATTTGCTTATGATACTATCTGAGAGCTGGCTGTTGCCAAAACCTCCTCATGTATGAACAGGTACATATTGTTGTAGAAGAAAATAAAGTTGTTTCCCCTATCTTAGTAATTGCTTCCTGATTGTCCAGGCTTGTACTGTGTAGGTAGAAAGTTGTTGGGATTTTAAACTTTCTCTGCACTGTTGGTTTATCAGTACCTGCTTCATCAGAACACCTGTATTCTAAGAGATTAATTCATTCCATTTTCTTAGTATTTAGACAATTAACTGGTTTATAATTTAGGCAAGAGGATATTTTAATAGAAATTCTAGGAACATTTTATTCAAGATTCTGTTTCAGGAAATGTCTTTCATACATATGTAATCCTGCCAGCTGTTATTCACCCAAATAATTCTTTCAGAGCTGCTGCTGTAAGCAGAGTTTTGCAGGACTGGATCTGTGCATAGGTTTTCCATGGCAATCCCCCCTTTCCTGGCTTCCATCTAAAAAATTCTCCAAAGACATCAGTAATAAATAAATGGATGTGGCTTTGCTGATACTTTTGAAGAAAGAGGTATCAGACCTGCTAATGGAGCTGCATGGTATTGAAATACCAAAATATTTATTCTTTTGCTTACAGATTGCAGAAGGGATGGCATACATAGAAAGAAAAAATTATATCCATCGAGATTTGAGAGCAGCGAATGTGCTGGTTTCAGACTTGCTGATGTGCAAAATTGCTGATTTTGGACTAGCAAGGGTGATCGAAGACAATGAATACACAGCAAGGGAAGGTATGTATTTCTATTTTTGTCTTTAAATCTTCAGCCTCTGGGAGGCAGTGAGGCTGTATCTAACAGAAATATGGTCACCAAGGATAGAGAATGCTTCCTGGGGGCAGCAGTCTAATGCCAACAACTTCTAAAATGAATAAAGGAAACAAATAACCTCTCTGTGCTGCCCAAGATTTTTGATGAGTTTATTTTTAAATAAATTTGAAAAACAAAGACAACCAAGAGTATTTAACTGCATGCAGTTTTTTCCTAAATTGAACAAAGTAATTGTACAGTCACAGCTTCCATATCACAGAATGAAAGGCCAGGAAACTGTGATCTTATATTCTCTAAACATCCTTAAGTGCCACATGAACCTCCTTTCACCTAGGGAAAGGAAGACCCCCTAGCAGGTGTAGGTGTTGCTAACAAGAAAAGCTTTAGCAGAACTGGTTACCTTTGGAAGCTGTTTGAGGAGCTGCAGCATTAATTTGCATGTTCAGCAGCATAGTAGGGACACTGGAAGGCTGGGTAACATCCCTGTTCAACACAGGGATGAGAGGTAACAGGGCTGGCAAGAGAGAAAACATGCTATGGAAGATGTATTTCTGGGTTTTGCCATGAGTGTTTGGCTAATGTTGTCAAGGATCCTTTCAAGAAGTGCAGTGTTGGTTGTAGTGAAAAGTTTTACTTTTGCTTCCATGCATAAGGGTAACTTTCCAGAGTAGTTTGCCCTTCTCCTTTTAAAGACACTGCCTCAGGTTCTCACAGTCCAGATGGACCTGTGGTAACATAGGGTGAGAGGGGAAGTACTAAAGCACAAAAAAGAAAGAGAACAACACACTACAGCTGAGATTCAAGGAGCATGAGCTCCTCAGCAGTCACTGAGTTACAGCAATTCAATAGATCAGCAGGAAGGGTCTGATTAAGCAGTTTTCAGAGGTACAGAACCATATCTGTGGATTTTAGCTAACTCTGGACATTGCATATTGATAAAACTAACTTCTCAGGTTATAAATTTTTTATGTCAAGTTTCTTTGATGTGTTTTCTGCTATCAGAAAAGTTTCCTAGCTCACCTGGTATTTTGTGCCATAATGTTAGAGGAGGCCTTAAAAGGCTTAGAGAGACTCTGCTTGTATTACTCCTCATTGTCAAATGAATTAATGTAGTATTCACAACAAAGGCTGCCTGAATGTTTTTATTTAACTGAAAGGAGTTTGCTTTTTATATGGCAATTTCTGGAATCAGTTAGTTAGATATGAAAGACAGTAATTTAAGATATGACTTTTTAAGGTATTTCTTGCTACTGCTTTTGCATCTATGTCTGAATGTGAAATGGATTAAAGTGACTATTTGAGACTGTACTCTTTTTTTAGGTGCAAAATTCCCTATTAAATGGACAGCACCAGAGGCAATTAACTATGGATCTTTCACTATTAAATCTGATGTGTGGTCATTTGGGATTCTCCTGTATGAAATTGTTACATATGGAAAGATTCCTTATCCAGGTATGGGCCTGTGGTTTTATTCTGTATTTCTATTTTGGTGCTAAAAGGCAAAGAAAATATTCAGGTAAAGAGCTGGCATTTGACAGTAGTGACACCAATGGTTGGAAAAATGTCCTACAGGTAATCTTACTGCTTTGAAAACTCAGTCACTGTAAGTGTAAGGCACATGCCTCTCCAGGGTCAATTTTAGCAAACAGACTAATGGCACCATGGGTATATAGTCATTTTTATATATTCTAAAGGTCTTACAACTGCAGCAAATGCAGATCCTGCATTTATGACATTTCTGTTTTGTGGAGTTTTGTGTCCCATGGCGAGGATGCAGTGCTGCAAGTTCTAGCAGTGCTCTGTAAGCTGATGGGGATTTTAATAACATAATATGTGAAGATACTAAGAAAGCATGTTTTCACAAGCAAATAGGCTGTAATAATGTCAGTGCTAGCTAGTCTAAACAAATATGAAAGCAGACCCTAAAGCAGTGTTGCTGTACCACTAGGAGTGTTTACTATTTGTTGTTCCATACAGTCAGGTACAACACCACAGAGGTGTGCACATCAAATGCAGCTACATTAGGTAGCTGTGAGATGGTCATGTGGGTCATGTTTTATTTTTTATTGTTAAACAAAATACATACTAATGTTTCCAGCACACAGAGACACCTTGTATGAAGGGGTTTTTTATGCACATTAAATTATTACATCTCAGGTATAGATGATTAATTCTGGGCAGCAGACTGCATTAATTTAACCTTACTGAGGTTATGGGAAATTGCCCTGAATTCCCTTCTCTTGTGGGCAGATGGGGAAAGTACAGCCATGTATGCATATCTCATAGGCAGAGTAACTTCTGAGAAGAACCTTGGGATCCTGACAGGAAAGGGAGACCAGGTATTTCATCCAAGCAAAACTTTCCCAGTGCTTCCAGTGCAGCAACTCTTGCTATTTAAACAGTGAAAACATTTTCACCACTTCATGAGCAGCTGGAATTCTGCATTCTGAAGGGCTAGAGATGGTCAAGAGGCACTTGAGATGGTCAAGACCTGAGTCCCTGGAGTGACAGTAGGCTGAACACCTCTGGGTGGTGGGAAATCCCACAAGACTCAGGCAGTGGGACAGGGTGATGGCACCCAGCTTCACTCTGCTAAGGAAGAACATAGTGGCTTTCCATACAAGAGGTAGAGCCAAACCAGACATTCTCATGGCACAGTTCTAGGCCAGGAAAACACTTAAGCTCAAGACCAGCCCCCTTAAACTTCAAGAGGTGATAGGGCAGCTTGCACAGCTGGGTGCTCTGGGTCAGTTTGTGGGTGAGGGCTATGAAATACTTGACAGCACAGAAAGCCCTCCCAGAGCTCTTCCTAAACAGTGCATATGTCCCAAGGAAGGATCAGAGGGGAGATGAGTGCAGCCAAGTAAATCATAGCTCTTCCCAAGGTCAAGATACCTTTTTACCCCTTTAGCGTTCTTGTGTGTACAGACAGTCCCTGCACTGAGCTGGGCTCACAAGATTATTTCTGAAGAATTTCTGTTTAGCAAATTTATAAATTTTAAATATGCTTCTCTGAGCAAACCTACAAGGTCACCTGGAAACCAGCACTACAAAAATACAAAACCCAGTCCAATACTTAATTCTGCAGCTAAATCTTCTCTGTCTTTACCTTCCTGAGCCATATCAGGGTTTTATTTTAAGGACAAAGTCAATCTGTACAGCAGACATGGCACTGCTGCACTGCTGTGGGAAAATCTCTTTTCTAGGGGAAGTTTGGACAATATTTTTTTAAATGTGGGAGCATTTTTATGAGCACCATAAATACTCTGTGCACTGTGGATTCATTCGTCAACCAGCAGTTACAGAAGGAAGGCTCTTGACTGCATTTTAGAATATTTTAATATTGCAGGTACTTTTTTTTAATATTTGCAGGTATTGCTTGCATTTAAATGGAAGAAATATATATCTATTTTAAACGGAAGTATAAATTAAAATAGCCTGTTAGACTGAAAGTTGATTCTAAGAATCAGAATCACAGCAAAATACATGGGTGACCAATCTACTTTACATGAAGAGAGGTGACAGATTTGGGCAAATTACCCCAGCATGGCAGTAGTGACAACCTGGTGATAGATTGTAACCAGTAGCCACTGGACAGAAACAGTAAATCGATTTTTCACTTCTAATGGGAATGGTTCAAAATATTATTTTCAATTATTAACCAGCTCTAGCAACAAGAGTATTCAGCATATAGCTGCATATGAAACAGCTGGAGTTGAAACTGGCAAGTAGCTAATACCTGTACTCAACTTGTTAGGAAGCATTTCTAGCCAGGAAATTTGGAGTTTTTGTGATCTTTGTTCTTAAATTCCAGCAGCTGTTTCTCCTCCTGAGAAAGTCAAAGCCATTAGTGGAAGTACAGTTTCAGGAACTACCTCTGAAATATGAAACAAGTATCTGATTTCCTGGGCACATAAGTTGAATTGGTAGCTTAAACCAATTTTCTGAGTGATTACACAGTATGTCAATACTGGCACCATCCATAATTGCATTCCAGCTATGTCTGCTATTCCCCACAAGGTAGGACAGTGGGATTCTTCCTCCACACCACTGTGTTCACATCCTTTTCCCAGGCCCTAACATAAACAAAGGTGGCTTGTGAAACCTAACAGGTACCACAGCATAAATTAGCAGACATGTACCAAAACTTTAGCATTCAAGAGGGTGTAAGTGTGATAAATATGTATGTGGGATAGATTTCTTTTACTGATTAGGATGTAGATATGGTAAGACAATTCTTTAGCTACAAAAAGAAAAAATTGAAAGAATTTTTAAAAGTTCAACAAGTAACTATTTTGAAAATACTGCTTGGACTGTGGGTAACCTGTTTTGTTTTCAATAAAACCCCAAACACATGGAAGTATATATGTGACATATTTACTCTGGGATACTGATAAAAGTGTTTTCTTTTTTTGGTTCTGAACTCAAATGGACATTAAACAGATAGTTCTCCTGCAGGGTAGCTGAAACACAGGCTTTGTCCTTAGTATTCACAATGCAACAATCAGTCCTGCAGACAACAGATCTATGCACAATCCTACAAAGTACTTAAACCCAAAAAATCATCCCCATTCTGCATAAGAGCCCAGTAGCAGCAATATTTATGTAGCAGCACAGTTAAATAAGATTTTGTATGGTAGGAATAACTGCTTTATTGCATATATTATATATAATCCATTTCTTTAGGTTCAAGCAGTCCAATCACTGTCCTTCATAAAATGCTGTATTGCCTTTCTTCCTGTATTTGATTTGTCTCTATATAGCAGTAATTCCTTATTCTGTGGCAACATGCCCTTCCCCTAGTTTGAAATACTTCTTTTCTGCACATGGGCAGTATTAGCTCAGGAAAACTTCTCTTTCCAAAGAGGAACTGAAAATACAAAAGATGTGCCCAAAGTAAGCACTTTGATCCAGAGTCAGATTACATAGCTGAGGGTATTTTTGGAAAAGCTTAAAGCCAACAGGCTTGAGCTGAAGTCAACTATATGTACTATGGACATCTTGAATAATCCAAGTAATTATAGTGGATAAAGTTGTCATTTGGTTGTAATTCAAATGTGTCCTTACCTGCCAAGTGCCTTAAACCACAGCCACAGCAGTCAGACAATACCTACAAAGATCTGCAGAGTCTGCAGCAACAGAGCTGCTCCAAGGACTCAGGGGAGCACCACACCTGCATCTCCACTCTTGACCTTGCTCAGAGCAGAACCCATGCAAGAACCCAGCCAAGCAGAGCTGCTCTCCCTGCACCTCTGGGGAGCTGGAGCCTGTCCTGCATGGCCCTGACCAGAGGCTGGGTGGCATGAGAAAACCTCAAGGAGCTGTAGGTCTGGGGCACCCTTCTCAAAAGGGAAAACCTTCTTTGGTGAGTGTGAATCTCTAGGATGAAGAACAGGTGCCTCCTGCATGCCCAGCCATCAGAACAAAGAGCAGTCACTGAGTACAGAAAAGAGTCTGTGTCCAGAGAAGGCAATGCAACCACTGGGCTGATTAGATTTGCAGAGAAAAGGACAAAGTCAAAGGCAGGTTTCTGGGTAGGAAGTGGTGAGCCTAAAACAGCAAAAGCTGGCCCTAGTGTAGCTGACCTCATGAGAGGAGGTGTTGAAATTGTTTTGTGAACCAGTCTCTCAAGGGTTTGATAAGAGGGGGAGGAGTGACAGGAAATAATAAAAAAGGGGGAGGCGGATGGAGTCCAGGGCAGGTCTCTCTCATGTGACAGTAGCTGGCATGAGAGATGCAGGATGCACTGCTGGTACTTACTGTTCTCATCCTCTGAAAGAAAATCATAGCAGACAAAGCTCAGCACAGCTGGCAAGATGGTTTTGCATGACAGGAATAGGACAAGAGGGGAAATTGCCTATTACGATTTCATATGTGATTTCATGAGTGACTGTCCAATATCTTGCAAACAGCAGCATTTACACAAAAGCTGATGTAGAAGAAAGCCTGAAAGATTTGGGCAGGCTGACTGGCAGTGTGGTCAGACAGGGAGGCTGCTCTCCATCTCAGGATGGATGGGCTCTGCAGCTAGAGTTGAAGGCTGGTGCCAGGGTGGGCTTTTGCTGGGAGTCACAACAGCACAGGAAGCAGAATAGATGGGGACAGAACTGGCCAGAAGTACAGATCAGAGATGGTTCTGGAGATAAGATTTATGATTTTTCCCCACAGTCTTGTTAGACTTGGGACTAGAGAGGGTGTGGTGCTCAACTGCAGAAAGGGAAAGGTTCCCACGAGGCTGTTCAGAGCAAGTCTCTCACTGCTGGTACACACCTTGAACTAATTTATTTAACACATGCTGGGAGCTACCTTTAATAAGTAGCAAGGGTGTTAGAGTAGTAGGTGAAGATCTTTAGGGTGAAGTAAAAATAAAAGAAAATATAATTGCTCTAGAAATTCAGATAATTTCATCTTATTTTGGTTTTTTTCGTTGAAGGTATGAGCAATTCTGATGTGATGGTTGCTCTTCAGCGTGGGTACCGAATGCCACGCATGGAAACCTGCCCAGCTGAGCTTTATGATATCATGAAAACATGCTGGAAAGACAAAGCAGAAGAGAGACCAACCTTTGATTACCTACAGAGTGTGCTTGATGACTTCTACACAGCAACAGAAGGGCAGTATCAACAACAGCCATAGAACAAAGACATTTTTTCTATTGACTGTCTTTAGAACAGACTGCTCAAACCAGTTACTTCATGCATTCAGATGTCTTAACTGAGTGTGGAAGCTGAAATACTGAAGGAAAGAATAATTCTGCAGAGAAATAATGTTTATATTTGGTTAAAACAGTTCCTCTATAGCCTCAAGTTCTCCTTAAAGGCTCTGTGTTTCGCATCTGTAGGATCACCCCAAAGCAAACAGGCTTTTTGGGGTGAGGAGAGAGAAGGAAGGAAAGCAATCATGCCCTGGGGTACAGCTTGGCAAGACCTTAGGACTTGTCATGCAGTATATTACAAGGAGACCTTGATAAAAGGGTTGAGAGAATGCATGAACAGCTGTTTTCCAAACAAAAAGTCACACAGGAGAATGTACAGATTTAAGACATGGTGACATTCTTGAATAATCTTTTTTGAAATACAGCATATTGTAAAAATTATTTTTATATCCTTGTTATTTCACATTAGTATCAGGCATAGTGTCAGCTCTTGTAAGACTTTCTAAACAGTGTCAAGGTTTCCTTTGAGGAAGAGTTATGTGTGCAGTTCTTTACACTGAAAAAAGTTCTGGTTTACTGCTGTAAAACCCTAAATTTAAAATCATTTTCAAAGCATTGTGAAACCATCACAGATGCAAAAGTGCAAGATGAACACACATGACTGCAGATGTGGCAGCACACCTCATTCTGTGTTCAACCTTCAGCTTCCCACAAGGCCAAAGTCATCATCTGGAGTCCATGGAAAAGCACAGGATTTTGAAGGAAGTTTATACTTGCATTGCAGTCACTGAAACTTATGAGTGAAAATATTTTAATCTTCATTTTTAATCCTCTGTGGTTATTCAAGAATATTCCTTATACTTTTGCTGCTTTAATCAACTAACCTCAAATCTGTTTGAAAGCTAAAACTAGCTCTAGAACTATCAAAAACAATTTGTGGAAACATTCAATAGGAGATCAAATTATATTGCAGTGATTCTGTTGTTTGTTGTTCAGTATTACAGATCTAATTCTTAAAGTGAATGCAAGTTGCTATGCTCTTTACATTAAATTGTTCTATCAAATTACTTACCCAAACAGATGAGCTAGTGCACTTGCAATGTAAACACAGCATAGATTCTTTTTCAAAGCAACATTGGTTCTTACAACTGAAACCCAGTACAAATCTTTTGCCATCTTTCAGCCCAATTATTTAGGCAAATGGTACTTTGCAGAAGCTTCAAACCTTTCTGAGAAAGCTTCATTGTGCCTGCAGGTGAAGCTCAGCAGCAGAAGTATTCATGGCTTTTCTTCTCCAGTGGCTTCCTTCAGTCAAACTGTGCAGTTTAAACAGACTATCAGTTAAATATGTAAATAGTTTCTATTGTATGGTGATTTTTAATTTTAATAAACATTTAATCTGGAGAAAATTGTATGGTAGTAATTTTAGATAAAACAAACAACAGATGTTCTATCCAGTGGTAGCTTCATTTGGAACAGGGGAATCTCTGATTATCACCACTATCAAGATCAATGGATTCTGCTTTCAGTCACTTTTTAGAAACTGAAAAGGACAAAACCAACAATTTTTGCATTCTTCTTGAGGGTTCTTATTGTTCAGGAAAGAGAAGAATCAACCCTTCAACCCTCAGCTTGAAGAGCCTCCCAAAGGTCTTTAATGCAACAACTACACTGTGCTTTAGCAACTCTTGGGAAAATATTAACAGTTCAGTACTGGCCACTAGCTCAGGCTTCACTTTATTTTAAGACAAAAAAAAAAAAAAGTTTAAGATAACGTAACTTTGTCTTTCAAAGCATTTCCTGTTGCCAACCAAAGAGCTCTGGAAAGTAAGAGGGAAATACAGCAAGAACAGTTGCTCAGGGAATAGGAGATTATAGTTAGTGTTACATAAAATTGCTAGACAGGCTGCCAAGGTGTAGCAGGAGGTAGTTTGAAATGGTATAAGGGAAATTTTCCAGTATTAGCCTGTTCTGATGATTTTTTAACTTCTGTTTAAATTGCTTTTCCTAAAGCAATTTATACGTAACAACTTACTTATTCAAGAGATCAGTGTTCAGTATGTCATAACTACACCAAAATATTTTTTAATAGCTGGAATGGTGGGAGTAGAAAAATATTTTAGAAATTCTACCTTGCAGGGATTATCAGCCTTCAGAACTACTAAAGCCAGATAACCCTGTATTTAACAGATACAGTTGAAAACATGAGAAAAGCAATGGCTGATGTACAACATCTACAGCCTTGTTCAAGAGATGTCAGAGTGATTACTCATCACAGACCAACCCAAAACTCCCAAGAACGTGGCAAGAGGAGTCAAAGCAGAGAAGGGCTGTCCTCCTGTCACACAGGAAAGTTGCACCACCTGCTGTCTCCCCAGCAAGAGTCAGGTTCTTGCTTTGAACTCTGTCCCACTATGAGAAATACCATTACAGGGACTGATCAATGCAATTTACTCACAGATTTGACAGCAAGCCTCCAGCAATCACAGGCATTGTACTTCCACAGTAGTTAAAATACCCCTCACCTTCACTGGCTGGAAAGGGCTGTAGGAAAACTAATTCAGATTTTATCATTCTCCAGTCTTCAACCTTAAGCTACTAGATAAAAGCTAAGTAATACAATCAAGGATGTGATTCCATCAACTCAAGATCATCCTATATCCATCACTATCATTATTTGGGTTCTAATTTTATGATTTTTCCTTATCTTGGTTTTGCTGATTTATAAAATGAAGACTCAGAGCTGAATTCAGCAATGGAAAATTTTATTAAATACATTTTTCAAAGTTTAATACATATTCCTAGTGAAAATTCAAATTTTATTTAAAAAACTTATCTACAAAGCCAAGTTATCTGCAAAATAGCAAGGAGCCAGATCAGATTGCGTTTCATTGCCTTCTGTAGCATTTTTCTTAGGTTGGTCCTAAGAAGAGTCTCCAGGTCAAAACCAGAATATTAACTGAAGAACCATGCTATTTTAACTAAGCCATCTGATTTCCAGCAGTGAAATAAAATAACATAAAAACATAGTGAACAGCAGATGAGGGACATCCCACTTTGCATGAGCCACACATTTATCAGTACATAAGACTATGATAACAGCTACTTCAGAATTAAAATATATATATTTCTCAAATCACAACCCTGTATCAAAAGTAGGAAGGCCATATCTAGACCCAAACTTCCATAGCTCTAAATTCAATCCTGATTCACTTAAAGTCCAGTATTAAACATTTTTCTGAAAGTCAACATGACAGCAAAGATGGCATCCAAGAGTGAGAAAGAGCTACCAACAGTTTAGGACTAATAAAGAAGCCCAGAGTAGCACACTTTGATTTATCAAATACTATTCTTTTGCTTTATGAGGCAACAATACTTGTTTTCTTGAACTGGGAGAAGTCTCTTCATACTTCCCCCAGCCTTTACTAAGAGGTGAACCAGCAGTGGATGCCACTGTGGATTTCAGGTTTGCCAGCAAACCTCTCCTGGGTTTCTGTTGTTTTGACTCCTCTGCAAAGAAATGTTTTTTCTGTTCTCCGAGCTCCTTTTGCAGGGAAGACACTGTTTCTTCAAGCTCAAGGACACGTTTAGCCCAGTTCTGAAGACTGGTCATTTCTTGATCCTGTGAGGATAAGGCTGTGTTAAGGATATGAACACTGCATGGTGTCTCATGTAGTTAATTTTCTGGTTCACATTAGTTTATTAAACCCATAAACACCCTTGTGTTTATGTCATATGGCCTTGCAGTACCCATTTCCTCTAAATTACATCAAATTAAAACCCCAGCAAACTACAGGGCCATAAAATCTAGTTAGACACCAAGTCTGACTAAGGCTGATGCTAAAATACTTAGCCACACTATGCAAGGAATTGAAGTTGTTTTGGGAATCAAATAAAGGTGGCTTTCCTGCCTTGCAATTTCTGAAAGCAAAACTGGCCAAATCAAAACTCTTCTAAGTCTGCCAACCAGGACAGAATAAATGCTTCCAATGGGCAGGATACATATCATTAAACACACTTTCTAATCTCTGTGATTAACAAAATCACCTTCCTATTAAGAATGGATAGGAAGGTAACTTCCAATTTAAAAGTTCAAGTCAAATACTTTTCCGTCTCAGATTTAAACTAAAAAGTGTGCAGAAAATAATCTAATTTTCAAAGAGACATCACTAAGCAGTCATTATATCTGCAGACTTGCAGTTTCACAGTGCCAAGAGTTTAATTTTTTTGTTTAGGAATCTAGTTGATATCTGAGCACAGACTCTGTAAACCTTAGGAAGTCCCTGCTTTTGAAGGAAAGATGTCTGTTTCCGTATTAAACAATTTCTCTCATCCAGTTTGGCCACTTGTGGCAGGACAGTCAGTATAGCTCTAAAGCCATAGATCCTTAGGCCTTGCTGCAGTAGCATTTGTGCACTGACACCTTGCCTGCCTCAGCAACATGCCCTATGATGAGTTCTAAGCAGTATTTTCTTTGCTTGACAATAATTCATGACATCTTTAGATTAGCAGGCTTTGTCAGCAGAGCTGCCCTGTTGACAGAGTCTATAACTTAAGTTGAAAAATTAGTTTTGTCTTACAAGATTCAGAGTCAAGTAGGGAAACACAAGGGCTCCGAGTTCATAATTCAGGAATTTAGGCACAGAAAAAATGTCAACATCAAAACTAATTGCTAATTTAACAGTGGTTTTACATGTAAAAAGATACAGAAGCATCCAGTACAACTATAGATGCAAGCCATATTAAAGTTGCTTTTAAATCATTGACTAACCTTGAGCATGATTGTGTGCTTCAGTTGACTGTTTTCTTCTGCCATTTTTCTATAGCCTTCATTAGCTTCTAGAAGGGTTTCATTTAGTTTCTGTATTTTAAACTTCAGAGATTTTATTAGCTGAAAATAAAGCCCATACAGATGGAAGTTCAAAACAGTATGTTTTCAATTAAATTTGTTTATGACAAGAACAGTGCAAACTGCAAGATCCAAACAAGAAAGTCTGCTTGTTTCAACCTCCTATGTCCCAGCTCATCATTTCAGGTGATAAAATACAGCTGGAGCATTCAAAGGCTGTGTTGAAGCTACTTTGATTTACAGACCTGCCAATCAATGAACAGTAGCACAGACTAAGCTACATCTGGGGCAGCCTGCTCCATTTCAGTAAAAGCAGTTAAAAGAACATTTTTGTCTCATTAACACTATTCATATAAAGAATTGGAGCACAGTTGTCACAAGAGACCTCACCTTCCTGATGGGAATATTAATGGATTAAGCCTAAACCCCAAGAGGCAAAATAAATTCTGAAGAAAAATAGATGTTACTGTCAATTTACTTCTACAAAGTTGCTAAAAAAGTCCCATCCTTTGCTCATGTTTAATGGCTGAATGGGAAGAAAAAAGTAGTGAATGACAAGTCACATATGCACTCCTCTTTGAGGCAAGGCAGCAGAAAGGCACCAATGGAATCAACTGGTTTAAACCATTCTCACTTCAATTATTGCCAGGAATTAATCTCATCATTCTAACACCTCCTAGCCACATAGAACAATCAATAACTGCATATTCACAACAAGCCTAAAAGCCAAACTTTCACCAAAATTTGAAAGTGACATGGGAAAAATTATGCAGAGCTCTCAAAAACAGGAGTGGAAAACAAATGCTACAGCCATAGCATGAGACATTAAACTTGGTAAGGAAAAAGTTATTTTTGGAGTATTCTCTCTCAGTAGAAAGGGATTTAAGTTTGCTTTCCATTTACATGGTTTATTAGAACCAGCTGGAACTATTTCTCCAATCCCTACTCATATTTGATATTAGAGAAAGAAGCAAGACTTACCTCTTTCCTTCTCCCCATCCTCTCTAAACATGGGAAACCAGCTATTTTTACAAAAAGATCACTCAATTCATAGAATAAAAATGCACACTTAAAATTTATTTTCTGTAGTTCCCACCTCTATATGGTATTCAGAACACAGTTCTTGTTTGAAGAACAGATATTCACCTTTAAGTTTAGGGTGATAATGGAGTTGAGAAAGGAATAGTGCTTGAAGGCACTACTTTGATTTTAGATCTAAAAATGAAACTATTATCAGATTGTCTAACTGTTCCCCTGTGCAGAAGCAGGCAGCATTTCAGGAGGGAAAGCACTGAGGTCATGGCAGCAATACTGTCAATAAATTCCAGCACAAGACTAAACACACTTCCTTATCTCCAACTCACACCACATTCACCACGACTTGTTACAGTAGCAAATGATTTTACAGACCAGAATAAAGCCCAAAGGGTCTCTAGCAAAAGTCATCCACAACACAGCAAAGGCTTTTTTTTTCTTTTTTTTTTTTTTTTATAAGCTCAATGCCCATTTGCAGGAATCTTCATGCTTTTGTTGACAATGCACATCTTTAAGCATTGGACCATGACAGTTTTCAATCATTATCCCCAGACAAATACTAAGCAAGAGTTACCTCTTCCTTCTCTTCACATTGTTTCTGCAATACTTCAGTGGCTCTCTTCGTTGTTCTGTCCATAAGATCTATAGGCAAAAGAAAGTGTTTGTTTGCTTATACACATTACTAGAAGTAAACTGAACTTTGAACACTCAAAATCACATTCCTACCCTGTTCCATGCTATTTTCAGTAGTTGGAACATCTGAGCTCAGACTTCCCAGAGCCAATAGCTTCCCTGACTGTTCATCAAGTTGTCTTTCCAATTGCAGTATTTTCTTCTCTCTATCCTGAAAAAAAAAAAAAAAAAAAAAAAAGCATATGGTAGAATTTGTCTGCATTTCTGCTTGATCTGATGTATTACTGCACATCCGTCAATTACACCACAAACACACATGCAATTTTAAATTATTTCACAGGTTTTAGTTAAGAAATCACAGTAAGGGGTAACACTCAGGTCACAAAGCTATCTAAGAGGAAGTTCCTTTGGTCAGGAGTCAACTCTTCCAGTCTGAGGATTTCCAAGCTGTACTAAAAGAAATAAACTTAAGTGTGTCTGTGCTAAAAAGTGTTGTGAGTTAGCTTGCTAACTAAGGAGGAATGTACTTCATAGTGCTACATTTTAATCTCAAATTTTTCCAGTATCTGCCAGATTGCTGGGGTGACATTTCACAACGAGAAATCAAACAAGTGGCATCATCAAAAAAGGTTATTCATCTCATTCTGGTTCTCTGAAGCTGCCCACTCAGATTTATACTGTGCTCTCCTTTGTCAACTAACCCTTCTACATCTCAGGGATTTCAATAGTTTCTTATCTGACTTGCTACCAAAAGCATCTTGCTCTTTGAATCTTCCATTATGCAGCCTCTTGGCCAGTATAAGAGCACTATTAGAACACTTTTTGACCACTCTAATATAGTGTATAGCTAGGATTTAACTAAATATAGAAACAGAGTCTAAGTGAGGAAAAGAGAAAAATGTGAAGGAGCTGGAAAAACACAGGCCACTACATAATATTGTAGTGTTGCTTGTCAGCACCTGAATAGAGAGCTGTAAAAGCAGAAACATTTATATGCTACAATCTACAAGAGAAACCCACTTCTTGTGTCTTGAAGGGAACCTGCCTATCCATGGAGTGGGATGTCATATCAGTTCCAGGGCAGGAAAATGCAGTGAGAAAGCTCCTCTGGTGGACACTGTGGCTGTTCTATTCTTCCACTAAAAAGAAGATCCACAGGGCTCACCTGCTATATGGATGCTCTTAACCACCTGTGCAGAGGTTAGAATACTGGAGTTGCTCATGGCTAACCTGGATGCACTGCAGAAGCAGCAGCAACTTACTATTGCCAACTCTGAGAAATTCTATGTTGAAGTACATTCAGGAGATTCAGTTCTCTCCTGAATGAAGTTTGATTTCTCATCAGTTTCTTATCACACAGTCCTCCCACCACTCCAGACCAGAGATCAGTTATAATTAAAATAGTTATCCTGTAACAAATTCCCCATCACTTTTTCATCATATGATTCTAAAGATCTCTAGAAAGCCAGACTCCTGTACACATCATTTCCCTGGGTGTGCCAATCACTGCACCACAAAGATAACTTGGATTTAACTGAAATGTGCCCTCAAGAGGTTTAGGTATGCACTAAAGGTGCTGCCAGAGAGAGCACATGTGTATGTTTATGGTGAGCACTGAACACAGAACAGCACAGCTGAACTGCTAGTTATTTCCCTTGTTTAGTGCTACATTCAAAATCCCAGAGTGATTCTGTAAAAAAAAAATAAAGTTTAATTTACAGTTAAGAGGCTAGAACATACTTTAATGTCAGTCAAGTCATACCTCAACTTTCTCTTGTTCAGCTAGAAATTCTTCTATGGGAACATAATGGTCTTCAATTTGTTCCATTGCACACATATATGCATGTTTCTTAATGGCCTCTTTGTACATTTCAAATTTGCTCTCCAGCTTTTCCTCATAACTGTCCTTCATGTCTTCCAAGCGGTTGCTGAAGAGAACAGGTTAGTTACATGTGATATGTTTACATTTCAGCTGTTACATTTGACTGCATGTAATCAACTGAGAATGTTAGTTATGTCTCTAATCAGAAGTAGTGAAACAAAAAGACAAAGACTTTTTTCCTTTTAATCTCAAAGATCCTACAGACTTGCACCAAAGTGTAACTTCTACTTGGCATAGACCAAAAAAAGAACACACATTTAACAACAGTCAAAAAAAAAAAAAATCCACCATACAATTGACCACACCCATTTAGATGTTATATTTGAAGCATATATCCTGGGGGCATCTTTCACTTGGGGTTTTTATCGTTTTTTTTCTTTTTTCCCCATTTAAGATAAATGCCAAATTCATTTTCATAGAATCATAAAATGGCCTGGGTTGGGAGGGACCTTAAAGATCATCTAATACTAACTTCCTGTCATGAGGAGGGGCCATTTTTCACTAGATATTTCCAACACATCCTTTAAGCACTTCCAGGGATGGGGTATCCACAACTTCTCTAGGCAACCTCATCTTCCAATGCCTCTTCACACTCACACTCAAGAACTTTTCCATAACAACCAATTTGAACCAACTCTCAGTTTGAATCCACTCCCCCTTGTTCTATCATTACATTCTCCTGGGGGAAGTCCCTCTCCACCTATTATTTCAGTATATTACACATTACTCCATTACTGCCAAACATGCCCCATCAGTGATGCAGATCCTCTCAACAGAAAAAAAACATCAATGCCAATTCAAGTGTTTGGCTAAAGGCAACCAAACAATTCTAAAGCTAGTGCAGGGGCTAAACCACAATGTGCTCAGCTGGCAACCTAGTGTTAATTTTTGTTAATGATTCAAAGAGCAGAAAACTGATTTAAAAAATAGTTAAGAGGAAGTGAACTCAACCTGAGGAATCTGGACCTGAAAAAAATATCCTAAATTATTAATATCAGTGCAGGGAGGCACAGCAGTTTTTAAGATGAGAAACTAACAATGGTTCATAAATCATGCAGAGGAGCTCAAAAGAGATACAATTCAAACTACCTTAAGCACATACATGCATATTAACATAACACAGTGAATCTTTTGGAAGAACCATAACTCTCAGTGGGGTACCTGTAACAATCTTCCACATCTGCTAGTGCCCTCAAAGATCATGAGTAGTAATAACAAGCCAGGAAAAGCTCCAGTAATTATAAATTAAACAGAGGAAAGTTCAACAGAAAGCAGCATTACTTTTTAATTATAAATGGGAAGATGCTGAGCTGCACAAGTTTAATGCTCCTTCTCTCTCCTTTGAAGGTTTTGAAACTGCCCTATCTTCTCTAAATTAAACATGAGCTGGTATGTCCTGATATGTATACACATCCATATGTGTGCATTTATACATGTGGAACCCCTTCAGTCCCAGAGCAGACTGCAGTATGACTTGCCTCCAGGCTTCCTCTGTTTCCAGCAGCTGTTGAAACATTGCTTCTGCCATCTCTTTACGTATCTTCACCTCCAGAAAGAGCTTACTTTGCCTTTCTGCAGCTACCTTCTCCTTTAAGTCTTCTGCAGCTTTCAAAAGTTCCTAAATTTAAAAAATTCAGCTCAAAACCAAGGCTGAAACTCATATTTATATGCATTTCAAACAAAATATTCATACAAGCAGCCTTCCACAGAGGGAAGTTTTTACAAGCCCATTTTTGGGGGGGGGGGTGGGTCTGCACCAAAGCTTAAATATTTTCAAACATGGATTTCTACTGCAAATTCATCTTGTGTTTATCTTGATAGTGTTCACTATCAAAAATTATATTTCTCTTTTGGCATTTAAATATTATTTTGCACAGCATAACATAAAGCCACTAATTTTTTACAGTTTATTGCTATTAGATTGTATATCTTTGTTTTTAAAGTGTACATCTTAACTTGTTACTGCTACTTCCAAAAAATACAAAAAAAGGCACAAAAATCTAAGTTACGTTATTTGAAAGACATGTGCGGCTTCCTTGATCTTCTTGTTGGGCAACCAGTTGAGTTCCAAATTTAGCACTTGACCTAACTAGAAAAGCCACAGGGCATCCTTCCACAACTGCACTGAACTAAGCCACTCTAAGTCTAGTCAGTCTGACACTGAACAGAAACTTAAACTTCCCATTTGATGCAGCTTCCAGCACATCTCTTTTGCTAAGACAATATTAGAACAAATAGCAATTGTTTTCTTGGGTGCAGTTCTAAGTAGACAAGTATTTACCTCATGACTCAGAATGGTAATGTCCACTTCCTCTTCTGCAGAGGTTTCAGCACTGCCAGTAAAGTCCTCCACAGATGTGTTAGCATCAAAGTGCATGATAGGTTTGCCATCACCTCCAACTAGCTTTGGTGGAAAATAACCAAAATTTTTGGGCAGGATTGTCTGGATAACCTGAAAAATCCAGAGTTGATTTGCCAATGCTGTCAATATTGCAGGTATCAGAATACCAGGAAGAAGTGGCATGAATGCATTGTTGTATTTACCAATATTTCATGATGGCATGAATTTCAACAAAAGCTTACATGTCTTTCAGCAGAAAAAAAAAATATCAATAGAACATAATTCTTATATGAATGTAAGACTTAAGTACTCTAAAAAGAGTGAAAATGGAAATATTATCTGCTGGCAAACTTAGCATACTTGTCTAGACAGGTGGTTTCTCTTCCCCTAAAATATAAGGGTTTTGGTGCAGTTTCCTGCAAAGTTAATGAAAAGCAGAAAATCCATACAATATTTGCTCTTTCCTGAAATGTCATAACTAGGATTCAGTAATTCATGCTATTTACACAAGGATTTTAAGTAACTATGTCATAGGATAACATATCAGAGAAGTATAACAAAAGCCACACCTGAAGAGAATAGAAGAATCTTCCTCTATGAGATCATATTAGACATGCTATTACAGATTTGTAATAACATATCAGAACAAATCTATGGCTCCAAGCTAAAAAATTACAGTATTTCTGCCATGAAACACAGCATAGCCCAGCATCCCACTCCCTGCAAGAAGCAGCTTCAGGGAACTTGAATCAGATTAAGGCCAAACATCAACCCCAAGTCCTGAATTTAATGGAAGATTGAGACAGGGAGCAGGATGGGGTCCCTATAATCCAGGGGGAAATGGTCATTGACCTGCTACAGCACACAGACTCACACAAATCTATGGAACTGGACGGGACACACCCCAGGGTACTGAAGGAGATGGAGGAAAAGCTTGCCAAGACACTTTGTTATTCATTACTTGCATTTAGACAAATGGGAGCAATGCAATTCCAAAAGATCTCATCTAAAATAAGATGATACTCCTTTTACTACCACCAACTGTCCAAGAAGTTGGGAACAACTCATCTTGTGCAATAGATTTTAAATGCATCCAGGTTAAATAATTCATCAAAAGTTTGAATTGAAGTCCTGCATTTGCTCAGATTTGTGTTATAAATTGGTCATATCTGAAAGTGCCCTATTGTTTTACACAGAGCATCAGTGGTGTAGAACTGAACAGCCAGACACCTGCAGTTGTCTTATTTTCTTACCAAAATAGGTTTGAAGATGAGGAGGACTACTAGAAGCCTTTTAGAGAGAGGCCACATGCAGAAGAACTAATATGGTAAATCAAGAATTCAAATCCCACTCAAATCCACACAACCTGATAATTTCACAAATCGCTAGTAACAAGAAAAAAAAAAAAAAAAAAAAGAAGCAGACTAGAAGAGAAATTAGATACATTCTTACCTGTCTGGCTATAGCTGAAAATTTCATTACATGCAGTGTTTCATCATATGTGGAAGTATGCTGATTGATATTTACAATCATACAAGCTTTGCCTTTCCCACAAAAAAATGGCTGAAACAGACGAGTCAATTTACTCTCTCTGAATGGAATATAGCTTGGCTTCATCCTCAGGGAGGGAAAAAAAAAATTATGAAACAAAATAAAAATTTTTAAATCGTGGACTATTTTAGCTTGCTTCAATTCTGTTTCTTTTCTTTAGGAAAGGGAGCCAATAGGATGCTCATGTTTAAGCCTGCTATTTTACATCAAAGAGCCAGGTCTTTCCTAGACTTCATAGGCTCTCCAATAAACTAAACTATTTAAAAGCAAAAGTAGCATAGTGTCTGCATCACAGTGCCCTAGTGTTCCAAAGCAGATAGGGGAAATAAGCCAAAAGGTAAGTGCAGGTTATCTGCTGATGAATCTACCTGTATAATTTGCAGGTGGAAGGGAAGAAGACAAAACTGGAGATTTGTACAAGAAGTGTATTGTTCAAATACCTACACTAAAAAAATTTTGGCAGTCTGCTGCAAATTGCCTTTATTTTGCTCTCCACAAATACCAATATGAAGAAAACATTCTTTGCTGGTATTTCAGCAACATAATAAAGAATATTTACAAGATTTTTGTAGATATTCATTTTTCTCTAAGCAAGCTGCTTGCAGAAACAAAGGGATACTTAGTGTTTCCACCTAAAACTTTGCATGTAAATAACTTGTCACTTACTTTGGGTTTTGATTTTGCTTCAATGCTGCAATGCACTTTCCAAGGATGTGAAGAGAATTATTAATGTTTCCTGCTTCTTTTAGCCTGTCTCCAAAGACATGTGTTTTATTACACCTCTCTGAACCAGCCAAGTCACAGAAAGACAACCTGCATGAAAGAGTTATCCAGAACACACACATGAAGTCCTTCCCAGCTTATCTCAGAGCTCTTTTCTTGGCTACAGCAATTATGTGCCACTAAACTCAGACCACTGAATTGTCCCTCATGGCACAATAGGTTACAATAAGAAAATCACCCTAGATAATCAAGGAATTCAATAAATTTAACTTTATATTAGGAAGGCTGTTGAAATACAGGAAGCTCTGGAAGTTGGATAATTTATGTGACCAAACCATTACTCACTTATACATACATTTATTTTAATTAAATAATTCATAAGACCATAACCTTTCATACAGCTGAAGTAAGTCTTACAAAACTATTCAGGCATGAATTTCAAATGTATGAAAACCTTATGTTCTTTATCCTTTCCAGCACAAGACAAAAATCTTTTTTCTTCCATGAAGAACATGCAAACACCGACATTCACCTAATAGCTGCTGCAAGTTTTTTCAGGGGGATGCATCAAAGGCAGAACAGCAAAAATATACAGATGCAGTCATTTTCTCAAGTTATCTTTTCTTAAGAGCACTTATCACTGTAACATCTGACATTTAAAGGTGTTATCTCACAGAGAGGTATATTTATTACCATCTCTGCTCAGCAGAGACAAGAGAAATCAGTAGGAGCTGAGATTGAACTAAAACATTCTGTTACAGGCTGTCTTCATTTTTCTGTATGAAGCTAAATTAATCAGAAAAAAAGACACACTATTCCAAAATAGCTATCTATATGGCTTCAGGCCAGAAGATTAGGCTGCTTCCTCTAAACCATAAAAGAGCAGAGATTTAAGTGTAAGGACTTAACACTGCTCTCACAGGGTGCACTTACACTAGTATTTTATATTAATGAAGAACAGTTTTTAACCAAATCATTTTTGATCCCCTCTTACTCTACCATTGGACCATAGAACAGTCAGACCACATCACCAGCATTCTTTTGGGATGACAGATTTTAATTTGCATTCTAGGAGCACAGCAAATGTGTTGCCACAAACATTCAACCCATAAAGTCTAGTCTGGTCCCAGAGTAGAAAAAGAGTGGCATAGCTTGCACCTTGAGCCTTCAGCACCAGCTGCTGCCCTCCAGCTGCAGAGATCACCCTCTACCACCCAGACACTTGAATCCTGCTCACCAGGACATGTAGTCTGGTGCTGCATTGTCTTACTCTGCCACCTCCTCCCCATTATGTGAGGCAACACACATTTGCCTCAATTTTCACACTGAGAGATTTGCTCCAGCAAGAACTTAGACAGGAAAACACTTCTGTTCCTGCCCCTGTTGAGTTTCAGTCAGTTTATGTGCTCAGTGGAGTTGATTTCCTGCTACACTCTCAGAGAATTTATTATTAGGAAGTTCACTAGTTTGCCATGCTTACACCTTATTAGTTTTCCAAAAATATTTACATCCTTGGCAATCACCTGAAACATTCACTTACTCTGATACTCCAAGAACACGTGGCTGATGCTCATCAGTTAGCTTGAGCAGTCTGATGGAAAATATACTGTGACTGGAATGGAAAAAAGTATTTTTAATAATCAGTTACAAAAATTAAGCAGTTCCTGAAGCAAAGGAAAAATTTGCATGCTACAGAAAGCTCAGTGCTAAAGAAAGGATAAGAATTAATTCACTAGTTACCTTAATACATTGGTTACTTTTGCAATGCCTACAAATTGTCTTGGAGAAAAAAAAACCCAAAAAAACCAAGCCAATTCACTAAAGTCTGCTGATCAAAAGATGAGTGAGTAGTCATGTAGCCACTTCATATAGAAAACCTTAGGCAGTATCTGAACTCAGCAAATCTGAAGGATTAACTTAGAAACAAATGGTGGGGAGAAGGGAATAAGTTCAAGTTGTACATTCCTGCAATTTTGCTTATTTCAACATTCACATTTATTTGTTTGGTTTTGAAATAATTGTTTTCCAAAAAGGTTGAATTTGTAACACTTGAAAATCCAATAACTCTGGTTTAGACAACAATCTACACAGGCAGTGGACATACTGGCTGAAACATAAGTCCAGAAATGCACAGATTTTCTGATTTATCAGGAAGCACAGCACACAAACTTCTTTAATATATGCCTTAAGCAGTGGGCATTCTAGGCATAAAACTCTAAGAAAAATATGAAATTTAACATCTGCTGTCTTTAGCTAATACAGAGCAACATAACTCTTGCTTTTTGGAGAAACAAGCAGGTTTAGTAACACTATGATTGTATTAGCTAAAAATAAAACACAGCACTTTCACACTTACAGAATAAATTATTAAGAGGTCATTAAAATCAAGAAAGGAGGCACTTTCAATAGAAATTAAACAAAATTCTCTATTTCTTCTCACTTCATCAAGAGCCAGATTCTCCCTGATCCCTGTCTAGAGCTGTGTAAAAAGCTAGGGGTTTAATTCTAAAGATACCAAGGAAGCTCAGCTTGAACACAGCAATCTAAAAGCATCTAGAAATTGCACTGCAAGATAACACTTGACTTACTCCTTCCTATATCCCCTAGTGAGAAGCTTCTTTCCAAGAATTATATGCCAGTTATGAAAAATTAACCAACTTTTCTTCAACATCCTCACACAACCATCTTCACTCAGCACCACTAGCACTTGCCAAGACTCAACCATTTGCATAGTACTCAAAAATAAATGTGATATGATCTTTTTGATTGTCCAAAGACATGAATAGCAACGTGGGTCCAGCTACTACTAGTCACAGAGTCTCTCCTAATTTTCTTCCAGAGAGAATTTCATAAGAAAAACAGAATAATCAAGGGAAGTATTAAACTGCTATTGAAGAGTGGTTCATTTCACACATATTCTGAAGTCCCCTCCCTTCCCCTCAAAAAGGACAGGGTATGCTTATAATTAGAGGAACAAACCTTCTACTTGATTGCTCATTCATTCTAGTACAGGCAAAGCTTCGGTTCTTGTTTCCTATTTTTAGTAGTCTGCAGGCTTCTTCAGTGCTCTGAACATTAATCCACTTTAAGTCTGCAAAAAGAGATATTTTACATACATTTTTGATCAGAGAAATTCTGTGAAACTGCCTAGGTCATAAAACAGGACTATTACCTTTAATGTAACAATTTCCTCCTTGATCCTCACAAATTCTCAAAACTCTGCGCCTTTGAGTTTTTGATGCAGATAAAATATTTAATAGGTCATACACGTATTCATTATAAATTTCACAAAAGGAAATCCACACAGATGCTTGTGTTCTTTGGTGCATATTAGTCCTATGAATGTCAAGTGGAACAAAGTCCTTCTCTGCTAACCCAAAAGAGAGGAAGAGTTCAAAGATCATCCCATTGACAGATTTTAAATCAGTATATAGAATCTTTTAAAAGGACCTATAGAACCTGCTAAAAGGAGAAGGCTTAGACACATCTTATTGTACAGTTAGATACACACAGATAACTTCAGCTTTATCCAAAAATATTCAAACTTCTCAGCAGTCATCTGTCACAAGAATATGCCCAAGTTCTAAGCTGATAGTCTTGCTTTATCACAGATTTCTAGCAGTTTATACATTATATTTGCAAAACTAAGCCCCCCATCTTCTCCCCAAAAGGAGTGAAACTATCAAAGTATTTTTATATAGTTGCCCTTTCTCCAGAGGAAAGAGACAAAAATTTGGTCGAAGTCTATATATATATTTACTTTGCAGTGTAGTATAGGAATTTTTTTTTATCCACTGATAGTTACCCACAACATTTCTTAATTTACATTTTGCTTTTCCCCCATGCAACAATTTACCACTTTACCTAGGGAGTTAGAAGGGTGATTGTCTGAAGCACAGTTAGAAGAATCCAACTTCACTTCATAGAAGTTTGTTGCAGCATTTGAGATGGTTTCTGTCTCCTGGAGAAAATAAGAGACTATTAAATCCACATGAACAGATGACGAGAAAAGCAGGAGTTAAGCAACAGCAATTGCAGTACTTAAGACTTAAATATTGAAGTAATATTAAGTGTTAGGCCACCCTTGCTCTGGCTGAAAGTGAAAGCTTTTGACAACACTGAACTATAATCAATAAATTCTCTATCACATGAATTATTGCTTGCTTCTACTCCCAGCTAGCAGTTTTGGTGGTCAGTTGCTGCTAACACTGGAGATTTAACTTCGGAATCCTAGGGGAAAAAAAGGATTCTATCAGACTGCAACAGCCCAGAATGCCTTTATGAGCTATTGACTAAATCTGAACAGTGCTTCAGTCATCCAAAAGAACTGGAGAAGTTTCCTCCAGGACTACCTGCCAGAGTGGCAGGACTTAAGTTATGACAAACCAACACTGTGTTGCTTTAATACAGACAGAACTAAAAGGCTGTGAAAAATAAACAATTTTAAATACACACATTTGCTGAATTTCTTTACACCAACAGAATTGGTTTAAACCTGCCAAGATTAACCAAAGAACAGCCTTTAAGTTATCTCTGGAAAAACTAATGTACTGAAGTAGCAACTCCCACTGGAGTCCAGCATCTTTACATACTACCTCTCTCTGCATATTTTATAGACCCCTGTAAATTAAGAAATTCACCCTGATTTCTCTTTCCTGAGAGACAGTCATCCTACAGTAGGAGGAAACAGACCCAGAGAAGCAAACCTTAGTGCTGCATTTGAGTAGCTCAAACACTGACTTGATCATGGATTGATTGCTGATGCCAATGTTACCCACTTGTATATCCAAATGAGAATTCTTACAAACAGATAGACAGAAAGCCATATTCTGAGATCTTCCATTTTAAAGATAAATAGCACAGAATAGAATTACAAAAAAAAATCATACAAGTGACCATTTTCAAAAAGCTGCACTGTCTATATGGTTGTGTTTCTCTAGTATTTGAAGTCTAACCACAGCATGGATTCTATTCATTGTTTCTGAAGTGCCAAGCAGGATATGGGACTGACACAAATGGTATCTCATCCACGCATGTCAAAAATGCAGAGGGATTCAGAAAACCCAGTACCACATTACTTGTGTATAAGAGAAGTTTTTGGAAAGGTATTCTGAGAAAACTGAATTATCTGTTGCTACACTGCTCTTCAAATGGAATATAGAAAAAAGACTGTGCAGATGACTGCCTAAAAACAAGTGAGAACAGGAACAGATGTTTGCCAACAACAGAAGCTGACATTCAATAGAAAATACAAGAACAGGTGGGAATAGGAATGCACGTAGAGTAATCCAGTAAAAACCAGTATTCAATTCCATGCAGAGAATGAGGAAAGAGAAGAAAATAGAGGGTATGAACCACACTAAGCAAGAGTTGTTGAAGCAGTGCTGCATACAGAACATAAGCAGTAGGACATGAAGTGTTGTACTAACTCAGGGCAGTTAAAATCAGGAGAATGAAAGGAACAGCAAGCTCTTTCTGTATGACATGTAAACTGAGCCTGGGAAATGAGCCTACAGAATAAAAAAACAAAGCCAAGCCCACCAAATAGTATCTGCTCTCAGATTACAGCCTGAGAGAGCATCTAAACTGTGATGCCATTCATTCACAAGCTGTCAAGAAGCACAGCTTCAGAACTGGGGATGGTTGAGCTATCTCTATGAAAGTGCTGTAACACATAAACAAGGTCCTGTCATGTAACAGTTTCCTGATGCATTTTTACCTGCCCTTCCTGGAGGTGAAGCATTGCTCTCTTGTCACTGTAGTGCATCAGCATCCAGATCACCTACTGCAACATTCAGTTACTAAACTATAAGTAAATCAGACTGTGGTTTAACAGAAAGAAATATTTTTATAGAGTTATTTTCAAAATAAGATATTGACCTTTTGTTCCAGACCCTGGGTTCCTGCTTGCTCCTCTTTTCAGGGCAGTGGCTTCCATAAAATTTCTAAAGGTATTTACTTACTATCCTCTTAACCATCTCAACTTTTAAGACCCCCTCATTCTCTATGTACATGTGCTTACACATACTCAGAGACACTTTCAAAATAAATATGGAATCTTTCAAATCTTTCCAACTTTTCATCTGAGATACTTCCTGAAGAATTAACCAGACTCAGACCAAAAGTTTTGGTTGCAGGGTTTAAATTAAGCAACAGAATTTAGAGTGGAACTTAACATATTAATTTGAGTCATAGAAGAATATTTTTTCAGGGTTAACTGGAATACTTAAACAAGGTTGGTATTAAAGACCACAGAAAAAAGAAATCCCAATCATAATTTCTATATATCCCAGAATTAGAGTTGCCTTGAATGATAACCATCTGAGCCTACTGCATTCTGGGATTAGATGCACTGAATCACAGTCCAGAGGAAAATGTTCTGAACAAAAGGAATCTGACAGGAAACTACATCTGAACTTAAAAGTATAAAATAGTCCCAAATACATGGATGCCCATTTTCTGGTGAGACAGTTTCTCACCTCAGGAACAGAAATTACTAGATAACAAGAGCAGGATGCTGTCACGGTAAAGACTTCCCTATTCTCCCTACAGTCTTCAGAGCCCAGCCTTAGTCACATACTATCCCCTAAGGCAGACAGAAATCCTTTCAGGACATTCATTTAGTGGAATCTCGTTTCACTTGCTGAATCAAAGTTTCTTTTTGAAGTTACATAAACACAGGTTTATAAACTCTTTAATCTGCCTTTAGACTCTATTCCACCAAAAGCACCAAGGTCCAGCCTGGGAACCTGACCTACAAGAAGAACCACATAACAAGAACCAGGTTTTAGACAGGTCATGTAAGTGCCAGACTTTTCAAAGGCTACTGTCATCACAGTGTCAGAACTTCTCTCTAGAAATTGAGATTTGGCTTTGTGCTGGTTTTTGTTTGAACTGTATGCTGCAGAAAGGTCTTCCAGTTTACCCCAAGCTCCAGAACCAGCCAATTATCTTATTGTTACAAGGTTCACCAAGAATACATACTGTAGATTTATATATATATAAAGAATCAATAGTGGAATAAAGCCTTTTAAAACTTCCTGTCTTACAGAACAACTTTAAGAATCATTTGGTCACTGACCTCTTTCAGTGATGCAAGAATAGCAGTTTTTAAGGCTTCTTCTTGCTTGACTTGTTCATCTTCTAGTTTCTTAACATCATTGCTCAAATATGGTTTAAAGTTCATCTTCAGGTAATGTCTTCCTCTTATGTGGTTAAAAATCACATCAAGTGAACGAGGTAAAATACCAATATCTTTTGAAGTCCCTTAAAAATATTTTAAAATTAAGTGTAGACATTTGTGTAAGTTTGTTATTGGATTTGACTTGGTTTTTATACACAAATATTTTATACCTTGGATAGTGAATGTCTTGCCTGCATTTGTAACTCCATAAGTAAATACCAGTCCATTCACTCCACTAACATATGCTCTTACAATATCTTTTGTTGAGCCTTCAAAAAATTCACTCTGAGTAGTTTCTGGTCCAAAGACCTAGGATAAAGGGATGAAAGAAAGAAACAAGAAGTGACAAATGGCACAAAAGTTAAATAAGCCAAAATATTAAGTACTGATTAGAAATTTCTAATTTTTCAGAGTAAGCTGAGTAGGAGACACCAGCTTTATTTCTTCTCATTCAACATTTTCTGTTGGGTTCTCACAGGATGGCTACTTAATTCTGCAAGACACTCAGGCTTATACTCAATATTTAATATTTTCCTACTCCTAAAATAAACTTCTTAGAATACTATTGAACACATGCTGTGGATACTTTCAAGAGCTGTGCCTGCGATGTAAAACTCCCTCTTCACTCTTTACCAGTTACCCATAACTGACAAGAAAATAAGAATTACAATGGTCTAAAAAACCCAATCCCTGCAACTGTTTATCTTTTGGTACTGTAAGAACAGAACTTCTTACAATAGGCAAAGTTAAGAAATTCACTTTCAGTATAGAAAGTTTAAGCAGTTAAGATGCTATTCTTTCAAAAGGAAGTTACTAAATTCCTACAAACAAGAAGTTCCAAGATAAAAGCATCTGCAGGAACAGCAGAACCACAGTAAGTTTGTGCCTACAAGAAGTTTCTGTAGCATCTAACCAAAGAAAACCACAGATCTGGCAAAGAAACTTCCTTGTCTCATCCAATAGGCACCTCTATTGTAATACAGCTTTCCTGACAGCTTATCAGTAATTAATAAGCAGTCTTGGTTTTAAAAAAAAGCAAGTATCACCACATGCAATTAAAAGAAGAAAAATTACATTGCATGACAAAATACAAAATTCAACTTTTATTACAGTGAAAAAAACAAAACAAAAATTTTGAAATAATTTGGCCTACCTGAGAAAAGGTGAAGCTGTGCATAGCATGACCAATCCCTCTCTCACTATTTTTCATTGCAGAAGACTCTTTGGGTGCACTAAGAATTACTGTCTGGGCATCTTTAATAGTTACACAACCCTTAAAAAAAACCAAGACAAGGTAAATTGAAACACAAAATTATTCAGGAAGAAAGGTATCTGAAGAAAACAAACAAACAATGAACACCCCTTCCAACACTCCCAAAAAGCCTAGTGTCTTCACCCATTTACCACAGCTACAAAAGGTTCCACAATTTACATTATATCATCTTGAGGCATGTCACTACAGAGATATTCACTGCACATGAATGCCAGAGTATAGACAAAGTCAAGGCAATCCTCCAGGGTTTTCTAAGAGGCAAAAACTTTTACTAGCATTCCTTCCAGGAACTTTTCCTTTTCCTAAATCCTTGTATTTCATGATTACAGCTTGCACAATCACTATGAAAACAAAATTACACAGAAATCTACTGTTTTTCCACATCAGTCATTTTCAGTGTGAAACAGTTAAGAGCAAAATTAACAAAGTAAGTCTGAAACATTATCCTGTGACTGACAAAGAGTGTTACCAGTAATGAAAGAAACCGAATTAGTGTCAAGTAATTTGATTGCTGTTTGTCAATTAACTAAGGGTGAAATACAATTACCAAATACTCCCTGGCTAAATAAATGTAGGATGCAGTGTTAAAGGAAAATTTATTTTACACCAGACTGGCTACCAAAGATGCAAAGTGAACTCCCAGTTTACCTTAATGTCTTGATGCTTCATCTGAAAGGATTGATTGTAACTTAATCTGACATTTATGTTCAGGGACTGGCCAAAACTTTTAAGACCAAAAATCCATGTATGGTATGTACATAGGAAGTACTGCTGATCCTAGGAGCCTCAATTAACAAGTCTGATTATTAACTGACATAGAAGCTCTATGCCAGTAATTAACTGGTTCAGACCTCATAGCAGCCTACAACTCATTCATGAGGAAACAAGAATGGGCAGGCATTGACCTCTTAGTGACCAGTGACAAGACATGAAGGAATGGCCTGAAATTGTGTCAGGGAGGTTTAGTTTGGAAATCAGAAAAAATTCTTCACCCAGAAGGTGGCTGGGCTCTGGAACAGGCTCCCCAGGGAAGTGCTCACAGCCCCAAGCCTGACAGAGCTCAAGAAGCATTTGGACAGTGCTCTCAGGCACATGATGTGACTCCTGGGGATGTCCTGGGCAGGGCCAGAAGCTGGACTTTGATGATCCTTCCAACTCCACTTATTCTGTGATTCTGAGTAGCTCTAAAGAGCTGCTTTCTGAATTTAGACCAAGCACCTACTCACTGTGCCAGGCTATGAACCTGTACAATCTTGAGCAATACTCCCACATCACCAGGGACAGGAATGCAGGTCAGATTGATGTTCTAAACCCTAGAGAGCTACAGAATAATCCAAGATCTGCAGCATGCGCCATCAGCTGCCACCAACCTCATAGAAGCCAGAGATTAGAGGCCCAAAGTAGTCAGATCTGCAGAGATGGAAGGCAGCTGGTAACAATTCACTCCACTTGTCTCCCCCAGCTAACCCTGCAGGTAAATTGGCAGAAGCTACTCCATTTCTGGCACTCTACACAACATTTATAGCCAAAAAACACAACTTCCTGCTTTCCCACAGGTGACTTTGGAGAATTGCTGCCAGGAGTACAGAATTTCACCCAGAACTCTTAAGATTTACTCCCACAAATCATTATCTCTATAAGCATCAACTGATCAGTTAACCTGCTGATTATCTTTGTTTAAAGCATCAGCCTATAACTCTAAGAAATAGGTCTTGGGTTCTACTTTTTTCCTTTTTTTGTGCCACATATTTGGAACAAAGGTACTTTTCTGGAAATGATGTATGGGAGGGAGGAATAAAAGACCTAAAAATTAAATTGATTTGCTTGATTTAATGATTTGGAAGTAAGGTTTACTCAACTGTTTTGCATGGGTTTCTTGTATTTGTTACCAAGCATTTGCTTCTTTGATTCAGGTGATAGTGATGAAAATAGAAAGCACTGAAAATGTTGAAGATCTTTCAATCATTCTGTTTTTTGGAGTCTGAGAAAAAATGCTTAATCCCATGCAAAACAGATTATACAGGTTGGAAGTTCAACTACTTCAGCCTGAGCTACAAGAAAACCAAAAAATATTAGTGCAAACTTCAATGTTCACTTTTTTCCTCCCTGCTTTTAAGAAATGCCTCACTCCAAAGAGGAATATGCTAAACAATTAATGAAACAATTTGATTTTGCAAATCACTTTACACAAGAGCCAGGTGGAATTTACCAAACTGGAAGCACTGTGGAAGTACACACCATTCAAGGAGAGCTGACTAAGCAAAGGCAAAGGGAAATTGAGAGTGGGGGAAGAATTATCCAAGTGAAAAACAATACAAAGGCTCCAACTCTGATAGATCAAAAGCAAGAAAGCATTTTTAAAAAGCAATTTCCAAGCAGCAAATAAGAACTAATATTAAAGCCTTCTCAGAGCTCTTCAAACTGACATCTCTTTGATCAGAGAGCCTGCAAAGACAAGGGCTGAGAGATATGACACAGAGACCTTGTCCTCCAAAAGACAGCCGAAGGAATTCTTTGCATCAGTGATCACAATGAGGGGAAGGAGAGCACTTGTAAACGTTCCTACATGTGTGTGTATAAAATGCTGAAGCATCTGAACCTGACGGTGCAGAGGTTACAGAACATTTCTGAGCAGAAAGTCACCAGAATGAGGTAGGAGATTATTCAAGCATTTCAAGAAACTAAAGGGTCAGATACTCCAGTTATGCCTGTAATTGCATAATGTCTTCCATGGAATTCCTTTGTATCTTCAGCACTGTACAGAGTTGACTCCAATCTTTAAATAACATGCCCAGGGGAATTTTGAAGAGCTACAGGTTTGCATGTCCATACCATACAAATTATTAAAAGTCATGTGGGTGGAAAAAAAATATCTTGCATCTATCCAAATGGCAAATAACTCCATGTGGAGGCAACATATGGCTTATGTAAAAGAAATTTCTGCCTTAAAATACTATATGTTGTTCAGGGGAGAAGAAAAGTGTTATTTCTTAGCTCTACAACAAACCTGGGATTCATGGCTTTCAAGCTCTGCTATAGAAAAGGGCCTCACTCGCAAGAAGACTTTCAAAGGCTCATACACCTATTCATTAAAAAGAAGAAACAGAGTTATAATTGCCACTTTTTAAAACAGAACAGCCCCAAATCATATCAGCACACGTATCTGATACAGTGTTTCCTGTTTTACATTAATATCTCACGTTTTCCTTTCATGTCAGGTTCAGACTCTAAGCTTTTATTTGCTTCTTTACCTTCTACTGTCCTTAAGTAACCCTTTTGTGTGTGTGTGTGTCCCCCACTCCCCTCCCTTTTGCAGTCTTTCATGACAAAGCCAGGGTTTTGATTTTAAGAGCACACTATCAGAGGCACAAACTGCAGTGCTTCCACCTTCTGGTCTCCTGCTGTACTGAATTCAAGCTGTTATTCTAACAGCTGCTACATAGTTCTGCACTTGCATTTTGTTCAGTTGGCAATGACTGACACATTCAGCTTCAAGAGAGCATCCCCTTACCACCACCCAGGCACCAGACCCTCATCTTCCTCACAGTAACAACCAGGGAACCATTCCCAGATGGCCAGGTGGCCTTTTCCATCCCCCAAACATTATTGAACAGCCTCCCCATCCAGCAAAAGCAATACTAGCAAGGAGCATTTCAGAGGGAACCCAGCACTCCTTCTTTTCTCCAGGAGCTTCAGTCTCTACTTTGGCAATGTTTCATTCAGCAGATGGGTTTACCGGAGTTCTCCACAGCCTGTCACGACCAGTACTAATCAGACCTTTCCTCAGGTGACAAATAAAGTGAAATCACCTGAGGAAAAGTCACCCAGGAAATGTATTCCTCCAAAAACGCACAGTTGGGTTTTGTACCTTCTGCTCGAGCACAGCAGAGCATTACAGGTTTTAACTTCCAAGCACCTAATGATCTTCCACATCAGGGACACATATATTTTTCAAGCTTATTAAAAAAAACAATACAGTCCCAATACATTCAAATTGCAATTACCAAAGTCCTTTACTTTTTTTTTCCCCCCCAAAAGTTTAGCATAGCATTGACCATGTACCTGCATCTGGTGCAGGCAATGACCTGTATGCAAGCAATGAGAAACAAGCTGAAAAATCAAACACATCTCAGGGGCAGAGAGTACAGCAGCTCTTATCAAAGAAAAAAATTGTAAAAGCTTAAAAAGTAAAAATAAAAAAAAAAAAACAAAAAAACAAAAAAAACAATGGAGCATCACCAGAAGACATGTTGTAAAACCAATGCACACCTGCTGCTCCTCTGTATTAGGCAGTACTGTCGACTCCAAGGGTGAAGGTTTACCCTCTATATTCAGAAAAGAAACCGATTCCAACACATCACATACTTCCGTGGAAACACAGTTTTCCCCCTCATCAGCCATCGTTCTCTGCAAAGGAATTTGTAAGGAAAAGGCGGAAAAAAAGAAAAGCCCATCATTTTCTCAGAGAACGGACAAAATACATATGGAGCATAAAAAAGATGGGGCCAGCTCGTATACAAACGAGCACTTCTGAAGAAGACAGGGCAATCTAGAAAAGTTTGGGGAGCACGACCTTTAGGAAAAATAACACCTGGCAAGTTATACTTGGAAACACACAAGTGAAAGCGCGCTAACAGCCTCAGCTGGGTGCTGCTCTCTTCCACCTGCAGCCCCTTTCTGGGAGGCTCAACACTCGCAGGCACCGGGAGAAATAAAGGGCCAGCGGGAGAGAGAAAGGGGCAGCGCCGCTGCAGGAGCCGCCGAGCCCCGCTCGCCCTCCCCGGGAGCGCTCTGAGCCCACGGGCGAGCGGGGGGCATTTTGAGGGGAGAGCCGGGCGCTGATTGG
This sequence comes from Erithacus rubecula, assembly GCF_903797595.1. Classification (NCBI taxonomy): domain Eukaryota; kingdom Metazoa; phylum Chordata; class Aves; order Passeriformes; family Muscicapidae; genus Erithacus; species Erithacus rubecula. The sequence goes on from NC_136689.1 coordinate 110,581,001, forward strand.
CCGAGAGCGGGGGGAGGCGGGCGCTGATTGGCCGAGCGCGGGGGCGCGGGCACGGGCAGAGCTCCGTTCGGCCGGCGGGGGGCGCTGCCGCACAGCGCACGGCAGCAGAGCCGCCGGTGAGGGAGGGAGGGAGGGAGGGAGGGAGGGAGGGAGGGAGGGAGGGAGGGAGGGAGGGAGGGAGGGGATGGGGGCACCGGGATGGAGCGGGACAGGACGGGACGGGACAGAGTGTGCTGCAGACGCAGCGTTTACTCATCGTCCGCAGTAAAAGAGAGGTTTGAACCGCGCGGCCAGAGGAGGAGGAGGGGTGTTCTGCCGGATACAAGGGCAGGATGTGCGGAGGAGAAGCGCGTACCTAAACGTTTCCATCCGAGCGAGTTACATAAAGTTAGTGGGGGCGTTACGTAACCGCTCCGGCAGTGCCGCGGTGTAGAAGCAGAAAACGGAGTAGAAAATGAATAAAACCGTGGTGACCCGCGGTGCGGCGCCCGCCGCAAGCCGAGGATCGAGCCTCCCTCCCGCTAGTGAATGTAAAAGCCTCCTGTGCCGGCCGGCCTGCTCACAACAGCACTGCTGCAGTGGGCACCCAGCGCACAGGTAAAGCTGCATCTGGGATTACGGGTAATTGGCAGACAAGTGAAAAGATGACAGAGGAAATGGACCCTTGAAGTGCCGCAGGTGAAAGAAGATCGGTGGGACTTCAGGTCATTTAGGTGTGTTTAAGAGGCACAGCCAGATGTAAGTGGATACAAAACTGTTCCACAGTTTTGGGCAACAGGGATAAACCTGTATGGAAACCTTTTGGAAAAACCAAAGGCAGAACTTTGGTGTCAAACCCAGTCAGCCGTGCTTAGATCCCTCCAGGTGCTTTCAGCCACAGGCTCTTAATCAGGAGGAAGACTACGTGAGCACAAGTAACTATGTCAATGAGTGCAAGGTATTTCCTTGTGCTGTTTGTTTGCCCATTCATTCCTGTAAAGAGCAACCCATATAATAGAAATAATTTTCAAACTCAGAAGTATTTGTCAGGCACCTTGTATTTGTGGCATTTTACCAGAAACAGACTTCACAGGTGTTCCATGTTGGAGGGTATTTTCCCCTCTGCTCACAGTTGTTTCTCAAGGAAGAAAGCTTGACACATCTATTCCCTTTAACTCACTCAACTCCCTTCTACTAAAGCACTCAGGTCTACTAACTGGACAGTCAGAATCCTTGTAAGGCCTTAAATTAAGGAAATTGAAGGCCTCTTGTATTGAGTAAGCTCAAACTTTGGTCAGTTTTAGGTCTTAGCAAACATAAACGGGACCTGAAGCTGCTTGCAGAGAACCACCACTGCTTTGTTTTATTTAGAACCCAAGTTCTCTCATGCTTGAAGCAGCAACCCAATCCTTAATGGATTAAATAGAACTGTTCTCTGTAACTCTGGGCTTTGTTTTGTTGGTTTAAGAATTAATCACAGTTCCTTTGAGACTTAAAAGCAGCAATAAAAATGGCTGTTTCGTTGCTTTACATATGAAGCTTACTCTTGGCATAAATATCTGTGGAAATCTAAACCTGGAAAGACAACTAGGTAGTTCTATAGTTCAGTTTTGTGACTCTACATGCATGTCAAAAGAATAAACTTGCTAAATTCAATGTGTTCATCACAAATGATGAAGTTTTATAACTAGCACCCCCTTTGATTGTGACACATATGGGGAAAAAAATCTAAGTACACTAAGTGTTAGTTCAATCTTGCACAGCAAGAACCAAGAATTGAAAACTTTACCATTTTACCTAAATATCAATTTTAATTCAGGTACTTGTCTGTGTGTAAACTAAACTTTTGGCCAAAACCAAACCCCTAAATTGCTAAAAAATGTATTTTTCATGAAGTGCTGCACAACCATATGGCTGCCAGCCTCCAATTAAACTGGGATGCTCAAGTTTAATTTTCCTGGTATTTCCAGGTGGCATATTATACAGTCTTCTCACACAGCATTCTGATTGTGGTTTCTGCTGTCCTTCTTCACAAAAACCATCACAGAACTATCTCTTGGCACACATAAGAAAAGAAACAAGCGATGAAAATTTGCAAATCAACTTTATTCAACCATCATTTAGGCATCGGCAATGGTAACTTCGACCTCTACGCCAGGTTCGATGCTGATGGAGGTGATCTGCTTCACGATCTCAGAAGGGCTGTGCAGGTCAATGAGCCGCTTATGGATCCGCATCTGGAAGCGATCCCAGGTCTTGGAACCCTCACCACAGGGCGTCTTCCTGGTAGTGATCCGCAGGGTCTGCGAAGTCAAACACGAGGTATTTAGCTGATGCACTCAAGAGGAGTAATCTACAAAAAGGTGATCACCTGCAAATACAGTGTGGTATCTATGCCTTTGGAAAGTTACCTCTTAAGTCACGATCTACTATTGTTAACACTCCTTCCTTACATATTTAATTTCATTTAAAAAATGATTTCATTATTAAAATAAATTGAACAGAAAAGCCCCTTCCACATTCAACGTATTTTGAACTTAACAGTTACTCTAGGTGTCAAAGCAACTTGTGAAATCATCTTTTTACACTGGGTCACCCTCAATTTAATAGCACTGCTTTTCATCTCACCTTTTCTTCCTCAAAAAAATATGTTTCTAAGCATACAGATGCAGAAAGCAAATCAACTTTTAAGATAGGAAAACAGTGTCAAGTACCTTGGTGGGCATGCGAACAGGTCCCTTCACCTTCAGGTTTTTTTCCTTAGCACCTCTGATCAAGTCAGCACAGACTGAAAAAAGACATGCAACAGCTCAGGTTTGTGACTGTTTTGCTTGCTTGACTTTTTAAGCAAATATTTTAAACAAGATGTTGGCTCAGAATAGCGTATGAGTGATCACTGCCATTCATTTTAACCATTATCCTCATAGCCAACCACGTACAACTGGAAGCATTATGACAAGACAAGCAAAATCATGGTGCAACAGTAAGCAAAAGTCATTACTACGAGTTTAAACCATATTTAAGCTGTTATCAGCCTGAAGACCCTACAAACAGTAACTCTTTTTACATTTTTAGTATGTGATTAAACACTGGCAAAGCTAGTTCCTAAACAAGATAAAATTATTTTTTTAAAGAATGTTATACTAAACTATTCATAACACAAATAACAAAATATCAAGAAATCAGTGCCTTTCAGTTCTTATACATTCAAAGTGTGATAATTCTTTCAAAATTCTGCATAAAAACTTAAGGGAAGAAGCTGCACTCTCTTAGTCATTATGACATAAGCTTTTCTGCATAATGAAAACCCCCAAAACACTAACTTCCATTAAAAATTAAATCAGAATTTACTTTTTGGTGTATGAAGCACTTGGGGTTGACTTTGCAAGCCAAGGCACATACAAAAAGGCAAACGGTAACATCCTTAATTACAACTGGTTTCAACACATTGTACTTTGCAATGCCTTACATGACACCTATTATTCATTACCTGACAAGTTCTCCAAGTAAACAGAGAAGTACTACTCACCCTTCTCCAGTGATTTTACATTGCGACTCGTCAAGGTAATTCTAATGCGATGAATCGCCACCTCTTGTTCCACAGGTGCTTTGCCAGTATCTTTAAACGCCTAAAAAGTTGAAGTTACAAACATCAGACACTGCAGTGAACACCAACTCACGCTATCTCACACTGCCTCTTAGAAACAGATTTCTGAAGTGCAAAAGAACAATTAAGCTATGTGGCTAACACTAGAAGGGCATGGTAGAAAAAAATAGGAAGAGAGTGAAAGGGCAGAATCCTAACTCTAAGGAAAAGCAATTTTTTAGTCTAACTGTATCTCAGCGTGGGAAGCTGCAAGCACACCCTTCCCTGGTTTGCCTGTACAGAGCTGGCACAAACATTCCTTTTCCTCAAAAAAAAAAAAAGCATTTCATTCTTCATGTATCTTACAACTTAACCTCACCACAAATGAGGGAGGAAAAGATTTGATCAACAAACCTGCAGCAACTCATACCATGAAAACAAAAAGAGGGGGGCACCTGGCCAGAATGACTAATTCCGTCACTCACAAAACTGATTTGAGGAGCTTAAACAATTAAACACTTGCAAATAATGGGGCATTAATGTGAGTTTAGTGAGCTGATGAATTAGTAAAAAAATGAGCAAATATCTTAAGAAAAAAGGAGTGAAATATATATACATGTTTGTATATGTATATGTGTATATACATATGTATATGCGCCTCTATAAAAATATAAATAGGGGGGTTGCCCAGAGGATGGAGCCAGGCTCTTCTCGCTGGTGCCAACCAGCAAGACAGGGCAGAAACTGATATACACAAGTTCCACCTGAACATGAAAACTTTCTTACTGTGCGGCTGAGCACTGGGACACTGGCCCAGAGAGGCTGTGTGTGGAGTATATTGGAAACATTCAAGAGCCGTCTGGACTCAATCCAGAGCCATGTGCTCTGGGATGACCCGCTGCGGTCCCTTCCTACCTGACCTATTCCGCGATTCTGTGGAACGCGGGATGGCACAGTGACGATGAGGTGCTGCCTGCCGCATTAAGTGACCACGTTCCCTAAACAGGGCCGCCTGTAAGGGCAGCGACACGAGGCCGGAGCCGCCCCGCTCAGGCCGGGCTGCGGCCGCCTCCCCTCCGCCTGCGCTTTCCCCGGAGCCGCTCCCGAAGAGAACAGCACTGCCGGCCCGCAGGCCGCCCGCCGGCTCGGGGTGAGCTCCGGGAGCCGCCCCAGCAGCCGAGTGCGCGGCGCTGCCCCGGGGCCTGCACGGCCGGGCGGGCACGGCGGCCACGCGGCCGGGCGGGCACGGCGGCCCCGCTCCCTCCCCCGCCCCCGGCGCTGCCCCGCTCACCATGGCGGCAGCGGAGCCTTCCTGACCGACTTATTCCCGGGCTCGGGCGGCGCGGGGCCCAGCGAACAGCGGTGAGCCAGGAGGCGGCGGCGCGGGAGAGGCGGGCGCGCCGGCGGCGGGCGCTTATATAGCGGAGCGGCGCCGCCTTCATCCGGGCGCCGCGGGACCTTTCACCCGCCCGCCGGGCGCGGAAGCGCCGGGGCGGAGAGGCCGGGCCGGCTCCGCTTCCTGCGGGATGGTGGCCCTGCGGTCCCGGCTGATGCGGGCGCAGCGGGACCTGGGGCCGGCAGCTGCTGGGCCCCTGCTCGGGTTTGCCCCTTCCCGCTCGGGTCCCGCGGGCAGCTCGGGCTCTGCTCGCCTTCTCCGGCCGTTCTGCTCAGGGAAGGCCGGGGGCTGGCGCACAAGCGAGGCTTTATCCCTTCCGCTGAGACAGAGCCCGCTCCCGTCTGAGCCTACGGGTCTTTTTATCTTCTTTCCTTACTGAAAGTGACAGGACGAGAGGACATCGTCTTAAGCCGTGCCAGGAATAAATCCCTGCTATGCTGGATATCAGTAGGGATTTATTCACAGAAGGAGTGATAGACATTGGAATGGGCGGCCCAGGGCGATGGTGGGCACTGTTCCTGGAGGTGTTTAAGGAAGGCTGGCTGTGCCATGGTCTAGATGATGCTGTTCGGTCACAGGTTGGACTCGATGGTCCCAGAGGATCTGTTCAACCCAGTTGAGTCTGTGATTCTGCACAGTGGAGGTGCGGGAGCAGAAGTTTTAAGTAAAAGCTCTCGTTTTATTCATGCTTAAATTTAAGAACTTAGATTAGTTTTATTTATGGAAATTACATTATCTGTTAAGGTTGGCCATGGGAGGAATATTTTTTACTGACATTGTCTTTGATTTGGCTTGGACAGTGGTAATTGTTAGTCCCAAACCAAGCGTTTTGCTGAAAATATGCCTGTTTCAAGTTATATCACTGGAGAACTAGTGAAAGATATATTGGAATTATGGCCTATAGCAAGGTCACTATGACTGAATAATTGCATTCTAGTTTGGAGTTCTGTCCAGGAATCATAGACATGTATAATGCTAGCATAAATACTGCACCTCTGGAAGCTTATTTATTATTACAGTTATTCAAGAAATACCAAGTACTTGGTATTTGAAGATTAACTTACTTTCAGGTATCACACTGTACTTTAGTATATTTTTTTCACCCTACCAGTTGCTTTAGAGGTCTTCACTTGATCCTAAAACCTCATGTGATGCAGTTAATTTTTATATGCCAACTGTTCCATTATTTAGGCTTGTTTGCACTTGGATTATTTGTACTCTTTGAAATCTCTAATTTACTGATATCTTCTTTGAAAGTACTGGAGGCTGTATTCTGATAAAGCAGCTCCAAGAAGTGTGGATACAGAAGTTGTCATCCTGTTGCTGTTTTCTGAAATGCAGCAATATCTTTTGCCAATGGAGATCAGTACTTGAGAAAAATGTTTTGATGTTAGTCACGTTTCTCTGGTCCCTTCCTCCCTGCAATGAAAACATCATTTGGTTCTGGGCCATTTAACAATTACATATATACAATTTTTGAACTCATACTCAAGGAACCCATGTTTATTCTGTTACCAGCTATTCCAGCTACTTCCTGAGGAAGTTTTCCATCTATAAGTGTTTTAAATTCATCACTCTTAAATACATGACCTCACAGTGATCATGCTGAAGCACTTAGTTTTCCAGTAATCCAGATGGTTCCCAATCAGCAGCCTTGCTTCACTATTTACTTAGAGCTTTTATGGATGTTCTCTGTAAACTTTATTTCCAGATAAAATACTGAGTACCTTGCTGCCAAGAACTAATTCCTGTGGGATTCAATTAGAAATATGTCTGACTGACATGGTCCTGTAGCCTTAGTTTTAATTTGCTTGCTATGAACTATATGTGCAGAATTGTGCCAGTTTCTGTGTGTCCTGCTGAAATTGACAATGTACAAATGTGTTGTATCAACACTGTTCCTATTGTGTACCAAACAAATGCTGTAATTGCATGAGAAAAAAAAAAAAAAAAAGTCATTACAAAAATAAAAGTTTTCCATAGATTGAAGCTGTGTAATTTAAGTACAATTTGCTCATTTATTTCTTGTTTCTGTATGAAGTAGTTGGTTTGGGTTTGGTTTTTCCCTCCTAAGATTAAGGCGAGGTTGACCGTAAGTTCCTGAATTTGTTCCTTTCTTACTTATTTTCCTAGTATTGGCATTACCCCAGCTTTCTTTGAGATTTTTCTTTTTTCTTTTTTCTTTTTTTTTTTTTTTTTCTGAGCTTCCCCAGATTTCTCAGAGCTTATGGAAAATCCACATTAACAGCACACAAGTTGCCTTTGCCAGCTCTTAAAATTCTTGGATGCAGGCTATCTGGAGCTGCTGATTTAAAAACCGCCTCACTTCTGTTCCTATGTTGAAGGCTTTCCATGGCTATTGTTGGAATTTTCTGATATATGTTATTTTTCTCCACAAATGTGCAACAGGAATTTATCTGAACTTTCTGTTTTCTCTGAAATATACTATATATTAAAAATACTCCTTCTTGCCATTCATGTGAGTAAAAAGCTATTCTAAATACAACTTTTTGCTTATCTTGTATTTTGACATTCTTAACTTCTAATTCTTATTTTGTATTCTGCCTGGCTTTCCTTTGATTACATACTGCTTTTCATGTATTTTTTTTCTCCCCAGACGATGCAAACTTTAGTTAAGAGATTGTGATTCTGTGGCTTAAATTAATACCCAACAGCCTGTGCTTTTTAGATGAAGCTTCCAGGAATGCTTTTTTCATGTCAAGTAATTAAGAAGATAAACTATTAAGAAGCAAGACATGATTTTGACATGACTTAGTAGTCTGTAGCAGAAACAATTTGATACCTAATTTAGTGTTTTATCATGCAGAGTATCAGTCCATGTGCATTCATGATACTTTGACTTTTTGAGGGGGCTACAGATTACTGGGGACTCTTTTTTCTCTCTTCCTTTGACTAGTTTGTCCTTCAGAAGAGTAGATTCTGGGATGAGTCTGTCTATGTGGCAGAAGGAACATGTTCTGGAGTCAATCAGTCTTTCATAGTAATTTAGTGAAATGTAGATTTTTGTTGTCTTGTGGTGAATGTTGAACCTCTCTGATGCACCTTTGGCTGGGTCAAAGGACAGACATACTCCCCAGCCTTTGCAGCTTGGGCTGTGAACATCATTCATTTATTAAAATAAATTTATTCTGTTTATTTCACACTGGTGGCCCATGAATGGTTTTGGGCAGGGCTCACTGTAGCTTCCTTAAATCTGCTGTGTCAATTTTCATAGTGGTTATTTCATGTGGGCACCTCTCTGGAAGTTGTCATGGTTGTGCCAGCCTAATACCTCTAGTACTTACTTTCAGTGGTGATTAAGATACTGCTGTTTACTTGTAAATAACTTCCTTTCCAAGGTCACTGGGATCTGAACACACTTTTAAGGGTTTTGTTTGAGCTTCTGGTCTTCAAATACCTATGAAGCAGGATCATATGAAATAGGCTTCCACAAAGGTCATCAATAGATGTTGAGTCTGTAAACCAGTCATGAGAAATCCAATTTTCAACCCTTTTAAGAAAGGCTACAGCATCTGCTTGGTCTTAATTGTAGGTATCTGCTTATCCTCTTGTGTTAAGTTTCTCAGTTGTATCATGTTGCAGAACTCTCATCCAAGTTCTTTGCTCAGGAATTAGCTTTCTCTACAAGTGCCCAAGCTACTGGAACTTCAGGGAAAAAAAACCTGGAATTAAAATACCCCCCCTTTAAAAGACTGATTTGTGTAGATGGGTAGCTGCTAACTGGCATTGCTCTCTGCAGGTAGCAGGCAGACAGAAAGCACAGCTGGAGTTCTCATATTGCACTTAGTCTGTCCATTTTACGTTTTCTAAATTTTCATGCCAATTCTAGCATAAAGCTCAGCATATAAAAATGTAACCACCCGTTCAAAATACTAAGCTCTCTAACTTAGAAATTCCTCCTGTAAGCATGGTAAACATAAACTAGGCCTGTGATTCAGAAAAAGAGCAACTGTGCCTTGATGTTGTCCTTTACTGTTGACAAACATTGCCACAAGTATTCATTGTTAGATGTTTTCAGGTGGGCAGTTTGAGCTTCATAGTTATCACCACAAGGTCTTTCCTTTGAATTATGTGCTTTATGCCTGGCAGATAATACACTTGGCTTCTAATATCATTGATGTGGTTAGAGCAGAACTTCTCCCTTGTCAGCCTGTTTTTCTGACAGATCATGGTGACAAAAAATACAAAGCTGCTGATATGCAACAGCATTTCTAGTGACATCATATCTGTGATACATCATTACAATATGTCTTCAAACACTCTGGCTGAAACAGCATTGTCCATCTGGGGGGCTTTCAGGAGGTTATTTGAATTCATCCTGTTCTAGTTCAATCTTACTTTTTTTTTTTTTTTTTTTTTTTTTTTCCAAATTGATGAGTTATGTGTTCTCTCCTTCTCTGAAAGAATGTTTGTTTTCTCCCCACTCCTTGCTCTGCAGATGTGATGCTTCTGTCAAATTTGTAGTAATGAAAAAACACTTTTTGCAAAGAATGACTATAACTCACACAGCCTTGATAGCTAAGGTGGTTTATTGATTAGCAACATGTAATTCACTGGTAATCAATGAACTATATTGTGGATCAGTATCAGCACTACAACTGAAATGACAGTATTAGAGGCTTACAAACTGCTGTAAGCACCTACAAATTTCATACTGTTCTGCAACTGATCCCACTTACATAGTCACACGTTCCTTATATGCAGTTCCACTCTCTTGCAAGAAGCATGGGTTACAATGCACAGTCCCACTTTTGGAAGCCTGTGCAGCCATTCCACATACCAGGAGGGGTGGATACCTGCTGTTCCTTCACGCTGTCAGTCCCCTCTGTCTGAAAGGAGGTGGCAGCTCCTTTCCATGTCTGATGAGGAAGGTCTTAGAAATATTAGCACCTAGCACAAGTTTTTTTCTAATAATCACAAATTCTCATGCTCCTTTTCAAGTTTTATTTTCCCCCTCTTGTTAATCTAATTCCCTGGTTACAATTTAATCTTGGTGGTCATTGTCTTAAGCAAGCTTTGTTATTATTGATTTCCTCTTAGTGTTATCAGGTTTTGGGCAAACATCCTCTCAGAACATGCCAGTTTGGGTATTCTGTTCACACACACCAGTTATATTCACATTCCTACCCTATCATCTGTTGTTATCCAGGCCAGGTTACCAGGAGTGGGGGCATGCAATTCCTGTACAAAAAGTCTCCAGCATCAGACCAGTGAAAGCAGAACTAGTGGGCATACAAACAGAACTGTGGGGTCTTTTGCATCCAGTTTTCATTTTGGAAATCACCTCAGAAGACTTCATGAGGGGAAAAGTTAATCAAGTATGAAAAATAATAAACTTCACAAATCTCTCCAGTCTGGATTTGGCCACTTGAGGCAGCATCCTTTGGCACTGTTGTGATCTCTCTCACTTTGTGACAATAGTTCAAGATGACTGCAGTAGTTAGTAGAGTATGTGGAAAACTTGCACCTACTCAAATAACATCTATGTGACTCGTTGAACAGAACAAGCTGTTTTAACACCAGAATTGGAAATGACTTTCAGGACACAGATTGTTTTGCTGCTCTTACTTTGCTGGCTTCTCAGTGGATGCTTTGTACTGAGAGTATTTAGGAACTAGTGGCACATACTGGTGCACACAAACTCTCACAATACTGTGCTATGAAAGACTTTGGAGTTGTCTTTCTCCTCATGTCTGCCTCCTGCAAAAGGTGGAGGTGAAGCTGCCAGCTGCAGGGTATTATTAGCATCTTTGGATGTCTGTCCTGAAGGGAAAAAAAATGGTGTTTAATTTTTAACAATTCTGTTTATCAGTATATGTAGCCCATAATACATCTTTGCCCATGTGTTTCAGAGTCCAGTTATGAAGTCACTGATCTTGGGGTTTTTTTTATCCAAAGGCCAGTTTAATCTAATGTAATTCTTTGGCGAGACAGAGTAGTAGGGAATTGCTTCACGGTGCTTGTGCTGCTTCTCTTTCACAGAGAGGGATAATTTAAGGAATGGTTCTGGCCTCATACTGCCTTATGACTAGAAGAAAAATTTCTCTTGATATGGAATACATCACTCCCTCATGTTTAGATTTTTGTTCCTGAAAAGTTTTTTCCTCATCTCTTTAGGACTGGTGTCCTTTTGTGATACTCTTGATCCAATGGGTTTTCAGATGGTGAATGTTTGTAAACAAAATTTAGCAAATGCTTGCCACAGATGATGAGGAGACTTAAAGCAAGGGGTGATTTCCACCTTGATGTTACAGTACCATTAGAGCCGGATATTAGTTGCAACTTGCAATTTTATCTAGATTACATCCAGGTGTTGGCCTTGTGTGGGACTTGAGGTGCCCTTCCCAGCCCTGGAATCTGGAGAGAAAGATTAAAGCCAATTCAGCAATGCTTCTCGTGTTGTGACCTGACCCTCTGTGAACTAGCCAAGCTAAATTACTTGAAACCTGACAGAAACAGGGATAGTAACATAGAACTTAGGACCTGGAACTAAAGGAGATACTGTGGTGTTAAAGATGTGCTTTAGAAACAGGAGTTAGTAAGCACTGAGGAAATCATCACGCTGTGATTGCTCAGAACAGCTGGTCAGATCCACAACATAACATGAAAGTGATCCAAGAGGCGTCAAATATGAAGAAGTTTTGGTTTCAAAGGGTTTATTGACTTCTCCACAAGGCTAATGTGGCAAAGTGGCAGCTGCAGTTTACTGCATGGAAGTTATGAGGCTGCAGTAACAGGGCAGGAGCAACAGCCACAGAGTTTGTAATATCATTCATAGAAGACCCAGAAGTTTTGTTTAAAGGAATATCTTACTAGGAGATTACAGCAAGTCTATGAAACAACTTTCACCTAAATGCATGACAGAAGTTCCTACTTCACAAAAAGTTCCTGCTTCATGAAGATGGGGCTTGTGCATGGCCTTTCACACCAGTCTACAAAATGTGGTTGGAAATGTGGAATATAGTTTGCTATATTCTTCCCCTAGGAAATTATATAAATCAGAAGAGTCTTTTTTCCCCTGCAGCGATCACTTAAACAATGTAAGAGCAACTGTATGTAAGTTAATGTGCACTAATGTGCAAACAATTGCACATCCAACATTCCTGCCTCCATGCACAGTGAAATCCCCAGCAACAGGTTTTCCAGATGCTAATCATGGGAAGCAGTATTTTCTACAGGTTTAAAAGTGAGGAGAAGGTAGTATTACCATTTATTAGGGTTGTGGTCAAGCATTCACTTTTTAGGCAAATAAAATTTAAATATTGTGGTAAACACAAAAGGTGGATTTGAGTATGGTACGCATGTCCCCTGAAAAAAAAATTCAGAAATATTAATACTTTTCATTTTTTTCAGCTCTTTGACCTTGTGTTTTTAGTTTATGTATGAAACACATATGCTTAAAAATATTCTTTCAATAATTATGACTGTTGGAAGTAATTTCTGAGAGCATCCAGCAGTCACTTCATCCTACCAATAGCCCCTTACCACACTGCCACAGGTGTATTTCCTTTTCAAGAGTTCCTTACCTGTTCAGAGGAATAACTGATATTCTCATACACTCTTGCGAAATGTTCCTGGTGTGTTCCCTTTGTTCTGGCAGGAACAAATGCTTATGCTAACACTTAGGAATTATTTCTCATTTTACCTAGGGAAAAAAAAAGGTGAAAGCAGCAACACATCTTTGGTACAGAAAATGGAGTTTTTTTACTCTTAAAATCTTGTGTATGTAAAGGAAATTTCTTTTCTAATGAACAATCTACCAATGCTTTGTGTACTAGCATACATTGCTAAGTCATTGGTGCTGCTTAAATACAGCACTAATCAGAATTTATAATAGTGCAGTTGTAAAGAAAAGGAAATAAAAAACCTTCTCAGACAGCTTGGGGACTGGTAATGGCTAGCAGAGCATTTAAATTTAGGCAAGTTTTCAAGACCAGTTGGGATTTTGGGGGGCTGGGAGTGAGAGGAAGTCTATGCTTCTTTCAGCAAACCAGGAGACTACTTTGACCTGGTGGAAACAGGTGACCACTCTGAACTGAGTCAGTGGCCTTGCCTGATTTTAAGCACTAGTTCAAGACCTTGGTTTAAGTCATGCAGGATCCTGACAGTCCAGTGGGCAGGTATCTCCAGCATACAACACAGAAAGCCACATGCCAGTATAAACTTATTTTTCAGTGAGCGCTTCACTGATTGAAAAGGTTGTAGCAAATAGGTTTGGATTTTGGGGTGTCTCCGTGTCTCCTCTCTCCCTGTCTCTGGTTTATCTCATTGCCTCCTCCAGTTTCCTTGTCTACATTGTCTCCCTGGCTCTTTTGCTAGGATCAGTCAGGTAATGCTGATTTTTATGATCAGGACACTTTTTCAAATGCCATTTACAATGCAGTATAAAACTTCTTACACAAATGATGCAACCATGAAAATGTTTTAAAAACAACTACATTTGTTTCCCCTGAAAGTCAGCTGTTGGCAGGAATGATTTATTAAACTTTAGTAATATCTACTTTTCCCCTTTCAATCAGAAAACATTTTATAGCAATCATTTCACTCCCAAAAGCAATATAAGGATTGACAACTTCAGGGGAGGTCTGGAGTTCTGTCATTTTCTTAACAAAGAGAAATCATTGTGATTCATCTGTTGGCAGTTCAGTGATACATTCCTTCAAAAGGTTTCCATGTAGCTTTTGTGTTATCTGTAAATCATTTTATTGGAACTCTTGGATAAGCAAAAAGGACGTGGAAAAGGTGTATGGTATCTCTCTAAACTTACTGTATTATGTAATATATTGTATTAACTACTAATTAAAGAAATCTAGCCTCCCCAGCCTATCAGTGCCCTTACTTACAGCTTTTCTACAATCTCTGTTCTTTCTATACTTGTCTCTGGGACCAGCTTCATTTATGCCATATCTGAATCAAAACCCTTTCACCATTTTTAAGTAGTTGAGAAAAATGCATGACTTGAAAACAAAACTGGTTTTCCTTCTGCCCTTGTGGAGGGAGTGACTTAAAAAGAGCTGGACATTTACATTTCCAATTTGCAGCCTACTTTGCTCTTTGTAGCCTGGCACACGTGCAGTAGAATATTTATTAAGGTATGAATTGCCCTATTATCCCAGGTGCCCTGCAAAGGCAAATGCAATCACCTCCCTGCTCTGCTGAACACTTGGGCTATTGAACTTCAGGCTGGGTTGACAGCAAAGCTCAGCCTCATGCTCACAGAAGTCCAGGGGTGGATGGTGGTGCCTCTACTGACAAATTGTCCCATGGCATCCTTAGCTACTGGCAGACTGGGATAGATGCCAGTAGACTTTTTTGTTCCATTTGCCTTCTTTAACTGGTTTTAAGGCTTTTCTTTGACAGGCAGACAAATATTTGGCAGCTGGGTTAACTGAAGCATAGAAAGAACCTCTTGAGCACTAGATGAAGGTATTTGCAGCAGATAAATAGCTAGAACAAAGTAAAAGTAGAATATTCCATGTATAGATAATGTGAAAAATAACCATTTATTTCCTATCCCCATTTTCATCTTTGTTGTAGCAGATGAATTTATGTACACAGATGCAAACACTGCAAAAATTTATATGAGTCAAATAGTAAGCATCCACTTAAGTCCCATTGAATTTACAAGTATTTGTGGTCTATTGTGTAAAACAGTTTTTGTTTGTTTTCTTTGCTGTGGTATATCTTACCACAGAATACAGAAACAACCCATACTTCTTCAGACTTGTTTTCATACTTCCCATCCTACCTTCTCAATTGAGTCATGTAGTATTTTTATTGTTTGAAAATAGTGATGGTACCACTTTCTTTCTAGGTTGAGATAAAGCATAATTTTAAAAAAAAATGTAGGAAGAGAAACAAACAACAGAACAAGCCAAATGTAGAGCATAGCACCAAGCATTGTATCTTATGCTAATTTATTTTAAAACCCTTATGAAAATTCTCTTGATATTTCTGCTTGGTATCCAAAGACACTAAACCTTCAGTAATAGCTATTGTAATTGAAGATTAATATGGAATTATAAGCTTCAAAACTTTTTCTCTTCCTTATTTATCATTTTTCCTAAAAACTGTTTATTATAATTGCATGGTTCCCATGCTTCTAGCCATCTTTTCTTGTCTTTCTTGTAATCACTTGACTGATAAAATAATTGTTGCACTTCACAGAGCTCAGGATAGCATGTATAAGTTGCTTTTCATTGTAAGGCATGAGAAAGAATTAATTTTGACCTAAAACCATTCCAGCACTAATTAGTATTGGCTCTTATCTGGGGATTCAGTTTGAAATAGGTAAAATTACATAAAATCTCTTAATTGCATCCTGTCAAGCTTGACACGTGCCCATTTGAGGAAGAAGAGGAGATGTGTCAGGAGAGATTGGGATGGTGAATGCCATTTGTTATAAAATAAAAGAAAAAAGGCCATAATTAGAACTTTTAACTCAGGCTTTCCCTTAGTGGGCAATACTGTCTGTATAACCAAGAAAGCACAAAATACAACACTCTAATATGGATAATATGTCCAGGGCTACTGCTGTTGCTTACTACCCATGAGAATGCAAGCACTTTACAGTACCTTTTTTATATGTAGTGTCCAAAATTACTGAATGCAACCAGGTTTGGTAGTTAGGAACTGAGAGATTAATGAGAAAGTTTCCATGCAGGCTGTGGTTACCCCAGACTGCTATGAGGCAGGAGCTAACCCACCCAGTTTTGAATAGTTAGCTCTCAGTGCTGCCGAGCTGGAAGTTTGAAAGGGAGCTTGTGCTGTTTAAGGACAGAGAACATAAAGCAAAAAAAAAACCAGCTCACCTTGAGAAGCTGTGACATGGCATCCCCGGGTCCCAGAAACAGCACTTAGGTTGCTGCTATTAAAAACAAACTCAAAACAAATAAATTAAAAAAATATAAAAAAACCCCAAACTCAAATAAATGAAACTAAACACCAGAATAGCTGAGTTTCCAAGTTAAATAATTATATCAAGCTGTGAAATTCAGTTAATGGTCAGACATGAGAGATCTGACCTTTACATTTACCAGCTGGGAGAAATGAGGCTTTGTTCCTTCCCCAGAACACAGTCAAGATGCATGCTGATTCCTATTTGAAGAGGTACACACTTACTTGGTATTCTTAGCATCAGATAACCCATGCCTTGAACAGAGCATCCCTGGCTGTCAGAGACATCCCAATTCCCCCATTCCCAGACTTACACTGCTGGTGCATCATCTGAATTTGTGCAACACTTTAATAAATCTTCTGTTTAGGCTGAACAAACTAGTGGCAATCTGTTCCAGAAACAAAGAGAATAAATAAACTAGGTGCAAGTAGCCCTTAAGGTATGTAACTTATAACCAGGTCTTGCTAACCATCTGGAATTGTGTTGCATACATATGTATGGGGAATGAGATAAAAAGGACAAAACAAGTACATAGAAGGGGAAAAATATGGATGAACAGAATCCCCATAGAGTTGTGACATAATTGTCTACAACTGCTCTGCTAACATCATGTGCCTTCTACCAACACTTTATTTGGGGGTATGCAAGTGTGACAAAGTGAAGAGCAAAGTGCAGCTACACTCATTAGCTCATTCCAGATTTAGAAGCAGGAAAACATCTTTTAAAAACCTGAAGCTGGGTCCAGATGAAGAAGACAAAAAGGATAAAAGTCTGGTGGATTACATATGAAAATAGAGGGGGAAAAACCTTCAAGGAACTAACATAAACTCCGTAATTTTTTATTTTCAGAGTATCAAGAATAAGAGATCTGCCAACACTGTCTGGTAGACCTATTGATATCTGTTTTTTAAAAGAAAAACAAAACAAACAAACAACCCCCATGAAAACAAGATCAAGACTTCCCCACCTAAATATTTTAACCTTTTCACCCCCAAGACAACAAAGTCATTGCAAAGAAGCAGAGTGATCCTTGCATGTACATTATCCTTGAAGGAAACATAAGATAGGCTCAAGCTAGAAGGATTTTTGTAGGAGAACTCAGGAGATGTCTGAAATTTGAACATCTATAAATGTTATTATAATTGCAGAATTTCTGTGGTTAGAAGTGGTCTCTGTTGACTGTCTAGTCCAACCCCCTCCAGAACAGGGTCAACTTGGGTTCTGAGTGTCTCCAAGGATGAAGACTCCTTAACCCTCCTGAACAACCTGCTCCAGTGTTAGACCATTTTCACAGTAAAAATGTTTTCTCTTGCATTTAAATCGGGTTTCCTGTCCCTTGTGTCCATCTAGCCCTGCCACTGAGCAGCACTGAGAAGACACTGGCTCCATCTTTACTGCTTCCCATCAGTATTTCTACAATCTGGTAAGATCCCCCTGAGCCTTCTTTTTTCCAGACTGAACGGTTCCATCTCTCAGTTTCTCCTCACCTGCAGAGATTCCAATCCTGTGATCAACTTAGTGGCCCTTTGCTGCGCTCCTGGTCCAGCACATCCGTGACTTTCTTGTTCTGGCAGAGTCCCGAGGCCAGCACATTGCCCCAGCTGTGTCTCACCAGGGCGGAGTGAGCACAGGGGGATAACAATCTGCTCCGAAAGGGCTGGCGGCAGCCCTTGGAGCGCACCCCAGATGCTGTTGCCGCCTTTGCCGCAAGGGTGCATCGCTTGCTCGTGTTCAGCCGGGTGCCCGCCCGCAGCTCAGTCCTTCCCGCAGAGCTCCGTCCAGGCTGGCCCTGGTGCCCGGGGCTGTCCGGCACCCCGCCACAGGCACTGCAGCTCCCGGCTCTGCCTGCCAGCAGCAGCGTTCTCCAGCTCGGCAGCGTCTCTGAGCGCCAGCACAACCATCCGAGATATCACCGCTCCATCCGCTTCTGTATCTCCTGCGCGCTAGCAGCGGGTGCTCCATCCCATCCTCCAAGCCTTTAATGGAGCTGCCAGCCTGCACTGAGCCCGGTGCTGATCTCTGGGGTACACCGCTAGTGACAGGTCTCCCACTGGACTTCGTATCAGTGATCACAACCCTTTGAGCCCAGTAGCTCAGCTAATTTTCAGTTTCCAGTACTCAGCCAGTACTTCATCAGTTTCTGTCTGACGATACAATGGCAAACCGTGCCAAAAACCTCCCTAAGGTCATGATGAGCAACCACCACTGCCCTCCAGCAGCCAGTAATCTCATAGCAAAAGGCTACAAAGTTTGATTTCCTCTTCCTAAAGCCCTGATGACTATCCCAATCACCTTTTTGTCCTTCATATGTTTACCAATGATTTCTAGAGTTATTTGTTCTATCAGTTTTCCAGGGATTTAGAAGAGGTTGACTGGCTTTAATTTTCTAGATCCTCCTTTTTGGCCATCTTGCAGAAAGGAGTTATATTTGTTTTCTTGCAGACCTCAGAATTCTCTCCCAAGCACCATGACCTTCCAAAGACAGCCAAGACTTGCCTGGCTATGACATTGGCAAGCTCCCTCAGCATTAGCGAATGCATCCCATCAGAGCCTATGAACTTCCATATGCCTTGCTTGTTTCAGTGTTCCCTAACCTGATCTGTCTTTACCAAAAGTAAATCTTCTTTGCTTCAGACCCCACACTAATTCCTTTGTATTTATTATTTATTCTTGAGCTTAACCAGGAGCTCCTTTTTTATCCTGTCACCTTTACTTGATTTCCTGCACACGGGGATGGACTAGTCTTAAGCTTGGAGAAGGCAATCCTTGAAAATCAACCAGGTGTTTTTGGCCCTTCTCTCTGGGAAAGTCCTTAAAAATAAACTTCCTAATTACATAAGTGGCATCTGTACAAGATACATTAGCAGATTCCATATTAAAGGAAATAATAAATACACAGACAATTTTTTGGAAGGAGGCAATATTGCTTTTATTGGAAGAATTGCACTTCACAGTTGTATTGGATTGTATTAAAATTCTTTAGGAACACTGACAGCATGTTGATAAGGCTCTGATTGATATGTTCCCTTAGGGTTTCCAAAGGTATTTGAAAAATCCTTCACTACAAACTTTTGAAAGGTACTAAGCAGCCACATTTAGGAGAGACAACCTGGGGTTGGATAAGTCAAAAGACAGGCACAGGGGGTGAAACTGTCAGTTCTCTCAGCAGGAGAAAGTGTCCAGGTGTTTCAGGGATCCTTTGCTGCCCACCACATCCACAAAGGAAGTGCAAGAGGGGGAAGCCAGAAGACAAATAAATTTGCTGATAGTGGAGTTACTTAATTGCAAGGGCCAAGTACAAACTGGCAGAAAGAAATTCAAGGTATATTAGTGTAAAGAGAGGTGAACAGGCAAAATTATCATCACACAGAACCAAAGATTCTGAGCTGTTAGACTGGATATATTTCTCAATTAGTAATAACTCAGAGTTCATTAGCAATCAAAATAAAATTTAAAAAAATCCAAACCTTTGAAGTTAATAGAAAAGAGATCAGCATTATGACAGCAGAGTATAGTGTACATCTTGAGTGCTGTGCAGAGTTCCCTCTCCCACTATCAAAAGAGAACCCCATAAAACTGACAGAAACATCTGCAGATCTGATTATACTTCAAGAGTAGATCTTGGCCATTCAGTATCCTTCTGTCAAGTACAACAGAGGGTTTGAAGGGTGCTTGATTTTTCACAGAGGCTCAAGTAGCACTTGATGCTAAAGTATCATTAAGCAAAAAAACCACAGGTTTCTTGCAGGATAAGCAGCAATCTTCCTAGACTGGCAAAATAAATACAAAAACATTTAGGAACTACTAGAAAAAAAAACACCTTTATTTTTTATTCTTTTGAAACCTGCAGAAACATTTTTATATAAGGCTTGATGTTGAGGTGAGGCACAGCAATGGCTTTATCTAAAATTTTATCTTGTATGCCCTCAGCTAATAATATCAAAAGTTAACTGACTTACTATGATAACGCCTATAAAACAGCTTCTTTATTAAATAAATTATACAACATTCACAAAAAAAAGTTCTGGTTCTATAGCATAGAATATATTCTATAGCATAACTATTTTGACAGAGAAACATGGGAAGCTTTTTTCCAGAATTTACTTCAATGTTTTTTATTCCAGCCATCATTTTCTATTTCCACTTAAGGGGGACAGAAGACCAAGAAACAGTTAAGCTTAGATATGCTTTATAAACCATTAATTTCAATTACCAACCCAAGTACCATAAAGACCTACAGAATCATCTCAAATTCACATAGTTGCTCATTTCCAGGATTTCACGGGGCTAAGAACAGATGTGTGTCAGAAATCAGGAAACTGGCTCAATTCCTTTGGGATTTTTTTTTTTTTTTCCAGAATGGAAGCAAGGGGGAGGAAGGGTAAAGAAGAAAAACAATTTGACTGTAACATCACTCTTTCTCCTGTCTTAAAAAGGAGCAGAGGCTTGGAACAGAATGGCAATATCAGCTACAGCAGGCAGTTCCAGATAAGGGCTCAGATGTACAATTATCTGTTCTGGTAAGTCAGGGATCAGAGGTTTTTGTCTTCAGCATTGCCTACAGCACTTCCTTTCCCAGACACACTACAACCAGATTAGGAAAGATAGCAGATAAGACATAAGCAGTGCAGAGGATAGTTCAATAGTGTATGCTTTGAGCACCAGCACAGGAACATTATTACTGCTGTAAGCAAACTTCCTTTTAAGTACTTCCAGTATCTTGTCCAATGCTGAGCCATTTTACTTTATAAAGTAAAATAATCCTCACTTTACTATTCTTTTCCCCCATTTTTAAAAGCTCTATTCCGCACAAAATCTAAGACATCAAAGTTTACAAGGTTCCAACTAGCAAGTAGTAACTTGCTAGTAGCTAACTAACTACTGTGTAACTAACACACCTGGCAGCAGGGAAGACTTATAAAAAGGACAGGCTGTTAATGCATCTTCATAACTCTTAGCAGCCTTAGACTCACAAAAAGGTTCTTTATTTCAAGGAGTATGTGAGTAATTCACATTTCCCATATCAGAAGCAGAATATTTACTGAAATTTATTACATCTAAGAACAAGTTAAATAGACCACAGGCACTATTTTTTTGCATTCATTGATTTGTGATACCTACTCATTCCTTGGTAAATGAAGAGGAAAAGCTCAAATGCACTACCCTAGCTGGTGTCAAGAACTACTCATATTTGAGATTTTAAAAATACCAAAAGGCATTGTATATAAAGAACCTTCCAAAAGCAGATGCTTATTTGTACATCACTTACTTACAACCTACAATTTTTCTGCACATCACATTTCCTCGTAAGCAAGACAGCACACAACACATCAACCAGAAGAAGTCATGTCTGCCAACATATTCATCTTTCCTTCTGTCCCCTTCCAGGGTAAAACCCCGCAGTCTCGTTAAATATCTTTCTTTTTAATTTTCTTATATCAAAACAATTTGGATTATTTTTTTCCCCCCAAGTATAAAAAACAGCAAGAAAGCCTTTAGATCACACAGAAACTGAAGCAACTAGAGGAAGGGTGGAGGGCAAGAAGAGGAACAGAGGCAGTGCCGGGTTTGCTAGAGGCGCTGCTCGAGGGCCCGGAGGCTGGGCAGCAGCTGCTGCGCGCTGGGGCGCTGCTCCGCGCTGGGCTGCCAGCAGCGGCGGACGATGCTGCGCAGCGGGCGGCCCGCGGGCGGCCGGCGGAACACCTCGGCCGCCAGCGAAGGGCGCAGGGTGTAGGCGACCACGGCGTACAGCACCTGCTGCCGCTCCCCCAGGTACGGCTGCTCCCGCATCACCATCTGCCACAGCGTGATGGCGAACGAGTAGATGTCCGCTTTGGCAGTCACCCTCTCCCCCTTGAGGAGCTCGGGGGCGCGGTGTGTGTACGTGCCCCCCTGCTGGCAAATATGGGTGCTGTGGGACAAGCCCTTCTCCAGTTTCTGGGAGCACCCGAAGTCCCCAATCTTGCACACTCCCTGCTCAGTGATGAAAATGTTTGCAGGCTTCAGGTCCAAGTGCACAACGTCCTGCGAGTGCAGAAAGGCTAAGCCTGTCATGATGTCACAGGAATAGCGCACAGCCTCTTCCATGCTCAGGGCCTTCCCTCCGCATCCTTCATCATCCCCGGTGCCGTAGATTACATGGTGCAGAGTGATGCTCCCCACGTACTCCATGATGATGGTGCCCAGGCTGTTCTCGCTGGCTGGGGCACACGTGCTGGCAGCCACCACACGCACCACATTGTCGTGCTGCAGCTGGGCCACGTTCAGCTCCGCCCAGAAGCTCTGCCGGGATGCCAGCCGGTTTTTGCTGCTCTTCTTCACCTGCTTCACAGCCACTGTCGCACCATGGTAGGTGGCTTTGTAGACGGAGCCAAAGCCCCCAGATCCCAGGGGCTGCAGGAGGCAGAGCTGCTCCCAGTCAATGCAGCACCAGGACAGGCGTGGAGGCAAGCGGTGAGTCCTGGCTGGAGAAGCTCCCCCCAGAAAGCTTTTGCTGTCCTTGCCAGGGATAACTAAGGGGCTACTGCAGGGGCGCAAATCCGCAGAGGGGGAATACTCGAAAGAAAGAAAGCAATTAAGAGGAATAGGTGATGGCATAATACGAAGGAGAAAACAACAGGCAGCTACTAAGACAGAAGACCAGAAAACTTCCCTGATAGAAAGGACTCTAAATGGGCTTCCAAAGCCTTTTATCCTCCCTTCACCATTTTCCCTCCCTCCCCCAAATGAGCTGCATCTGTCACAACTGTCAGAACCAAATCAGGTTCACCTGGAAACATTCTCCAGCCCTGAAGCAATTCTCTAGAAAGTCAAGGCAAACAGATTTAAAGCTAAAAAATTATTAACTCATAAGTATATCACATCATTTCTAATCTCAAAAGAAAAAGAAATATGTTCTGCCCATTGAATGCCTCTAGCAAAATGCCCCAGGAGTAAATAAAGCAGTGACTGGTGAATGCATTTCAGCATGACTCCAGGCAGTAATGATCAGCATCAGGTGCATTAAACAGCTCAAAGTCTTTGTCAGTGAAGCAGCTGAAGCGACTGCTAATGTCTGATGATGCTATGGCAGGCATAAATACAAAAGTATGTTTGTTGGAGCCTACCACTTCAACCTGACTGGGACAAGGGGACTGGTTTGGGTGCTCAGCTTTGTCCATGCAGGACCATAACCTTATCAGCAGCATAAAGACAAATTATTGTTCTGTATCATCCTTTGGATACAGTAACTAGAATTACACATAAATATTTGGTCATCTTCCTCTCACACCCCATGCAGTACTACAGGTGTGTATTTTATTTCTGGATCCTTCTTAGAAAAATTATTGCTGAATTTACAGAGCTGTTCTGGCAGAAATCAAAGAAACATAATTTTGTGTTAGTGGTCCATGTGGTTTTTAAAGGGCTTTTTGGAATTTTGACCCTCTCACATATTTACAGTGCTCATGCAAACTGCCATAGAGTTTGGTACCTGCTGTACTGTAGCAGAGCATCCTTATGGGGTCTATACAGTTAAGGATTGTTGAATATTCCAACATCTTTCTGTACAGGGTGAAAAATATCTTGGAAAATTCAGAAGCCATTTCCTACCTCCTCACTCTTCAGAACCTTCCTCTGAATCTCAGATTTTTCACTACAGATTCTACCATGGGGCTTCAGGCTGACAGTGCCTTTTTCTCCAGGGTTTGTCTCTGGGCAGCATTGACTCTGCAGTTCCTGCAGGGGTTTCCCGATGTTTTCATTTTTGTTGGGTTTTTTTTTTGTTTGTTTGGGGTTTTTTGTTTGTTTTTCTTTTTTTTCTCCTCTGGATGAGTAAAATGCAGCACAGACTGCTGAGGGGGGTTTGAGGGTAGTAAGATCATGTGCAGAACTGGAGTGTTCTCCACTTTGAGATGGGTTCAGTTGTTCACCTTAACACACAAACCTGATATCCCAATGTCATCTTCTGACCCTCTCTGAACTCTAGGTCAGCTCGACCAGAGGGTCTCAAAGACATCACTTCTCAGTGAATCAGTGATGGAGATCTTCCCCAGTACTGAGATTTAGGACAATCAGGAGAAATTTGCTGCAGCAATTCACAGGGAAACAAACTTGGACCACAGATGAACGGGAATGGAGAATTTGGGTTCTTATCTGGCAGTGTGAATCAGACAGGCTGGGGAAGATAAATAAATAAAGAGGTGCTAACAGGAACTGTTAACAAATGAGAGTGCAAAGACTAAGGGATGCCAAGAGAGCTTGCAAGGGCAGTGGGTGGGACAATTCCTGCAGACGGGGCTGCCCGACAGCACAAGGCTCCTCTTTCCTGGCTTCTCCCAAAAGTGCAAGAGGTCCCTGACCGTCAGGTGCTGCCACATCCTTTGAGCTTCCCATTGCAGAGCATAAGCCCATGTAATACCCTATTGCTACCCCTACTTCGGGACATTTCTCTGGCTCACCATCAGTTACACAGGGATGCTTTGGGGGTGCGGGAGGATCAGAGGATCTTTAGTATCATTTTATAAGCCATGGCGACAACAGGTATAAACTTTCCTTTCTTTAGCAGCACTACGATGTAAGCTTGTATGTAGAAGTCTCGATTTCCAATCTTTGCAGAGAATGTCTTCTAGGCAGTTGAGCTGTGATGGAAACGAAAAGGGGCAGAAAGTGGATGAAGCTACATAAGAGACAGAAAACATTTTTATTCCTGTTTTCCAGGTGCTAGTAGGGCTCCAATTCTTCAGCGGGCTTCTGTGCAACATAGTTTATAAAACACCAGAAACACATTTCTGCTCTGAATTCTCCAAGCCTGTTTTCACCAGGTTATGGTGGCAGGCAGAGAAGTTCAAAGGGAAAGTTGGGTGTGGGGAGGCACGGGTAGAAGGATGTGTGGATGAAAAGGCTGAGCACAAACCTGTTAAGCTAACAACTATAGCAGCCTATCTGATGATTGTGAATGCTATAAAACAGAAATAAAATCTATGTTCATAAAATAGGATTAGGGCTGTTTACAAATTTCTTTGATTGAAATAATCCAAAAGGATACATCACACCTTCCATATTATTATTTCCAAACTCCATGTCCACATCTGTCAGCTGTCTTTTTGTTACTGTTTCAGGTGATTTTCTTGTTACCCTATTCTGTCAGAAATCTTTCTGTTTTGCCCCGCCATGGCAGACATTGTTGCCAGAAGCCATCAGTACAGATTGCCATAGGAACTTTTGCAAGTGACAGGAGGGAAGCACAGTCTGTGTCCCGTGGGCTGCAATATGTCACAGCTACAATAAACTGCAGCAGCAATGGCTTTGTTCCAAGCTTGTGTGTTGTATTTCTGCAAGCAAAACATACCTGTGCATCCAATGCTGCACCAGCTGCCCAGCCTAGTCTGTGCTCCTGGATGAGAAGGAATTGAGTCTCACTCGGTTCCCCCATTCATATTTCACTTGCATATCAGGAATACAGGAACTCTTTGCTTGCCTTTGTTCTTAGTTTTTCTGCTGTTTGTTTGGTCACTGGACAGGAGGAGCCAGTCCCGATAGCAGGGCCCTTAAAGGGCTGGCATGGATACAACCCAGCACAACACAGGGCATGTACCAAACACCAGTTTAGTTTTCATCAAGATGAATCACTCTTGTGATGCAGTTTTTTAGCCAGTTTTGTCTAAAACAGGAGAAGGACAGGGCTGGGGATTGGAACTGACTTCAGAGAGTTTAGGGGTGTATAGTTATACACTTCTCCTCAATGATTATTTCTTTATACATTTGGTGGCTGTACCATGTATCTATCCCTTGAAGGCTTGGCTATCCAGAGGCTTCTGAAAACTGCCTTACAATACAGAGGTATTGTGTTTCAACACATTGTGTTTCTACTAGGTTACTTCGTAACCTTGCTAAAGGAGCCAAATGTAGCTCTCCAGTACTTAAATTACAGTCCTACTCAAAGCAAGACAGTTCCATAGCCTGCGGCTTAGTGACTTCTGAGAGGTTTTCTTCTCCATTTGAAACCAAGAGTTTTCTTTTTTCTCCTTTTACTGTCAGACCCTCTAATCCCATTTTTTTTTTTAGGATTTGATGCTGAACTACATTCTCTTCATGCACAAAATTTCATAGTCCAAGTGTTGCTTCTGGTCACACCTCATAGATCTCAAATGATATTCAGAGTTGCCTGAAAGGCTGAAAGGGATTCTGATATGATCAATTGCACAGGTGTAAGTGATAGCATTGTCTGGAGCTAGTCCCCACAGAGGCTTGCTCTGAAGATAGGCCACTGATAAACTTTTTTTTTTTTTTTTTTTTTTTTTTTTTTCTACAAGAACAAGCCAGAAAATAATCCAGTTCATGTTTCAGAGTTTCAGAATTGAACTTTTTTTGGTGAGACAAATTACACCCTGGAACCACAAATACAAACAAGTTTTCATTAAAGGAGTGAAAGGTAATCCCAAATACACAGAAAAAAGATACATCTGCAAGAACTGTGATGCTGTTTCACTACTGACACATAATAATAATAAACATTTTCAAAGGTTAAACCCTAGTTTATAAATAATAAGATCAAGTTTCAAACACATATTGCCAAACAGCTGTTTGATGCTTTTTTTCCTTCACACTAAGGTTTCTCCATGTGTTCAAGAGCATGAAGCAAAGGCACTCCTTACCTGAACACAGTGAGGTTCTAACTCAAGGCACCAGAAAGGCAGGTGAGGTTACACAGTTAATTTACAGGGGTCTCAGTGACCAAGGTGGACCAGGGATAACAATCTGAGACCTGCTGCTGTGGATTAATATAATTTCAAAAAAGCACCTTGTGACAAGCTAAAAGAATCCGGACTTGGGGATAAAGACAATGAAGTGTAAACCGCAGGCTCTCACCCACAGTGGTATTTTCTGGCCATGCAAAGATGGATGCCTATCCTGGCAGGTTGACTGCTGCCACATGGCAGGCACCTTAAGCAGTATTTTCAGCCAAATTGTCCAAGACTGGTTTTGCAGTATCTTGCCCCTGGAGCCAAGCTGATTTTGCTGGGTCATTTAAGACTCGTACCTTTAGGACTAGGAAACAGTTTCAGTGCTTAATGAGAAAAATTAATCATGTACAGCAAAGGACCCAGGGGGTAATGTTAGTGCTGAGTCTAGTGTTGGGAGGCTGCAGCTTTGCCAGGTAGATGGATTTAATGCTGGTACCTAGACTGGGGCACAAAGGGGTGAGTCTCTCCCTGCAGCTTGCACAATCCCACTAACACAGATCACACCCAGCTCTGTGATGTATATTAAATACACAGCCCTAACAAATATGATGGCTTCCTGCAAACACCACCTCTTTGGAGAGTTATAGAGCAGAAGAGGCAAGAGAATCAGCTACATTTGGTGGCTCTGAAGTGGTGGCCTGGCTACTCTGGTGGAGCACAGCAAATTCTCAGAGGTTGCCTTAAGCTAAAGTGTTTTAAGCCCAACATTAAAATGGGTCATACAATGCAAGTACATTATTGCAAGGTTTTCAGTGTGTAAGCAGAAGCTTCTTGTAAAAATACTGCTGACTTCAGCCCCAGCTGAACAGAGCATGTTAACTATGGGGCAAGCCTGTAATACTTCAGAAGTCAAACACTGACAAAACAAAAGGGAACAATTTTCAGGTGAGACTTGAGAAAGTTTGGGACTTCAGTCTGTGTTTGTTTGTCATGAATGTTTGATATTTGATAGTCTTATGTTACAGCTCAGATGTTGCTCACTTATGGCATGCCCCTAAACCATACAAAGCCTTTATTTTATTTTTATTTTCAATATAAGTACTTGTGAAGGAAATTTAAGGATTTACCCATGATCATGTGTGTAACAATTTAACCCAAAAGCCAGTAAGGCAGAGTCGAGCCTAATTTCAGAGGCACAGCCTATAGAACTTTTCTGCTGAAACTGTATCTAGGACTACACAAGGACAGCTGACAAACACCTTCTTCACTGGAGCCTGTGCACCCTTTAGATAAACTGCTGTCTCTCATAGATTAATCAAGTAATTGGAAGAAGCTCTTCCAGCTTGCCTGCACAGACTGTGTTAACTTGAGGATATCTTAACAAACAATATGATTCACTCTGGACTTGTAAAACACAAACACTTTAAACATTTTGGAGGAAACCAAAATGTAAAAAAACAGAACTAATTTATCAACTTTTCCAGCTTGGATTACTCTCTCATGCATGCACACATGCATACATACATGTGCACACAAACATTCACCAGAGTTTAAGCAATGTACTGATTTTTAGAAACTGACTCTTCAGGTTTTCTGCACCACTTGTCACACATCAAGCAGAGACCTGACATATGAAAGTGACACTGCCCATTCTTCTTTGTACGTGGCAGTTCAGTGCAACAGTGAGAATCAGCCCCATGCTAAACTGTCAAGGGATCAATTCAAATGATTTCCAGCTCAGCCACATCAGGCATTACCACAGGCCTGTTTTCAGAGCTCAGCTGTCAGCTGATGTCTCTTTGGTCCCCTCTGAGGCAAACTAGCTTTGTAGCTGGTGCTCTTGTGACTCACATATGCCCAAATGAGACAAGGCTGAGTGATGACAATGACAATGAAGAACAAAATTGTTCCTTATATTTTTTGAAAATACTTATCTCTCTGACAGTGTCCATTACTTGAGGGCATGCAGACCATTACAATAAATAAATAAATGAAATTATAGAAAAATACCAGGCAAGCTGTTAAACCTTTATTAGGAGTAGAGACAGTTCATACTGAATTACCTGGGATGTAGCACATGAGCAGGAACTTGAAACTTCACACTATTAATGGGGTCTGTCATTTTCAACACCACTATCTCCAGTGTTCAAAACACAAATACAGTGTTGCTGTTTATTTGCTAAAGGCCCCAGCTCACACTGATAAGCACCACTTAATCTTCCAATATACTTCTCAAACTATTAAGTACAGATTAAATTTTGTAGCAGAGTTTATCTTGCTGTCCCACTTGCTGCCTGTTTGTGATCACCAATCCTTGCTGTGTGAACTATGGCAGTTCCCACTTCGGAAAACTGAATTTCTATCCGATTTTATAGAATGTTTTGATTTGCAAGGCAGGGAAACCAACAGCATGTAGCTGCTCAGTTCTTGCTCATCCAGCAGTAGCTCTGCATCAGTTCTGGATTTCTCTGTCAAAAAACATTTTTCATCCCAAGGCATGCTTGTACGTGGAAAGGAAAAGAAGGTGTGAAGAATGAGTGAAAGTGAAGGGGAAAACCAGAACAACCTTCCTCTTCCACTCCTGGAGGACAGTGAGACCAGGTATAGAGGATACTACAGAACCATTTCTCTGTACTTTCTTATGCAAGTTTTGGAGGGAGGTTACAGGAGACAGAGAAGGGAAGATGTCTGTGGCTCTGAATTTAACAAGGAACTGCATCAAGAGATCTCTGTGTAACACACAGATGTCATTTGTGTAATCCCACTCTAATTATTGCAGAGGCTGATGGAATTTCTAGAGGCTATCTGCTTGGAAGGAGGACATGATAAATCAGAAACAGTGGGTGAGACCAGCTAGGACAGCAACACAGTGAATGGGGGTGGTTTTCTCTCAAGGGGGTATGTGTGGGGTATGTGTTGGTGGGTGGTTATAAACTGGTTTGCAGAGTATTTCATATAACCGAGCATGTTGAGCTTTTGACTCAATATAACAAGGCCAACCCTCTCAAACAAGTAAGAAACCTGTGGCACAGAAGTGGTAAGTCAGCTCAGAGGAATGGGGTGGGGATCACAAAAAAGGAAAGATGTCTGCACGTGGAGAAGGCGAAAGCCAACAACTCTCTCTGACAAACATTTCTCCCAAACTGGGTTACAGCAAGGAAGCTAAAAAGCCAAGATTTGTAAAAGAGAGGAACTCAAAAGCAGGGAAACATAGACAATGCTAAAGATGCTAACAAAGTCTGTTCTGAAATGCAATGAAATGTGAAGTGCTAGTCTTTTACTTTCCTGGGGAACAGGCTGTGCATGGCACAAGCAGAGCTAACCTGCATCGTGTGCAGGCAAGCTGCTTGCTGGCTGTGAGGCACCTCTTCCCAGGCATTATCCTGGCTTCTTCAGGAGCCCCTGCCATGGCCAGACGCACATCTATGGGACCAAAGCAACTCAGTTTCTCCTCAGAGGAGAGGGACATGCCACATAATGTGTCCAGCACATGCCACGCCCTTAAAGCTTGTCCTGCAAACTACAACAAACAATGTATGGGACTTGCATTAATGTGAAATGATGGGGAATCCCTCGCCTATGTGTCCCAAAGGAATGGTCCCACTATGGATACCCCATACTTACCTTCCAGTGTCTCACACTGCTTCCAAGTGCAATTTGATGGCAAACTCAATTGCTTCCTTCAGTTCAGACCTGTCTTGTCACAGACACAGAAGCACCATCCCATTTGTTTCTTGGTGAAATCATGAAATGCAGATATGAAATGCCTTAAGATTTTCTGAAAAACTGACATTTTACCAGTCATAAATGATAAAGACAGTTGTGCCTTTGCAAACTACACCCAGCAAAACTGGATGTGCTCCATAACTACTTGCAATCCCAAACATGCAGATCAAGATTATCTATTGAAATGCCAGGCATAAGTTATTCATTAACTAAAACCATTCTGTAATTTTATTGATATATTTTGTGGAGTTCACATATTTTTGTACAGCAAACATAACACTGTAGGCCACAAGAAGCTGCAGCACTATTGTTTAATAGCAGCAAGGTATATTTTATAATCAGGGTATGTGGACAATAAATAGTCTGTTTCTTTGGATGTGAATGTTTAAAATGAAGTTCTGCTGCAGCTTCATAACGTGATTGCTATTTTACAGAGCTTATACACAAAAATATATATGCAATCTTTTTGTCTATATTTTATACAAATACAACAGTAGTTTGTGAATACATTTTAAAGTACATATACATGATAAGCAACTCAATTTCCCATATCACAGGATAGCAAATTTTAAATGCAAGAAACATATACAAATTCAGTCTGGAATGCAGGGTTTTCTGTATTTTTTTCTCTATTTTTTTTTTTGACTCAAAACTTTATCATTAAAAACATTTTAGCATACAAGTCCAAACAATTTTTCCACTAGCTAAAAATATAATTTCAGCAATCCGAGTCAGGTTTGGGTGTGACATCATTCACCAATATACTCTTCCCAGTTTTTGTCTAAGGCTTTTAGTAACATATAGTATGTTCTTCACTCCACACCATATAAAAAGCCCACATTTAACACTAACAGTCCCCTATTTTTTTGAACAAGAGCTGGGCTTGTCAGCGTTTAAATTTGCATGTCCAAAATTTTACTTTTGCAAGTGCATATGAATACATTGTGGTGTTGCACAAAGTTCATTAATGACAAATTAAGTCACAGTATAAAAATATATCATACAACTATAGGTCTAGTATAGTCCTTTTTTTTTTTCTATGGGTAAAAATACATCTGAATGAGACAGGGAGGTTTGTAGCACCATGACAGGAGTTGTATCCCAAGTTACATTAGCAGCATGATCCAATATAACAATATTGCAGGAGTGTTTCTGAGGAGATAAACATTCACTCTGGTTCAACTGTACCACTGAAGCTTATACTGAAAAGTGTTTACATATGATTAGCAATAGTTCTGTGTCACTTCCAGGGCTAGATAACTGTTATCAAAAGACACTGCCTTCCAACAAAAGTAAGACACCCTTATTGCATAAAAGCTTTGGGACTACCCAAACACATTTTGAACTACTGTGGCATTACTTGTAAGTTGAGCATGATGCTAAGTAAGCTGTGGTTTAAACTGTACACTGGGGGGAAGCAGGATGGGCAGCTAAGCCTATAATGGTTTACTACATACCAGATAAGTACATATATTTCAGAGGCTTATCTATAGACTGAGAAGAATACAGGAGAAGCTGCTAAACCAGTGTATGAGACAGACATAACAAAGGATGCAGGATCCCCATAGCATTTACGGATGCAGGATCAGGCCCAAAGTTAACTTCAGACAGCAGCATAGCAATATAGGATATGATTAAAAAAATTCTGTATCAAATACTGCATGTTAAATATTTTTGACAAAGTTTACCATCAAGAACTCCAGAAGACACAGTTTGCAAATGGTGAGGACAAACTCCTAATTGTTTTTGACTGGTTTTCCAAATGGCAGTAGAAGACAGTGTAGTTTGAAACATGTAAACCTAGTAAAAACCATTGTAAAACCCTTAAGAAAGACACACTGGTTCTGTGCAATATAGCAAATTGATAAGAAAACACTGTAAAAATGTACCTGTTTAAAATTACAATGTCTACCATTTTGTACACAAAGCATTATACCAAAGGCCTACATATATGTAATCTAATGGCACTTGAAACAAATTATAATAAAAGGTTTTATAATAAAAAGCATAACCTGTAAGAAATTTTCTTAAAAGGTTTAGGTTTTCTTTTTGAAAGTGCTATATCTTGTAATATGTGTAACATAGAGGTTGACCAAGCTTTATTTTAAAAAATATTGGCCTATAATACAAGTTTAGCTCACTAGGCAAATGATCCTGAAAATATGTACTCTTAACATTCATTATTAGCTTAATAAAGCAATCAGCTCTGGCTCATGTTTCAGTCAGTATATGGTTTTTAAAAACCGCTACTGCCAAATTAACAATAAATCACTCTATTCCACAATTTACTACTAAATAAAGCACAAGCAACAAGTACACAAAAATATATATATTTAAAAAAAAAAAAAAAAAAAAAAAGCAACAAAACAACCTTACTAGAAGTTTAGAAGTTGCACAAAGAGTGGTGCATGATCTGCCAGCCCTCCCCCCTCCCACCAAAGAATCCATGGGAAATCAAGAAAATGGGGTTTAAAAACTGATGGTTTAGTAGTGGCCAATATTGACTCTGCCTAAGTGATGCTCAAAAGCACTCTGGTGGTGTTGGTATTGCTTAAAGGGTCAGTCTGCTTCCACATTACCCTACATCCTAGTTCAGCTGCAAACACTCTGGGTGCAGCCACCCACTGAAACCCTGACTGAATGAGGTTCAATATCTTGTCTGAGGTCTCTATTTCTCAAATGAAATGTACATCTAACTCCAAGTGAAATGTCAATCCCTTTTCAGGAAGCTAAGGCACAAAGTAGCGAGGGTTCTGGCTACGCACTAAGAAACGGGTGTTGGCAAAGTGTCTGTGGGTTTTGTTTTCTCTGCAATCTTTCAGCAGCTGGGGCTGATAACAAGTGGCTCCAGACTGGAAATTTGTGTGCCAGAGGCTGCCCGGCCACGCTGCTGCAGGATGCCGAGCACTCGCAGCTTTCCTCTGCTGCAGGGAGGGTCGCAGATGCTCGGCTCCACGCAGGACACAACCCACTGGAGGAATTAAGTCCATTTATCTTCATCTCAGATTAAAAGGATTGAGAACAAGCCCGAGTTTTTTCTTAGATGCGTTACGGTCGTTCATATAAACTAGAGTTACATTCGGTTGCATTCAGCTTGTGCTCTGTTCATCTGTGTTTTTCTTTCCTTTAGAAAGGTGAATGGAAAAAAAGCAATATTGAACAAATCATTCAACTAAAGATGTAAGCAAGCGAGCAATCTGTTTCACAGAAACCAGAGGAAGCAGTCGTGAAGCAGAGCTAAACGTCCACTTTGAGACAACGTGCTCCTAAACCCAAAATCTAGGAGTAGTTTGTGGAATTTCAAAAGGTATTTTCCTTATTAATACATCCTTATTTTAATGCCTTTGGAACACAAACACATTTATAAAAATGTTATTTTTCAGTAATAAAATTTAAATACACATATGTAAAAATAGTAAAACTACACCTGCATATTGCTCCTAGCATTAAAAAAAAACAGTAGGAGCTACTGATAAAATATGCGGAGCATGAGCTCCTTAATGGGAGCAACTTTTGTTTCTGTGAAGTATATTTAGTTTAACCACTTAAAACCTTGTATAAATCCTCATTATTGTTTGAGAGATACTAATGTACTCAATTTCCATTTTTTAATTCCTCGTACAAAAATGACAAGGAAAATAATGTTACTGTTGAATTACAGCAAATCTAGTTTGCTTTTATGCATCACAGGGCTGGTTGTTTTTTTAGGGTTTTTTTTTTCCTCTTTTGGTTATTAGGGGTTGGGGAATAGAATATATTGCATTAGGTAAAAAGTGGTGTAAGCAATATGCTTTTACTTCACTCCTAAGAGTCCTGTCTTTAAATCTTGGCAATGGGCAAAAAGTCCCTAACCAAGTACCCAGGTGTAGAAAGTGTGATTAACATCTAACTTGTTGCTTAGGAGGACATAACACACCATGTAACACAACTGAAAAGATCACTCCAATAAAAACAAAACAAAACAAAAACAGAACAAACTGGTAGTTGCAAATTTACATTCACTTTCTGACTGCACGCTAGTTTTGAACTGAAAATAGGTACACACTTTCTGGCTGGACTTGATCCACCCTTTGGCGGTGGCAGCGGGGAGAAGACTGACGCCTACAAATGTGAACACACTACTGGAAGGTTCCTATGCAGTACTCTTTCTATGCTACTAAAGAGAAAAAAAACAGCAAGTTAAGAATTAAAACAAAAACTGCGACAAAATATTTGCATTACTACATTACAACACTTTTATATTTCAAGATCAGCCATTAATTTTGCCTGTTTCCCTATACCAGAGTCACGAATGCACAACAACACAGTTTCAAATTCAACTTGAAACATCTGTCATTTAGGCAAGCAGAGATTCTCTGTTGAAATTCTGTTCAGCCCTAATTGTAGAAAATTAAACTAATTTCTTTTTTCTTCTGTTATCCATAACAGGCCACCAAAATTTAAGCCAGAAAATGGCAAAATTTTTAACAACTTTTATAATGACTTCAATACAAGTCAAAATGCTATATATATGTACATGTGTATATATGGACTTCTATATATACACACACAAGTTTTCAGAAAAATCTGAACTCTATATTTATTTTAAAAATTTAGATTTGTCATTATAGAACAGGTCAGATGTGTCACCATTTGGGAAGAGGATTTGTTTTGAAACAGACTAGAGAATTTTTTTTCCCAAATCTCAGGAATCCTTGTGATACATGTTTTAAATGGATTATTTGCAAACAGTAAAATATATTAAAAGGTAAAAGTGGCAGTTCTACCACTGACATTAATAAAACAGAATAGCTGGTATGGTTGAAAAAGTTTTAAAAACGGGATGAGTGTTGCGAGTTTGCCTGGGATGACTCTCTACTGAACATTTTAAATGTGTAAATTGGCAGTGAAAATGAAAACAATACAATGAGACTGGTAAAAAAACCAACAAACCAAAGTAAACACAGCTGAGAATAAACACTTTCAAAACATTTAAAAAAAGTTAATTTAAATTTCTTACTGGCTTCATGAGATTGGTACTGTACAAAAGCAGAGAATTTATAATGTCTTATAGTAGGCACTAAGTTAAAAATGGTCACCTAAGGCATTTCTACAAATAGACAGTTAACAAGCCAGCTTTGTACATCCTATTGGAAAGCTTGATGAAATCGTGGTAGGGTGGTGGTTGTGCTTAGGCTGCTTGTGAAAGCTGCTGACAACGAGTGCAGAGACCCAAGACCTATACTATTGCTAGGATCTTGTGGATCCTGGGTTTGTGGTGGAAGTTGAGTCATAGAAGAATGTGCCTCCTCCTGCGTGTAACTCATCCCGAGGTTTCCCACGGAAACAGAAGGATTGTAGGGAGGGCCGTTTACAGGTATGAAGTTGAACAGCTGAGAAAAGTCCAATGATGGGGCGTTTAGAGGTTCGCTAATAGGAACGGAGCTCTTGGAAAGGGAAACTTCCCCCGACCCATCATCTAGTGGCCCTACTTGTGGATCCAGCCCTAGTTTTGATGAGGATGCTTGAGAATCTTGGGATGAAGAAGGCATACCACTTTGCAACTCCATTAAGTAACTTTCGATTTCCCCTTTCAATGGCTGTTCTTTTTCAGGCATAGAAATTGAGTATGAGGTAGTACCGAGCGGATATTTCAACGATAGCTGGTGAGAAGGGTGGACAGACTCCATATCTATTGGACAAGGCATTCCCAATGGTAACGATGTGGCAACCATTTGGTGTGCAGATGCAGAACTCTGCATGGACTGAATCTGAGTGTTGTAGAGATTTAATTGCAAAGTGTTTGTAAATGGCTTTGATGTCAGTTCACTGGAAGGTAAAGACATCACTGGAAGCAGCTCATCCTTAATAGGCACAGAAACATTGCAGGTAAAAGGATCTAGAAGGTCCATTGGCTCTGTTTTGACCTTCAAAAGTTCTTGGTTGTGACTTTTCTTCATGTGGCGTGTGAGGTGGTCCTTCCGCCCAAATCTCTGTGCACAGTACTGACAGAGGAAGTCCTTTCTTCCAGTGTGCACTACCATGTGTCTGCGGACATCCTTTCGGGTGTAGAACCGACGGTCACAGTGTTCACACGGGTGCTTCTTCTCCTTCACTCCACCCGATGACTTGCCTGCATGAGTTTTTAGGTGCTCCAGCAGCACTCCTGTGCTTTCAAAAGTCTGCAAACATACCTTACAGGTGAGGTCACCGCTTGTTGCAGCATGCAAAGCCAGGTGACGTTTGAACCCAAGCTTGGTATTGTAGTTCTTTCCACATTCTTCACACTTAAAGGCCTCTTTGTTGGGATTGTGTGTATGTAGGTGATTCTTTAGGTGATCTTTTCGGTGAAACATTTTCTCACAATAATTACACTTGTGGGTTTTCTCAGGAGAATGAGTAGCCATATGCCTTTAAACACAGATATATTCTGTAAGTAATTATTTTGATCAAAAAACACATGTGCTCATTTTTTAATGGCAGCTAAATACTACACTAAGGGCTGCTTTGCAACAGAACCTTTTAACTGAAAGCATGACACTACAAAGACAGTTTGACAAATTTAAATATAGCAAAACGCGAGCCATTTCTCTTAAATTGACACTTTAGTTTTGGTGGGTTTTAGCTACTGTAACAGGGGTATATGGGCAAGTATGAAAGTACTCGTGTAAAAGTCCATAGCCAAAGAACTTTCAGTCCATACTCTTTTTCTTGTGACAATTCCTTATACAAATGAAAATTCTACGCTCATTAAAAACAAAACAAAACAAAACAAAAACAAAAACAAACAAACAGAAAACAAAAGCAGAAAACAAATTAAGAAACAAAATCAAAGACATTAGCTTGCAAACTTAGGTAATTTAGTATTCTAGAAACAATCCAATGGCTACTTTAATTAACACATCCTCTCTGCAATCAGCTGAAGGCGTACAGAAATATATACTTTTACACGGCTTAACACGGCCAACATAAAATAGATAATATAATCTGAAAGATAAATAGAGTTTAATACCTTAGTAATTTGTACTTAGAAACAAAGGCCTTGGTGCAGTCTTGTTGTGTGCACTTGTAGGGCCTCTCTCCTGTGTGAGAGTATGAGTGAACCTTTAATTTCTCAACACTGTTAAAGGCCTTGTCACACAGTTGGCAAGGAAAGTTTTTTCTTGGTTTGGTTTCACCACGCTTACGTTTCCCTGAAGGGACTTTCTGGGTATCTCTTACTTCTGACAAATCACCAGGAATGACAGTGGCCATCGCAGCCTAAACCAGGCCTTCTTGTTGGACACTTGGGAATTGCCCAACTCCACTAAATGATTTAGCTTTAGATGGCTTCTCAAGTTTCATGTGGTCGTAAAAGAAAGCAAAAGGGGACTGGAAAAAAAAAATAAGAAACAACTAGTTTGTAACTAAACTTAGATTTTGAAGTTTACTTGCTATGTGATGCTTCTGAATAAAACTTAAAAATAAAGTTAGGTTCAGCTGGTCTAATGTAATACCTACAGGTTTCTTTATACTATTTGCTGCAACTCTTAAAACGCATTGCTCAGGATGAACAGATCCACATATGCCCTGAAATCACACATCACAACCTTCCCCTCAAGCACTGATGGAGAACAGCAAAGTTTCTGTCAGATTAAGGGAGGCATCAGGCAAAGAGCTCACCTACCCAGGCACCTTTTGGCAGCTTCTTATTTCAGAGGAATTAAGCTGTGCCTGTGGTGTTTGCACAGACATCCCCCCACACACATGCACACACACAAAACTATCAAAGTGGAAGTCTGTTTGAAAACCTGCACAAAACACAGCAGTACCCATCCTGACACTATGGAGGGCAAAGCTCATGTTCCCTTTAGGATGTACCTGATTCCCCACGATTACTGTACATCTGCGGATCTACCCTAGCAAAACGCATGCATTGCCAGTGATGCCGAACAGCAGGTGAAATTCTCCTGCAAACTAACCCTCTGCTAACAGAGACTTGATCTATGAATGGCAGAAGTCCCATGGATTAGGGTTAGGTTAGACAGATCAGGGTTTTATCAGCCCAGTGCTGGAGACTCCTAGGCTCCTCACGCTACCCTGTGAGACAGGAAGGCTTGTAAGCATTCAGACTCAGGCTGGCTCAGGATGGAGGCTCCAAGTCCTGCCCCTGTGGCATAGCAAAATGTGAACTAAACCGGAGGCTTTCACTGTCAGGAGGTGCATGATGTGATCCTTTTGTCTGACTTGTGGGTGAGAAGCTTTAAATTCGTCATCTGGTATCATATAGTGGCAACTGGGCACCTGCCATCACAGGGCACTCAACAGCCTCCTTTGTCAGGGATTGCTGACAGCTTCGCTTCATCCTTGGAGCACAACTGCTACTATAGATACCAAAATCCTGCACTACCCATCGCGGGAAGGGTGGAGCCTGAGGTCTGCAGCAGCGGAGACAAGGAGGACAGCAGGACAGCAGTCAAAGCAAGCCTTTGGGAGGGCTGGAAAGCCCCAGAATTTAGCATTTCTCCCTTGCCAGTGCCACCACCCACCCCCAGCCCCGCTGTGGCAGCTGCCGTCCCCTCCGGCCTGTGCCGGGGCAGAGGCACCGGGGCCGGGCAGGTCCGGCCAGGGCTCAGTGTCCAGGAGAGGCACAGCCCGGCAGCAGGGCTGGGAAGCTGCAGCTGCTGGGACAGGTGGAGTGGGCAGCTGGAGCCGGGCAGGCACCACCAGGCTGCAGCTGCTCCAGCCCAGCCCACCTCCCTGGAACACAAACCAGCCTCTTCCCTGCTGCAGAGAGAGAGGCTGGGGAGCTGGGAGGGAGCCCCTGCCTGCGCTGTCCTCTCAGCCCTGCTGAGGCTCAGCAGAGATGGAGGGAGCCAACTGTTCCAGAGAGGAGCAGACAGCAGCACCCAGGTGTGCCAGAGGAAAACTACACGGTCCTTGCAAGTGCCCCAGCATGGCCCTGGAAGAAAGCAGGAGGAAGGAAAGCCTGTTTTCCTCAATGCATGGCAGGACAGGAGAAGCAGGGAGAGGAAGAAGGGGAAGTGCTCTTTAATGTCTGCATTTTAAGAAATCCTCAGACTGAGACCTCCATTTGAAATATACAGAGTGTGTCTTTGTCTAAGCCTTTTGCTCCCTCCTCCCTATTTTCCCTTGTCTCTGGAGGAGAAGTACTGGCACACCAAGCTAGAAATCTGCTTCCTTTCAACCCTGAAGTCCTTGAATGACAGGTTAAGCTATGCTACCTCCTTTAAACAAGCAGTTTTGCAAGACCACCTTATTCTTTTGCATTTCATAAGGAAACACTAACTTCTTTTAAAGCTACCTAATGAGAGAAAAGGCATTTCTTTAAGGACTCACTTGATTTCAGATTTGTCTCAAACTCATTCCCACTCGTGGGATGAAGCCTGGAGACATCAGTTCCATGAGTGGGAAATGCACAGGTCTTCAAAGTATCAGCTTAATTTTACATTCTGTCTCATAATCAACAATCTAGTTCACTAATTCTAGTTCATAAGGAAAAGTTTAGATGTTTGGAGATGTAGGAGCAATAATTTTCTTCAATAAAAGTAACTGAAGACCAGTTCCAAAGACTTCAATGAAGCCACCAATGTAATCAAAAGGAGAGTCTGGCTAACATCAAAGATGTGATATATCTATGGATTGAAAGGTTTTTTTTTTTTTTTAATATAGGCTTTAATCAGAATCTGGTAATAAAATTATTTTCCTTCTTCTGTTAATGAACACACTGGTCTTCAATGCATATTGGCCTGAATGTAGAATGAAATTTTGCTTTAGTCTAATCTCTCTTGACAAATGAAGTTCAGGAGGGAGAAAAAAATCCAACCTGACCTACAACTGTATAGAGTACTTTTATACTGCACAGGAACCTGCATGAGACCCACCACACAGAGCTGAGAGCCCTGACTGCATGAGCAGAGCACACTTACAGCCCCAAGGGGGTACAAAGGATCCAGCCCCTCTGGCCCTGCTGCCAAATCCATACCTAGCCTGAGACAGGGCAGGCAGGATCAGCAGAAAAGGCAAGGGAACAGCATCCACAGTCTGCTGCATGAGAGTGGCACTACTTCAGCCATGGTGGCTCCAGAGCTCAGCAACAAGTGGACTCTGTGCCCAGACAGTGGCAAGAGAAGCTGTGACAGCAGGAAAGATACAGGGAAAGAGGATGAGCCACAACAGGGAGAGAGAGTGGACAGAACCCAAATGGGGGTCTAGGGCTAGGGGGGCTCAGGGAGTGCTGCATAGGCATTGGGAATATCTAAGGACATGAGGATAGGGGTGAGCTGGTAACACTAGGGTGGGTGGGAAGCAACTGAACGTGCATTAAGCTGGAGAGATGCAGGATATGAGGCCATGCAGAAGGGTGCTCTGCAGAATCTGATGTGATGTCAGAAACAGCCTTTGTTGTGAAACAGAATATTAAGCTTAACAAATTAACATCTGACAACTTCTCACTCCTCAATGCAAAGATCACACCTCAGGCTGGAGACCATCCTATATTCAGGCCAATATAACATTACTGTTATCTTCTCCAAAATTTCACATAACCTAGCTGCCATATCAGTCAGAACATTCACAGGGACGAAGAATTTGGGTTTTGTTCTTCTACAATCAAAACTAATTAAGCTGACTTTGAACTGTGTTTAAGTATCCTTAAAAATGCATCATTAGAACAAATATAGTGTGGATCCAATTTGACAATGACAGCATTTTATTAAAAAACATGTATGCACTATTATCTCAGTATCACTTCTCAATAGGTGAGGCAATTAAGAACATCGGTATTGATCTCTGAATACCAAATAACTACTTGTTTTCCTTTTTTGGGGGTGTGGATATATAGACTGAGCAATGGAGATAAAACTTAAAAAAACCACTGATCCTCAAATATTAATTTTTCCAAAGACCAGCTGAAAGAATTTTATGAGTAAAACTGCCTGCTTGTGTCTCAACATATTATCACTCAAAATCCACATTCTTACTGGTACTTTCTCAACTGCAGGATGAATGATCAAATATATAAGTATCAAATATAACAAACACATTACACAAAAGCTTATATATAATACTATTTTTAAAGAAGTATATACTTAAAACAGTATTAAAGCAGCCTTTGTTCAATGCACACCTGATGTTTGCCCTCTAAAGTCCTCAGATTTTGGTCTTAACCAGTTCCGCTGACTCTTCTTGGAGGAAACCAGAATCCAGTACTTCCCATTTTTACTGGTCTGAAAAACAAAATGAACAATGGACTAGACTCCAGCAAAACCAGTGCATTCATAAAGGCTGTGATGCAGCAAGACCAGGGATTGGAAAGAATTGGAAAGGAAAAGTTAAAAGGGACAGATCCAACCCATGCACAGAACATTATATACTGTTAATTATGAACTGTAGGAATCATTCTTGCATTATCAGTAGCAATTATGCACTTCAATTTGCAGTGTACTTACATAATTTCAACTAATGCTATGCTGGACAGTGACACATAAAGAGATAAAATTAGACAAAAGCAAAGGAGTTTTCATAAAGTGAAAAAAAAATCACA
Organism: Erithacus rubecula; assembly: GCF_903797595.1. Taxonomy (NCBI): domain Eukaryota; kingdom Metazoa; phylum Chordata; class Aves; order Passeriformes; family Muscicapidae; genus Erithacus; species Erithacus rubecula. Next base: position 110,622,794 of record NC_136689.1, read on the forward strand.
GACCACAAATAATTTAGATGTAACAGCAAAACATGTGAAATGCTGAGCCCAGACTTGAGTTTCTTACTCAGAAAGGACTGAATAAGAGAAGATTCTGGATTGGGCCCAACTTTACTAGACCTAATGCCTTCATTCTGCTTAATTATACAGGAAATAGCAGCTTAAAAGGTGACCTGCAAAGGAAAATAAAATTAATTTTAAAAAAATAATAAAACCTCTTAATGATGTACATGCTACAGGTAAATCCCAAAGGAGGGCAAGTCTAGGTATGCCTGAGCAAACTGAGAAGGCCTTTTTGGAATTTCCCTTATATCTCCTTTTCCCCTGCCATCATCCTTTTCTAAATTCACAGCAGGTCTTCCTTTTCTTGCTAGAAGGCCTCCTGGATCACACAGGTTTACACAGAAAACATGTTCAGTGCCTCACTGTAAAGGGGAGGCTTATCCTGTCCAATTCTTCCAGATGTGTAAGGGCAAAGCCCTGTACAGTGCTCATATCCCACAGCAGGCTGAAACTGTTTGGCAGGAACCCTGTAGTAATGTAACATTTCCCTCCACACAAAACCTTTTCCCTTCTGGCTTCCCATTCATTCCAGAAATCATTCTTTCTTTTGATACAGAGTTCAGCTCTGCACAGCCCCAGCATCCTCTGTTGGTGAGCATGAATGTGAGCAAGCAGGTGTCCCTGAGCACCTATTCATGTCAGAAGTGCTTCAGAGCAAGTGACTGAAGCTCTCTGATGGCTGAGGAACATTTCTGTGGGGCTTTGTACATACAGGCAAGAGGCAGAAACAGCTCCAGTACTTAAAGAAGAAGTTCTGTTTTCAACTGAGTACAACCCTCACCTCTACTTTTGGGGTCCATAAATCATCTTGTTAAAGGGAGAAAAATGCTGGTGACTCCTTAGCTCCTCTCCCAGCAAAACCCTTACAAATCCAGTCCCCTGCAATGCCATCTCAGTATCTTCCACTGTCACAAAGGAAGAGTTTAATTCTCTCAGATGTTTCTACTAATGTACTACTATTGTTAAATAGACAATATTTAAGACAGACACATAGATGTAATGGACTAAGTCCTCATGGACTTAGCTCCTTCACTATGTTCATTTACAGATTATTTTCTGTTTGGAAAAAAAATCCCAACAAATCCTGTTAAAATAAAGTCCTCTCCGTGGCATTCAACTTTTTCTTAAATGTTTATAGTCCTCAATGCTCAACACACACCAAAAGTTGCTCTAGCAAAAAGCAGATGCCCTCAGAGACAGGCCACTACAGACATGGAAGGACTATGGAATCAGGGGAAAATGAAGCAACTGAACAAGTAAATAAACAAGAAAAACACAAGATGTAGCTAAAATACTGAGGAGAAAGAAGGAGGACAGTCAGGCACCCTCATTCATTCATTACCTTATGAATACAGCAAAATCACAATGCAGTGGATCCAGGTGAGGGCAATGCTACATCTACAGTTAGTGGGATCTCAATTTCTACAGGGCCATTATTATGTAAAGAGCTCAACAACACACACACAAAAGGAGCTAAATTTGTATAAATAATGAAAACATTTACTCCATTTGACAGGATTAGGTGAAAAGATAAAACAATTCTTGAGATTGCAACAACAAGCATGCTATGGGATAAAAGACTTTTCCTTATGCACAGAAGACAAAAGTCATCTATGACAATGCTGATTTCTACACCACCTTTCTCAGAAGATTTTGGTATTAGAAAATATCTGAGGTGTAATACTGGACAAAGATGTACCTTGTAACTGCTTATGGTCATAGTGTTATAAGCTTTTCATCTACATGAGGTAGGAAGAATTTTTAATGAATAACAAAACTCAAAGTATTCTCCACATGAAGCAGAGAAGCATCACACAGCAAAAGGCATTGTCACACACATGTGCTCAAAGCCCACTTGGGTACTAATAACAAAACACTACTTCTTTTTTGTCAGAACTCTTAGAATTCTTACAATTTACCATCTCTTCCAGAATTTGTGAAGCACTAATTTTGCTAAGTCTCCAAACATCCTGATAATTCCAGATTAGATAGTATTTGAATTTCAACCAAAAAAAAAAAAAAAAAAAAGTGGAAGATTATCTTCCTTATGTGGAAGACAAATAATATAAAACATAAATGTAAAATAATCTATTCCTTTTTAAAATTAAAAAGACTAACACCTTTTTTTTTTCCAAATTCACAGTTCCTATTTAAAAACCTGATCAAATAGTTACACTTCAAAATATTTTAAAGCATTTGATATCTCAACTAAAATGGTAATGAAGACAGTACAGAAATATAACCAGTAATCCTCCTCCTAACCTGCATTTCATACTTAAAGAAGGTTCAAGCACAGTAAAGGAAAACAACTGTTTCATGGTTATTTTCTTTCAAAATAAAAGAGCAATAATGAGAACACAGTACTGAGAACACAGTATTTATACTTTCGCCTTTTATATAAAACAGCAAATCTAGTTTCAGTTCCTGAAAGGAGGGGTCCTAGAAATATCAGAATCATAATAATGGTAGAACTCAGTAAGGAGTTAATAGCATTAGAGTCATTGTGGGTTTTTAAATATTTCTTTAAGGAAACAAAATGGAAAGTGGTTACTTACCCTACGGAAACTGTGATTCTTTAAAGAAGTGCTGTCCGCACAGATCCCAGGTGAGCACGTACTCACACGGACAGGACCAAGTCCTCTGAAGCCAGCTATGTCCATCCAGGCTGTGCCTGTGAACCCTCCCAGCCCTGCACGAGGCAAAGCACTCCCAGCAGTGCCAGGCTCACACTGCCCACCTAGCAGGGCCAGCAGCAGTGGCAGCTCCAGCTCTGCCCTTCACTCACACCGTGGCACAAACCCGCTCGCAGCGCCACTGCTTTGGCAAGCACAGCCTCCCTCTGCCCCGCTGCTCCACACCTGTGCCCCACCTCAGGGTTTAGCTGTGGTGTGCACTGAGCTGGGCCTCATGAAAGGAAGCAGGGGCATGGGAGAGAAATATGTGGGCAAGAGCTGCTGTCCTAGCTGGAACTGTGGTGTGAGTGACATCCTAGTTGAGGAGCAAAGAGGATGAACAAGGGCAACCCAAGGAAGCAAGAAGTTGCTGCTGCTCAAGGTGACAATGGAGCAAAACTAATCCCAGGATGTCCCAGTCCAACCTCGCTCAGGTTTGCCAACAGTAAAGACCCATTCAGAGTAAAGGACTTTTGGTGCCTCTAAGAGCCACCATTACCACAGCCTAACAATGATTTTACCTCTTTTACCAGGTGACTCATAGTCTACAGAGCACTGACAAGTCACCTGAGTAAAAAGTACTGACAAATGAAATCTGCTCTGTTCAAGCAATCAGGGATAGCTGGGGAAGCTGAGTTGGTGAAATCATCAGCAAGAGACAGCTGATGTAGCCACTTACTGTGGCTCAGAAGAGGCAAAATGACTGTCAGACAGCACCTCCATTTGAACAGAGGCAGTCACTGGAGCATGATGCCCAGAAAAGCCGTGGATGCCCCATCCCTGGAAGTATTCAAGGGGACAGGTTGGACAGAGCTTTGAGCAATTTGGTCTAGTGGAAGGTATCCCTGCCCATGGCATGAGGGCTGGTACTAGATGATCTTTAAAGTCCTTTCCAATCCAAACTGTTCCATGACTCCAACTGCAAACCTCACCCCCTTCACTGGGGCTCTTAAAATGGCACAAATGTTTTGCCAGAGCTCCTTAAGATGAAGGACTCTAACCCCACATTAAGGCAACCAAAGAAGGAGCACCATGTCGCCTTCTCTTGCTCTTCCTGCCTGTAGGTTTAGACACTGCCTTCCCCAGGCAGTTTCATTTTGTGGGGGAACAGATTTAATCCTCCTGCTGAAATAGCTGCTGGAAGGGGCTGAGGGCAGAAGTGGCAAAGTGCCTGCACTGCTGCAGGACAGCATGCCAGGACCTGCAGCCCTGCAAGGCTCAGACACCCTTCCTGGATCAACAAGGACCAACGTGCCTGCTGCACTCTTGTACAGCCCCAGAGACAGAGCAGGAGGTCTGACCAACTCTGTAGAAAACATTAGATTTTTTGCAGCAGAAGCTTCAACTCGGAGTAGCTGCAGGCAGCAGAAGATCCAGCTTCCCACCTGTGGCTTTCAGAGGTCGCTCTTAGAGAGAATTAACTTTCCATAAGGGAGGATCTCAGATGGAGAAGCTGATTCCACCAACGGAAACAGTCAACAGGTAAGAAAAATCCATGCAAAGATGTTGAAGTATTGATGACTTTAGGGATGCCTTTCTCCAAATTGAATTAAAATCAAATCTTCTGACTGATTCAGGGGTCTACATCCCTGCCTGTGCTTGGCAGGCCATTTGATCTGCATTCATTTGAGCATGTCACTTTCTAAAAGAGACAGCTGAGGGAGCCTGCTCACCTTTGCCCATACTACAAAGAGAATCCTGACTTTGGTAGGAAGATGCTGATCCTGCCCCATTTGTACTTGGCTGAATAGGGGTGGAGGGGGAAAGAGGCAATGAAGGCTTCTCTCTGGTTCTACATCTGGAAACATATAATTGATGAGACATTGATGCTGGAAGACAAAAAGGAGGAAGAATGGGCATTGCTAGAGTGAGGCAACAAGAAAGTGAGTTTGGCCATGAAGTCTGACTAGGCCAGGAGAGGCTCACACCTGCACCTTCATAAAGTGAAATTTAATTTTCTGTCTACTTTTTTGTGTAATTTGGAAGATATTTGAACAACAAGCAATATGTACAGACACCTGGCACAACTGTCTAAAAATAAGGCACTGCTAAACAGCAGGAGGAACAGACTTTGGCCCCCAGAGCCCTGTTTCTGGCCCTTTGGCTTTTTGTACAGCAGGCAGTGAGAGGGGAGAGCTGGCAGGTTTTCTACCTGAGAGCTAGGAATCAGCTGGCATTCAGCCAGGTATCTACAGCTCCTCTCATAAGCTGACAGACAGATGTGAAAAGACAAAGGAGTCCAACACTGAGGTCCCAGTGGGATGAGATGGCATTGACAGGTGGGTGATGCCACTTGGCCTTCTGCATTTTCCTGTGACAGTAACTGCAAATAACCATTTAAGGATGTAGGCACTGGCCCTGTGGTACAGTGGTGCTTCATGTAAAGGGAGCACACACATACATGTCAACTAATCACAAAAGAACAGATAGTTTTGCTGTGTGGGCTTAAAAAATATATATACAAGGCTGTTATTTATCTTTTCTTGAACTTCAGGACCTGCTTATAGTACATGGCTCAATTCAGGGAAACCCTGCTCCAAGGATTCAAGCTCTAGCCTACAGTGTAGAGGGGTGGCTGAGGGAGCATGGAAGGACAGCAGTGAGAGCATGCACAGGCTGCAGGAACACACAACTAAATCCCCAAATCCAGGCATGCAGCAGAAGAACCGCCTGTGGAAGCTGCTGCAGGAAAATGGAATGATGTGGGCAAAACAGTGAAAATATCTCTCCAGAGATCTTAGATATAAACACAAGAATGACTTAGAGATAATAACACATAAGAGCTCACCCCTCAGGGAAACTGCCTAACATCCAGAACACAATGAAATAACATAACCACTGAAACTAAAACTAGGCAAACCATTGTAGTCTACTGTTAGCAACAGCACATTACTAATATCTACTGTGTGCAAAATGATGATTGTGCTGCAAAGAATATAGAAGATAGAAAAACACAAGATTCATCAATACTAGATTTTATTAAGGCTTTGCTGTTTTGTTGGTTTTTTTTTATAAACATCAACAAAACAGAGATACCTACAGAAACTGCAGGTGATTGAGGAGAAAAAAATCCTAACCCCATTAAACCAGTCTGAAATTTGGGTAGCAATGAAACAAATGCACTAAAATTATTAGACACATTTCTTTTCTTGTGGGCAGCAAATACATGTATTTCAGTAGTAAACATCTGTTAAATATACATATCTTTTATTAATTAATAAAGCAAGCACTTGGAGGAAAAAACCCTGGATTCCTGTGGGACAGTAACCATCATACAAAAATAGTTATTTATACAGATACAACTATTAAGTTTAATGTGTTTTTTTCATTGTCATAATTCTATGCAGTTCTGAGAGCCACAGTCTGAGTACTACAGTCTTGAAATTTTGACAACCAGCTTTTTAATTTTAGAAAGTAACTCATTCTTATAATATGCTACATTAGAAAGAGGATTACATAACTTTTTTCAGAATATAAAACAAAAATTCTATCATGCTTGCCCTTTTTTTTTCCCCTTAAGTTTCTGGAAAAGTAGAACATGAACTTACTAATGTTTATTTTAGCATGACCTAATAGTCTGTAATTTAAAGGAAGAAAAAAAAATCACAATACCATCCAGCATCTCTTTGTGGGTATTCCATGTTTCAGAATACTTAGGTCCACTTTAAATCTTGAGAACTGAGTTTTGGTTACTAAATGTTCCAAAGGATTCCTGGTTATATACTAAATTAAAGGAAACAAGAGCTGCCTGGAGCTAACCCATCTGATGATTGTGGTTTTATGGACTTTTTAAGAATCTCTATGGCACTGCATAGATGCTTTTCTAAAAACTTTGGAAAGATTGTGATACAAATAACACTGTTAGTGTAATTACTGTTAGAATTTTTAAAACCTGCGGAAGTGTTTTCATGTGTTTTGGAATTACACCACCACCACCACCACCACCAGCCCTCCTCCTCAAGAATAATCTGCACCCATTTTTAAAGTGATGATGCTTTTGTGAAAACAAACTTTGGTCTATTTAATCTGCATATAGGCCCATGCTATTTTTATAATAAAATGCAAAAGCAAGTCCTATAGATGCACATGCAAGCACAAACACACAATCTAAAGGTGCATGAGATTATACACTAATATGGGCAGGAACTAATTTGATATTTTTAAGGAAAAGTATTTGCCTTTGTCACAAGACACCTTGAAATGACCATGGGTGTGTGGACAAGATTAATGCTACCTCTAGGCCAGTATTCTATCTTCAGTAACAGCCAAAAGTACAGAACAGGTCACAGGCGTGTGATATTTTTCTAATTCTCTTCAGACCACCCACTCCCTTGATGATGGTGAATTTCTGAATCATATGTGGTTTCTGTTTAGCAGCTTTGAGCACATTGCCCTTCCAAGCAATAGTCCATGATTCTCCTGGAAACCATATAATTTTTTATACTATCTACAACATATGTTTGACAAGTCATCCCACAGGTCTCTCCACTGCTGATTTCATGGAGAACCTCTTCTTTTTGAAGGCTCTGAATATGCCTTCCCTCCTAACTGTGCACACTTTTGTTTTAAAAGGCAGTGGTTAGTCTTAATCTTCCTTCCTTTGCAATGTCCACAGCACTGCCCTCAATTAATTACTTTCCAAGACCAAAGTTCTAATTTACAGAAATGTTCTTTACGCCACTCCATGTAGCTCATCATCCCTACTGACCTTCTCTAAGCTTCATCCAGTTCTAACAAACTTTCAAAGGCTCCAAAAATACACATAGCACTTGGAAGCAACTCAAATGTACACTCTTGTAATGACATTCTCAAAATTTATCCTGTACATTTTTACTCTAATATTTGAATTGTGTTTTGGTGACCAATGAGTTCATGCTCTCACAGGATCATCAATCACAATTCCCAAGTCTTACTCCTCAATGGTAATACTCAGCTCAACCTCATAATCTAATATATAACAGGGATTGTTCTGCCCACTTATCCTTCTTAGTTATCATAATAATTTATCTACACTGAATCTTATCACCCATTTTGTAGCATAGTGCTCAGTATTTTAATGTCCTTCCAATGTTCTCCACAGCTAGATCTCTTCTTTACAGCAAAGTTCCTTATTCACCTGCTCATCCCCTTACTGATACCACCCACAAATATGTTCCACAGATCACTGTGGAACTTAACTGGGACCCTCCTTTAACTGAGAACTCACCTTTTACCCTTTGATAGTACTCTTAAACTGTCATCTACTTGTCCAAAGACCTCCCCTCTTACATCATCTTACATCATCTTGCATCATCTTCTTAAAATGTCTTTTTGATAAAGTTCACTTTGATTTTTGAACCAGAACATCTTTATTTCTTGCTGATGCCTCCCAAGAACTTCAATTCCCCAAGACAGGACTTCCTCAAATGTTATTGACTCTTCTCAAATTATCATTCCTATGCAGTTGGCCACCAACTCTATGCATTATTACACCATCTACCAACAGATTCCAGATTTGCCTGGTACAGGCCTGCCTGGCCCATACTACCCCTGAAACCATGATTTTCCATACTTGCATTTCAGAAGATTTTTCTAAATCTGAATACTTGAGCATGTACCATTTAGGCAATGTAATTAGGTTGTGGAGCACAAATAGATTAGATAGGTGTTACAAGTTTGGCTTTCTGAGACAGTCACCTAACAAATCATACCTAAAGATGTTTTTAACACTTTCAACTATCATTCAAAGTAAAAGGGTTTCTGGTGCTCTAGAACTGTTAATTAAGAAGCTCAAATAAGAGGGGCAAGTTGGTGGTTGAAAAAATCTGGATACTTCATAGAAGCTGCAAGGACTGCTAAGATAAAGCCTTTCACAGGAGCTAATTTCCCTCATGGTGTTACACCAGATGGCTGGAAAGATCAATTAAAAAAAAAAAAGACAAATCATGCAGGACAGATGTAAAGTGACTGAGAGACAGGGTAGTCTTCCCATTACATAACACATCCTGTGTAGAGGTGCCAACCATGCAGTAGTGCAAAGCCTGCAGCAGAAGCCCAGTCCTGCCCTGAGTCACACCACCTAAACAACACTGCCTGGGGGCAAAAGCTGTGCCCAGGTTTAGCACTGCTTTTTGGCTACCTTGGATTTTTTTAAACTATGTTATTTACTGGAGCTATTCCAACTAAAATGTTGATCCTGCTTGCCCTGTTTCCTCAGCCTCTTATCCCAGCCTTCAAAGAAAGGCAACAAGTAAGAGTGATTTTCAAGCAGTCACTTCCAATACAACCTACAGTCAAGAAACTGCTGCTCTATCTGAAAAGAAAAAACTTCATAGATTATTGTAGCTTCTACAGTAAATAGAACATGTTACATTTAGCCACAAAAGCCATTGCTTTTGCTACTACTGCTACAACTGTGATGCTGGATGATGATATCAACAACCTAATGAGCTAAAACACAAAAGCCTTAGGGAAGGTTAACTGACAATGCAGAATACTTAAGGTAATACCACAGCAAATCCCTCTCCAAAGCTGTAACCAGTGAGCCTTTCTGAAGCTGCACAGCACAGACACCAAATGTATTTCTGATTCTGTTCATGTACCAGCTTTGAGCAATGCTGTTAGCACACACCTAAACAGCTTACTCTGACTAGAGTGACTCTCACAGCCCCCACAAGCCCTGCTGCCACATGAGTATCAGCATCCTTGTGAATGAAATTAGTACATAGCTCCACATTTGTTCCCATTTCCCATTTGGCATGTTGAGTATTCTGCTTCAGAGCACTGTGATGCCGTGCAATGCAATTTGGGATGCACATCTCAATGTATAAGAATTCTGAGATTTGATGCCAGATTAGTGAACAGCTCAGAGCAGTCATGCATAATTTAGAGCTACACAAGTGAACATTGCAGTGGGAGATAAGGCAGGCAGTTAGTATCTGGAATAGCACCTGGATTACAATATTCGGATTCAGGTGACCGGCAGCAACGACTGGATCAGTTTCAGCCAGCAAAGCCAGAATCTGCCAGGAGTCTAGACAGATTTTGCCCTGGAGCTGCACCAACAGAAAACCATTTTGGGAGCTCCTGTCAGCCTGATGAAATGTCCTAACAATGTGGTCACCAAACAACTTTACCTTTAAATCACAAGGTAATTATCTTGTTATTGGCTGGACAACCAAGTCAGGAAGGCTGACAGTAGCACAAGGTTTCTCCATGTCATGTCAAGGGACAGGGATAGGGTTCCCTGCTGTCACAGAAAAAGGTTGTGAAATGCATACGTGTTGCCCTACTCTGTCCCAGCTCCACCTCCAAACACACTGCCTTAATATTTTCTCAGTCTTGCTGGCCACAGTTTACCACAGCAAGCACTCACCACCATTGTATGATCTATGATGAAAGACCCTGATGTCCTGGAATTTAAATTTTATTCTCCACAGTCTAAGACACCAGGCCACTTACAAGCTCTCTCTTTTTAAAGCAGCTTAGTAGACTCTGTTTCCTTGATTTCAAGCCTACATTAAGTGATGTAAAAAAAAAACACATGCAAGACTTCGCCTTGAACAGCTGCAAACTGCTAGTAGGGCAGGCTTCCAGAAAGGTGGAAGGAAGATGGTGACAAAAAAGATGGAATAAAAATAGTCTTATGACTGTATGGTATGCATCAATGTTTCATGCACGTTGTGGGAAAAAATCCTGGAGGGCAGATGGAAACATGAAATAGAGATGCTTTGTGAATCCCAGAGAATGTCTTCCTCTAAAGTGCTCTCCAACAAGGCGCTTGAGCTCCTTTCACGCTGCAGGAAAGTAGCTCTAGGCTAGCAAAAAATTTGCAATCAAAAAGGTAAGTTTAGTTTAATTTTATTTTTAAAAAGTTGTGAAGAGATAAATTTTACAATAGTTGTAAATTAATTTTTCAGACAGGTGTTCAGACAAATGAATTTATTTACTGATTTAGGTAATGGTGAATTTTTTTCAGTGAAAGATGATGACCTTAAAAACAAAGCAAGTCTTGCACAGTGCTCCTCTAGATGGTATACACAAGAATCAGAGTAGTCAGGAAACATTTCAGCTCAACTGATGTAGTGGTGTCAATCTGAAATACCTTCTATGTTTTGCAGATTATTGGAGATAAAATGCTTGACCAGTGTTTTGTTAGAACTGTTTAGGTTTAGCACCTTTGTACTGCCTGTTTCTTGTCTCCCTTCCAGAAACGCATAATACACAACAATCTTCTGGGGGTTCTGCAGGAAACCCTCCTTTCTCCACTCTGCCTTTGCTGAGATGACAATTTCAAGGTTCAGATCCACCTTTTGTTTATCTTCTGAAATCTGATGGCTATCTTTTAGCTACTAATTCCCCTCTTCATATGGACTGCAGCTTTTTTATGTGCTAAGAGAAATCAGAAAAAATAAAGATGTTACTAGTCACCCCACTCTTTACAAAGTTAATTTTAATACTGCTAACTAGTTTCTTCCCTTATGACCACATTTAGATTCTTTTCTCCCAGTTTCTCTTTTCACCGTGTGCCCTTCAAAACTGCAAGATGCTTTCCAAATTACTTCCACATACTACATGTGCTGTTGTAGGTTTTTCTGAGACATACGTAATGGGGTAAGTTGGTTGCTATTGTTTCAAAACTTAAAATGGTCAGACACTGCTGGATAGGGAATTTGAGTATAAAGGGCTCTGCTTTTGGTTGTTTGCTGAGTTTTTGTTTTGTTTTTAAAGAAAAAACTAATACACATTGCATATTTAACTGCATCCATGGGAAACTAGCTGTTCTTATGCTGAAGGACAGCACTCCCTAACACATTCCTGGGAGACTTAAGGACCTCTTTTATAAAGACAACTGGTAAACTGTGATAATGCACTGCAAGGTTACTTATCAATAAGCTTCATCCAGAAGTGTTAGAGGAGCATTTCCTTAGAGGAAGAAAAAAATACCCGGAACCAACAACCTGACACCTCCTTTACCTGCACTTTTTGTGTCAAACCTTCCTCTTACACACTATTTTCACTCTTTTTATAGTTCCTGAAAATTACTGAAAAATACACTGTGAAGGTAAGAAATTTCTGTTGCAGCTTTTAGATCTACACAAACTCATTCTACTACACAGAAGATTTAGAACAGCAACACAGTTCAAAATCTGAACTTTGTGTATGTCACCCAGAGTGAAGTTTGAGCACAGTAATGAAAGTCTGCAACAGCACAGCTTTGTATTTGAGACTGCTCTAGGATGAATAAAATCGCTGAGCATGACTAAGGTCTGGAGCAGGGGGGCAGCATAACCAAAGCTGGGGAAGGCTGTGATTAGTGAGAAGGAAATGAGAAATCAAATCAGCAGAGAAAGGAGGCAGAAAAGTGTGAATCATGTCTGGGACTTGGCACAGCAAAGAAATATATCATTAAAGCTTTGAAGTAAGACTGATCAGAAGATGACATTTCACTGAGGGGAACAAGTGTGAAGAAAAAAGAATGCCAAAACATCAAAAAAAGTGATCAAGAGCTCTTGCAATTGTTGAGTCAGGTACTGGACAAACTACAAAACGTGAGTCAGCAGCACAGATAGGACAGTCATTGCTGGGAGGAAGGCAAACCAACACTTTCTAAGCTGAACGATGTCACACAGGCAGCGGTGCAGGCAGCAGCAGGAGGAAGCAGCCCCATACACCACCATCCATTCTCTATGTCTGTGCACATCCCTGAACACATGGCTCCCTCCAGCCTTCAAACTCTCTCCCCTTTGCACCCAACATGGGAAACTGAGCTCCAGGGAGCATGGAGGTGAGGCATGCCATGGCTTCAGCTCAGCTGGGACAGGCAACTCCTTGCTAACTGTGTCTAACTGGGCTGAGCTGCTTCCTGCCTTCCTCACAGCCCCAGATCCCCAAGGCAGGAAGCAGGCAGTGAGCTCCATGCTGACACCATGGAGCAGGGTCAGCAGTCTCCTTCTGGAGATCTCCAGGCTTTCCAAGTAGGGCCAGGTAGGTACAGGACAGAGTTGCAAAGATTTGGACAGTGAGGATAACTGATGTGGGCAGCTAAGATAACTTGGTGCTATTCCCCATGAAATGGGTCTTTTACACAGAGGATACAAGAGAACAGAGAACAAGGGAAAGGAGAAGACATGGGAGGTATCAGGGAGCTGACACAGTAAAATCTCTGAGGAGTCCTTCAGTAGAGCTGGACTGGTAAGCAGGCAAGGCTAGCTTAGCAAACACCAGGGAGAAAGGTAAGGGGATACTGACAGTAAAGGCTGATACTCTGCATGAGAGAGTAAGAGAAATGAAAGGATGGAGGGACAGTAGCTGGAGTGCAGAAATTTAGAGGTGGCCAGTGAGGGCACATCTGTGTGGATGAGGAGCTCAAAGAAAATAAATAAGACAGGAGTCTGACACAAGTCTGAGAATGGCTAAGTTGAATGGCAAGGGAAAAGCTGCTACCTGAGTGATGGAGCAATGCTCCAGAAAAAGGAGTTTAAACCCTCCTGTGAAGTTATTGTGCAATTGAGCATGCAATACTTACCGGATCAGTTTCCTCCTCCAGCCTCCACAGGATCCTGTAGCCGATTCTTGGGTATTGTTCACAGCTGAGGAGACACAGTGCCTTGCAGCAGACCCAGGCCAGGAGGACACTATGGTATAGGTGAGGCTACTGACTTTTTTTTGCTGGTTTGTTTTTGTTTTTTTTTTAAACCCATTTACCTCAGGCCTCTCTTGTGGCACTGTGCACCATCTGAGAAAAAAAATAATTCACTCCTGGATTTGGTGACAGTGTCACTTGCAAAACCACAGCCCTGAGCATGTCTGAGGCCATTGATCAAAAATCCTGTTGAGTTTCCTTGTCTTCTGCTATATTCTTTGTGATCCCTTGTGCTGAGTCATTCCCAAGGCCAGGTCCAGGTATGTTTTCTCTCATTTATGTGGGTAGTCACCCATACCTGTCCACCCCATAACAATTCACCCCTATAATCCAAGTAAGCTCAGTCATATATGGACTGGAGGCCACCAGAGCCTTGGCAGGCTCTTCAAAACTAATCTATTATTATAACCAACTTTCTTACAACCTCCACCACAAAAAGCAGCACTCTTGCCTACCTGCCAACATGTATGGAGCATCTACCTCTATACTCAGAATGATCCTTGAGTAAAGCAGGGCATGGGTAGTGAGCCAGGCGGGAAGAAATAGAAACTCCAGCACATTATAAGAAATCAACCCAAAGAAACCTTGAGTGGAACCCAGCTGACCACAACAAGCATTTGCTACAGTAAGTAGTAAGTTAGTAGTCCTTTGTGATGTAACATTGAGAATTCAGTTCAGCACGGACACAAGATGCTGTAAGAGGAACTGCAATGTGTTCAAAGTAACATCCTACTGTGGACTAAGCCATAGTGAATTTGATTTGTTAATTATTTCTCAGTAATCATCAGCCTAGAAATTCTTTCTCACTTCATCTATTTTAAAGTTCACAAAGGGGCAATCCTTCATATAGTGTGCTTGAGTAAATCTTATGTTTCCACGTTTACAAAATGAAAATAGAAGTAAAGAATGGAAAATGCAGTGAATTTTACATGCAGTTTCTGTTTGTTAGAGAAAAATCTTTTTCAGCATATAGAAAGAATATCATAATGTAAAAAAAAAAAATTAAAAATGAAGGAAAAATCCCCACAATGGGTTATTCCTCATCCTCTACCTTTAAGAGACTAATAAATAACACAAAAGGTTTTGTAATTACTATATTCAAGCATCTTCCATAAGCCACTAAGACACCAAAGGAATGGTTCAGGTGGATACGTACATTTCAGATCTGCTAAGTCTTGATCCCATCTCTCTCACATCCCTCTCTGCAACTTTGAGAAAAGCAGCTCATACCTAAGGCATATCAGTGTACATATTTTTATCAACTTCCAGTCCTTGCTTAAAGAAAGAAACAAAACTACTTAATGAAATGCAGCCTACCTCTCTGTCAAGTCTCCCCTCTCACAACATGACCTATCCATCTCTAGTTTCTAAAGTGCAGCCCTAACCAGTGTGCTCTTCTAGAGCCTCCACCACCCATGAACAACTGCAGAGCCACACTCCTCCTTTCAAGGCTTCCCTGCTTTGGTGGCAAAACCCAAGGAATCACTCAGCTCCTTGCTGCCAAAGCCTGTGGGTCGCTGTGCATCCCAAACCGAGTCTCGGAGATTTCTATCAGATGCACAGGCTGTTCTTTACTTACAAAGGCCTGGATATTAAGAACACACCACTACAAAATGTACAGATATTATTAGCAATTTACAAGAAATGAAATAAACAGGTCACATAGGAACAGCTGAAGCACAGAGCAGCTAACTGGAGGTTTCAGCTAGCTTAAATTCAGTATTGCATCAAATGTTGTAAGAGAGCGACAGATCACAAATGCCAAGTTAGTATTTTCAGTAACAGTTCTCATGGAATTTTTTCCTTCTAAATAATCAAAACAATTGGTCATTGGTCCTTATAAGGAAAAGTGCCATACCAAACAGAATTTCATAAAATACAGCTGTTTTAGCTTCACAGTTCCCTCCAGCATATCTGCAGCACCTGAATTTTGGAGCTGCATTTTCATGTTTCATCTTTGTTGTTTTGTTCTTTTTTTTCCTTTTTTTAAACAAGATAACAAGATAAAATTATTAAAATTATTGGCAGTGGAGTAATAACTTGTTCAGATTCAGAGTAACAGGTTTCATCTGCTCTTATGACAGAGACACTCAAATTTTAAACAAATAAACACCCACAACTTGTTTTTTAACAGCAAAGTATTAGACTGTGAGATGAATTGCCAGAAGGAGGCTTACAGTCAACAGACAAGATTTACATAGATAACTGGATCATCCAAAATTATAACATGATTTCAAGAGGGCTTCAGGAAATAATAATAGCAACCCTCTTTTTCCAGGACAAAATACAAATCAGGAGAGAGTTAAATAAGAGAGGATCTTCTCCTTGAGGCATCTGATAGCACCTCATATCAAGACAAAATACAGGACTAGACAGAACAGTAGTCAGTTCCTGTGTTGTACCAGATCTAGAGACAATAACACCTCTCTCCCCAGAGCATCTTTTGAAACACACAGTTGAGCTTGCCTCAAGTATAGCAAAGTATATGTTTTAAGACCTCGGGCACTGGGATAGCTGCCAAGTCACAACAAATATGTATACATAATCTAATCTACTTAAATTCTGAGTGGAAACTCAGTTCCCTTCAGGTATATCCCTCAAGGCTACAAATGGTATGCTTGTCAGACAGGGTGAAGTTTCCCTGTGTCAGTAATAACTGAGCGCTTCTGGCATGGAACCACGCCTCCCAACTTCATCCAAACCCAAAGATCAGGGAGGGAGGAGTCACCAGCATGAAGGTGAGGAGGTTCAGAAATAGGGGCAAAATGAGATTAAGGAAGAGGAAACTGAGAGAAGTTATAGTGGATTAGGAACAACATGGCTCTCTTGTAAGAAAGCCCTCTTTTCTGTTCACCTGTCCCTTTATGTGGCAGATGACAAGTTGGTAAAAAAAATCCGCAAAACAGGGATTCCTGTGAAGAGGAGAAGGGAGCCTAAAAAGTGAAATGAAGCCAAGCAGAGGCAAAGCAGCAGTGTTAATCAATTGCAAGGCAATGCTGCAGACAGGATTTTTCACATTACTAGTATGGTCACCTTTTCTTAGGAAAAAGTGGCTAAAAAGAAAGCCAGTAAAATCCTTTGGAGCCTGTAAGGGCTTCTACTGCCAAAAAACAAAACAAAACAAAAAACCAAAACAAAACAAAAAAAACAACAAAACCCAAAATAAAAAGTTTAGGATACACACAAATGTAAACACACAGGGACATATACTGACAACAAAAAACAGTAACTGTTGTCTTCTGAAATGATGGAATACTACTATTTTTCTTTAAAAGCAGGTGACTGATGAGTATGAAATTTCATACTGCACTTGTTTCTGTGACCTATGAACCCTCTGTTAAGAAAAGCTAAACAACTGGATAAATTTTAATAAGAGATCTTTGCATTTGGACTCTAGAATAAAGATTTCACTGGCAGCCTTACTTCCTACCACTAACCAATCTCTTAAAATATAGTATATTCTAATCCTTTAAAACACTTGGTTTAATAGCACACAAAAATGCTCAGCTTTATCTGAAGCAGATCTAGTGTGTTCTATGCCACTTATTTTAGCAGGTTTTAGCAGGGTTTTTTCCCCTTATTTCTGATAGATAATGTTACAATTACAAATTTCACGTTGCAAATGCCCCACTTACTGAAATCTGAGTACCAGAGGGAGGAAAGGGAGATGTGGAGACTCATGCTCACTCCATCAGTGTTTATACTGCCCACATGAGCAGTCTTTAAGAAAAAAAGCAATACCTGTGAACACGAGCATGGATTCATGACCAACTAGTGCTGGGTGACACAGTCTGACAGCAGGGCACCCACCCAAGCCTTCTATCAGTAAGAACACATGAAAAAGTAACACACAGAAATTCAGCCATAGAAATTGCATTTCTTTCCTGCCTCTTATCATCTTGCAGAAATGTGCCAGAGTAAAGAAAGGTGTGAATCCCCTTTCTGCAGGAAAAGCTGGAAGTTCATCTTGCTAAACCACACTTGCTACATATCATCAATCACACAACACACTTATTTATGATCTGTAGCTTCCATCCCTCTCCCCAAACTCACCCAGTCCTGCCACCTTGCACAAGCTGCCACCATGACTAGTGCTGGGGGGAAACATCTGCTAAAGAAAAGGGTACAAAACGGTCACAAAGAGCTAGGGTTATGCAAATGAATGGCTAAGAAAAAAGACTCACTATCAAAACAAGTACAATGAATAGCTTGATGATTTTAACATGTTTCTTTCTCAAATCACTTGCTTCCTTACCAAAGCAAGGAGGTGCTTTTGGAGGAGCCTTTCCCAAATGAAAATACAAGAATGTATCAGACATTTACATTTTAACTTCCCATTGCTACCCTACTTGTCACCACAACTTTGAGGTTTGTACCCAAAAGGCTGTACTTGCCAAGATGAGGGCTGTACTTCCCCTGAATTACACACAAACCAGGACTGTGAGGCATCAACTTTTCAAAACAAAACAAAACTCAACACAAAACAAACCCCTGAAAAATCACTCAGAATAGCTATAGCTACAGTAAAGATAATTGCTGTTAGTTAACCTCAAGGCCTGATCCGTCATCAGATTTGATAGCTGCCTTGGCAAGCAGCTTCAGCAGTTACCTTCTCATCTCTGGATCCAATCCCAGAAGCAAAGCAGCTATCTCCAGAATTAAGTAACTGCACCTAAGCAAGCACCTTGTTTACTGGGTTAACCATAGGCAGAGGCAACCATGCCCAGCCAACATGCCAAGCTGGCCGGACACAAGCCACCTCCTTGCTGGAAGCCACACCATGCAGCAAAAGCAGCTGAGCTTTTCAGCTTTTCATCCATGAGCAGCTCAGAGGCAGGGGTAACAGCTCTGGCACAGCATCTTGGCTAATGCTTTGGGATCAGAGATGGACACATCTGTCCAGCTGTCACGTTGAAGACAGCACACGTCAGCACTCTGTTAGTCTGCCCAGAAGTTAGTTATTTTCAGCATGCCTTCACACTGAAACAGTTTAGTGCTTCTTCCTCCTTCCCTTTCCCTCTTTCCCTTTCCTTTCCTTTTTCCTTTCCTTTCCACACTCTATGCCAAGCCAGAGACCTAAAACATGCAAGTTAACCATAGAGAGCTAAAACAGTCAAATTAACCCTATAGAAAGAATTCCAACCATTTCCATGCAGTCTGTCTTTGGAGTGGTTTTGTGCCAGCACAAGAGAAGGCAGAGAAGAGCCACCTCATGAACAGGGATGAGCAGTATGGGATTCCCACATCTCTAGCCCCAAGAGCAGCAGAGATTTCCTGTGGTCTCTTGGTACTAACTGCACTCTGCAGACGTTCAAAGTCAGGAATGGCAGCAATTTCAGCACCCTGCTGAACATGGGGAGTTGGCACCAGCTCTGTCCTGCACACCCAGCATCCAAGAGGAACCAACCCAACAGAACAGACTGAGCACAGCAGACTAATGGAATATCAAGGCTGTGAGATGCTCTCACCTTAGTAGGGATGAAAAAAGGTGCTAAAAGACCAAGTCTGCCAAACATTTACAATCACAACAGAGAGAGAGCTGGGCAACTGTTTGAACTCACTGCTCCTACTAGAGTGAAAATAATGTAAAAGTTTACAGTCCTCAGCACCATAGATGGTTGTCAACCCCAGAGACCAACACAGGGCCTTCTGAAAGATTAATTTTTAAAAAAAGCATCTACCACACTTACATAATCTTATCTTTCATATTGCAATACTACCTTCTGATTGAACAGTCTCACAACAGCATCAAATCCAACTACACACTTTTTGGCCCATTTCAATATTGAGAAATGTGGAGAAAAGTTATCTGGACATATAACTAATGGTGATAACATGGCCTCTTGCTTGGAGCACATTTTCAATGAAAGAATGAAAATGTGAAGGTAAAGAAAAAAATCAAACAAAATGTGACATGACTTTTAAAAGCTGAAGCATGTCAAACACCCAGCCTTTCTTCAACATTGCAAAGAGTCTTTATAGAAAAGAAGCACAACACTTCTAGTCTCACTCAACAAGGAATCTGCCACACTACCACCTGAGCACTAATTTGTTGAGCTGAGAAGAGAGGAGTTAGTTCAAGAATAGTATGACAGGAAAAGCAGCAGATCAAGAGGAGATGACAACAGATTTCTTTCAGAAAAAGGTGGAAGGATGTTAGTAATGGACTTCTGCCAAGACTGGTCTTTAGTATTTTTTGATTCAACACTTCCAATTTTTTTATGCCTTTAGGTGAGCGCTACGAAAATATGCAGAAACTATGAAACTAGGAGACAGCAGAAGTACTGTGCAGACTGAAACAACACACAAGACAAATGGTAACAAATCTTAAGGACAGAAACAGGATGAAAAGGAACAACAAAGAATAATGATCTTAGAGACAGTGGTTTCTGCTGAGAAGTGATGAACTGCTAGTTGGAAGCAGCAGAGAAGGAAAAACTTTGTGTACAACCCTCCTATAAGCAGCTAGTAAAAGTCACTAAAGAGAGCTGGTTCAGAAGAAATAAAATATAATGATTCAAGGAAAGCAGCTGCATTTTCGGGGCAGAAAGGGAAACAGAGATGCTACAATAGTGGACTATCAAGAACTTGCTAGGAATACTATGCATAAATCTGGTAATACATATTCACAAAAAATGTATATGGGATAGCACGACAAAACATCTGACCAAAGGAAAAAATAAAAAAAACTACTGAAGTTCTTAATAAGTAAACCAAAGAGACAGTCAGTAGGGCTAGAACAAAGAAGTGTAAGTGTAAGCTTATCAAAATAAGTTTAGGCTGGAAATTAAAAGGCTTTCTAGGCAACAAAACACTGGCTTTAAGTTTACATGGAAAAAACTTCACTAGCTGCAAGTGGCTCAATATAGGTTCACAGAGACAGCCAGGGTTTCTGTGACAGGAAGGCATCTGGCTCAGCCAGGGTGATTTGTTCCAGTTCTGGGTGATTTGTTCCGGTTCGGGGTCCCTGAATACACATTGCAACACAACCATGGTCCTCCAGGCCACAGCAAAAGTCCACCAGCCCAGCAGCCTTGCTCCAGGAAAAGCCAGTGGCACATCATGAGGAAGACAAGTGCACAGTATTTTAGGGAAGTCTCACCATGTGTGATTTAGGGACTTAGAGATCTAGACAGGTTTAATACCCTCCTTTTCCACAATTTTGGCAGCCCTCTCTTGTGCCCATGTAATCTTTTGTACTGACAACATCCCATGGCAAAGAGTGCCACAGCTTAATTTCACATTTTATTAACAACAGCTTTCTATGAGCTTGTTCTAAGCCCATTTCCCACTATTTCTCTTTCCTCTTAGCTAATGATTTTGCTCACCCTTTATCCCATCAGTATCACTCATGGTTCCTTTATCATTCTGTCTGTAATAAGAAATCTCTATTTTCAGTACTTTCCCTTTTGTAGTCTCTTACAAAGCTGAAAAGTCTAAGGCAACTCAGGCCTTCCTTCTTGCATGGAAACTGATTCACTACTTTTTCATTCATCAACTTGTCCTGTATTTTTACTATGCTATGTAGCTCTTGTACTGTATTGAAGAGACACATACACCACAGATTGCTGCCTGCCTGATTTCTTTCCTAACAATTAATTCCCAATATGCAGTGAAGTACTACAGTAAGCTTGACATCTACAGCAGGTAAGAAAGCATAAACTTCAATGAACAACTGAGATGTGGGTAGGAGGACACAGGAACAAATAAACATATCAGTGAAGAAGCAATTAATTTAGGAAAGGACATCAAGCTCCAAGAAGTAAGTGGAGTTTCTGGAGAAATAATACACATGCAGTAAAGAGAGATGCAAATGAACAGCATGCAAGTACACCTCAACTGAAGTGGCTGGAAAGACAGAAAACTGAACAGACTGGCAGCTCTTCCAATGAAAGACCTGGAGATGTGAAATTAAACAAAAGGACACAGTTTAACTCCTTGCAACAGCATGTTTGGACACTTCACAAAAACTCAAGAAAAAAAGTTACGGAAAAAGTCCAGTAAAGGTTAATAAATACAAACTCATCATGTTTAGCTCAGGAAGCCTTTGACAAGCAGATTATTGAAGATCAGGAGAATACTCTGGGAGTATCATCCCTATTCCTCTAACTTTTCATTACAACTTTGGTTTTGCTGTGCCAAAAACAAAACACCAGGTTTTAATATGCACACAAGTATAATTATTCTTACTAAATAAAATGCAAGCATAGAATTTGATCAGCTTTTATCAGGTTAAAAAAAAAGTACTGCCATCTCAGGCCAGGATCAGGCTGCAAAGCCCTACTATAACAGGTCTCTAGCCACCCTTGATTTCAAAGCAAGACAATTCCTCTGTTAATTTACACCAGAACCAACGCTGCTGTCAGTAAGTACAAATGGGAACTAAAACCCAGTAAATTTGACTATTTGCAGAATGAGTGGGATCACATTTCACCATGTTGGCAAACACTTGCCATTATATGATAAACTCCTCTATTTAAGCCAACCTACAACTTTGCCAAACTGCCATTGTTTGGGCTGAAATTTTACAAATCAGTGTCTGTTTCCCTGTTTTGTTTCTTCAGTTTTTATTAATTCAAAACAGTGCATTTCAAAAACATAAAGGTTAATAGAAAAAAAGTTTTGTCTGTGTAAAAAAATTCTGGCATACTTTTCCTACTTTTCCTTTTACTTTGAATACCTTCCTTTGAGATGGAGACCCAAAATTAGACAGGGATAGTGGTACAGCTGTCATTGCTGTGAACTCTACCCATATTCAGCCAGTTTTTAAATTCCTTATTCCACAATCCCATTAGTAACTCAGAAATCAATGTTTTGAGTCAGATAACTGAACACTGTCCTAGGGGTCTCAGATTCTACTAGAGATCTCTGTCTCATTTAAACTAAATGCTGCAGAGAGGGTCATTAATTTTCCCAGTCCTTGGCATGTGTCTACAAGGAGTGATTTGCAAAAATACTTAGTGCCTGAAGCTGAAGTGAAAGGCAGTGAAAGCTGCATTCTGAACAGATTATGAAGACAATGGCTTTGAAAAACTCCACCTATTAATCTCAGAACAGGTTCTTCCAAAAATTCCACAGAAATTTGATTCTTAAATAAACAACTAACCAAAAAAAAAAAAAAACCCACAAGAGTAATTTACTTTATTCTCACTGCATTTTATCCTGTGCATGCACTGCAGGCTCTCCTCCTGTGGAAGCAAGGTGCTTTACAGTACAAGTACCATGGTGCAGGTTGGGCAAGAGGTGTCTCTCCATCACAAGAGTCAGAAACAACACACAAGCAGCTCGGCATTTCAGCAGGGCAGGGACTGTGGCTGTAGGGCAGGTTTTCTCAAAGTACCCAGAGCCTGAAGGAAAACATCAAACGTGCTAGAGAGCATACCAGAACTCTGTATAAATATGTTCCATTGTCAAGATCCATGTATAAGTTTCCAGCCAGAAAACTGGCTTGTGAACTCCCATCTGTGGGATACATACTGCTCTGCAAACCAGCATCCCACTGGGTACTAGCCTTCAATGATCCATGGATCAAAAAAAAGGATAGCATAGGAGTGCCTATGGTGACGACTGAGAGGAACATAATTTGGCTTTGTGAGCCACTGTTGTGCTATGTTTTTAAATTAACACATGAAATTAAACACTGTGCACACATGTAACTGCAAGTACTCTAACTGCTCCTTTCCTTTCCTTTCCTTTCCTTTCCTTTCCTTTCCTTTCCTTTCCTTTCCTTTCCTTTCCTTTCCTTCCTTTCCTTTCCTTTCCTTCCTTTCCTTTCCTTTCCTTTCCTTTCCTTCCTTTCCTTTCCTTTCCTTTCCTTTCCTTTTTCCTTTCCTTTCCTTTCTCCTTTCCTTTCCTTTCCTTTCCTTTCCTTTCCTTTCCTTTCCTTTCCTTTCCTTTCCTCTTAGTTCTCCTCTTTCAAGCAACACAGTTAACTTGTCAGGGGCAGGACAGATGCCTGCTGTGTTTTCCTTTTCAGCCTCTAGTACACTGAATCCTAAAAATGGATGCTATTTTTTTTAAGACATTAACAAAGCAACACAACCCCTAAAGCCCCTTTTAGTTCTATTTATTCTTCTCCGGTCACCGGTGCTTGGAAACAAACATTCTTCCTGTCCACTGCTCTCCTGTGAAAGACCATAGTATCTATAGTTAATGGAGAAAAGTGTTTCAGTTATCTAGGCTCAAAACCTTCCCATGTTTTACTTTTCAGCTTGCCCCAGAGGGCTTGCTCTCTCCAACACCAGAACCAAGATTTCTCTTTGCAAAGGTAGCTACTAAAAATTCTCTCTCCTCACCAGGAAGCTCGTCAACTTTTAAAAGAATCAAATACCATGATCACATCTGAAACTGAAGAGTCACTTGTGATCAATTTACAGCTTCCAGACAACTTGCCAGCCCTCTCCCTCCACACCCTCCCCCAGTGCAAGGAAAGAGATGAGGCTCTATGCAACTCTAGCCCTAAGAAATGCTGTCAGAGAACACAGGTTGAAGCATTAAAAAAAAAAAAAAAAAAAAAAAAAGAACTACCAACTTCCCCAAAACTCTTTTTTCTTCTTATTTGTAGGTCTTCCTGCCAAAGAAAATCATATTGGGCAGGTGGCACACACTACCACAAGTCAACGCCACAAACATTTTACCGGAAGGATACAAATAGAGTCAGAAACAGCATCTCAACTTCCTTCAAAATATCCAGGATTTTCTAACAGTCTTAAGAACCAAACACCAGGATAATTCCTGATCCTAAGAATGGAATGGAATGACAGAGCAGGGGGAGGAGAACTATATCAAGAAAGAATCTTTCCTATTCCTTTCTTAAAGTATGACTGCTTACAAGAGGCAATCTCATACAAATACAAGACATTTCTGTCTGATCTTGTTCAGCTGTTTCTCCTTGGAATTTGAATACCAAATTTATTAAAAATAATACTGTATTTTTGGTTAGAGGTAGATTAAGAATTTTCCTCCTTAGAATCCGTGATACTTCCCTGTTTAGTTCAATGGAGCAGCACAAACTTGTGTGGCTAAGAAATTTTGGGTGTAATTCTGAAAGGTACAAACAAACAAGCCGAAGTCAAGTTCATGCAAAAATCCTCTCAGGGCAGCTGTTTGTTTTATATAATTCTTCCAGCTGTGCAAAGGTGCTCTAACAAAACAAAGCACACTGCAGAAAAAAGGGTAACAGCTCGACAAAACTGCAGTATGGCAGAGTTCTTCCCTGGGGAGGGGCGGGGGAGGGAATTGGGGCGGGGGTAGGAAGTCCAAGCCTGAGAAGCTGCTGTGGCACACAATACAGGGCAGCAAGACCCAGGAGCTGAAACCCTGCTGGCAGATGGATATTTCAGATGGTTCATCTCAAGGAATGTGTTAAGAACAGCATGCAAGAATCCACTGAAGCATTCAAGTAGTCAGAGGATCGATATATTTTGCAGATATGTATATCCTTGGTCACAATCTGCTGGTGCTTTATCTATAAACTACTTGTCAATACACAAACATTCCTGTTTCCTAGTTATCCTGTGTGACAGACCACCAGCAGATCAAGCAGTGCAGACACATTTTTCTTGTGCAACTGATGAGTAATTTGGGAGTGAAAAATGAAAGCAGAATAGAAAAGAAATCCGGTACAGAAAACAGAAACATTCAAAAAGTAGTAATGAAACATTCAGAAAGAATGAATCAAAACAAAACTCAAACGGAACTTTTCCTATAAATCAAAGATTTCAAAATGCTAAACAATAAGAGACTTGATTATGAATAAATCTAAATGTACAAAAATAATAAGGTCAGATGAAGGTGCTTGGAAGTATTATTAAAATGATGTTCCACCTGGAGAAGGTAGTTGTCAGATGCACCAACTAATCTGGGCAATCTTATTTTATGTTCTCTCCATCTTTCCTTAGAGATGCAACAGAAAACCATTGCTGAGGAAAGCTGCAGAAACTTGGAATAAACAGGAAAGAGTAATAAGATGAGAAGCAAGTCATTGCTAGACAGAAAAACAGAGAAAGCAGAAATCTGGAAAACCTGAAGCAAAATAACAAACAAACAGTTTAACCTTGTTGAGGACACTGGGACACAGTGATGATAACTAGGAACACACATTCTTCTGATCCTCTTTTACTGTAAGGAATTCATCATGAGCTCAACCTCTTGTCTAATTTGGCTTTTTAAATATAAAAGCTCCTCTTCGGTAAATACATTCTCATCTTTAAAACGTAATTATGGTCTGAAAGTTGACACTAAAAATAGCACTAAGGAGCTTCATATTTACATCTTCTTGATTTCTGTATCAATTTACTTGATTGCAACAGTCAAGTGTACGTCCTCTGATCTCAAGACTCAAAGGAGATCTCTCGAGGGTTAAACCTGAAGATAAGTTTGACAGGGTGACAATTTTCAGTTTAAATCCATAAATTATAGTTGAAATCCAATGTGTAACTGTAAACAATTATGTATAAAGAACAAAGCATTTACAAATGTTTAGCAACTCTCTTAAAGTATCTGAGCAAAAAAATCCAAAATTAGATTAGAGAAACATAAGAAAAATATTCCACTAATCCATACTGGCATGCCAGGAAAACTTAAAGACAATTTGGAACAAACTTCACAAATTCTTACAATTAGGAAATACATGAGGAATAACATCATGAATAAGTCTTCAAATTAGCAAGTGACCAAGAAGTACGCACTTTGCCAATTTCAGTTCAAATCAAAATACTTCATGATACAAGCATATTTTTAGAACTTTTACAAATAAATGAGTTCTTTGGAATAAGATTCTTTACTCACTAACTTTCTCTTTTTTTTTTCCTTGCGGTGTCAGAAACAGCTATTCCAAGATGACTTTCCCAAATCTCTAAATTGAAAGAGACCCTTCACATGTAATCTCATATGAAGTTAGAGTCTGAAAAAAGGACAAACATCTTTTAAATGTGAATCTTGGAAAAGTTGTGTTTGAGCTTTTTTTTTCATTCTCTTTAACAACTGTCTGAAATAACTACTGCACTAACCTGATGACACACTTATTTATAATATTTTCTTATGCCTGTTATTCACTCTCTGGCAGTAACACAACTTCATTTAGCAATAGTTTGGACCCCTCAGTAAGGGAATGTGTACATAGTAGCTCTCTAATCTTGCTGCCCAGCTGCTAAGACAGTCACATGAGTCACTTGCTGCCTTTAGAGCAACACACACCACTTGCTGAATTTAGAGACATTCTCTCTTTCTGCACTGGTCATACATGTAAATTGAGCAATACCCTATCCTAACTACATACAAAACTCTCCAGGTGTTTGTTTTTAGGTTTTTTATATTTGAATCAGTGAGTCAAAGAATGTATTTTTACTAATGCAGTTAGCAACCCAGCTCCACAAAGTAATTTATGTACAAATTTTCACTGTTACCGCTCTCATGCATGTTGGAATAACTTCAGCAACCAGTTCAAATGTAGGTAACTTCATCTAATTGTTCAGTGAAAATCCAGCCCTGGAAGAATGAAGAACTCTGTCTACCAGGACAATTCAGTACATAGTTTTGGAACTAAACACTTTACAACAATTTCTTCCTTATCAGTATTTTAAACTGACTGTTTAGAACACCACCATATTCAACAGTTTATTTAAAAGCAATTTACATAAAGACTGGCTTCCATGCAGCACCTAAGTCTACTAATACATATAACTCCTTGTGGAAAATACTTTATTTACTAGCATAATCCCTAAGCGTTATGTAGGAAATACTATCTCTGCTGTTTGGTGGAGTGCCTTACAGGAAAGCATGGTGAGGAGACAGTTCCCTGAACTATTGCTACATTGCCAGTGTAGGCCTGATGATGTTTCATTTTTCCCTGTATCACATAGTACCTTATTTCCCATATTTTCCCTGTGTCTCATTACAGCACTGCTCTTTGCAGATGGTTATACAGGGACATAATCAAAGCCACAAAGTGCTGGTGCTCTGGCTGTACGTGTTTACTGACCATCAGAGTAACAAAACTCCCACAGAATCACTTCAAGGCACAGGGCTAAAGCCACCAAGCCTGAGGAGCCTCACATGGTATGAAACACACTTCTACATTCTACAGTCATTCTACAGTCACACACTGCACATTCTACAGTCCAAAATCACACTGGCATAAATTCCACAAGATGTTTCAGCAGGCCTAAAGAAAAAAGCAGCGTATCAAACCTTAGCTAACTCTGTTAGTTTCAAGTATGGCCAAACGTGCCTTAAAACAGACTTCTTGCCAGTGGGAAATCACAGTAGGCAATGTCCCAACTTGCCAGTCAGGCAGTAGCACATTTTCAAGTTAAATATTCTAATCTGTCAGATAAAATTAAATAGACCACTAAAACTAGCCAGAATAGAGTATCACATAGTAACAACGAACTAAACTTTTCACTCATGTTGTATCATTTTGAATTAGCATTTAAATAATAAATGAAAATGGTTACTTCTATGCTGTTTCAGCAAACTGTGTTTCAGCACAGTAATTCAACTAAACACAAATTTCTTGTATTGGTATTTATTACCTAAAAAATTCTAGTCATTGGTGTACACAGAGCCAGTCAACATATAGGTAAATTTCAGATTACCACATATATATCTATTGCTCTTAGAAGTAACACTTAAGATTTCTGAAGTCAAAAGATAAGGCAGAACTCTATTTTTCTGTTGCATTTTTTGCACTTTACAGAGTATTCTGCCAAGTCAGTACTGCTGTTTCCCACGTCTGTGTGACTCTTTACTCAGCAACAGTATACAATTACAAACACTGAAAAGATGACTTCAGAAAACAAAGTGGCAGAGGAACATGGGGCAAGATTAGCAATTGAAACAACTAATCCAGATGAATCTCAAGAGTCTCCAGTCCAGCTGGCATATATTCTCATACTCCTTTGTATTTTCCCTAATCAGTACAGTATTCTATTCAGGTATTTGGTTATCACAATGTAACATTCTCCATTAAAATTAGGAATTACTATCCCCTCCCACTGCTAAACATATTTTGCATATGCCAGTTTTAATCATCAGTTTGTCCCCAATAGCCAGAACTCCTTAGAGGAGGCCAAAACATACAGATAATTCTTGGGGAAAAAAATCTGCAATTTGACAACGAAGCTATTATGCAATCTATTGAGGACGTTTCTCACCTAAGGAACTCAACTTCATGAATATATTTCTGGGCTATCCTGAAATCTCTCAGATGGGCTCTTGTAAGAGGTAGCTGCTTAGAATAAAAACATTGCCTACAGAGTGATGTATGATGGCTTAGTGGATTAGCATGTTAGAAACATAATCTCTTTTGACATAGCTATTTTTAATGTTCTTAAAAAATTACAAAATGTTAATTCTGTTTTCCAGTAAACATAACTTTTGATCTGCTGAGTCAGAGATGTTATGCATAATAATCACAGCAGGAATACAATACTATTTGTAGTTTTTTTTTGAGGAAAAAGCATGAGCACAATTTTGTGCAAATAATAACATAAAAAAAAAATAAAAATCACAGAGCAGAATTTAATTAAAGGCAAATCCACCAGAGGGAAACTGTAGTTCTAACAAAACAAAATACTTGTTTTCCTAGGTAATTTCCATATTTCTAGAAAGCCAACTCCAGAGCCATGTAACACCCACATACAGGTTTCATAATACACACTTTCGACACTGGACTAAAATACTTTGTGCTACTATATCAGCACAGTACCACTTC
Source organism: Erithacus rubecula (assembly GCF_903797595.1). Lineage (NCBI taxonomy): Eukaryota > Metazoa > Chordata > Aves > Passeriformes > Muscicapidae > Erithacus > Erithacus rubecula. The sequence goes on from NC_136689.1 coordinate 110,651,868, forward strand.
TCTATGTATCACTTTTAATACTAAATTCAAATCCCCAAACCAACACTCACTAACCTGAAAAAGCAATTTATCATGCACTATCTGAATGTAGCAGAAGAGCTTTATGTTTGCACAGTTTCCAGAAATCATCATGGAAGGCTCTGAATACCTAGGCATATCTAGGTTATGGATATGTAGACATGATGTAATTTTTTTCTATGATTATGATAGTTTTTGTTATCAAAAACTACATTCTTCTGAATTATGTACATTATATATTATATTAACAAGTATATTAACATACCAACAATTCTCTTATAGAGGGACCCAAGCTATTGCTAAAGAAATCTCTCATGACACCTAGGTTTTATTTACTTCACTGTAAAATATCATCAGATTAGTACAGTAGTTATTTTTCTTTGCTTTCAGGACAGTTTAATATTTTTGAACATTTTAACTTCATTTGTGGTTACATTAATAGCCCTTTCAAGCCGACAGGCTTGTGAAATCATCCTGAAGTGTCCATTTCTGATACTGCAGGAAAAACTTTAAATGCCAGTAAGTAAAGGAAGCATCTTCCAAATAATTCATTTATTTGTAAAAGCCAGAATTAAGCAGTTCCCTGTTCACACTTTAGAAAGCAACCAATCCTTCACTGTTGGTCTGCTCCTTCCACATTCAGGACACTGTAGTTCCATCATTAAGCAGCATCCCCCGCTGAGAAGCACATGACTCTACCGTTCCATGATGTACCCTCAATGACCATCAGCTTCTGAATGAAGCTACAAAAATACTGGTTTTAACTTACTAGAAAAAGCCCTGAACAGCTTGCTTCTTGCCAACCAGAAATACCACCCCTTTCAATGAGTGCCACCTGAAACAATCTCAAATGTGTGTTACAATATTAAAAAAAAAGCTCATGAGGAAATACCACTTGCTCCAAGAGAAGCACTTCAGTTTTAACACAGGTCTCTCACTCTGAGACAGGTTTATTATGTTGGCATTAGAGATCATACAGTTACTACGATACATTTACTAATGACCTACTAGAATTTGATAGATGGAAATGCTGACATTTGGAAAGCATGAAATAGAGGCTTCATATCTCAAAGGTCCTCAGTGAAAGGTTTTTTAGCATCCAACTAGATTTTAATAAGCTTTGCAAGAGGAACCTGGGTCATGCATTTCTACTGTTTGTTCAATTTAATTTGTTTTCATTTATAGCAAAGTGCTACTGAAAAGAAAAGGAAACTTTCAAATAATCTGGTCAAGATCAGGAGGGAAAAATATCTCCCTCTACTAGTTAGAAATTCTATAGTTCAGATCACTTAGTAACTTTGTCAGCCACTGCAACATACTAAAAAAAACCAAAACCAAAAACAAACAAAAAAACCCCAAACCCACAAAACTAACTTCCTAAACAAGTGACAAATCCAAAAAGCAAAGGTTAAAAAAATAATTAATTTTTTTACCCCCATATAACCAGTTTAAAAATACTCCAAGCAAGAATACATAACAGGCATTTTTTGGGTCTGAACTCTGCCATGCACATGGAGTGAAGTAATTTTGACTACATTCTCTCTCAGATATACCCCCAAACACAAAATCTCATCACAAAATTACAAAGTTGCTAAGTAACAGTTAATTAATAAAATTAATTCACAAAGGCAATATTATCTTTGTTCAGGTGACCTCATAGCCTTCCTACAAAGGCCTAAGTTACAAAAAGTTTGGATATATTATAGATACATAATTGTAAAATGGTTTGAGTTGGAAGGTACCTTAAAGATCATACAGTTCCAAGGGCAGGGACACCTTTCCCTAGACCAGGTTACTCAAAGCCCCACCAAACCTGGCCTGGAACACTTCCAGGGATGGGACACCCAGAGCTTCTCTGGGCAACCTGTTCTGGTGCCTCACCACCCTCAAAGTGAAGAATTTCTTCCTAATGTCAAATCCAAACCTGCCTTCTGTCAGTTTTACTCCTTGTCTTATCACTACAAACCCTTACAAAAAGTCCCTCTCCAGAGGCTGTTATCAGCCAATGTTTACCATGGTGGTAAATTTTATATATAATTGGGAAGGAAGAAATAACAAATTAGTTAAGCTCTTTCTTCTTCAAACTGTGAGTCTTACAATTCTAAAGTAAGAAATGGGATTTAAGTATACTTCACAGGACAGTTACAGAGCACTTGCAACCTGACAGCTAATTTCTGCCTGCCTTTAAGCTTTTTTTGTTAAGCTGCCTACATGAAACTTTCATGCTAAAACTACCTCCAAATACCAAACTACCTCCTTTATGATGAAATTCAGATGCTTAGCAGAAGGGATTATTTGACCTTCAACCACTGTTTAACACCTAAAACTATGACAAGCATAGGGGACATTTAGAACATCTATTAAATGTTTGAGGCTTTGTTCAGAGTTGAGAGAATTTTTATTGCTTGGTTCCTGATGAAAAATGGAAAAAGCAGCACAATACTCAAGTGCTTATTCATACAAAACCTTTAGGAAATTTCATCTGCTAATAAAGAATTATGGAGTTCATTTCAAGACAACTGAATATATTATCAGTTTCAAGGTTGCAATATGACAATGTGACTGATACCACAATTTCATATGATTTAAATATTTTAAGAGGACTAAGGGGCAGTGATTTAAGTCACCAGATCAGCTTTTTGACCACACCTGTCTTCTCACTTGAGGACTGAAGAAAGATCCAGTCTCTTTCTATGTTTAGTTGTTTTATTAGTCAAACTACAGAAAAACTGAAAATAATAACACATATCCAACCTCCCCAAAATAAAGTAGCATGCTACTCCAATTAAATTGACAAGCAATCAATGCAGTTAAAAACTTCTTAAATGCACTTCCCTTTCAGTACAAATATTTAAGTAAAATGAAGAGCCAGAAGTTTGTTTTACATGATGCTTAGATAAAAACTGTACTAGAAACTGAAATGTATTTTTCAATATGGACTTAACTTACTTGTTCTCAAATATTCTGAAGTGGCCAAGTTTCAAAGGTGAAATAATACAGAGGAAACCTCTAAAACCAATTTTTTTTTTCCTAAGAAACTTATTTCACAGTTTAACATTTCTGAAAGTATAATCTAGATTTCTGTTTGCCTTCTAAGCAATTGATACTAGAAGTGTGTTTGAGTAATTCTTATGAGAAACACTGATAGGACATATGTGACTAATGCTACAAGACCTGACATCTTTTCCTCATAGTTTAGTTTATATTCATCCAGTTAGGGACTATTCCCATCACCTAAATATCATCATGATTAAGTTTCCTGTGTTACTATGCACTGAATTTTTTTACTTGTAGCATCATCAGCTCAAGTTAACTTCACAGTACTCCTTGGCACAATTTTTGTAGTACAGAAAACATCAATAGCTAAACTTAAAGGGGCACAAATTGATTCTGAGTTTTAAAAAAGTTAAAGAAGTGCTGTGTTCAAAAAAGAGTGTATCCAAAAGAAAAGGATACACTCAGGCAGCTAAGACAAAAACCCCTTTAAAATTATAACTGGGAAAACATTACATTTTACAAGTAATGAGAAATTAAGCAAGTTTGATATAAATATTTCATATATACTTTTTAAAGCAATTTCAACACATACTAAAACCAGCCTGAATAATTAGGATAATTAACATATTAGGATTCTTGGTTAACTTTTTAAGTAAAAAATAATGTAACTTTGTTGTTTAGGAATAGAACTGATTTCATTGTACTGGTATGCTTATAACTGTAGTTAAACACCATTTAAAATAGCATGTAGCAACACCATCCTTTGACAGATGCAATAATATGTTTATTACTTTTTTCTGAAACTGATTAAAATATAGCCATAAGCGATATGTTTGTGCTAGGGAATAATTAGGAGTGGTTTAGTCTGAGCACAATCCTAGTATTCAAAAGCATAAAAGAAAACTTTAAATCACAGATGAAAAAAGCCCAAAGATTTAAATAACTGGCATTTATGTCTAAGCTCTTCTCTAAGCTAGGTGGTTCAAGGCTTCCTAGTGTCCTAGGTGAAACAAATGATATAAGTAGTAAATTCTAGTGAAAAAAATAAGCTTGAACAATATTGTGTGCAGCATTTAAACAGAACACAAAACTCTTGACACTATTTTATATTTGTTTTATTTTATTTTATTACTCTTCTTAAAGTACTTGTGGGAAGAAGAGCACCAGTAACTGATAGCAGGTAGCTAGCACCATAAATTTACACCTTTGTAGTGTATCGTCTTATGAAAACATAAGAACAGCTGCAGGCAATTTCTACTTTTATATATTTATATTTTATCTATACTTGCATGAGATAAATGCAGTATTACTAAGCCTTGCATGTAGACAGCTGCAGTAGATGCAAAATAGTATAAATGAAAATTCCACACGTGACAGTAAGAGTTTGAAGAAACTTAACATTTACAAACTTGTAAATGTTTTATTACTAACTATACTGGCTTGATTGAAATTTAATAGCAAGCTGCCAGAATCTCTCTTTCTGCCTTTCCTTCAAAAAGATCTCTTAAAAAAATATATTCCTATACCACAACTGATTCAAAAGACATGATATTGTCCCTAAATGCCTGCTTAAAATGCGTGCCTGTCTGTATCTATGCCACATACAAATGTAACATTCATGATAAATACATACACCACACAGTAAACAGTTTTATTACAAGTGACAAGCACTTGAGACAGTAAAATCTGATTTGCGTACACAGGGTCTTTCTGCTGTTCAAACACATGGTATAGTGAGATCTCATTAATTCAGAATCAGATGGTTTGCAGGGTTTTTTAGAAAACTCATGCACTAGCAAACCTGATAACCCATAGGACAAAAGTACATACTCAATACATGAAGGGGAAAGCTAAGTTTTCTGACACCCTTGTTCCTTTTTTGGTTATTTAGCAATTCACAGTAAATGTGCATAAGGCAAAATCAGCAATCTACATCTTATTTCATAAGAAATACTTTATACCTGCAGACTGCCAAATCTGATGTGACTCACAACCATAAAGGAAAGCTTTCAGGGATACACAGTGTCAGGCTACTGGTAAATTACCTGCACAATACATAAGTAAACCTGCATGCAATCTCTATGGCTAAATTGTATCAAATAAAGTATTATTACAGCAATATGGAAGAGATTATTATTAGTTATCCTAACTTAAGTGAAAAAACAACTTTGACAAATAATTCCCTTTAAACACTTTCTAATCTGATTTCTAGGGATATTTTCCTTGAGAGAGGAATTTAGCACATTAAGTGCAAAAGAAGATTATAGCAATTCAGTTTACTGTAACAGACACTTTTTGAATTTTTCCAAGTTTCTTTACATAGTTATTTCTTAATTGCATCTGATGGCAATTCTTAGGTTTTACTTTCCTGACTCCCAGCTGACTTTCTCAAATCTGATTTGAGCTATTTTACTTCAGAGTTTTGAGTTACTGTTGTATGCATTATAGCCACACATGTCTGCATTCGTTTCTTTTATGTCACTTGTTGGTTTTATAATAGTTCAGACCTGTGGGGTTTTTTTCCCTTCCTTTCCTTTCCTCTAAACAAATACCCATTGGGCCACATTTTATTTTCTTTGTGCCCCCCTGCAAGTCTGTAAAAACCACCAGGGTTGGTCATGAATAGAATAGCCCATCACTCTGGCCATGTATTTTAATGTATTTGACAAGGTATCTCTACGCTCTGGACAGACAATGAACCAGAAAGGGGAGAGAAGAAGGCTACAGAGAAAGCTATAACAGAAACTGATTTATTCTTTCAACATGAGAATAACTATATATCCTTTCCCACTCCTCACTGTCAAATATGTACTTATACAGTCATCTCAAACCCCTGACATATATGGTGGTTAATTTTAATGCCATGATCCTGCAGTAATCGTTTGCTAGATATGCAGGGTCCATTTAAATATTTTAAAAATTAATACATCCTATGAGAAGGCCCCATCCTTTAAAAATGTTAGCACACAACTACTCTTAAAAGCATGCTGTATCTTTTCAAAAGTCAAAAAACTCCCTCTAGTTCTACTGATTTCTGCTACTTGTCCTAAGATGACACAATAACAGGTGAACACTGATACAGATAGAAAACACTTTAACACCACAAACTAAATAAAAATAAAACTGAATCTGCAGTAATGGTGACTAGTTCTGTTTAATATTAGGTTTTCTGAACTTGCATGCAATTAGGATATTTTGCCTTTGATATTTGGTGGACAGCTGTTTATTTAAAATGCATTAGTAGCTGCAATCTATGCAATTTCAGATAAATGCTCACTATATTCCTTGACAACCAAAAAAACAAAAAAGCATCTGTGGAAGAGATTATATTGAGAGTTAATCAATGTTTTACATTCAAGTTACGAGATCACACAATTTAAAAATCAATATAAATTGAATTAAATTCTTCACGTGGTTCTTTTTTGATTAGAGGAAAAATACACAATTGTCTATTACCAAAATGCCCAGATAAATGCAAAAAAAATACCCCTATGCTTCAGAAATTTAAACATTTTATATTTGATCAATACAAATGTTACTTTGTTCTAATATTTGAATTATTTTAAATAGTTTTTTAAGGCTACCTAAACATTTGGTAATTAGTTAAAGATGCTTAGCAGTTCAGTGCACATTTCTTTCAAAAGCTCTGCAAGCTAAATCCTTACTAGTAGCAGATATTTGGAGAATAACTCCTTGACAGCAAGTTCTCTATCACTTCAGTGGTGGTCACTGCTAGCTCCTTTTAAGTCTATAGTGATTTGAGAATGGTCTAAGTACTCAAACAGATTTCATGTTTTCTAGAATATTTCCACTTGGTAAACATATAAATTTGTTCAAGAACCCTACCAAAAAAGTATTTGTTCACAAAAACTGGTTTTAACAACATAAGGAGTTATAGACAGAAAATTTTAAAAACTTCTGGTTTAGGCTCTGAAGTAAAAACATCTATTTTACAAAATAACCTTGAACAGTTACAAACACTGGTTTATTTAGAACATGAGTAGTGCCCTCTTTAACCTATTAATTTTAAAACATGCAACACCCTGAAAGGAGGAGACTTTAGGGCACCATTTTGACTAATCAACTGCAAAGATGGACAACCATTAGAAGTGGCTGCACTTTGCATGCAGTGCCTTTTGAAATTACACAAACTTTTAAAAGTTTCTTAATTTAAATCTCAGAAGTCTTGCATTGAAAACTAATTTTTCAGGATAATTACTAAATTAAAAGTACACACCAAGAGACACATTAGAGCTAAGCATTCAAGGAAAGCTGAATGCATGTCACTTAAGATTCCTGTATTTGCTTGTACTTTTGTAGAATACTGTACTTATTAATTTTTAAACATTATTGAATAGGATTGGTAAATCTCTTAGAAGGATTTTAATACATTTACACCTCTCCAGTTTACCTAGAAAATGTAAGATAACTTTATCAACAACAGCCCACAGTATTTGTTTCCTCAGGTGTTTCAATTTTAGGAAATCTTGAAAAAATTAAATTGTATCATGTATGGAATCAGACCAATACAAAATACAGAAGATTATTTTAACTTCTTAGAACTAAGGAAGCTTTGAAAGTTACTTTGTATTTTTATTTGAAAAAAACACTGCATCCCTCTAAAAAGAATTCTGTTTTCTACAAAAGAATAAGTTTGTAAAAAAAAAAAAAAAAAAATCCTAAATTTTTTTCTCCTATTATTATCTCCAGCTGGATTATACCTTAAAATTAAATCCAGTTTAGAAGAGTATCAAATTCTGAGAGAACACCCTTTCCTCTTTCTCCACCCTAAATCCTGATTTTTGTACTATGGTTGGATACACCAAATTTACTTTGTAATACATAGCTATAACTCAAAAAAGATACTTCACAACACTTCTTTCACATTGTTATTACCATTGTCTATATCTATTTTCAGCATTAAAATATCAATGATTAAAAAGCTCCAAATGAGGTAAAAATGTAGTGACATGTTAAGCACTTCATACTGATGGTCACAGACACAGCATTTGAAGAGTTCTCAATACCATTAACTACTTTATTTAAGTTAGTTCTGCACATCTACTACCATCTGCCTATCTCCTCTGGTACATTAAAACTACCAACATATGGTGAACTGCTATTAATTTATCAAATTTCTATGCATTCCAGGGTAGTGTTACTTCAGTCAATAAAAATAATAGATCAGTTTAAGAAATATTCAGAAGGAACTTTTAAGTCTGAATTCTTACTAACTATAAAAGAGATCTTGAAGCCATAAAAGGCAGTTTTGGAAAAATGTTCAATATCATTCCTTTATACAAAATGATTAATCTTTCTTCCTTAATGACCTCTTTTTCTAACCTTAGAGCAGTTAATGTGATTTAATTTTCACAACTGTGAGTCACTGGAAAACTTTGAGATTTCTTCCCAAATCTTTAACCACAAGGCTATCCTAGGCAGCAAGTTTCTTTGGTCACACTTGCAGTAAGGGTACAGATCATTTGCAAGCACATGCTGTTCAACACAGAGGGCTATCACAACTCATACTCAACTTGCACAAATTCACAGAAAACATGTGCTGCAGTAGTCTCCCTCCAAGTTCAGTACCCCATCTTCCCTCTCCAGAACCACATACCTGTATTCAATTCTCAATCTAAAGGACTAAATACAGACTCCAAAAACAAAGCAAGTGTAAAGGAAACATTGCAACTCCTCATAAAGATATCAAATTGCCATGTTAAGAGGCATTGCTAATTTTTTAAAATAGTATATTAAAAATAAAATTAAAATACATAGGAGATAATAGGGACAAGCAGAGCATTTCGCATCATCACAGTTAAACATTCACAAGTTAAAAATTAAGAAAAAAAACAAGAACAGCCAGAATCCATGCTAAAAGCAGGCATGCATACACACATGCACACATATACATGACACCAGACCACAGTTAGGATGTCTTTTTTTTTCTTTAAATAAAGCCAGAGGCAATTCTTCCAAGTGATGTTATAACCAAATAGCCAAGGTGTACTTGTACAGAGCCCCTACTTTGGCCAATTAAAACCTACAGTTATTTTTCACTATTTTCAAAACCTTTGGGGATGGTTTAGGAGATTTAGGAATAGAATAAACTTTTGAACAAACTCACGTGTTCCCAACAAAACAGAATGCATTGAAAGTAAAAATAACGCACTTCACAACTTTCACAAAATGTCTGTGAAACTGCCCTCCACACAGGGAATTCATCTCCTCCCACTGAATCCACAGCTAGCAGAACAGCACTAGATCTTAATATTAAACAACCTGAGACTACTCCATTTCTGCAACACACATTCCAAAAAACATTCTCCAAAAACACAACATTTTAATTAACACACCAAGAAAACTCCCCTGAAGACCTGCTACACACAAAAGAATTGCTGCGATCCCAACGATTCTGCACTTTTCCCCCTGCTACCCTTCCTTAATTTATCAGGCTAGGGCCGATTTGATACCTTTCCATTAAAAAAACAAACAACGAAGCACCCCTCTGCTAGAGGCAGAGGTGCAGCAGAGGTGATGATAGCCCTAGGAAAAGAGAAGCTGTCTCTTTAAAATGCCCTGCTATGTCCCTGATCCCACGTGGAACCAACATCAGCAGCACTTTCGCATTAACTTCAATGTGAGGCGAGATGAGGCATCATTATTTCACATAAATAAAACGAGGAGACTGCAGAGCACATTCTTTGTAGGAGACAAACAGGTGAACTGAACGTGCCAGGGAAATCAGCAAGCACCCGCAGAAGAGGTGCCCTGCCCCTGAGCCCTCTCTGCTCTCCCTATGGAGCATGAGCTCAACCCCACACCACTCTGAAGAATCCAGTTTAAATAGAGAAGCGAGCCACCAAGAAAACTTGAAATTCAAAGGCAACGAAAATGCACTTTATAAACCGGAAAGGTTTACTCTTTGCCTCACACATCCTAATTAGATCAGGAAAGTGACACTACAAAAGCATTACATTCCGGTCCGAAAAAAAAAAAAAAAAAAAAAAAAAAAAAAAAAAAAAAAAGGGAAAAGAAAAAGAAAGAATGGAGCCCCCATCTCCCCAAATCCCCCAAACACACACACACACCAAAAAAAAGCATTAAAAAAGGAAGTTATAAAGCACCACATACAGCATTTATCTTATCTAGGATCACTCCACATTACCCCCAAGTTATACACTTTCTGCACCATCATCTCCCCCTACCTCTCTGTCCTGAAAGGGATTTTCACGTTTTCTCATTGTCGGTGGCGAGTTATAAGAGGCTTTTGCCTTTCCAAAGAATTCATCAACAAAAAAAAAATAATAAATATTAACTCATTGCTCCCTGAAACCTTAAAACGGTCTCGGGAAGACACGGGTTTTATTCTGTTACCTTGAGGAAGAAAAGGGGGAGCAGCCCCGATTTTTAGGTATTTTTTGGCATTTTTTTCTGATTTTTATTTTGTTATATGCCTCAGTTCTCCCTCCATTTTGGTTGTTTATGATACTGACAACAAGCTGTCCCTGCTCTCTCTCTCTCTCTCTCCGGATCTCTCCTGCTTTCAGTTAGCAAACCCCCCTCCCCAATGCAACACGACTCAGCACTTACTTGGGTTCACACTTTTCTCTAAACACACACCGATGGGGAAGGGAAAAGCTCCTGGGCTACTCGGAGGGGGAGAGCAGGCAAATTCGTTTCTTTATTACGAAAAAAAAAACTTTTGTCCAAAAAACGACGGGAAAGGGGGGTCGAGTGCCCCAAAGTCACTCCGGATCCCCCCAAAGACGCGGCCGCCAGGTCCGGGGGACACCCCACGGGTAGCCGGGTCCACGGGGGAAATTTCTGTGCAAAATTTGTCCGGTTTGAGGCGGTGGGCGAATTTATATTAATTTTTTCCCTCATTTTTCGGCACCGCGGTCTCTAATGTCTTCCGCTCCCTCTCTCGCCGCTCTCGCCGCTGTCACTGCATTCACAGCACAGGCTCCGCAGAGGCGAGGAGGGGAGGGGGCGGCCGCGCCGCTCTGCCCCTGCCCCTGCCCCGGGCCCGGCCCGCCGCGGGGGTCGGCGGCGGGCACCCCGCGCCCTCCTGCCGTCCCGCGGGCAGCCCCGCCGCCTCGCCCGCTCCTCGCGAACCAGCAGAGCGCCGCGGGGAGGGAGGGGAGGAGTGGAGGAAAACTCCTGAGAGAGGTTTTTTCTGAAAAATCATCTCTTTCTCCCTCCGAGGGAGGGGAAGGGGGGGTGGTGGGGGGGGGCACGGCTCGCCTCGCCTCCCCTCCCCTGCTTTTCCCCCCCGGGGGGGTCCGACGCGGGGCGGCGGGGGGCTGCGGGAGATGGTGGGGAGAGGGATGGAAGGGAGGGATGGTTAACACAAACTTTTCCTCACTGCTCGCTGCTCCTCTCTCCTCTCCCCCCTCCTTCTCCTCCTCCCCCTTCATAATTTAAATAACCCTGATATTTCCCTGCTAAACCCCGGCGCCTGCCCCCCAAACCCGCAGCAGACTCACCGCGGGAGCCTCAGCATCCCCTCTGCGCCCCGTTTCCACCCTTTACAGTGTTCTCCGATTTTTCTGTAATTTTTTCCCCATATTTCGGGCTGGACGCGGCGGGCCTGGAAATTGTTTGCTTTCCCGTCTTTCCAGCAGCCATTGTAGTGTATGCGCTGCGGTGCAGCCCAGCCTGCCGCACACGCCGCGCCCACACCGCCCGCCGCCCACACGCACCGCGGGTTGGACGCCTCCCCCAGTCAGTCAGGGCCGCGGCCGCGCCCCGCCGCCGGCGCCTGCGGCCCGCGCCGCCCGCCCCGTTGGTGGAAGGAGGCGCCGCTCACGGCCGGGGCGGGCGCGGCGCCGCCGCCATTGGCGGCCCGGCCGTGCCACTCAGAGCCGCCGGGGCGTGGGCGGCGGCGGCGCGGGGCCGGGGGGAGCCGCGGGGCCGGGAGCGGGGTAGGCTGCGCCCGTACTTAAGCGCGCTGCCCGAGCCGCTGACGTCTTTCGAATTGGAGACGGGCTGCCCCCCTCCCGCCCCGGGCTCCCGCGGACACGGCCGGGGACGGAGGTGAGTGCCGCCGGCGGCGACCCGCGCTGCGCCCGCCCGCCGCTTCCCCTTCCCGGCCGGCGGAGGGAAGTCTCGCTCGACCTTCGCCGCCCGCGGGCCGGGGCAGCCCCGCTCGGGCCCGGCGGCGGCGCGGCCCGGGCACCGCTCCCTGGCGGCAGGTGGTGCCGAGGGCAGGCGGCGGCGGGGAACGGCCCGGGGCGGGGGAAGGGTCGCCGGGCGCCTCGGCCGCTCCGCCGCCGGCGGCAGGCAGGGACCGGGCGGGGGGCGCCGGCCTCGCCTCCGCACCTGGGCGGCCCCGGCCCTCCCCGGGAGCCAGGCCGGGTTAGGCGGCAGCTCCGCGGGGCTGAGCGGCAGGGCCCGCCGGCCGCCTCCTCCTGCCCCCGCCGGCCCAGAGAGCTGCAGGATTATTAGATCGGCCTTGGCTCCAGGGCTCAAAAATTTTAACGAGCTGGTCTATATTGCAGCATGATTAGCGAATTTGTATCTATATGTGTGCGTTTAAAGCAGACCAGACGCTTTTCAATGAGCGGGAGCCTGTAGCAAAGTGCCCCGATGGTTATGAACTGAAAAAGCCTTAGGGTTAAAGAGTGCCAGCAACAGCCCTGGTTCTCTGTGGTACAGTTTAAAACTGTTAATGTGTTAAAGCATAATTAAGAACTGTGGAATAGACAAGCCTTCGGTTGCGGTTGGGCTCTGACCTGTAATCCGAAAGCAGGAAGGGAAGCCCGTCCATGTGTAAAACCCGGGAGGAGGGGGAAGCTCGCTTCCTGCCCAACTGCTCATTCAGTCACCCAGCAGCGTCTCGGCGTGACCCGCCTGCCCTTCCAGCTGATAGTGTTTCAAGTACTTCGGAGAGGGGGAGAGAGAGCAACACGCGCAGGAGCTATCAGACCTTTAGGGTAGTACTAAGAATGTTTAAGCATTTGCCTGCTCTGAGCTGCGCATCTTCATTGGAACCCGAACTGCTTATTCGTTAAGTAGGTGTTTAACGGATTGTGTGCTTTGTTCCTTAGGCCGGGCACGGCTGCAGGAGTGGTGGTGTAATCAAACTGAAAGTGTGGAGTGCAGTTTGTATAAGGGACACTGATGATGATGGTGCATCCTATGACTCACAAGTATTCTTTCAGAGAGTTACTGACACTGTACATACACCTTGAGGCATGTCTGCTTAGGTGGTAATATCAATGAAATGCAGTCATAACACAGACACATGCAAAAATCTAAAAATACTGTATCTTGTTGTGGTGAGTTAGGTGAGGCATTATGGTATATTCCTTTTGCTTCCTACTTCTCACTTCCCTCTTCCTTTCTTGATGTCGTGATGGTGCCAGTATACCTGCTTATGATTCCATTTAAGTTGAAAGTGCCTGATCAAAAATGCACTTCCACCCATCAAAAAAGAGAACACTTGCCCAGCTTGTGAAATAAACTTAAGTGCTGGATAGTTCTCAAAGGAAAGTGAAAGCATTTCCCGATGCTGTTAATTAAAAGGCCTGTTCTCAGAAGATGATCATAGGGAAATCAAAGAGTACTCCCAGCACCAGGAAAGTATACACACACAGCTTGTAAAACCTAAGGCTTATTTGCTGGGAATAGTTTACTCTTACCCAATGAAGAAACCCCATCTAAAATATGGTTTTCTATGAGCTACAAAGAACAGTATTTGAAGTTGTTTTTTCAATCTGGTATCAAGCAAAACAGGCTCTTTACTCCATACTTGCATTTTCCATTCCTTAATGTGCACAGAAACAGGTCTTGGCTAAGAATTAGCATCAGTGTTTTTCGAGAAAGTAAAAAACAACAAGATTAAGCTGTGTCCTTCATTAGCAGTACTTTAATTTGCTCCCTCTGTCCTGTGTTTCTGATTGCATTGATTCAAGCAGTCATCTGGTCAACATTAATTTATTTTTTTGTTCGATTTAGTATTTGTTTGGAACACATACCTGTATCACCATATGTGTGCCAGAGGCAATGTATAGGAAGCTGTAAAGGGAAAGAGGGTCTGCTGTTCATCTTGATGTCATCATCTTGGATCGGTGTAGATTCTTGGCACTGAACTTTGTGTCTCTCAAGATTACAGTTCTTAGAGTCAGTGTCAAACTACTAAATGGTAAAAAATGTGATTTAAGCAGTCACGCACAGTGTATGTGGGTCTGGTCCCACCTTGCGGTGAAACCAGTTCTTTTTCTATTAAATATTTGATATAGCAACATGGAGATAGTTGGGCACTTGTACCTGAGAAAGTTCAGGTGAAGATGTGGATATGATCAGCTAAGGAGTAGGCACAAATCTGGAAAAGTTTACTTGTGCATTCCTCCCACACACTATTAATTGCAGTGTCTACAGTGTGTTGTGTGAACAGCTTCTATGGAGCTGTTTCTCCTGCACATGGTCACTTCCTCCATGAGACAGGCTGGTGTGAGAGCTGCAGGAATTCACCAGGGAGTCTTGGTGATGGGCTAAATTTGCTGGTGTTGTCTTGCTGTTACTGCACTTTGCAAAAGAAGTTTGGGTTTTGTTTTGTTTTTTTTTTTTTTTAAAGATAACCCAACTATGTGTTACTAGAAGGCCTTTATTACATCCTGAAATTCAGACTTAACCTTGAGTTACTTTTAAAAGTAGGTACTTAATCTGTTTATTTTCCCTTTCTAGCCAAGGTGTGAGTGTCTGCCTAGAATGTCCCGGCATGCAAAAAAGCTTAAAGATCACGATATAAATCCATGTGTAGCGGTAAGATGATCAAATTGAGATATGTCTCTGCATTTCAATGTTAAATAATAATAAACTTTCTAGGGGACTGTTTTGCAAATAGCACACTTGCTTTATAGCACTTTGCATTAAAAGTTTCTTAAGAGTCTGAAGATGGGAAGGGCTGTAAATCATCCATTATAATAAGCATAAAACAACAAGTAATTCCCCGTAAATGGGAGTAAAACAACTGATAGCAGTCTCTTAAACTGTCTGTCCCTAAAACCAGAGCCTGAAATCCTGGTTAGACAAGCTTGGTTATTTTTTAAAAGTCTTTTGTGAGTTATACCAAGCATCATTGTAAACAACTCTTCTGTGGACTCTGTACTTACTGTACTTAGTGTCTGAAGAGTACTATTCTCTGTTATCTCTAAATGAAATCGCTGCTTGCAAGTACTGATGAGCCTTTGTAATAGGTGTTCCTTTGCTCTCTTTGATAGTGTTCTTTCATCTGAAGAGCTCACTCTATCTTCATAGATATTCTGGGACTTGTTAAAATATTTAAACAGTGAGTACAGTAACTTCCCTCAGCTCTGAAGTATATTTTCCCCTATTAAAGGAAACAGATGCCACTACAAAATGTATGAGTGACAACAACTATAACAAGGATATGTGTACTGATTATTTTTTGAAGTACAAAAACTGCAGAACATTTTGGGTAAGCACAGTAAACTTTCTAAATTTTACTCCCTGCTTTGTTTTATGTGCATTATTTCTGGCATGCTGCTTTCTGAACCCTTCAAACTCTGGTAATGATGTTTTTATGGTAACTTACCAGCCCAGGTAGTCTCAGTATTTGTTGCTGGAAGACTTAAGCACATGCACATCAAAGTACTTCACGTGATTGTTCTGAGTTTACTCTTAGATTGCGAGTCAGTGTTCTTGCAGTACCTGATATTTTCCTCTGAACTTGAGTCACATATTTCTAGTAATAAGTTCTCTTTTGAACGGATGCAGTGAAAAAGTTCTGAGGCAATGTAAGGTTATCTGGTTTCCCATTGGCTTGGATCATGGTTGCTTTAACCTAATATAAAGCTTATTTGGTGGTGGTAGAGAAGTATCATGAGCAACTGTGTGCAGTTAAACTGTTTTCTGCCTTTTTTTTTTCCTTATATCATTGTAGTAAAGAGGTTTTAGCTTAGGGTTTAAATAATGGTGCCAACTACAAAAATCTGTTTACAGATGATTGTGCATTAGTCTGGCATAGAGTAATGGGAATACTGATTGCACTGTATTCTGAGGCAGCAAGGTAAACTATCAGGTATCTTGAAGTAATTACTAGTATGTTTAGTTATCAGCTAATCAGGCTTAGAGTACCTGGGTCTTGATATATAAAACTTTTTTCTATTAAAGAGTGTTGTTCATTCAAAGTTCAGGAGCAGAGACTCTGCAAAATCTATTCTCATGGTCAATTTGTTCTATTTTCAGCATGAAATTATGATGCAAAGGAAGAGAAATGGTGTGAAACCAGAGATGCCTACAGCAGAAGAAAGAAAAAAAATCTTGGAATCAATGGGGAAGCCCTATTGACTAGAATCCTGAATTGACTGTTGTCACTGTGCATATGAAGAGTTAGCAGCAGCAAGTTACCATTTTATGAACTGGATTTTACTGTTGCCATATCTTGGATTAAAATAAGATCTTAAACTTTGATATGTGTGAGCTTTCTAGGATAGAACTTCCTGGGTTTATTCATACTTTCTGTCATAGGAACCTGACCTCTTTTTATTGGAAGATATGAGTATCAATGCAACTTGTTTAGAAACTTTTGGAAATAGAAAGTACCTTGCTGTGAAATGCTAAATATAAAATTAATGAGACTTGCAGAAAGTCTGTTTGAAAAGATGGGGATTGGTGAGCGTTGCAATGTGGTTCTAAGACTGGAGCAGATTGAGAAGCTGGTACGTGCAACATGTTTCTTGCACTAAGCTGTTCTGCTCAATAGTATGGATTTACCATGTGTGATTTTTATTCCTATTTTCACATGTGGTGTATTCTGTGCTCCCAGTTTAAATAAGAATGTTAATGAACTAAAATCCTAAATCCAACAAGCTTGTCATTAGGTCTGCCACTGCACTTGTCAGTGACAGCAGAAACTTGCAGTAAATCAGATCTGCAAGCTTTGCTAGTTAGAAGGTTAGAGTGATTGGTCAAGATAAAACTGGACTCTTCAGGTCTGAGCTGAATAGTAGTTTCTGTGGATAGTAAATAGATACTTTAGTGTCGGGCAGGCAGAGGGGACTTGCAGACATGTAAACAGATCCCCTGAGTGACATGGCAGGTTTAACTATAGTACATCTATCTAAGACTCTGGACAGCTGAAACCTGGGGTTTGGAAATGCTTACTCATACAAGATTACAAAGCTCAGTTTAAACTGGTACTCTAATCTTAAATAAGCTTGATTCTTTAGCTAAATTGAACAGCTAATAAATGTAAACAAGTTGCTGTCTAGTGAAAACAGTGTTTTTTACCTTTTGGTGTCCTGGCTTAAGAGCTCGTATCCTGTGATAAAGCAGAAAAAACTACTGTCATGAGCTCAGGTTCCATGTGAAATCCTCTAGTTCTTACTGGGATCAACTTGGCAGAACTCTGGCTGACCTCATGAAGGATGGTGTAAAAGTATTGCCTCTCTATTTAGACTGTTTTGGAAAGACTTCATGGCTTTCTGTTTCTCCTGTCTGGCTTGTCTTGTTTCTTTCCAGTGTAGTCCTATTTCTATGCTTACTGTGATTTTTGTGCTTGATCTGACTAGTAACTCCACAAAATCTGCTTTGCTGCTTTCTGTTCTCCATCTACATCTGAGTTTTGAAGTGGACTGATCCTACCCTCTGTATTGGAATGAGTGTGTAACTGAATGCCTTTTAAGTATACAATTCTCCAAGCAAAGCTGTGCAGCCTTCAAGCATGTCACAAGTTCTCTTGTCAGCTCCTGGCAAGGAAAACGTACTTTTTTCCATCGAGATCATAAGATTCAAATTTTCAGATTTCAAATTACTTTCTCTTCACTGAAAGTGCTAACTTCAACATTTTCCTCTTTTTGTGGATGGTTTCTTTGGGGTGGTTTTTTTGTTGCTGTTGTCTTTGGTTGGTTGTTTTGTTGTTGTTAGCTTTTGTTCCTGTGTGTGTGGAGCTGAAGATATTTTCATTCTAGATTCAAGGGCTTGCTCTTTTCTGCTACATTCTTGCTGCTTTTTAATACCCTACTACATACCAATCTTTCATGCTTTTTTTTTTTTTTTTGCCCATTTGGCACCAGTTCTTTTTTGACTGATTTTAACAATTTAGTCTGTTCTCATTGCAGTTTTTTTTCTAGTACCTTTATTGTGTCTCTGATCTAATGATATAGTCTTGCAATGACTTTCTAATACAACTCCTTTTGAAGGTTGTGTGTTCTCTGCTCTTTCATAGTGGGAGAACTTCTTGCTTTCATTAAACTTACCCATAATACTTCCTCATTAACCGTGCCTCTCTTTGATCTTCTTGTTTGTCTGAAGATTTTGGGGAGCTATTGTCCTCTTCCTTAGGGCTGTGTCTCTTTAGACTCTTCTGGCTTTACTGCCTTGCTTGTCTAAGGGCACCTTCTCGCCTACTTGGCACAGGCTTGTCATTTGCCACCTCTGCTGTATCTTTGGACATGTTCTTTGCTCCTATGGCTTTAGCTACTATTCTAGTGCTTGCTGTTTTTCTGTTGCTGTGTTCTTAAATTGTGGGCTTATGTTAAAATCTACAGTATATTTTAAATATGTGCAAGAAAAATGTCATTTCATTCTTGATGTGGTCATGCCAATTCTTTCCATAACTTCAAGGAACTTGGGGTTATCTCATCCTAGGATTTCCTTTCAGGTTTTCTTTGCATATAGAAATGTTCTTTCTCTTAGGTTGTGTTGTGCTTACAAGTTTGTTTGTTTGTTTTTTTCTCTGACAATATTTACTTGGGAAGCTTCCACTAGTGTTTTCTTTTAAAGGATGACTGGCCTATCTTTTGGCATTGATAGGTACCCTGTGCTGATTTGTAAAGTGTTTGTATATAACTATTACTAGTCTTCAAAAAATCAGAATTAGAGATGTATTAATGCAGGAGTGTGTGATCACAGGATGGGCTAAGGCACATGTAATACAGAGAAACTTCCTAGACTTCCAATCATCAGTGGATGCACATGGGATGTTCCCTGTGGATATTGCAACAAAAATGAGTTCAGTGTAAAACTGAGGGCAATTTAAGCAGTGACCTTGTAGATTTAATTCAGGTGAACAGTCATCCATTGTAAGGAATGCCATTTGTTTCCATTGCATGTGCCTTACTATTAAATAACACAAGTTTATGAAAAATCTAGGGAGAGCAAGGAGTTTTCTCAGTTGTAATGTCTCTCATGAGTGGTCTGTTACTTGAGTATGAGTTTTTATTATTTTTATCCTTTACCTGGGGTTGCTGTTCTTACTTTCACTACTGAAGATTGAGTGGTAAAGTATGATAGCTAAAATATAGGCTCTTATGAGTCGAGATTTTTCCATTAATTTTTGTACTGTGATTAGCTGCCTTTGGTTGTGAGCCAAAGATAATGGTCTTTTCCTCATACCTGGAAGCTTACATTCCACACTTCACTGAAACAGAGGTAAGCTTCAACCTGCCTTTCTTACTGGACAAAAAAAAAACTGGGCTGAATTCTTAATTCCCTAAAGCACACTCCTCTGTGTTAACCCAAAAAGCATAACACAGTGGATCAATATAATTAAGAAGCAGGGAAAGGACCTGTAGGTTGGGTTTTGTTTTAGGGTTTTTTCTTTTAATACATGTAATTGCTCATTTTGCTTGTGATATAAGGACCAAATCTGGATAGTGGCATTAATGTTTGATAATTTTTTGTTTGACAGCTGGATGGTGCTGTTGTTCAACAGACTGAAAACAGAAGCACTCCACCCACTACTGACTCTTTCAAGCTTTTTTGGTCTCTTCCCATCAAGGTAGCAGAATTCATCCAATAGAAAGGAAAGATTGGTCTTGTCTCTATACTATAAATAAAAAAGGAGGACAGGACTCTAAATCATTGCTGGGAAATTAGAGATTTCTATGCAGCCTGAGAAGCCTTGGAATCTGGTCCTTTTTAAGTGTGGTTATTTGATCACAGCTAGGCACTTAGCAGGAGCTATAGGCTTTCTCCCAGGTTTAGGTGAATATCCTGATTCCCATCTGTATATTTTTGCCATCTCATTTTTTCTGTAACCCTAAAATGCAAGGCCTTTTCTTGCTCAGAATTTTCTGCTGTCACAATTGGGATGTGTCTGTGCTCTTGAAGATGTTCAAAGGAAGTTCACAGAATTGCAGAGTATGCTGATTTGGAAGGGGCCCACAAGGATCGTTGAGTCCAAGTTGTCTAGCTCTAGAGTCCTGAAAATTTCTTTGGATTTAGCTGAAGCTTTTGGAAAGCAGGGTATTGCATCAGCTTCTGCTCTAAGTCTCTTTCATGGTCTTGTAATGAAATTTTTGCACTCAAGTGATCAAGAAGGTGTGCCTAGATGAGCTTTCGGTATAACTTTTGCAGGGCAGAAGACAAATTTAGAGTACAAAATGTTAGGTTGCTCTAAAGCATTTGGAGACAGCCCTTAACTCACGTTAGAAATATCTACATCTTTAAAGTTGGTCTTCCAAAATAGCCATGAAAGAAAGAATTGTGTGGAAAAAAAAGTATGCTGTTTCAGGCTTTTGTTTTCTTGGAAGAATCTGAGGCAACTGGAAGAAATAGTTCTGTAAGTAAGTATTAATGTAGTAAAAAGTAAACAAGCAGATTACTTCAGAATGTTTTAATTTTTATTGCAGCCTATTTGATATGAAGAGGAGGGAGTTGCTGCATTTATATTAAATAAATGCAGTGGATCATTTAAATTATGACATACATGATACCATATGTAGCAATTCAAACCAAAAGATTGAGTAAGTAATTTTTCTCTATCCTTTAGTTTTCTACCTTGATGACTCCCATCTCAAACTCCTTTTTTGAAGGAATGGTTCTGAGAATCATCAATCATTACTTGCTCTTAAAAGTCCCACTACCCTTGAGCTAAGGTTTTACCTATTTTACTTCAAACTGCTATGAGCTGCAAACACTTCCTGATGTCAAGTGACTGGCAGAACACAGCAGAATTCTGCATAGAACAAAGTTGAGCTGGTGTCTGTCAAAGTGGAAAACAGTTGTGACAAGGTGATGTGTAGTGACAAAAAATATTATGCTCAAGATAGTGTAAACTTTAGAGCTGTGAAGCACTTTTAGAAATGAGATGTTGCCTGAATATACTAAGAAATAGGGGCCATCAGCTCAAGCCTGACTTTGAAGGATCTAAATTATTTTAATTTATGATAAGATTCCAATTGTTTTGGCAAAAAAAAAAAAAAAGAATTGCGGTGTTTTTATGGAAATAGCCTGCTGGTAATATTTTTTTACTCTGTTGCATGTGGATCTCAAATTTTTGCTTGAAACGTGGATCCCTGAGCAGTCCTTGTCTGCAGAGTTACATGCAGTTGTTGAAGTGATCAGTGAATATGATTGTATATAACAAGTAGGGTGGCATTTTCTTCTGTTTATATTAAACAACAGAATTGAATGAGGTTGCTGCATTGGAAAAGGTCAGTCATACTGTGCTTGCTTCAGTCCATGTTACAAAAGAATAGAATGCAGGTAATAGGACAAACCCTTAGGTGGGGGGTACACTGAATTTACTGTATCCTGCAAAACTCAGCTGGAGTACTTTCTGGCTCTGTTTTTCCTAATGCTGAATGGATGTTACTGATGTTACTTTCTTGAGTCTAGAATTGCTGTTTACTTGTAGAGAATGACTCTTTGGGCAAGTTCTTCCCTCGTGATCTATTTCCAGTTCAGCTTGCACATTGACAGATCCTGCACCTACCCAAGAGAAAAAAACATTTGCTGTTCAGTAAGGGATTAATACTGTTGATGAGATGTCTGACATGGTATGTTCACATATGTTCTTGCACAAGCCTTTAAAAGGACATCTGACATTCAGTGAATCTTGGGTAAGGAAATTGACTTAATAAACTTCTGTTCATCAAACTAGATGGAGCCAAATCCAATACTTCACCAAGAAATTTTATTAGTGCAGTATAATTTGGTGCTTACAAAGCTCTCTGGTTCAGGCAGTGTTTGTGAGGGGGCAGGCATGGTGGTGGGAGGGTTCCTCCTGGAAGAGGGCAGCTCTGCTGGGAACACAGTGGTGCTTGCTGCAGAGATGCTACTCCTCTTGGTCCTTAAGAAAGGAATTGGCACTATGCTACACAACCTATCCCTGAGGCTTGAAAAAAAAAAAATAATTTGACAAGAAAGCTGAGCTGTTTGGTAGCCTGTTTGCTGCTTTTCATTTCATCAGTGATAAACACTAAAGAGAGGCTGAAATAGGAAATTGTCATAACACCAGAAGGCATCCCAGGACTCTGCTTCCAATCTCAGTAATTTCTGGGGTTTCTAATGAGGAGAATCATTCACTGTGCTACATTCACATGCATAAACCCTTTTGTGGGTAGTGAATGTGTTAGCATATGCAGAGTTTTTTTGGAAGTCTGTGTTCAATACAGATTTCAACATCTCTGGCTGAGAAGTTATCTCTGTATCACCAAGCACCACAGAAGTTGGCCATGTTTTATAATTAGGTGTGATTTCTCTGAAGAGACATGATTGCAGGAAAAAGAAGTTGCCTCCCTGTTGCCTCTTTCTCTATTGGAAGATGTGTTTAGTATTTGGGATATGCTTTTCTTCACAGTGGATTTTGGATTAGGGATCATGTGCTTTGGATTTTACCTAACAAGTAACCTGTCAGGTAGCTCACAGACAGTGTTGACTCCTACATTATTTATCCAAACGACCTTGAAATGACTTACTGAAAGAAACAAAATGAATAGCTTTTCCCACCTCAACCCTTTATTTCTATAGATGAAGTAGTGACATCTAATATTGGTTTGTCAGATGATTTCACATAACATCACAAGAGACCCTAACTAACAAAACAGTAGTTAGCATATGCTGGATAATGCAGTAAGTATAGAAGTAATAAAGTGGTATAATGGGAGGTAAAACACAGGGCTCTGAGAAAAGCCATGGTAAGGACCTACCTTCATAATAAAATATGAAATTGTCCTTCTGGCAGCCTAGTAAGTTCTGCTTGACCCTGGGAAAATAATACCTATCCAGAAACAGCAGGACATAATAAAGAGTTCCTGTACTACAAATAAGGGTAATATAAACAAAGTTTTCCTCCTATACATTTCTTAAAGAAATGTGGTATTTATGCAGATCATATTACTGGTACCTTTCTTCCTCAGGTACTAAAAGTCCCTATTTCCTGAGTGAAAAAAAAAAAGGTTTTTGGAAGTAGCTTGGTGCTTCTTATGCATCTGCCTTGAATTTTGCCCTGCTTTGGAGGACAGCTAAGATTTAATTAACCACCAGCAGAAAAAGAACTTCTAAATTCTTCACAAAGACAATATTCTACCAGCTGGGTTGAAAAAGAACTAAAACAACAAATATGCAAATAATGGCAGCTAATGGCATTTCCAAACAGGCCCATAAAGACAAGTGTTTTGTACCTATACCACTGGTTTAATTGTTCAAACTTCTTGGCCTCATTCTGCTAAAAAAAACACCAAAAAAACCTCACCAAAGGAAAAAGTTAAAGAAAACCCCCAAACCTGAGAGGAAACTAGCCTAAATCTAAGTAGATGTTTACACATCAGTGTTCATTGTATGCCTGTGATCATGTGCATGTTTGCCCTCTTGCAAGGCCTACAACTGTAAATTTTCCCATCTTTAGAACCTGTTTAAAATATGTTAATATTATTAAGCTAAGTATAATTTGTGAAGATAATTCAAGCAAGCAGAGAGAAAATAGAAAAAAGAGCATGTGAGAGCATCTGCAGACTTTAGTATGAAATAAAAACATTTTTTTAACTTATGTTAAAAAAATCCTCTAGGAGAGGGATTTTATTACCAATGTAAAATCTGGTTTTTTTTTTTTTTTAACAAAATAGAGACCTATGCCTAGATACATTGTTCTTCTGAATAACTTTTAGAAGTTCATGTGCACCTGTAGTATTGAAGTTCCCCACTCAGTAAATGGCCAGGAGCCTCAAACTCCAATGATGGTGTGTTGTTAGAACACAGAGATGGGGCACAGTGCAGCCTCTGCCTTATTTTTTGTAGACCTGCGGCATCCCCACAGGACTCTTGTAGTCATAGACTCATGCCCATTATGAGTTTCAGACAAGCTTTTTCAGAATGGAAATCTGTGGGTTTTAGGCAGTTTCTTCCCCATGTCTGTTGGCCCTCTAGGTATGTCTCAGGCTATACTTGTGGTGTGGAAATGCCCAACCACATCTTAAATCTGACCTTTAACTGTCCATGTCACACTCCTCATGTTCTTACACCTTCAAGTTCCTCAAGAAGTTGCACCACCTGCTAAATTCAAGTATCTCTCCTCCCATCTGAAGAAGTTGGTGCAAAAAAAGCATATGGGAATATTTTACCCCTCTTCATATTGTGAGATAAATTGAAGGGCTGAGCTGTCTAACAGCTCACTAATGTCAAATGAGGAGACCCTGCTCCCTTTACCCTGTGCAATTGCCTAGGAACAGCTCACTTTGAACCTTCCACCAGATTTTACTCTTGCTGCATCCTTCACTGGACTGCTCACATTTGCTAACAAAGCAACTTGAAGGGAAGAGCTTCTGTGTGGGTAGTGATTGGTCTTACATAATTCCACACTGAAAGTGATTGTGCTGGCATTGGGGCAGGTGTGCCTCGGGCACAAAGCAGCAGCTACAGATAACCATTTGTGATTGCTGCCCTTGTGTTCAGCTATGGACCTTTAAGCCAAGTGACCTCCCATGCAAGCTTGGGTTGCCACCAACCACAGTGACGAGTCAGGACTGAGACAGCTCACATCCTCTATGGCTCACCAGAGAGACCTCTAACAACAAAAGATCCAGTTACATGACAGTGGGTTCAATTCCAATTTCCCCATCTAATTGTTTAACAACAAAAGCCTGCAAAAAAAGGTCTGACTAACTAATCATGAGTATTGCTTCCTGTTTGCTGAAGCTAAACCCAGAACAACGGTTTGTGTAATGATGATGAACTGTTAAATAAAATTAAGTCTCCTTCCCTATGGACTTCATAATAAAAATTGTAAACAATGTTTTGCAAACAAAGCTGCAGGCCTAGGGGTTGTCATTCCCAGATGGCATGAATTAGTGGAGGAAGTTTTGTTGTGCTTCCCTTCCCCAGCCCTCCACCCCTCCCTGGGTTTTGCATGTGCTAGCTTTGGACAGGAATGACTCAGCTGCTGGTGAATCACCTGCTGAAGTGCTGAAAATGCTGGCTTGGCAGCAGTTTCTCCAGCAACAGTGAACTGTCAAGGCAGACTGGCAAGAGAATAGTCTTCTGCAGCTGGAAGAATTTTTGTGCTTCCACATCTTGATTTGCTGCTATTAGAGGCTGCACAGATATTACTGTGATTTCAAAAATGCCTGTTGAGATCTTGCTTGCTAAAAAATTTCCTTGTGCAACTGCTTATTCATGACAGGGCTTTTCACAGGCATTGATCAAAAGCTGTCTTCAAGAGACAACCAGGTGGTGAATGGCTCATGCAGTGTAACTGGAGAAATGCATGTAAGGGATGCTTCACTCTTCTCCTGTTGGTGACCTGCAAGGTAAGGGATATTCCAGAGAGATTGTTCCAGAAAAATATATGGGTGTAGAAAATCCTTCTGAAATCTTGCTATTTCAAATTACTATGTTCCGCATTGGTGGTGGTAGAGAAAGAAAGAACGAAAACTAAAAACCACATGGAAAACTTTGCCAGGTTCTACATGTCCACATATCCAACCAGCTGCTGGGGAAAAAAACATTGAAAACCTATTGTCACTATGTGTCAAGTCTAAATGTCTTTTACAAACAGACTGTTTGAGAGATACAAACTAGTGTTTGTTTACTACAACGATTTTTAACTTATGTGATCAATGCATCTTTTTAATTATTCAGTGTTGGTATCTCCTTCACCTTAATAGTCAAAGCATCACAGAATCTTTTAGCTTGGAAAAGACCTCTGAAGTCATTGAGTCCAACCTATGATCAAATACCACCATGTCAACTAGACCATGGCACTGTCACATCCAATTTTTAACACTGCCAGGGATGGTGACTCCACCACCTCCCTGAGCATTCAGTGTTTAACAACCCTTTCTGTGAAAAAGTTCCTCCTGGTGTCCAGCATAAACCTTCCCTGGCACAGCTTAAGGCTGTGTGCTCTCATCCTGACATCTCTTACCTGGGAGAAGAGGCCAGCTCCCTGCCTTGCTCCTTTCAGGTAACTGCAGAGAGCAAAAAGGCCCCACCAGAGCCTCCTTTTCTCCAGGCTAAACACCCCCAGCTCCCTCAGCCACTCCTCATCTGACTGGGGCTCCAGACCCCTCACCAGCTCTGCTGCCTTTCTGTGGAAATGCTCCAGAACCAAAATGTCCCTCCTGATCTGCGGGGCCAAGAACTGACCCCAGGACTCAAGGTGTGGCCTCACCAGTGCTGGGTGCAGGGGAACAATCACTGCCTGCTCCTGCTGGCCACACCATTGCTGATGCAGGCCAGGATGCCACTGACCTTCTTGGCCACCTGGGCACACACTGGCCCATGTTCAGACACTTTGCCCAGCATCTCCAGGTTGTTTTCCACCAGGCTGCTTTCCAGCCATTCTGCCCAGCCTTACAGGTAGCAGTAGTGTATGTGCCAGCTGCTTGTTCTCAGCAGCAGCAGCACTGATGAGCATTGTGAGCAGATCATCCCCAAATCTCTCTTGTGGCTCTAAGGAGGAACCAGCATGTGGAGAGCAGCAGTGTCATGGCTCCTGTTTAGCTGGTTATCCACCCTTTGCCAACAGATACTTCTTACCATCGTCTTTGCCAGCTTCTTCTGAGCCTAAACCCTCTTGCAAACCAATGGCTGCACAATGATGGTTAAATTCCCTGTCATGTAGAGAAAACAGAGCCAAAAAAAGGATTATTCAAAGTTGCATATCTGTGTAACTTATTGTGGCAAAGCCAGAGGGTTCATCACCTGGCAGGACCAAGGTAAACAAACAAGTCTATTTCTATCAATTCTTATTTTTGGAACAAGTCTAACATTAACATTTTTTGTGGGGGAAGATCCAAGTATGTGGCAAAATCCCAATGTAAGCCAGGTTTGCTCATATCATCTCTCAATAAGCCTTCAATCTAGTCTTATGGTAAGTATATTCTTTGAAAAACAGATAGAGGATTTACTCAAAGGCATTCCTTTGCATATTTTTCCATAAATATTCCACATTCATAGTAATATTAAAAAATATTCCATTGTCTGGAGTAGCAGACATTGTTCTTACACACTAAGATGACCATCTAATGATCATCTCATGCAGAATGCAAAAATCCATATATCTGGAAAAGTAAATGCAAGTAAATGCACACCTCTCCAAGTGCTGCCACTCTAATTCCATTCCAGCCTCAGTGGAAATCCACTGCTAAGTTGTGTGTGCTTAGTGCATGACAGCATAGACAAATCTTAAATATAAGCAATTATTATCAGCATTGTACTGACTGTGATTTACCTTTCTTTTGTCTTTCTACCTCAATTTCTTTTCAAACCATCAGCCACTTTACTGTTGGAAGTCTCCATACCACTGAAGATAACTATTTACCATTATGTTAACTGTAATCTAAAGTTAAGCATAACATATGAGTGTGTGAGTTTATAGATATTTATCTTTTTCTCCTAAGACAATTACTTTTGTTAAGAGAAAATTACTCTAAGAGACTGTAGTCCAGTTACAATCAATCCATTTTGCTAATCTCTAAAAATATCCAAGGTAACAGTAGTCAATTTATAGCAGTCCTTTCTCTATGCAGGCAAAATACAAAGGTTCTTAAAATTTTCCATCCAAGTCTCATTACAGTCCAGCTAGGGAGTGGCAAAAGGATGAAAGCCAAGGAATTTCCAGAAATCTTGAAGTGCTACTAAGTCACACTGACGCAGTGCCCTGACTATTTGCTTGATGAAAGATGCAGGGCCATTCTGCCCCTAATTAGCTGATATTATCAATGCATCCCAAAAAAAGTAAAAAAATCTTAACCTGCTTACAGTGGGGTAAGAAAAAGGTATTTAGTTCCCCATTCATGAACATATACAGTCTTTTAGCACTCTTTGACCCCAGTCTCTGGAAAAGACTATTTTAGTTACCACATTTTCTAAGTCCCTTCTCAATTCAAGTCATTCTTTATTCAGATTATATTTGGTTTACAGTTTAACAGAATAATGCATCTATTGATGTGAAAATATCCTTAAAAATATTAATAGGTGTATAAAATCTGGAGACCAGTTCTGTGGCAGAATGTCTCCCAAAACAGGTTTAATGGAATACACAGGCATGAAGCCCTAATGAATCCTGAACTTCAGTAGCCACCACAGAAGCTCAAATGGTTTACATGCAGGAATGTAAGAATGGACATTGTAGATTTCCTTGGGGTGATTTCCTGGATTTCAAAGTGGCAAGATCACATGATTCAACATAGTTATGAGAATTTGTATTTGATTGTAAAGACATAGATTATTGCTCTATTCTATCTCCCTCAAAATTCTCAGACAAAGAATTGGTATGAACCCTGAACATATCCCTCAGCTTGTTCTCTTGATCTCCTTGGACTTCTACTGCTACTTTCTGGATTTTAAGACAACTCTATTAAAAAGAAAAAAAAAAACCAAAAAAGCAAACAAATAAATATATAATTCAGGTGGAGAACATGGATAGATATTTCTGGTATGTCTTTGTGGCTTTTTCTGCTGTAATGCAACAAAATAAGAAAACATATATATACAAGAGAATAATACATGACAGGCCTTCACAATGGAAATAATGCAACAGCTTTTCCTGTGGATGTGAAAAATCCATTGTTTCTGTGCCATGTTTAAAAGGCTAAACTTGTGGCTGGCTGAATAAAAATAAATGCTGTGAACATGCCACTGTCTCCTTAGTCCAGGCTCCTAGCAGTCAGGGTGCTACCCCATAAAATGCTTGCTATAAGAGATTATTTAACCTGACAGACAAGTCACTGCCCAGCTTCAGATGTAAATCTCAAACCTGCTACAGTATACTAAATTGCAAAACTAGTTGAAAAGATTTTTAAAAGTGGAAAAGCTTGGAAACCTTCCTGTCTGCCTCTTCATACCTCGGTGCAATGTAGAAGCAAAACAAAATCTAAACATTATACTTAATATATGTACAATTGGAGTATGAATATATATGTGTGTGTGTGTGTGTGTGTTTATATATATATCCTATATAAAGTGTTTCCAAAGGGCGTACCCTTTTTAAAAAACACCTTATTTGTAAGACACAATGCAAAACTATCCCTATTTTAGGTCAGGAAATTCTCTAGAACAGTAGAAACTGATCCAGCCTTCAAGAATCCTGCGGGCCAAAAGGAACTCTTCTGATACATCCCACAAGGAGACCATTCATACCAACTAATGATCATCAACAATATCACCAATATCACCCTGCCCTCTTCTCTTGCACTCTCCACATATTTAGTGGACTCCCATTTGAACTGTTGAATTAAAGTTCCTCACTTTTTTATCCCTCCTCCTGCCTTCTTTTCTGAGGGGGTTTTCCACTTTGGATACTGTAGTTCTTTTCCAACAAATGTAGCTGCCTCTTTCCAAATCTAGAAAAAAGCAGATGTCAGGACATTATTTCCTAAATGTGAAGTGATTGTTTAAGCGCTCTCTCCCCTTTGAATGGGAGCTGAAAACCTGACCCATTTAGACAGGCAGAGTTACAGTCACACACAAATCAAAAGCAAAGATATTCTGGTTTTTTTTTCAGTTATCTGAATGCTAAGGACCAATCCATAATGCCTAAAGTGTTGTTATAAATGTCACTGCAGATAAAAATTATCTGGATTTAAAAGCATGAAAGATGGCAGTCAGACATTTCATTGTCAATGTGGAAAAAATAAAGGTTGAATAAACTAGTTTCATAGCTGTCTTCCAAGTCCTTGGCTCAGAAGCAAGGTTGGAAGCAGATTTCTGCCTCTTGCTGCCGGTGGAGATAATTGCTACAGCAGGCTCTAACTGCTTCAAGTACTTTTATTTTCTTTTTGGCGGAATTAACTTAGTATTCTTTTTTTTAGGAAATTTTAACACAGCGACTTCAACTAGGCACCTTGTCAATTACTCCTGTCCTCTGTTAAAACAGACTAAATACCAGAGGGCAGAAATTACACACTTCCTGAAGGAAACACTTCAAACAAGCACCTCACCTGGCTATTCTAGTGATATTTGCTCCTTCTGGATACAAAACCCTTGACAGATATGATTACTTGGAATTGACAGCTCTCTCTCAATTTGTTAGAGGCTCCCCAAAACACAGGTAGAACACATATTCTGCAAGAACTGTAGCATGATTCAAATCAGTTTTGTAACTTTATCAGCTGTCCATGGTGCATTGTGTGAGTGTGCTTCATGGTTAATCATTATCATGCCAGAAATATGCAGACAATAAATAATGCAAAGTGTGTTTTCTAGAATTAATATAGAGAAGACATTCCATGTTAACCTTCCAACAGGAATTCCCATTTCTGGGGAACCATCATTAAAGATCATGTGCTCAACAGATTCCTCAGCTGTCACATATCACATTGCATTAATCTCTAAGCAAGCTGCCTTTACAGCAATAGAGTTAATAGAGGTACCTGCCCAGGGGGACTGCATCATGCCCCAGGTTCCACAGCCTAGACTATGGCACCTTCTAAGCATGAAGTTTATGGTGCTAACATGCCAAACTTGTCCATCAAGAACCTCTTTAATTGCTGCTGGCTGACAGTGTTGCTGTTGCTGCTCGTGTTCTGGCTCTGTTCTTCCTTCTGTGCCAAAGCCAGGACTGCTGCCTCTGGACCCCAAGACACAGAGAGGTGAAATATGTCTTAGGATTCTTCCCTTCTGGGCAGGGATAGTGGAAGACTACTCTACTACTAGTCCTGCAAAATCCTTAGATGTAGTTATGCATGACTCTGGATTTTACCCTGGGTGAAGTTTCTCAACATGGCTCTACCAAGAACCAAGGTTTGGTTTAACCAAGCAGTAACTACCCAGCAGATACAACACCACAAGGTACCTTGGCATACAACTCCTGCCTTTGGCACACCTTTGTCTTGAACATCTCTGTGGATGCTCATTTCCCTAGTCTGATATTGCCAAGGGCAAAGGAAGAACATATGATTTTTTTTCCACCTCTCTTCCCTAGACAGAGCTATGTTTTTCTCAGCCAAAAGCCACAGGCTATCTGTGAAGTTCTCACAGAAATTCAGCCTGTGAGCTTGGTGGCTTTGAAAGGCAGAGAAAATATCATCAAGCTGGAGACACCTAAAACTAGAGAGCAATTGTGCCATACAGTGAGTGGGCAAAAGTCCCTGCTTGTAGTGCTCCCCCACCTACTGAAGCATTGATAACACATTTTTAAGTGTGACCTGAGAGACAGTAACCCTGCATTTTCCCAGAATATCCAGTAACTGTGGATCCAAACCCATTTCTCTCCATTGTCACAGCAATGAAAAAGTCAGTGAAAGAAGCGAAGTTATTTTGCTAAAATGCTTATTTCACAAAGCCTATGGCTTTGAACAGCTGCTTAGCAAAGAATGCAGTCCACACCAGTGTCTTCAGAAGATCATCTGCTCCTAGGAAGGTGACCAGAGAAGAGGTACCTGCTGGGGTCCTTCCTAAAATAAAACCAGACTACCATGAACACCAGATTCCAAGCAGGTGAACATAGCTCCTGGGTATGAATTCCACATTCATAAAATAATAATGGAGCTTATATCTCAGCTGCTGGCTGTTTGTTTTCCTTCTCAATCTTGTTCAGAGGATTTAATCAAGTTAATTTTTCTTGGCACTATGTTCTCTATGTTTGGAAGCATTAGGGGACAGCAAGTTTTTTGCTACCACAGGACTATGATCTCACATGGAAAAGAAATACAGGAGGCAATAAAATGCCATGGACTGCCTTTGAATCACCATAACCATAATTATTAGGCCCATGAAGCCATCTCACTCAAATCTGGGGCTGTCATTTTTGGGGAGAGACTATTTAAAATTTCAAGCAATGGCCATGAATTCTTTTGTGAGAGCTGCCTGATTTACCATCCAGCAGTCAGACATTATCCTGTCACAACTGCAATGCTCTTCCTTTTCAAGTTTTATCTTCTTGTTTGGGCATCATAGTAATCCTTCCATGAGTCTTCTTGCTGAGAGCAGAAAGAAAGACACTTTCTTGGCATCAGGAAAGTAATCAGTCAAGATCACTGTTATGCAGGAAGTAAGCCACCTTTTATCTCAAAACATATCTCAGCTGAAGATCCAAACACTCGCTCCATGCAGCCTCCTGAACACAGGGGAAGGATGCATGCTGTTTGACCTCCAGGATACATCTCCACATCTGTCCTGCCATCACAGGAGATGGGGGAGAACAAAAACACCACAGGATAGGCTGTTATCCTCCAGGCACATGATGTAATTTGCCAGTGACTACAATATTCAATGTGGTAGCAGCACATTGATATAATGGCATTATTTGTGTACTCCTACTAGGACAGCTAGCAAGCAGAGATTTTCTACTGAAGTTCTGTGTGACATACTATGCATGTTCAGTCAAGTACAGAAATTGGTCTCTAAGAGATGTGAAAATACTCATAACTAGTTTTTGCATACACCCAGTGAGTCCAGTGAAGGGCTGCAAAGATAATTAAGATAGTGGAGCACCCGCCATACAAGGAGAGGTTGAGATTTCTGGGACTGCTTAGTCTCAAGAAAAGGCTCAGCCCCAATGTGTATAAGTACCTAAAAGGAAGGTGTAAAACACAAACTGAGGCTTTTAGTGGTATTCTCTGAAAGGACATGAAAAAAAGTACATTCAATTTTCACATACTTTTCATTTATTTGTTTTGAAACAGAACATGAATAAACACTAGAACAGGTTAACCAGAGAGGTTGTGAAGTTTCCAGCCTTAGAGATATACCAAACCTTTATCTGCTAATAATCCTTCCTATTTGTATAGACAAGGGAAATTAAGGTAGTTTCTAGGTAGTTTCATTTAAAGAAAAAAAGATTACCCATTTACAAGTCCCCTTTTTCTCCACACTGATTCAATTGCTGTACCAACAGCTAGCAGAGAACTGTGACATGAAGTAGACTTAGCATGTACAGAAGTGATATACATATAAGCTTCCTTTTTCTTGTTCTGGATTACAAAAAAGTCAAGGTAGCTTTCTAAGCATCCATTGTCAAAAATGGCAATGCCTCTTCAGCATATGCTCAAAATAAATGGACAGTCCTAAGAGTGAAGGGAAAGAAAAACAAGTCTTTGTAGACACGAGGCAATGGGTCACCCAACTCAGAGAAGCAAAACATTACGCTGTTACTCAAAGGATGGCTGTAATGATATTATTCGGTTCTGTCAGCATCATCTCTTTCTGAAATAATCCCAAGAGAAACCCCTATTATACAACACAACACTCTTGCTTTTAGTAGTTCACTGTCTTTGTTGACAAGACATTGAATAGCCCACCTAGACTGGCAGTCTCAT
This sequence comes from Erithacus rubecula, assembly GCF_903797595.1. Lineage (NCBI taxonomy): Eukaryota > Metazoa > Chordata > Aves > Passeriformes > Muscicapidae > Erithacus > Erithacus rubecula. The sequence goes on from NC_136689.1 coordinate 110,685,335, forward strand.
GCTTTATAAATACATGTTTATTCTTCTTAGGAGACGAAAATTTAATATAGTTCTTAAAATACTGTACTTTAAAGATACAAAGACTTCTGTTACAAAGTTGCAGTCGTGATATTAGCTTTTAAAATAAATTAGGCACAATGTACATCAGCAACACATATGCTTAATTTACATATCCTTCCCTGTCCCTGCCCCAACATCCATTGTCACCTGTGAGTTGAGAGATCACACCTCCAAAAATTAATAAATGTAATTGTTTTTTCACCAACACAGTGCATCTTTGTATCTCACAAAACTTTCATTTGTAAGAGTTAGAATCTGTTGTTTGAGGAAATGCTTGAATTCCACAGCTTACTAAGGAATGGCAATAGCACCAGCAGTACAGCCCATGCTCATGGTTCACTGGATGGCAGTAAGAAGCCAGATCTACAACAGGCTTTTCTGGCTGCCTGCTAAAACATGCAATTTCTTCGTCTTTTCTTCCCCTCAAAGTTGCCAATTACTGCTTTGTGATGCAGGATCACATTTAAGGCATTATAAATCAAAGCAACTAAATTCAATTAATGTATTTTCATAATTAGATGAAAACAATTTGCTGGACTAAAAAAAAAAAAACAAACCAGTTCAGATGAAAGCTGTTGATTAAGAGCCAGTTAAAAAGCAACTCTTAAAAATCTTGTTACTATTGAGAGATGTGGCACACAAAGTTCACAGCTGCTAGTGAAATGAACTTTTCCCACCACCACCTTTTAACAGCATCCACTTTAAAGGTGCTGGTCTCTGAATTTTGTGCTTTTTCACTCCTTCTTTGGTCGACCTTTGAAAGTATTCATGGTATCAAGGACTCCAAAGTAGTCTAAAAGGAGAACAGTTGCTTTCACTGGCAGGAAGCTGTAAGGCAGGGGCGTGGAGGAAGAAGATAAAAAGGAACAAAGAGACGTCAGAAGAGTTGTGCAGTTTTATCACAGGATTAGTTTAACCTGGCTAATGCTGGCAAAGGCAGTACACTCTTTAGAATATAGACCCACTGCTCCTCTCAAAATATAATTTATACTCATTTGGCAGCCTGAGTTCTTAGATAGGCGCCAACCTGGCTTGCAACAGAGTTGAAAGGGCCCAAATGCTGGAGCAAGACTCCAGATGGGTTTACAGCTGGATCTCAGAGATCTTTTCCACCCAATAATTCTCTGACATGCAGTTATGGAGAAGCAGGCCCAGTCTCTGCAGCCCCAGTAAAATTGCACCCCAATGGAGTCAGCAAGGAACAATTAGATAATTTGTGTCATTGTTCTGTGGCCCAAGAGTAGACTGAACCCATAGAAACAAACAAACAAACATGCCCTTCTAAAAACGTGCATAACTTCATGAAAATTCACACCAATAAGTAGAAGCCTCTTCTATACTTTAAGCATCCCCAGATAGAAGAGAGAGAGGGAAAAATAAACATAACTTACCTTTTCAAAAAATATAAAACATAAATGATGCGTGGTATGAACAACATTTCTTGGTTCTGCCGAACAGCACTGATTATCCTGTCAGCCACATACTCTGGATCCAGAACAGGAAGCACACGTGGCCACCTGAAAAAAAAAATATTTATTGCTATAATACAAATTGCTTTGGATTCACATTTTATTCAAAAAACTCTCAAATTTGGAGTTATTCAACTAAAAAATAATAACTACCACAACTCCTGCGAACAACAGAATCTTCCTTTTGTTAGAGTGAGTGGATATTATTATTTTCCCCCTGTCTTACCTCTCATAAGACAAAACCAGAGATCTCATATTAAGACACACCAGACTTTTCTTTGGCTACTACACTTTGTCATTATACATGCATACTGAGCAAAGCTATGCCATCAGTCTCAGGAAGAGAACGGGGGATTTAGAAACCAGAGAGGACAAATGAAACATTTGGATTCTGCAGAGGAAGGGGCATCAATTATGTTTTACTTTTCAGCTTAAATGAATAGTAAAGTACCTAGGCCTTTTGAGTTGCCTAGTCACTGGATAGCACTGTTAACACCCATCTGAAGCTCTAAAAATAATACATGCAGAAAAAAGCCAGGCTCATGATTTTCATAAAGGAAATAGCAGTTTATAATATGCTAAAAATGTAACCATTATTAAAACCTCACAAGAGTTTACTCACTTGGATTTAATACCATCAAACATTCCTGTGTTTATGACAAAAGGACACACAATTGTGGTTTTAACACCAGTCTTTTTCAGAGTTCTCATCTCCATATCAATTGACTCTGCAAAACCAACTGCTGCAAATTTACTCGCACAGTAATCTGTAAAATAAAATATTAATTGCAGTTAAATATTTAAATTTACAAATTAAACTTTACTGTCCAATACTAAACCACTTCACATCAGAATAGGAATGGTTTTCAGGATTAGGTTAAAATTTAATGTGATTCATTCCTTTCTTTCCTCTCCTAAATCAACTGCTGTTCTAGACTGGCAGACAGAAGGTTTCTCAAGTCATCCCTGCTACCACTTTTCCACTCTCTAACAAACAATAGTAAATGAAATTATTTTTGCATACCATTTTTTCTTTAAATCCATGCACTCACTTATTATACCTCAAACTCATGTTTTCAAGACTCTGTAATGTGGTTTCAACTTGAAACTCAATTTGTTGAGTTTCACTATCACTCCTTTGAAGGTAGATTTCTTTTACTGCTATTCCACCTTATTTCATATTCCTTCCTCTTGTATACATGTTTCAGAAATGTCTTCTGAGCTTCCTCTAAATCTAAAGTGGCCTCCTCCCTATCAGAAACCTGCAAGTAAATTTTAAAAACATTGATGTTCTCAGCTTCCAAAGTTCTATATGGCTTCTAAATCCTTCTGCCTTGGCAGAAAAACCTGTTTCATAGCACTTCTGGTCTGTTTAAGATTGGCTGTTTTGAAAGACTACTTTGCTACAAAAACATCCAGAAACTCAAAATCAGTTGGGGTTTTTTTTGGGGTTTTTTTTGTGGGGTTTTTTTTGGTTTGTTTGTTTGTTTGTTTTTGTTGTTGTTGTTGTTTTTTCCCCATGGATATTGATTGTAGAGTTTAAAATCAAACTTGTTAGCTTTAATACACTACCTGAAAGCTGACTGCCTCCACACAGTCCTGCACAGCTTGCTATGCTAACCAAGTGTCCATGGTTAGCAGCAATCATTGCTGGGACGAAGGCTTTGTAAGTCTGCAAAGTAAATCAGAGTAGCAATGTCACATTTTACTAAGTAAGCTACATGGCATGATCTTTTGAAGGTGTCTGTTGATTTTAGAGAATTTCTCCAACACTTTAAATAAGCTTTTCCCTTTCCATTATGGAAAGGATGTGTTTATGTATGTGGAGCTTGTTGTTTGAGCTCTACCTTCAGCTATTTAAATGGGGAGTTCCAACCCCACCAGTACTACCAAAGACAGATGGGAACTTGATGAAAGCTAAATATATAGCTTAACCTATTCATGAAGTTTATTTCAAACAAGAATTAAGTGTTCACTGCAACTTTTGTGAAATGGCAAAGATTTTAATTTCATGTTTCCCTTCTATTAAATTCATTAAATCTTTGTTATTAATTTTATTTCTAAATAAAGTGAAACATGACTGAATATTTTCTTTACAATTATTTATGATAGAAATATCATATAAGTGACCTGTCTTCACTGAAAGGAAGAAAAAACACACCAGGTTACTCAATCTAGACAAGAGCTTCACTTACTACTACGAGGATTATCAGAACATCTGGTGTTTGTTCCTGAAATTATCACAGCTGAAGAACAACTAGAACACTAATAGAACAGAAGAACTGAGGCAGAATTGAACACTTCTCTGTTAGTAGGGGCAGCAACTATTAGGATGGGCCTCTTCATGTCATTTAATAATGAGACTACAACATATGACTAGCCTCAGAATTTAAGAGTTGGTCAACTTCAGCTCTTAAGAGAATTTCTCAATGTGAAGTGCTTCCACCTGCCTACACTAGAGGTTCCCAAAGGATCCATTCTGCCATGCTTTTTAAAAATTTTACAGACTCCAGAGCAAAGTAAGTAATTTCTTGTATAATTTCTGACTGAACTTCCAAAGAGCTCCATATCCTTGCACGTTTTTCTCAATTCCAAAATGCAAAATTAATATTGAAAACATGTTAAAAGGATATCTTAGTATGTATATGCAAAATACAGGTATTACCCAGAAGTGTGCCATTGTGTTCACTTCCATGGTTTTATCTACAAGTGAATCTGGAGAATCAAAAAATCTCTTCCCAATTACAACACCAGCATTATTGATCAGGATGCTGACATCTCCAACTTCTTTTTTAACCTAAAACAAAAAGTATCAAGATAGTGTGTGATAAATACAAAATATTCTTTCCAGGCATTACATATGAAAACTTATCAAGAGAAATATTACACATTTAAATAAGTTGAACTTATGCTTGTTATGGATCCAAACACCTCAGGTTCTTGCATAGTTTCACCTGATGCCTTTTTAAAAGTGAGCTCTCAAATGGATTTTCTTCAGATTTGTGGAGCCCAACAGTTCCACACAAGCTTCTGCTTTCAGCACCTCTGATTCCGAGGACAAATGTTCCAGATAAGTCTTTCATGCAAAAAGCTTAACTAACACAAGTATTTTGCTACAGTAAACACATCTTGAAACGAAAGAGCAATTTTGGACTAGAATCTGGTACACTCTACCTCAGAAATTAGGTTGGCTAACATACATTACCTATACATTTAATTTACTTAGAGGAAGTATAGTTTTCATTTTAGTTCTAGGCTGAGAACATTCAGGAACGGACTCATTTGAGAGAACAGCTGTAGGCCAGCTGATAGCAAGATATTGTGTCAGCTCTCCAAAGCCGAATGAAAATATTTAATATAGAATCTGAAGTATAGGTCATTGATCTGAGCTATCTAGGAAAAATGAAATGGGTATAACAGTGAAGAATTAAAAAGTAATTTATCACCTATTCTTTACTCTAGGTTAAGTTAAGTCTTCCTTAAACTTGCTCCAATCTTGTCTATATTTTTTTTAACTAAGCTTTAGGATCTGGGTACTTCTGGAACAGGGACATTAGAAATAAATTTTAAGCTATAGGTTTTAATAGCCAAAAGACTGTCCTTTAGCTTATTGGTACAGGAAAGAAACAATGACCTGATACATGCAGAGCCTTTGGATTTTCTTCCTACCAAAGTAAGTTTTTCATGGTGTCTCTGTGTGGCTGATGAAGCATATATTAAAGATTCACATATATTTCATTTTGGCTTTAACACTGTTTTACTGGGAGCTAAGTTTTAAAAAATATCCTGCCCTGCCAGCACGAATTTAGTTCACCACAGTCCTGCAAAACTTCAAGCCTGCATAGAGCTGAATCACCAGAAGGGAAAAAAGGATCTGGAACCATGCTGTCATATCTTGCAAAGGCTGATGCTGAACACTAAGATCCAAAGTCTACTACATTGCATGAAGTAAACAGTGGCACTGAGCACCACCTAATAGTGAAGTCTTTTTGTAACTGCAAGATTGGATGATTCTGCATCATCAGCAGCACCTGTCATTTCTGAAATAATGGTAGTAGGGTGTTTTCTTCCTTGCAGATCACCATATGGATTATTAGTGAAGCTGACAGAAAGTTTAAATGAGGGACCATGCATTGTACCCTACTGCAACTTCTTTCTTGCTGTCTAGCTCTGTTTGCATCACCCTGAACCCATCTCACACAGATGTACACCCTGTTCTCTTCTTCAAATTTGGCAGCATGGCTCAGCCACTGCTTTTCTCCATGGGCCCACAGCATTAGCTCTCAATTCAAGTCCTCAAAACTAAAGGTTAATTTTCATCTGCTTCATTCCAGTATCCTTAACACTACAATACTCCTCCTCCAGTTCTCTCAGTTCAGCAGGAAACAGAGCTACAGGCCTGTGGAGAGATGTGCAACTGCTCTACAAGGTCAGCAGATGTCCAGCTCAGCTGCTGTGACAGAGCTGCAAGGGGGACCAAGGCTGATCAGCATTACTGGAATACAAAACCAATAACACCAGCCTCTAACAAGCTGCAATTCATGCACAAGCTTCACACATCAGAAAGCTTGTCATAGTGATTTTTTGCACAGATAGAAAATGACAGAAGGCTAGAGCTTCGTAAAGAGCCCCAGAACATTATATCAGCCAACAGATGTTCCTGAAGACAGCTGAACTTCTTTTAAAAAAAAATTCATCCCCAGGCAAGACTCACTGTGGAAACCTCTTCGGTCAACAGTTAAGTTTAGTAAATTCTAAGCAAATGAGAACAGGTTCTTACACTTGAAATTGTTTAACAATCTTAGCTTTTGGCAATACTGTTAGTTTGCCCAAATTATCTAACCCCATGCTATGTTTACAAAGCTCTTCAAAAATGAAAGAAATAAATATTCAAGACATCAAGATACATTTATTAATTCAGATAAAATAAGTCTGCAAAAATCTCTTCACAGGAATGGAATTAGTTGAAAATTGCCTAAGCAGCTAATCCTTTTTACAATGTATGGTCTTTTGATAAAAGGCTGCCAGAACTTGAAATACTGCTTTAGCTTCAATAAATTGATTTTCCGCACTTCACGATTAAGTGGCTGCTCAGTGATTGAATGAATGAATGAATGAGAAGCTACCCAGTAAAATGTGCTACTGAAAAAGAGTGCTGGCTCTTTTTACTTTTTAAGGAATAGAGATACACAAGTCAACTCTAAAAAACAGAATTCTTGAAATAGATAGGAAGCATAATACATTCAGAATGAATGTATTTTAATCTCTTGCTTTGAATCCACTAGAAAACTTAATCATGCATCTTGCACCCACACTTGCACTCAGAATAATGTCAAAGCCACAAATGAGATACCTTACCTGGTCAGCTACTCTGTAGATATCCTGTCTTTTGCTACAGTCACAGACGTAAGAGTGCACTCTCCCTGCTCCCTTTTCTCTGACCATTCTAACTGTGCAGTCGAGTCCCTCTTGATTAATATCCCAGAGGACCACCGTGGCTCCAAGGCTGGCAAACTTTATTGCCAAGAGTCTTCCAATGCCACTGCCTGCTCCTGTTATTAGCACGGTTTCACCACTAACATTCTTCTTCCGCACAGGAACAACCAAGAACACCAGTGACTCCAGTAAGTAATAAACAAAAAGTACAATGACTTTTAATGTTTCCAGGAAGAAGTTCATCTTCAGGCTATTTCTTCAGATACCTGATAAAAAACCCAAAACATTTACCAGATAGAGTAAACAATAGAGAAAATGCAAGCATCGATATTGCAAAAACATTTTCAGATCCATTCTAAATATTTTCTCAAGCCTTCTTTTGAGTGTTGTTTCAAAAAATATATAGGCTTACACCAGCATATCTAACCCATTTGTCCTGTTTCTGTCTCATCTTGAGGTTGCTTCCACTTTCCTCCAGGATGCAGCACATAATTCATTCACCATTCAGCAGCAGTAGGAAACTCCTGCCTTCATCTTTTTTAGAAATTCCCCATTCCTCATGCCATGGGTTTCATTCTCTGCTCTGACAGAATGTGGACAAAAATCTAAGACAAATAAATACATACTACTACTAATAAAAATCTGCCCACTCAGCATCTTAAACAGAAATGCATGACAATTAAAAATCAAAACTTATGGTTTGATCAAAGAGCTTTAGTGCTCACAAACTAGCACTATAGGTCAGGAAAAATTCTGCTTTTAGGACCACAACTTTTTTGCTTTGTAGGCACCCCTTGTCACCATGAAATCATATGCAGAACAAGTCACAGTCACAACTGTGTTGAAAAAACATGAGTATAAGAAGCTTCAGAAGAAAATAGGGTTATTAACCTCCAAAGCACACTAAGTAAATGACTGTCACTACTGACTTTTCAGCTACCTGTACTACCATTATTAAGGAGAGCCTGATTTTGCAGTTAAACATGGCTCTTTAAAAATGCACTGCAAAGCTGTTCAGTTTCTTCTCTTCACCTTCCTGCATTAGGCAAATGCCATAGGGTTGACTCATACCATCTCAGGTATGTGTTTAACCTCACAACCTGTACACATCCCAGCAATGCTGACACTGAGCAGGTCTTTGAGTCCTTGGAGGAATGTTATTTTATTTCCCAGTGTACAAAAGCCGTGCAAGAAATTCATCCTTGGTCAAAACAGGTTTTAATCTTTGACTAGCAACACTATGTAGCAATGACATCTTCTTTCTCAGCTAAAGATAGAGCACGCTGGCACTTACACTTCAACCTTTAGCACTGCATGCCCAGTCTGATGACATCTCCTGGTTAACTTTGCTATCTATGTGTATAGGTAATCGTGTTTGACAAGTGCCAGGAGATAAGTCACTCAGGTCTCTGCTACTCTGAGCAAAGTTCATGAAATTCAGCATGTGAACGTACACGTGTTACTATGAGCCTCAGGTTTTCTGCATGGGAAACTAGGCCAGTCTTGAAAAGAAACAGGCCTCTGCTACAGCAGAGCTAGTTATTTCAGAGTTTTCTGGCAGAAACATTGAGACATTTTAAAACTGTTCTGATAACAGAAAAACATTTGCCAAAGACATAGTGGGTAGGAAAACAAGTTCTTTCTGGCAAAGTCATGGGGTGAATGCTTTCTGTTGAGTACTTTCTATTTTTCATTCTCATTAAAATGTGACAAAATGTGCACAGAGGCAGTTACACCAGTAGGAAGTGAAACAAATATCAAAACAGCACTGGAACATTTTTCCAGAGCCAATATTGGCATTTCCTGTAATAAGCTTTCTTATCTATAGAGCTATTACAGTTCTAAGCAAAAATAGAGTTATAATGGAAAAAATATTATTAAATTTCATGTACATTAATAAATGCAAGTTTTTTGAAGCACAGGTTCTTTGTTGAGCCTAAAACAGAAGCAACAAGTCTTTAAATTAAATGCAGTTGCTGAATTTAACTTGATTGCACTAATTTAATGCACTTAACATAAAACCCTCCATTTGCATGAAAGGGGACTGGTATCTCTGGCATAGATAAGGATGTTAAAAGTAATCCCTATGGAACACCAAGTGATAAAATTGACTCCAGAGGCAATACATAATTTGACCTAATCTCAGTTTAAAATTTATGTCAGTAATTCTTTAAGTAAAATATTCATACATTAGGCTTGTACAGGTCAGAGGCACATTAGATCTTTCAGAAAAGTACTATTTTCACTTGAAGTAGAGTCTGCATACAGACCACAGGAGACTTCCTGTTAGAAGACCAACTCTGCATCCTTCAAAGAGATGCATAATTTCCATGGACACATGTCTCCCCTAACCAGATTTGACTGGGTCTCCATTCTCACTCAATGCATTAGTATTGCTAATTGCACCAGGTACTGTAACCAAGCATATCCACACAAACAATCAAACTTGCCACTCACTTGGCCGATTTTGGCTTGTCAACTAAAGTGAGAAGGGACGTGTTTGCAGGTGAATTAACCAAGGAGATCAACCTCAGATTACTTCTGATGCCTTATATGGATTTTTAGTATTCCTATGTACACAGACACATAAGTGTGGAGGGCTTTTATGAGAAAGAGAAGTATCAGACGTTCTACAATGTTTATCAGACAGATTTCAAGTGCAGATAAACTTGGCCAGCAAAGGCTTGTTGGTACATGTGCCACCGCTCACCACCGACAGGCTCTTACAGACCTGGCAGGGTCCCTAAGGACCACCACAGGATTGGGGCTGGCAGCAGAACGCACACCACCTCTGCTCGTCGAAGGATTAGAGGTTGATCACGCAATCACATGAGTAGCGCTTGGCAAGGAAGAATTTTTCTCACTGTACCGGAAGAGCTGCGACCCCACAAACGTATATAGTCCTGCAGCCAAAGCGGCCCGAGTGCAGTAGTAAATTCCTTATCCCGGAGGATGCTGGATAGCCTAACTCTCACCTGGCACAGCGCCTACCAACGCAATCGGCACGGCAAGAAACCCCAGGAGCAGGGTTCAGCTGCAGCGCCCGGCTCACCCCCGCTCAGGCCGCCTCCCGAGGACGCGATCCCCGCACCGAGCCCGCACAGCCTGTCCCGCCCGGCTCCGCGGTACCTTCGCCTGCCGGCCTGAAGGACAGGCAGGGCACCTCCGCCTCCCGGCGCGGCGCAGCGGCTCTGCGGAGAGCGGCGCGAAGGGAGCAAGGAGCGCGGCAGGGCGGAGCGGAGCAGCCCTGCCTTTATCGGGCAGCCCGCCCCGGCCGGGCTGAGCGGATGCCCGGGGGCGGGACGGGACGGGACGGGACGGGACGGGACGGGACGGGACGGGACGGGACGGGACGGGACGGGACGGGATGGGATGGGATGGAGGGTACGGTCCGTGTCCGCTCAGCCGGCTGGGCGCTGCGGCTGCCGCGGCGCTGTCCGCGCTCCGCCCGCCCGGATGGGATTGAACCGGGCGCGCCCGGCACGGGGCTGCGGGTCCTGCCCGGGAAAGCAGCTGCAGCCCCGGGCGGCAGTGAGGACGCTTAGTCCCGTGGGCTCTTCACTTTCACAGGGTCAAAAGCTCAAAGGACGGAGCAGTTTGTGGGGCGAAGGCCCTCGGCACAACTCTCCAACTCCCCTGCACTTTCCCTGGATTTTTGTTGTTGTTTGTTGGGGTTTTTTTGTTTGATTTTTGGTTCTGTTTAAAAAAGTGCTGAGACCTGCAGGTAAAGGCGTGGTTGATGTAAAGAGGTCACCTGGCCTGTGTGAAGCCGTGCTGCATGGAAGGAGTCTCACCGGGGTGAGCATGACTCGTTCAGGGTGGAGTCCTTTCGAGGTAATGAACGACACTTCAGCTTAAAAAATGTGTTCCGGCTGTACCCAGACTAGAGTTGTGGATTTGCTAATTCAGTGAAATGCTCTTCATTTACTGCTATGTATACATAAGTCCCTTAGGGCAGCATTGTTTTGGAAGGTTTTTTTAACCGTGTACTCATCTTTAGGCAGCAGAACTCTGAAACTGTAACCTGCTGAATATTCACAATTTCAAGGAAGTTTGTATGATGAAAGAATGCTTAGTACGACCAGAAAAAATATGACCGAAGGCATTTCTTTGGCAAATCATTATCATAATTGTTAATATGCCTGCTTCCCAATATTATTGTATTAAAGCAGTACATTCAGGAAGCTAATGATAGTCAAACAGTGACACCGGCTGCTGCTTTCTGTTTGTGGATTGTTTAAAGTGGCTCACTTAAAACAAGAAAGTGTAAAAACCCATCCCATTTATTTAATTTTAAAAAGGTTTAAATATGTGCTTTCCACTAATACTTGGAAATTAATAGCAATTAACATTGAGAGCGACCTTTTGACTGGAGTTGGAGGCTAGAAGGTGTGGGACACATCCCCTTTCTCCACCTTGTATAAAGATTTTAGGCATGTAAGAAACTTGGTGAATAAAATTTGCTGAAACAAAATTCACCAAATAGCTTCACTTTACTAGCCTTACTTATGAAAGACTGACTTACCTTACTAGTCTACCTTATGAAAGACTAAAACTAGTTTGTAGAGAAACCATTTTAAGATTGTCAGATCAGCATGTTTCACAGTCTTGTGTCAGAGAAGATACAGGCAGAATCATTATTCTTGATTTTTTTCTAGAAATTGAACTATTCTAATTTGTATCAGATGAGGATGCCTCCCTCTTGCCACATGTTACTTTTGGACTGATTTTTGAGTGCTGTCAGAATTCCAGGCATGTGGAATTGGGACTGGTGGTGTTTGTTTGTTTTGTGTAACGTCCCACTTGGTGTCTTCAAAGGAACCCAAGGTCATTCAGGTCATAAGAACAAGCCTGAGGAACTTTGTAAATACTGCTTGTCTGCAGTACTTATGCTGTTTAAGTGTACTGCTAGTCTGTAGCTTTTTTTACTGAGGGCTGTATGGTATTTTGGCCTACCTTAACTTCAAGGAAACACCTGGCATCTGTTCTTGGGTAGATATTGACACCTCTGCTGGAACAGTGTATCCAGTAGCACACTGGAGTCCTGTTTATGCTTCATGTGAATTGTGATAGATGTTTTATTACATTCACCTGACATCATCACCACTTAGTCTTGATTATAGATGTGTTGCAAGAAGCATGAATAAAATAAATAGAGAGTTAAGGTTGCTCTAAGCTGGATAAATGCAATTGCATGGTGATTAGAATAGTCATCCTCACTTCAGAGTAAAAAAAACAAACAAGAATATCCTGTCATGCTGTTCTCTCAAAAGCTCTCATACTGTTTCCTTTTTTTTTTTTCTATCAGAACACTCAAAATGCAATAAATATTTTGATATTAAAGCATCAGTTATTCCCCATGTACCCAGCTGTTGAAGTGGAATAGTGTAATATGCTTGTAAACACTGATATTTCTGCTTTCTTTGAATGTTTACTTTAGAATTCTAGACTGACCTCATTGTGCTCTTCAACATCTTCACAAGGGGAAGTGGAGGGGCAGGTACCAATCTCTTCACTCTCATCAGGATTCAAGGAAAATATATGAATCTGAGTCAGGAGAGTTTTAGGCTGGATCTCAGGAAAAGATTTTTCACCCAGACAGTGGTTGGCCACTGGAATAGGCTGCTTAGGGAAGTGGTCACAGCACCAAGCTCAAGAAGCATTTGGACAATGCTCTCAGGCACATGGTGACTCTTGAGGTGTCCTGTGCAGAGCAGGGAGCTGGACTTAATGTACCTGATGGGTCTCTTCCAACTCAGTGTATTCTCTAATTCTATGATAAATTTTCATTGGCAGTATCAGCTGCTTTAGCAATTGTAGGTATGTCACTGCAATTGCAGCCTACACACACTCGTCCTTAGTCACACATTACAACTTCTAAGAGAGGAGTGGGTCTTCACAGAAACCCTAGGGCCTTGGTCATGGAAGTCAGAGGTCTCCTGTGTTGCCTCTGAAGGAAACAGGGCAAACACCACTTAGCCAGAGTTCCTCAAAATTGACTTTTCCTTTTTATTCCTGCAGAAGAAACACATCTGGGGCAAAGGAGATTCCGGTCGAGGAAGGACTATCTTGAACACAGAAGACTAAGGACATTCTGAATTTTCATTTACTATGTGCATTTCCTTTGAGTGATATTTACCATCTAGTGGAGGTTTATGGAATTCTAGTTCCCTCTATTAGCAGATTTGAAAATACAGGAATTGTAAAAGTGACAAATTATGATGCATTTGTGCCCCATTCATTTCATCTGGGAAAAGTGCCAAGTCCTGTTTAGCGAGGGTGAGGGGGTGAGATGTGCTGCACTAACATATGTTCAAAGTATTTACGAACTACACAGCAAACATAACCAGCAGATTTGGTGTTCCTCAAACATTAGGAGAGGGACAAATTCTCACTGGAAGAGGAATATGCCAGCACTAATTATCACCATGACTTAGCCAGGATGGCTCAGATCCCATAGTTCACTGTTAAGATGTGCTTACAATGTCAGGACCTGATAGATTCCCCAAGCATTTTTGACAGTGAACCTCATCAGAGCAAGAAAATGTATTTATATGTGCCAGTTCTGCAATGAAATCTATCACATGTTCACACAGCACAGAGGATGGTGTGGCAAGAGGGGTAAAAGCTTGCAAAACAAGACTAACTTAATTGGGGCTCCCATGCCATAACAAAGTGTAGTATGGGTGCTCCTGCCTCTAACTGTGGCAACAGGTAGTATTATACACAGGGGTGTGTTGAAATTATGTTCTTTACCCATACAGAAATGCCTGTTGTATCAGTCTGGTAACCAGGCAGCGTTGGCTGAGCTCCCATTTGCCTCCAGAGTTAACCCACTTTATTCAGAACAGCCAGATGAAGGAAAAAAAAAAAGGGTGATTCTAGTATGACACAGAAATGTTACAGCATATGCTCAAACATTAAGTATGTGTCCAAGAGCTGTTATAAATCAGCTTTGTTTAGCAGCATGTGTTTTCTGATCCCACACTAGGATTTTATTTGCCAATGTATAAGTTGTAACTTCAATGCACGATGAACACAGATAATCAGTTGGCTGCCACAATCAGCTGCAAAGATTCTGCTGCTATGTAGCTGTTTACTCAGAGCTTTTGCATGCTCCCCTAGTGCCCATGGTATGTTCTTATTGGCATTCTTACTTACTAGAGTACCTGCCTATACTGCAGGAGGAAGTGTCCCATATAAGATTTTTCTCCTTTCTTCATGAAAAAAAAAAAAAAAAAAAAGTGAATAGCTACTGGAGAAGTCTGGGCTAAAACATCATTTAGATGTACAGGCTGTCAGGATGGATTTAAACAGAGAAGCTAAAAAAAAAAAAAGTAATTAATAATTCTTGCTGAATAATAAAGGGAGTGAGGCAGTTTCCTACCATTTGGCACTTGGAAGAAATGCTTTCTAATAAAGAGTAATGCAAGGTTTCTGACATAGAAAAATTAGACACAGCAGGGAAGCAAAACCAGCAAAAAAGGCTGGAGGCCTGGGAAAAGAGGCAGCAAGGCTGATACCAATTAATAGAAAGAAAAGTTAGCCAGGTTTTAATTTATTATTTGAATATATAGGAAAGCAGTGGGTTGGAGAGTGTGTTCTAGTACAGGAGTTAGAAGGGATTGGGGGAGAACAGAATGGAAACAACAAGGTATAACCAAAGAACTAATTTAAACCTTCATGTGCTGGAGGGAAGACTCCAAGTGTGGTAGTCATGAGTATCTCATCTGGGCTTGCAGATCCATGCCCTGATGGAAAGCCAGGGCAGCCTTACATGCAGGTAGGGGCTAGAAGTGAAGATGAATGATAGGGGGAGAAGGACATGAATAATGCTTCTGTTCCAGACCTAATCTTCATTTCTCTGCTCTTCCTTCTTTTCAAATTCTGTTGCTTTTTGTCTTGTTTTAGATATTAAACAGCCTGGGGAGAGTGAGATGCAGAGTTTCTAGTGTACTCTAATGCACTCTGTAACATGTGGCCACTAATTCTGTGAATGTTCAGCTTCATTCCATACCTGTATCACTGCAAGCTACCATGAAAAAAAAAATTTGCTCCTTTGCTCCTCTGTTACTTTGTTGTTTATAGCCTAAAGGAGATGGGAGTTTCCAGCTCTGCACCATTCTTTCCAGGGTATCAGCTGATGTGATTATTAAGTATCAGGATTTTGTCTATTTTCATGTAAGTGCCTCTCAATAAGACAGAAAGTACCCTCTCTCCCTCAGTAAAACTTTCTGAGTGCCAGAATATACTTGCATGTCTTGTGATGGTTGATTTTGGCTTGCTGTGTATTTCTCAAAAGCTGAGATAATGCTGCTAATGTCTGTGAAGAAAATAAAGGCTGATACATTCCTCTGTATTGTTGGCCTGCAAATTGGAAAAAAATGCTATGAAATGAAAAATTGCTGATATTTTTATGCTAACTTTTATGTTAATGATATCATACTTAGCTGCCAGCTGCAATGCCATTAACCCTTGAGTCTCTGCTACATGCAAAATCCCAGCACTGTTTTTCTTTTGGATTTTAACTTGCCTTTTTCTCTACAATTTCTAAGTTATTAGGGTCTCCAGCTATAGAGGAAATCCACACAAATATTTTGGTGGAACTGTTTTCTCAGAAAACATACAAATTTGTGAATATTGAGCATGAAGAATTTACAGCAGTGTACTGGCTTGGACAAGGTTTGACTGTGTTTCCCTGGTTACTTCAAAAGAGCCTCAAACTAGCTGCCTTCAAAGTGATCCAGCTGATTTCTGAGGGACCAGAAATCACATCAGCTCTACTTTGCCAGGTTTGATTCAAACTTAACTGTTACTCTTCCTCATCTGCAAATCTGGATTTCTATGGTCCACTTAATAGTCCACTTAATATTTAAGCTGAACAACTCCCCAAAGAGAAGCTGAGAGTACAGGCCCCATTTCTATGCAATGGTTCTAGATGTGCATCAGTGCTACATGCTTGTGCTGCATGGTACCACATGCAGTGCAAACTGCTGTTTGCATCATGTAAACTTCTGATCTAAACTAGGGAGATGATTTGTATTCAGGGCTTTGAGGTCATGAGTACTTATAGGTCTACATATGTAGACATATGCAGTACTCTGTAGGCTAGAAAGTTAAAGAGTATAAGGAAAAAGACATTTCAAATCCTAAAGCAGATGGGAAAATCCCATCCAGCTCTTTTAGTCACTCTTCTCAATCCTTTTTAAAGCTGTACTACATTTTGTTGTATTTTATTACTATAATTACACTTTCATGATTTTGTTATCTCCATTTGCCTATACTTGTTTGAAATGCATCCAATGCATTTGTTAATACATTTTCCCTACAATAAACTGTTGTGTCTTTGAGTATTATATGTAAGATTCTTATTTTAAAATTCACTGTTGTCCCATTTCAGCTGTGACTGTAATGCTTACAGTAGCTGGCTATTGATGGATTAAACTGAGCATCATGTTGGTTGTGGCAAAGGGCCAATACATGTGATGCCACAGCAGCACAAAGTGGTATGATGAAAAAGTCTCAAGGAAGTTTGTGAAGTAAGGAGACCTGTCCAGGAGATCTTTGCTCTCAGCTAACCCTAAGGAAAAAAACTTATCACTGCTTTTGTAGTCCTTTATCTTTCACTGTATTTTATACTAGAAATGGATAAATTAAAACTTTTTTCCACAGCTGAATAGCTGCGTGGGAGATTTTGATTTTGTGATTTTTTTTCCCCAAGACATCACTTGCTAAGTGTGGAACCTCACCAACAGAAATCCTATAAAATCATCTCAGTATGACAGAGACAAAACTTTTTTGCCCATTTTTGTTCCATTTGAATATAGGGTATTATCTGAGTACTCACACCATCACTTCTCACATATCTGAATATAAAGTATGTCCCTTACATTTTCTGTACATTTCTTCATTACACAATGAGTGTATTGCTCACTTAATATTTTTCTGTATAAGACTTGAAATCTGTAACATGTTAATTCCATAGCTGAAAGCCAAAGAAAGCCATTTTTAAAATGCTTCACCGTTGCCCATTTAATTTCCTGTGGTTGAAGGAGTGTTCCACCAATGTTATCTTCCTCAGCCTCCTTCCTGTTCCCTGAAAATTACACTTGGAGAAAACAAGACCACAAGACCACCTCGTTTTTAGACTGGATTTTGGTTCAAAATCTGTCAGGCTGAAAATTGCTTGCTTCTTAAGCCCAAATGAATGGTCTCTGAAGAAGGGAAAGAGTTGGGAAAGCATTTGGAAGCATATCAGAATAATATGCAAAGTGACATAATAGTTTTTCAGGGAAGAAAGGATAAGAAAATATAAAGCAATAAACACACCACCCACACCTTCTGTGCTAAGTGAGAACTAATTCTCAGAAAAGAGCTAGAACAATTTGGAAGGTATGCTAAAGAGTGAACAGGCTGTCACACTGTGCAATAGCTTTTGCCTAAGAGCCATTTCAACAGCTTGGAAGAATTGAGAGGGGAGAGGTGTGATATAGGAATATAACATCTCAAGTGCTGTGGATGAACTGAATGATTATTCTGTTTGTCACAATAAACAAGTAGGTGATAACATCAAGTGACTGACATCCTCAAGGTGTAAATGAAAGAAAAGAAACATTCCTTTCCTTCTACACCCTTAGTCCTGGAAATCAGACTGATTTGCATGGTGCAAATTGTAGTTATTTTATGCAGGTTGATTATAAAATGAATACATACACATGAAAAAGTGTATTAAAACCCAGTGGTTTTAGTGATTGACTACTGCAAGTCCCATTTCAGAGATTCAACAGTGTTTTACATATGTATGTAATAAGTATTGGACACTTTGCAAAGTGATTGTGGAGACTGGTCTTACTGCTCAGAGGAGCAGTTTAAAGAAAGAAGTGGCTCATTTCAGAAAACTAAATTACACAGCTGATCTGACATGACTGATACCTATACAGCACTGGCAGCAACATTGTTCATTGCAGAAGAACAGCCACGCTATGTTAGTCAAAACATCTGTTTAACCCTGTATTTTACTCCTTGTGCAGCCAGCAGCATGTACTTAGACAAACAGTGTAAGAACAGGGTAAGCAAACAAGTGCTTCTTCAGTGCATATGGACACATTCAGTCAGCGACTTCCTAAGCCACAAGAACAGTTTTGTGTTTAGGGTTCCCAATGGATAAATGGAGAAAATATAATTGGCATGCTTGTGCATTACAGCAGCTTTTGAATAATTATGGAATGTTGCTTTTTATGCCTTTTAATCTCTTGTAATGTCTCTGAACTTTCCCTTAGGGAAAAGACCTTTTGTATGTAAGATCCATGTTTTTGATTTATCCATGATAGTATGTCTTGAACCTATAATTAAAGTCTTGGTGTTTTATCTCACTTACCTGCCCTTGTAGGCATTAGAGAACAAGCACATAATATTTATATTGTGCAATTAGAGGAACTATTAATTATTGAAGCTATCACTGAATTGTAAACAATGTACATCTGCCTACCTGTTGCATTTTAAGCTGTGATCCATGGATTGTTTTATCTGTGGATGATGCCCAACATATGACAACAGTAAAAAAAAGTAAACCTCTTCCCACTGGGCTTAAATCTGCCATGTGGGGACATGTAGCTTCATTGGAAAATTTCCAGACATCTAAAAACTGAAAGATAAATTAGGAAGAGAAGGTTAGTAAGGAAGGTGGGAAAAAGCTTACCATCATGTTCACCAGAGACCTCAATTTTTAACTTAGGGTTTTTTGTTTTTTGTTTTTTGTTTTTTTTTTAATTGACAGGTCACCCATAGTTCTTGAAGAAAAACAGTAGTCTATCTACTTTCTGAGCAAAGAAAATGCACAGGCCAGCTCGGGCACAGTTTTCAGTTAGAAGCAACCAAAACCAAACCTGAGCTTTAAAGATCCTGCTCTTATTTTCACATTGTCTGCATTTGTTTGTGTGCACTCCCAAATACCGGTGGGTACAGTTTTGTTTTGCATGTTTATGTAACTTCACAGGCTGCCTTTTTACATCTGGCGTAACATTGGGAAACAAAACATTGGTCAGGAAGGCAGGGCCAAAGAGACGGCCCAGATGCCAACCTCACATTCCTGCTCTTTCCTGGCAAGGTGTAAGCGGTGTACAGCCACAGCCCCACAGGGCCGAACAAACACCCGCAAACAGCCCCAGCCCGGAGCCACCACGACCCCCCCGGAGCTGTTAGTCTCCAGGATGCCTGCGAAGTGATTGCAGAAACCATAAATTAAATAAATTATTTAAAAACCCGACGTCTGAGGTGCCACAGCCCGGCAGAGGAAGGAACCGCTCCCCCCGCAGAAGCCGCCGGGCAGCGGCGGGACCCCCGTCCCCGCCCCACCGCTGACTGCGCTGCCGTTACCGATCCCACGGCGAGCTGAGGAAGCGCGGATGCTTTTTTTAGGCTGCCGAGCTTTCCCCTTTCGGCTTGCACCTACAGTAAAACCACCGCGAGCCACCCTTCCCTTCCCGGCGCCGCGGAAAGCCAGGAGGCGAGGCACGGGCGCTCCCAGCAGCCCCGGCCGGTCCCCGCCCCGCGCTGCCGGGAAATGTAGTGCGGGCGGGGGCGGCCTGAGGGGCGGCTCGGCCCGGCCCGGCTCGGCCCGCGGGGCTCGGGGCGGGCTGCGGGTCCCGCCGTGCCCTCGCCTGCAGGGCTTGGGGCGGGGGAGCCCCGCCGGAGCGGATCGGGCCTGCCGTGCCACAAAATGGCACCTGCCGGATCGCACGGCTCGGCCCCGGCCCGGCCCTCAGCGCCATGGAGCCCGGTGCCGCAGTGGTGGCACTTCAGCAACGAGGGCTGATAGAGCAATAGGCAGCGGGCACAACAACGTGGGTCCCGAGTTGTTTTCTCTGCCCTGCAGCTTAGGTGGTGCCTCGTGACGATGTTTCCATGGGTGGGAAGCGCTCCTGGTGCTTACCTGCCAGCGGGTTTCTTCCCTGTTAACCCTTTGCTCGTGTTCTAGTGGGGCCACGTTTCAATGTTACAGGATGTGTTTCAGCCAGACTTGCTTCTCCATGGCAGCAGGTCTGGAATCCCTTTTTTGCATGTCTGTGATGCTAAAAGCTCAAGTCATCCACAACTACTGGTTTGCCTTGTCTTCTCCACAGCCTTTCCTTTGGTGGTTGTATGCTCTCCTCAACTCTTTTGGGATCAGAAACAGATCACAGTCTCTCCTTCAGGAAAATCCTATCTAGTTCCACCGAGCGACACCTTAGCCAACTCCTATTTACTACATGTTGTAATCCTATCAGTCTCCCAAGTATCAGCTCTTTGAAATTTGGGTGCATGTCATACACACATCTTTTTATGGCTGGGTTCTTAGCTCTTCTCACCATCTTTCTGTGGTAACTTCAACACTCCTAAGATTCCACAGTACTTCCTACTCAGCCAGCTGATCATTGTTTTATTCTTTCCACCCTTAAATAGTGTCTTCAATTTTTAAATCTTAAAAATCAATCTTTTACTTACAAGTTGCAACATTTAAATAGCATCTATTTTTCAGTCATTCCCCATTGACCTAAGAAATCTAAGGAAAGTCTTTCCACAGAGAAGGTTGCCCAGACACTTGACTATCAGGACACAGAAATGTGTAGAAGACTATGAGGGGCTGCTAGCAGATCAGTTCCCCATACAGCAAAGCCAGAGAACCTCTTTAACATCAGGGATGTAAGAATGGAGAATGAGTTGTTAATGACCCACGGGGTCTGTTTCTTTCTTTGTTCTTTGTTAGGCCTGGAAAGCAGGGACAGGAGGAGCTCTGATGCACACAGCAGCTGCTCCCTCAGAGAAGCTTAATTTCTAGGGTAGCAGAAATTACTTTGGCTGCAGCAGTAGTCAAAGCTGGGACAGTGAAGCACATGGGAACGTGCTTTACCAGCCAGGCTTACACAGGTTAGTATAAGAGTAGTATAAGAGAGTTATATAAGAGAGTCATATATATATATGCAGCATAAGAGAGCTGAGTGGGCTGGAACTGGAGCAGCAGTGTTATACTGGCACCTGTGCTCCTTGACTTCTTTTCCTTGGCACTGGGAAGGTGCTGGACTGAATAATGCTAACTATGAACTAAGTTACCCATTGTAACTTACTAAAAGATTACTGTCAAATACAAAGTTTCTCTTATAAGAAATTCTGGGAGTACCTTGGCCATAGACAGAGCTCTTTTCATACCCATACAAATAATGTCTGACTTAAATACTTTCTAGATCTTGCTGAATGTTCAAGTATTTAGGTGTGTCCCCACAATTCGATGATGTTTGTGGTCCACTTCATCAGTTCTGTTTTTGCTGTATCTAACTACCATAGAACTGTTTCTGCATGTAATGAATTTTAAATGACATTTGGTTGAGAGGCAAAGTGCACAAGAGCAGTTTACTCAGTGGCTTGCTGGTTTTGTTTGGGCTTTTGGTTGGTTGGTTTTGTTTTTTTTGCAGAAAGAGACCTGTGTTTCTTTGTCTGCCAGATATTTATTCTGCCAGCATGGTGATAAGGCGTGATAGAAAATGAAACCCACTTGGGCTTATTTCATATACTTTCCTGTAAACCTCCTCCATGATTGGCCAACTTCCTTTGCATGTAGAAAATTGAACTGTAACCACTTTGAAACTAGATCCTCTTTCTAATTTTCCCTCTGAATTATTTAGCATGCTCGACAGAAATTTTGATAACACTCAACATTATTTTCTGATGGCCGTATAAATTAAAAAAAAAAAAAAAAAATTACTTCCTGAGTGTGACAATTAGACATAGTAGAGGTTGGAAGAGGTGATGGCCATTAAATGTTTCTGGAAATTAGTGGACTGTTTCATGTATGAAGGTTGGTTGGTACGAAACAATCTCATTTTAAGGTAGATATATTTATGCTAGTGTAGAGAAATTTCCTCTATATTTTAATATTTTAATATTACTGCTGAATCTCTATGACCATAAGATCTTAAGTGAAAAACATATGCAAAGGAGGGCATGAGACTCTTTGAGCAGTTGAACCAACAGTTGACTGTCCTGAATGACTGAGTTCAAACCAGTGGTGCCTGGTTTTCAGATCTAATGCCCACACTGATCTGTCCTTCCAGTGAAGCCATTATTTTTCTCTGTTTTAATCTTCTTTTTGCTGGTGTTCCTTTGTAGAAAATCCTTGAAGCAAATTTCCACCTTAATTTTGTGTCTCCTGTTTCTTCTTCATCGCTGTATGCTGTGAACTTCTTGTGTGTCTGCCAGCTCTCTTGTGAAGATGTAATGATGTATTCCTTCATTTGTTTAGGACCTATAGCAACCACAGTAAAAGGTACACACCAAGATATTTGATATGTAATAAAATGACACCTTAATGTGATTTATTACCAAGGAAAATAGGACAACTGTAATAAGGAAGTCCTGGGCTTTCATATTTGAGCAATTACATGTGTGTGGAATGGAACAGGAATGATTATCATCCTGCTGTGTTCAATCTTACCTAACCTCACTACAGTTCCAGTTGATGATCTTCTCTCAAGGCCTGAAAGATCTGGAGTTGAATGTACATCAGAGATGTGAAGGCTCAAAAGCAGAATATGGACTGGAGCTCACTCTAGGAAGTCAAAAGGCCACCTTAGATTTTAAACAGTTAGTATATTGCCTCATAGAGATAATTTTGTATCATCAGTAGATAGATTTATTTACCTCATGAACTTCTCAAATTTGTCTATGTCTGTTCAGGTTTTGCTTTGTCTACTTTGCAACACTTAAAAGCATAGTTGCAGGTCAAAACTGAAATGAACACCATCTTTGCACCATGTTATTTTCCACTATTCCATGCCAGTTTGATTTTTTTTTTTAAAGTAATAAATAATCATAATCATATTTCTTTTTATGGAAAGAAAATGCACATTGTTTGTACCCTACAGAATAGTTTGCATAGGTAAAATGCAAGCTTGCTAGGCTTATGACTGAGTTTATGGCTCACTGTAACACCATCAATAAGCTCTTAAACCAGAAAAACAGGGCTGGCACTGCATCAAAGACTCCTGAGAGATAAGCTGTCTTAATTTTTCTGACCTGATGGTCACATGAAAGAAGAGAATTGCCTACAGAAGAGTGAGGAAGAAGTGACTGATCTTGTGATTTAAAAAGTTTGGCCATTAGCTCAATAGTCCTGCAGGTTTCACCGCAGAAAAATGTTGTTACCACGTTGTCAAAATTGTTTTGTAATGTCTCATGCTCTTTTAGGATGTGCAGTTCAATAACATTCTGATCCTTGAAAACAAGAGTGTGGAATCTAGGTGCATGCTAATGTAACCTTAGCTGTTCCTCTTTGAACAGGTGATAATCACTTGGAGTTGCCTGATGCTGTCCCTATCTGTTCCCATCAGATGATGCTGAATTGAGAGGTTAGGGGATTAGGTGGAACAGCTTGAGAAAGCTGTTAATTAGACATGAGATGATTCATCCTTCAGTACAGGATGAAGGCTCTCTTCTGGACCCTCTCCAACAGATAATCATAAAGTTGATTAGAAGAAGGGAACACCTCTCCTATGAGGAAAGGCTGAGAGAGTTGGGGTTGTTCAACCTGGAGAAGGGAAATTCCAGGGAGACCTTACTGCAGATTTTGAATACTTAAGTAGCGATTTTAAAACAGATGGGGGTGAACTTCTTAGCAGGGCCTGTTATGATAGAAAGAGATGAAAAAATTTAAACTGAAAGAGGGTAAGTTCAGAGCAGATATAAGGAAGAAATTTTTTACAATGAGAATGGTGAAACAGTGAGACAGGTTGCCCATAGAAGTGGTGGATGCCCAGTCTCTGGAGACATCCAGGCAGGATGGGGCTCTGAGAACCTGATCTAGTTGAAGATGTCCTTGCTTATTGCAGGGGAGTTGGACTAGGTGACTTTTAAAAGCACCTTCCAACCCAAACTATTTTATGATTCTATGATCTACCCCATTGATATGATTAAAAGAAGACAAGAGAGATTCCCAAGATTCCCTAAGTGATCCAGAATGGCCAGAGCCAAGTTTTATACCATGTATCAGTGGTGAATTCCTGTGTTCTTGTCAGGGCTGCTGATGGGCATGTTTCCATATGTGTTGTAGGGGTCCATAGTAGGCCTATGAAAGGATAATTTTGTGTAAGGGTTGGTGTGGCTGAGAACAAAACAATGGCTTACAAAAATTAACAGGGTTAATTCTGTGCACAAGACTAAAAGTTTGAGTGCACAGCTGTGTGGGATGTTAATATGTGTCATGTAGATGTGCTTAAATTTAGCAATGAGATGGAATCAGTATCACAGCCTCAATTCTAGAACAGTATCTTCACAGACAAAATGTACTAATATTGATTAAACTACAGATGCTCAAAGAGAGCAAAATTTAAGTGATTTTGGCGTGTATCTTAACTCATTATTGCTTATCTTCAAAAGTCTGAGTGACAATGAACATGGTGCATGGTTGGTGTATGATCCTATTCTTAGCCTTCCTCTTCCTGTATACCACTCTATAGGGGAAGAGAGCTAATGCTCATACTTTTAAATAGCTAAAATATGTTGGGGTCAGTGAGAGAAACAAAAAAATTGTTTTAATTGCCAAATCTCTGCAGCATATTGGGGACATTCTTCTTCTTTCCACTTACCTGCTCACTTTCCCCCCCAAAGACACCAGCTTTATGCCTGACAGCATTCCCAGCTCACCTTCTTTAATTCCTGTAGAAGTCTTGTAGCAATGCAAGTGCTGGTGCTTTCAGTCTCACGTTTTCTATTGCACACCATAAACATCAGTTTAATTTGAGGCTCAGGAGTTCTGGGCTGCCTGAGGTATCTGATGTGCCTGGAGGCATCTCTTTATATTGGTGTGATTAGCTTCATTATTTTTATTTGAAAAGGAAAAGGTGAGGTTCTTCTTATATTTAGCCTAGTGAATTTATATCAAGATCTGATTGAAATAGTGAATGCATTGCAGCAGTTAAATCACTATGTTGATCAGGATAGATCAGTGCCTTGGGTGGAAGATGAGCCTAGGTCATTGACTCCTCCGTAGTTTATGCACAGCACTGGTATGTTAACAAAGAGCTTGTGATTGCTATAGTCACCCAAATCATGTATAACCACATGGTTAAAAGAAATAAGAGGTCAAGATTTTCTGGCAGCTGCTTCTGGAAGGAGCACAGCTGAGATCTGTGATTTGCTTGTAAGAGCTTTATTTGTCTGTAGTGAAGAGACTTATTTAAATCTCATGAAAGTGGAATGTGCTGCAGTTTTGCCCTTCCCAGTCTGAGGGTTAAATTTGCATTTCCTTCGAAGTCTCTCCAGCTAACATGAAAATAACTTCCATGTGTCACTTCTCTCCTTAAAAATAGTTGGAGTTCCTTCAAAATTATGTTTGGTATTCAGAATATACCCCCAAACTAAAGTTATCCCCAAGGAGTTGAATGTAGTTTTAATTTCTTTATTTCAGTATATTCTTGAGGGCTGTAAGACCTACTCAGTTCTTTCTTCAGTGCTTAAAACAGCAGTATGCCAATGTACAACCACTGTCTTAAACTTCCAACACCTTTCTGAATTTTAGCCTTAGTAGGCTCTTTCATATTTCTGTTAATATACAAAGAAAGGAGGAGTGAGGTCAAGTTACTTTGTAGGGAGCACAGTGAAACTTGGTTTTTAGTATGTATTGAGACCCCAGGACCATCGTCTCATGAGCCTGCTTTGTGACCACAATGACACATTACTAACCAAGATGTCTCTGCCAGTGATATCATCAGGAACATTTGGCAGAATGGCATAGAAGATACATTTCCATACTTTTTTGTGAACAGTTGTAGGGGAGATTTGAACTGAGAGAAATGTAGGAAGAATTGAGTCATTGCCTGCTCAGAGGCAGCCAACGCTTGGCCAGGTCTCCAGTGCTGTCTGAACAGGGTGCTCTCAGTCCCCAGCCAAACCAGCAGGGGCTGTGGAGAGGAGACATCAAGGGTGTGAACCAAATAGCCTCAGCTAGGCATGCAAGGGTTGCCTGAAGGTGTGGCAGGGTCCTGCCTTCTTGGGGAAGAATTGGAAGGGTTAGGAAGGGATATGAGGTAGTGCACAGGGGTGCTGTGATGGTGTTGCTGGGGATGTGTAAGGTGTTGTGCAGGGCCCATTAGTAGTGCTGCCCGTGGAACAATTTGGGAGCTCTGATTACAGCTGAGAGAAAGAGATGAGAAGAAAACAGAGAATAGTTCTGTTTTCTTTTGTGATGAAGTGGGATTTCAGTGAAGAGTGCAAGATCACATTTAGGACCAATAATATAGCTTTGCAGGCTCTTTCACCAAGAATGTTTTTGTTTCTTTGAAGATGAGATTACTAGATGTGACAGAGCTGTCTGTCTCCATGGTAGCAGAGCAGGCTATGGAGGGAACAAATGCAAACCCAAGTTTTCATTTTGGCTAATGTTGTTTTCTCAGGGCTTGCCTGCACTAGGACACTTTGGAATGTTAAAATGAAATAAATTACTGCACATATGCTAAGTTGCACTAGACATCTGTGTGGATGTCCTCAGTAATTGTAACTTAGGTCACTATATCTTAGCCTACTAAAAAAACAAAACTGCCCTTCTTCTAAATGAATATGCAATAAAGGCTTGCATACATACATCATCTGGTTATTTGTCTTGACCATTTTCATTAGTGCTTCATATGAATGAAACCTGAAGTGAAGACAGCACTGGAATCACATTGTTGGGCAACAGAGGTCACAAACTTAGCTGAAAGTGGTGTTAGGGTATGATAACTAGACATCAACTTCTTCTTAGGATGTGCTTGTTAACACAAATCTAAAAATATGTCCTCTTGATGCAGACAGGCACATCTATTATAGGACATTTCAATCTGCCTTTTTGAAAAAAGTTTATAGTGAGGCAATTCTGGAAATATTTGGAGGCTTCATATTTCCTTGATCCCTGCCAAATTGGTTTCAGGCCTCATTATGGTAGGGAAAATATAAGACTGTCTGTCTTATTAGCTTATTGGCAATTGTCAAAGACTGAGTTTACACATCAATTATCTACAAAAATCAGGTCAGAAATTTTTGGGACTACATCATAGACAAATATACTTAATTGATAAATATTTTTCACAAAGGCATAGACACTTATTTCAGTGTAAGAAGTCACAGTGAAAATGCCAAGTGGTCTTGTCTGCAGGATGTGTTACATGATTTTTAACAAGGCAGACTGAATACAAAAACTTGTCAAAGTAAAATATTACAGAAGTGACCCCACTAACTGGCAGAGCTCACTATTTCCTGTTTTATGATAGTGGGCAGACACATGAATTTCAATATGTCTTAAATACTTGAATACAATAAATAAGATAATGAAGATGTTACATCAGGTCAAGAATTCATTTCACATTTTTTGTACCAGAAGAACTTCCCTTTCTTCATCTGAAAGGCCCATAGGATGACATATGTAGGTGATACTCTTGTTCATAGCTGGGGGCTGACTGATTCCCAGAAGTCAATTATGTTCTCAAGGTGGAGATGTGGGAGAACCACAAGACTCAGCATCAGTTCTTTGAAAAATCCAGAGCTGAAGACTCTAAGAATTGCTGCATTTTTCAGCCCATATGTCTGTCTGGACCTGGATAATATTTATATTCTCTAAAGAAAATGTTTCTCTAAGTCCCAAGGAAAATAAGGGATAAACACAAGAGATTCCAACGAAGATAAAATTGTTGCAATGAAAACAGCAAGGCAGAATCACTGAAAGAAGAGTAAAGAAATAGATTATACACTGTGGCCACCTACTGGGTGTTATTGAATAAGCAGAGTAAACGGTGTAAAAACTGCAGTTTCGGTTGGCAGAAGTCCAAAACGAAACAGGAAAACTATCTTGTTCTTAAAATCAAAATAAACAAACAAACCAACACACACACACACACACACACACACACAAAAAAAAAAAAAAAAAAAAAGGGGAGGGGGGAAGGGGGGAGGAGGGGAAGACTAATAAAAAACCTCATGAAACCAAGAACCAAAAAAAAAAAAAAGGAGGAAAAATACTTAGCATATATATTTTGGAAGTTCTGGGTTTTTTTTCTCTCTAAGAAGTTTAAGAAAAAGAAGCAACTTGTAGTGGGATGACTACTTGGAATTTCTAGTCTTTCCCTTCCTTCCTTCCTTCCTTCCTTCCTTCCTTCCTTCCTTCCTTCCTTCCTTCCTTCCTTCCTTCCTTCCTTCCTTCTTCCTTCCTTCCTTCCTTCCTTCCTTCCTTCCTTCCTTCCTTCCTTCCTTCCTTCCTTCCTTCCTGCCTGCCTGCCTTCCTTCCTTCCTTCCTTCCTTCCTTCCTTCCTTTCCTGCCTTCCTTCCTTCCTTCCTTCCTTCCTTCCTTCCTTCCTTCCTTCCTTCCTGCCTTCCTTCCTTCCTTCCTTCCTTCCTTCCTTCCTTCCTTCCTTCCTTCCTTCCTTCCTTCCTTCCTTCCTTCCTTCCTTCCTTTCCTTCCTTCCTTCCTTCCTTCCTTCCTTCCTTCCTTCCTTCCTTCCTTCCTTCCTTCCTTCCTTCCTTCCTTCCTTCCTCATTCCTTCCTTCCTTCCTTCCTTCCTTCCTTCCTTCCTTCCTTCCTTCCTCTTCCTTCCTTCCTTCCTTCCTTCCTTCCTTCCTTCCTTCCTTCCTTCCTTCCTTCCTTCCTTCCTTCCTTCCTCTTCCTTCCTCCTTCATTCCTATCCTTCACTTTCCTTCCTCCTTCCCTTCTCTTCCTTCCTTATTCCTTCCTTCCTTCCTTTCCTCTTCCTTCCTTCCTTCCTTTCCTTCCTTCCTTCCTTCCTTCCTTTCCTTCCTTCCTTCCTTTCCTTCTTCCTTCTTCCCTTCCGTCCTTCCTTCCTTCCATTCCTTCCATTCCTTCCGTCCTTCTCATTCCTTCCTTCTCCTTCCTTCCTTCCTTCCTTCCTTCTCCTTCCTTCCCTTCTCCCTCCCTCCCTACTTCCCTCCCTCCCTCCCCTCCTCCTCCCTCCCTTCCCTCCCTCCCTCCTTCCCTCCCTCCCTCCTTCCCTCCCTCCCTCCTTCCCTTCCTTCCTCCTTCCCTCCTTTCCCTCCTTCCCTCCATCCCTCCTATCCCTCCTTTCCCCTCCTTCCCTCCTTCCCTCCTCCTTCCTTCCCTTCCTTCACTCTCCTTCCTTCCTTCCTTCCTTTCCTTCCTTCCTTCCTTCCTTCCTTCTCCTTCCCTCCCTCCCTCCCTCCCTCCCTCCCTCCTTCCTTCCTTCCCTCCCTCCTTCCTTCCCTGTCCTCATCTTTATCTTTTACAAAATCAAACTAGGTTGTCATAAAGGAGTCTAGAAGACCATTTGTAAAATGATTAATTCTGGTACTTTGAATTAGTCCTGATAAAAATAAATTGTAGAGGATATCTATGGTGATATGTTAGAAAAATTGCATTTTTATCTATTGTAGTGTAATATTAGAAATTACGACCATTGAATACCCATGTTATTCCTTTTAACTTATTCTTTACAATGAACTTAGTATCTGGATTTATTAATGGCAATGCAAGGCAAAGTTGATTTGGGAAGAAAGTGGCAGTAAAATTGACATGCTAGTTCTTCTTAGGCTTTGTAAAAAGACATTGCTGTTATCTAAGTCTCTTAAAATGAAATTTGTTTCTCAAATTTAGTATTTTTTCTTTGGCTTTAAAGTATCACTGTTTGTTAGCAAATTCATCAGTCCAGGAAAGTCTTTGCACCTTAGAAATATCTGTGCAGTCAAGGGGTATGAATAACTAGCATACTTTGAGCAATGCCTTCAGCAGTTTTGTGTAGCCTGATGGTGAGACTGAAAGATTTATACAGGCTGAAGGTTCTTGATGTTTGATCTTTTCTGCCACTTCACTTCCAAAAATCTATCAAAGAAGTGAACTGTTTTTGGCAGAGGAATGCCAAAAGATGACCTATCTTCTAGAAGATCTTCTAGAAGACCACCTATCTTCAAGGCACTTGTTAATTTCTTTTACTTTCCACAGCCCTTTCGTCTTTTGGTATGGAAAACTGTGAATAACTCAAGAATGTATAGAAGTTTGGCCACTGATTTCAGTACAAAATTCACAGTGCAACATAATCTAAGCAGAGAATTTTTTTTACCACCTGTAGCAAAACAATCTATAGCAATTAATTGTTATAAATGTCTTATGATTATAGAGCTCAAGACCTTATTTCACAACTTAAATACAACAACATGGGCATGTTACAGGCATGACTATGATGATAGGGAGAGAAGTCTGAATAGGACACACACTGTCTGGACAAATGATAAGGGAGAGACTCCATTTTCCAGCAGAGTATCAGAGCAGTGTCCTGTGCTTGCTGATGCTGAAACCTCAGAATCAGGGAAAAGCACTGTCAAGGCTGAAAGTCTGCTGTGTGGTTTTCCAGGCATTTCACTGCAGATTTATGGTCGGTAAGCTTGGCTTCTGAATTGCAGGGATGTATTCAATTTTTTTCCTGGCTTCAGTATGTTGCGGATCTTTTGTGCACTATTTTTTCTTCAGAAAAGTTTCCAGTTCCTAGTGATTGGATTATGTATTTAGTTCTTCTGTTTTCTTCCCTGCTGAAAACAATATGCTGGTCTTTGACTGGTCTGCAAAGAGCAAGTCTAGCTTTCATCATATGTTTTACTTGGTATTTTCTGGAACCAAATATCAGTCTGATAATGTAGTTACAGCCTCATACAGCATAATCAAATATACTCACAATAACAATGAGTGGCTTTTGTCTCAATTAGGTGAAGCACATATTGTCATGTCAGGGAACAGCTATCTGATATCTCATGAGAAGATTAGCAATTTGTACAATTTGAGAGTATCTCACTTCACACTTATGTGAAAGCTTATGTGGTAAATTCATTCTTTGTTTAAAAAGGCAGTAGTAGAGCTGGATTAATGTATTCCATGGAAAATTTTCAGAAAGTTGGGAACTACACCTTAAAACTGTAAGTGGTATTGAATAAAGTAATGCAGAAACTTATGCAGGAAAGCTTGCCATCTAAAATATCTTAAATTACTATTGTAGGTAAGGACTCCAGTCATGGCAGTTTTTTCTACTTTTAGCATTTGCATTTGATTCATTGTATCTCAAAATTATTCATTTTTTAGTTGAGAGATAATTTTCAGCATTGAAATACAGCATTTGCATGTCGAATATGAAGCCTTTTCATGAAATAAGATTTTGTTTTGTCTAGTAGTATTTGATCTCACCTTTAATGTGTTGGCTCTGATATGCAGTCAGTTTTACAAAAAAAATAAAGTGATGATGGAATTAAAAGCTTTTCCTTCATATGAACTTCCCAAAATGTACTTAGTAGAAATAAACTTTTATTTGATTAGAGTTACCGTTTTCCCTTGTGCCCTTGGCAATAAATATTTTTTTCATGAAACTGGCTTTTATTAGGCCAACTTTCATGCATAAACCACAGAAACTCATTCCAAAACAGGTTATGCATTTAAAAGATGAATGCTGAGGCTGAAGTATTGTTTTCTTAATTTAAAGGAGAATCTCATGCATAAGAAAATTCTAATTGATTTATAACACACATTATAATAATGTGTATTTTTGGATTAACCATCCTAAAACTCTTACAGGAATGCTAAAATAGAAATAAGACTGTTTAATATGTCTGATGTTATTCTATCTTGCTAAGCAGTCTGGTGTGTGTATATATATGTGGCCTAAAATAGCATATGGCTAATCATATCTTCCCAAGAAAATAAAATTCAGAGGTTCTGGTTTTAGTGACACTGTTGAGGAGCAGTGATGGATCCCATTCATTGTTTGAATATGTGATGGAAGAAGCAACCTGTCCTTTTTTATGGACACAAAGACATGGTCCTCTATCAGCAAAGGGATACTTAAAGGTTGAGTAGCAGTCCTGTAGCAAATTACCTGGGTGTTACAGAGGACAAATAGGAGTCAAATTTGGACCTAGACTGTGCAGTGCACAATAAAGCAAATTGTAGTGGGCTACACTGGGAGGAGCATTGCCAGCAAGTTCTGGGAAGATATTTTGCTCATCTAATAATAAGGTGCAATAATACAGGACTGTGACCTGGGGTGTTCGGGATGGACACTAGAGAAAATTTCTTTATTACACTGGTAGTGCAGCTTTAGAGAGTGAGCCCAGAGAGATGGAGAAATCTCTTTCCAGTTTTCAAATAGACAAAGCCCTGGTTGATCCTGTAGTGCTGAGTGGAGAGCTGGGTTAGAAACTCCCAGAGACACCTCCCAGTTGGTGTGCTTATGATTCTGTAATAAGTCTTATGAAAAAGGAAAATTCTGCCTCCCTGAAATGAAAGCTGGCAAAGTTCAGCTGTGCTTAGTACAGCCCATGAGTATTTTTCATGTGATTTAGGAATAATTCCAAACACAGTGACATCATTCACACAACTCTGGATTGTACAATGGTTACACAGAATCTCTTCTATCATTCTTTGGCTGTTGATATATGCCTATATGGCACAAATTTATAACAGGAATATCTATGATGCCCCTACTGTTCTCATCCCAGGTTATTTGTGGATATGTGCTCCATAAGAATAGAGAGCACCTCTGTACTGTGAGTTTTTAAAAAGGTTCTGCAGCAAGTAGCCCATGAGTCACAAGAAAGAAGTGATCAGTCATCACAGACTTCCCTGGCTTCCTTGGGGACTGTGAGAAGATTCATCATATCCTTGGTTTTCTTCTTCATCCATCAGTGTCTATTATCTGTATCAGTACAGAAAACAGCGTCAGAGCCTGACCACTCTCCCATGTTTGTTTATACTGTGGCATTATTAGTGGGTTTTGTCTTTATCAGTCAGCCCTTCCCCAAACCTCTCTAAAGGTCATGGTTTTGAGGACAGTACAGGCCAAGGATCATGCACTGAGGCCAACTCATTTTTGAGAAGACAGTTTAGGTTTGTAGACTTAAGTGACTAGACATCCTACTTATTATTTGTTGCCACATAAAAATGTCAAAGATTTTATGTATCTGTCAAGGGTCAAATAAGAGACTGAGGTTTCTCAGGTGTCTCACTAGACATGAAGAAGATTCAGTCAGTGGCAAACAT
Source organism: Erithacus rubecula (assembly GCF_903797595.1). Classification (NCBI taxonomy): domain Eukaryota; kingdom Metazoa; phylum Chordata; class Aves; order Passeriformes; family Muscicapidae; genus Erithacus; species Erithacus rubecula. The sequence goes on from NC_136689.1 coordinate 110,718,344, forward strand.
CGAAGAGTGGTGCTAGTAAATTCAAGTACCATAAAAACTGCTCATTTAGTGTCTCAGATTATTTAAGAGCTTGCAGCTGTTCTTCTGATGAAAAGAAACTGTAATGATTTACACATTTGTATCTACAGTGGATTTTGTTGCTAGTACCATTTGATGTTTCCCAGATGTTTTAGATAGATTTTCTATTCACCATTCATGCCACCCTTGATTTCTTGACCTCTTATATTCTCAGCTGTCTACTCACCAGGTTTATTAACCCTAATCTATTTTACCTCTTCCTTATAGGAAGGCCACTTTGTAGTTCAAAATTACCCTTTCTAGGTATCTCTCTACCTTTTAATTTCTGCTATGCCTTTCAGTCATGGTCTTGGTATTCATAATGCACATAATTGATTTTACCCAGTGGCATAATGACATTTTTTTGGTCATTTTCAGTATTAATTTCCTAATAATTCATAGCATTTTCCTGAGTTTTGGTTTGTTGTTTTTTTTTTTTTTTTAAATCTTTATTCAACAGTGTTATCTGATGTTTCTGTTGATATTTTTATGTAACCATGTATTATATCTATAATGTCTCGGTTTCTAGTGGTAATAGCCAAGCTGGGGCAATAATTAGATTTGTTTGCAAAGTTAAGATTGTGTTTTCATGTGTCATTTTACATTTGTTTACATAAAAGTGATTTCCTGTGGTATTTTTGTACTTAGTCACTCAATCTCCTGAGGCTTTTCTGTGGTTCATTTTGAGGCCTCATGATGCTGAATAACCACATCAGCAGCACACCATGTCTCCTTCTGAGTCACACCTTTTTGTGGTCATTTCGGATATGATGAACACTTTGGATCAGAACACCATGTAGTTTGTGGAAGTTGGCATTTACTCCTATTTTTTTTTTAAACAACTGTAATAGCACAAGGGATTTTCCTGCTAGACCTTGTCAGTGTAATTTTTAAAAATCATGTCAAATGTCTTTTTGTATCTCTATACAATATGTTAAATTTTTCTCCATTTCTGTAGGCTTCTTGGTTACTTCAGAGATTGATCTGTGAGGCAATTGCAGTAACTTTCCTAAGTATATGAAATTCTACATTTATTCTTTATTTCTGGAGTCAGTCATTTGTAGAAAACATATTATTGCCTCTACTAAGTATAGATAGAGATACATTGAATGATATTAATGGAAATGGACACCTGAAACCATGCAGAACAAAAGATATTTCTGGAATATATAATTTACTTGGTTTGTTTAATGATCTTAATGATCTTTTGATAGAGTAAGTAGCAATGTATGCATTGTATATCTATCATTCACAACTTCCTCAATCAAGAAATATTGCTGATTATATTTTACTGTTAAAAATTTCCTGAGTACTTATGCAGAGGCAACTACCAATTAGTAAAGAGATATTATTACTTTTTTCCTACTCCATTGCAATGAAGATGTGGAACATATAAAGCAATAATACAGAAAGTGTGTTTTGACCAAGCACTAATTTTTTCTGTGGTGTGAATAAGAAAGTAAGTCCCGTCATGACTGGAGAAGAATTAAAGAAATACTGACAGACTCATTGCATTTAAATACTAAACCTTCAGTCTTCATTATGATCAATTAACTAAAGAAAATTAAATTTCAGGCATTACAGAGCTAGCACATGGATGACATCTCAGCGCCCAATGAGTTCCCACAAGCAAATACTTATTGTAAAAATAAATAGGGTTACTTGACTTCAGGTCTAGAAACTGACCTCCAGAGCCATTGAGCTTGAGTGGCTAAATGTCACGAACATGAAGAGAAAGGACTACTTAAAGAGAGCTAGCATGTTCACACCCTCTCACATCCTTTCTGTATCCACAGCACTCGAGATGGTCAGCCATGAAAATGAGTTATTTCCTCTGAAAGGGAAGTATGCTGGAGAATGTATTAAGTTGCTTTGAGTCCTTTCTGCAGGCTTGCACAGATGAATAATTGCTAGATACTGTTGGACTGCTCACATGTGGTGTTCAAGAAGGATTTCTCTTGGGTCTTTTTTATCATCGAGTGAAACCCATCAGGTGACATAAACTCAAGTTCTAGAAATAGGTAGATAAGACACTGCTTTGTGACTTACTCCATAGAACCATGCTGCTGTTTCTGCCTTGTCGGCTCTCTAGTTGGACAAAGTTAGCCCAAGGATGAAAAACATCTGTGTGAAACTGAACCCATGCAAGAATCATGATGTGAGGAAAGCCGTTGTGAAGAGTGCAGTCTACTTTGGAGTTCGTTGTTGCACATCTGTAATTGATCAGCTGAATCTATAATTTAGAAGTCCTTTTGCATTCCTTGATTGTGCTAAGTTTGGACATAGCATTACCCATGAGTAATGCTTTCTATAAGCTTTGATTGGCTAGAAGACCCCATCCCATGCTGGCAGACGATGACACGTTACTCAGTTATTCACGCTTCACTTGCTTCCTGGCTGGACTACAAGAGTCTGATGTATTTGGTCACCAGGCTTTCAGCACTTAGAACAATTCACCTACAATAAAAAGCCCTCAGCCATTCTGTTTACTTTGAGTGTATCATCAGACCTGTCCTCAGCTGTCTACAATCTCTCCCCACAAGAAGATGGTTCTTCTCATCGCAGTGGGGTTTTTCCACAATGGCCAAAAAGTGTCTAGAGCTTGGTGTTGACAACTGCACTCATCTGTCCTTGCAGACCATTCCCATTGCTCCCTATCTCCACCTCAGTAGGGGTAAATGCTGTCATAAAAGTTGTCTGTCTAGGAGACAGAATGTTCTTGGAGAACACTCTGAGATGGTGAAATGAATATCCTGGGATGTAAGGACAGTCACAAACCTGACCTTCCATTCAAAATTCTGGCAAAGACACTGAGGCAATGTAATTGTTTATAATCAAACCAACTCTACCAAATAGACGAGACTTCACTGCCCAAGCATCTTCCCTTGGGAAGAAGAGGAGAGAACAAACAGCATGCAGCAAGCAGGAAGTCATGCTGCTTTAATGTATTTTGGAATGACTTTCCAATGCCATGCTAGTGAGGTATAAAGAACTCTTGCAAAACTGAGTAGAAAGTTGCTCACAGCCTAGTTCCCAAGCTGTAAGTTTTTTGGTTTTTTTTTTTGGTGCAACTTTGATCCCTGCTTTTTTGGGCAACATGTAAATGGCATTGAGGAAGTAAGCACACTCTTTTCTTCAAATGCATTTTATTCTACTACCTGAATGTTTGCAATACTGTCATGGGACATGGTATGCAAAGCTGGCATTTTTCTCTTATTTAAGTTTTAGTAATTATGTCCCAGACCCTGAGTTCTCTGTGCTCAGCCCCACATTCACCCCTGAATTCCACCTTTTGCTCCCTCTGCCAGCTCCCAATTTTCTGTTAAGCTTACAGCTTTCCTATCCATGATGAGAGCTCTTAGACTGATTTTACAAACACATAAACACACAAGCTAAAAAAAGATAAATGGTTATCATACTGATAGGAAAGTGCAAAACCAAATACTAATAGCGGAATGAAACCAAATGAAGGTAGTGCCCATGTATTTGTGTTCTGCCTTTATGAGAATTCATCTTCCTTCTTCTTCTACCTCTTGAGAATTCAGCAGAAACCTAAAAATACTTAACACTTCAATTGTAAGATATTTTAGTGACAAACAGAGTTATATGCACTCGAAAGAAATACTTGCAGTGGAACCAGCATCTTGGAAACTCTGTGGAAGAGATTAATGTCAAAGTTTCATGGAACACATGAGAGTAAATTAATTTCCATGTCTCATTTTCCACAATATATAAATAAGTATGAACTTTACAGGGACATATTTTTTAGATATCATGGGTAATTTTGACCACTGCAGACATTGCCGAACAAACACCAATTATAAATGACACCACATTTTCTCTAAAAACATATATATTTAAATCTAGCCACTATTAATTGAAGCTTATTTTCATTTAGACTCCTTGCAAATTCCAGAGCCACCACTGAATCTTTTATACTTTGTATGTTCTTGTCCTTTCTCAATAGGTGTCATTATGAAGCCTGCAGTTGCCTGATGTGCTTGGAGCTGCTATCCCATACTGAGCCAATCCATGTGTCTGCATGCTGTCTTGGCTTCCCAGCCTCTTCAGGTGTGGGATTAAGTTTGGGTGGAGAAGCTGAGAGGCATGTTAGCAAAAGGCAAGTACAGCTGAAAGGGTGTCTCCTGCCCTTCACAGAGGCAAGATTTTGCTTTTACACTTTCTCCAGACATCCAGAAGTTACCTGGGACACTGGTTCTTTATTCTGGGGTGAACTATGCATTGCATTGGGATTGTCATCAGTTACTTTTATGCATCTAGAGTACTCTGTGAGAGGAATTATCATTCTATGGATTTAAATGTGAATTCAGTGTGTGTGTTATTTGACTGTGTGCTTGAACTTGTGCATATCTTCACACGATCATATGGAATTTGCAGCTGAATGTCATAATGCAAGGAATAGCTTTTGTGATTTATTTGTACCACACTGTAATTCAGGAGATTACAAGTAATTAGGGAAAAAAGAAATATTTTTAGAATACTCGTTAAAAAAAAAAAAAAATTACTAAACTTCAAGGTCTGTGAAACTGGGAAACTTCAAGGCAGTAATTTATTTTTGAGCACCATTTTTTTTTTTTTTAATAATTAGTTTAACACTTAAATCTATTGAGAAAACTACTTTTTAGAGAGGAAAGAAATTAGACTGGCTCCATAATAGCATATCCCTTTTCTAAAAAAATAAAATTAATTACTCATTTAATTATAATCTTGTTTGAATTCAAATATTTTCATGGCTCATTGTTTGAAGGCAGTTATCTAACACTCTTCACAGCCCATCTGTCATCAAATTGAAGGTTAAAAATTACAAACAAGAAATTCCTAGCTATTACTGATGAATAAACACAGTTTACAGAGTTTACAACAGATATTAATAAAGAATAACCTTGTGTGAAAGTACTTACTTCCCTGCTTTACCTGCAATATGTAAATATATACTAAAATAACTTATTTTCTTTTACCACTTTATGAGAAAGAGATTATTGTCCAGCTAGATTTATTGTGAAACTCAATGTGTTATATGCTTTTAAAAAAATAATGAACATAACTCTATGTGTGAAAGAATAAAGAGCAATTTTGCAGCTTTTTTTTTTTTGTTTAAACAGATATTAAGAATAACATCGTGAAAAATCTTCAGTGTAATGCAGATAATACGACCTAAAGAAAGAATAAATGTAAGTAATTTGTTAATTCTGCAAATGACTAAAGAAGAAGCTTTATTCACTGGTAGCAATATTTTAAAGCTGTCTGGTTCCAGTCTTTCCTTTTCTGAACAATGATGTTATTTAGGCAGTTGAAAATCCCAAAGTAATTTAAAAGAAATATTATTGTTTTCCTTGGTGCAAAAGTGAGGTGGCAAATACGGGCTTTCTCTTAGCCCAAGAGACTGTAAATGTCACCTTCTTCCTCATCCCCAGTAAACCAATCTAAAATGAATGTGGTAAAGTCATGGTCCATGGTATTTAAGTCTCCGGGGTTTTTCATTAATTTTGTATTTGCAAAGTTGCTCAAGAGGCAACAGAAGTAGAAGAACCAATATGGCCAAGAACAAAGGGTAAATACAGTAATAGAAATTGCTAAAATGCTGGCATTTATGATCTTCAGAGTAATTTTCTTTAATAATTTCTTTTTCATTACATGAGTCTTCAACAAACTGAGTAATTTCACTTAGTGAAAGACTGTGAGGTAAATGAACAATAGGAGCATCAGTTTTGGAGGTGTCAAAGAAAGACATTTCTAGTTAAGTCTGAAAATATTGTATGTGTTCCCCACTAATGGTAACTGAAAACCCCTCATTATGTCCACAACCCTGCCCCCCATTAAATTCACAACATTTATGTTAAGATATAGTTATTGCAACACTTTGTTTAACTATTACAGAAATACCATCTTGCATTTACATTTCCAGCTCTGTTCTTCATGACCTGGCTGACTTTCTCAGGCTGCAGATGAAAAAGGACCCTTTCTTAAATTGTCCTCTGTAGTTGAGAAAAGAGTCAGAAACACAGGCTTCAGAAACTGGGAATTGTTGATTCCTCCTGCAGAGGGCATTTTGCCAGAGCATTCTGCTTTAGACTAATGGAAATTCTCAGACTAAATATATGCATGCATAGGACTGGAAAAATATATCTGAAGCATGTGTCTCTACAGGAATCCAATTCATCTAAAGCATAAAATTTGAAAACACATTTTCTTTGTAACTCAGATTGAAACTGACCAGGAGCATAACAGTCTATTTTATTGCACAATTTTACCAGGTTTGCAGTAATGGATATTTACTAATCGATATTTGGCAAAGAGAAGAAAGAGACCATAAAGAGAAAAGACACATCCTTAAGTGCTTAAGTAAGAATGTGCTTGAGTTTTTCCACTTGAGCTACAAGCCTAATCTTTCTGAAGGCATACCCTATGTCTAAGTAGAAAATGAAAACGTGCACCTGATAAAATAAGAAATAGGGATTTTAAAAAAGTGTAAAGTTTCACTTTCAGTTTTTCTTATTTTAAAGCAAATTTTTTCAGTATCGATTCTCCAGTCTCACAGAGTTACCTCTCAATAAAATCTGTAAGAACAGCTGCAGACATTGTGAGATTTTAACAATGAATAAATAACACTTCTTCCAGAGCCTGGTGAAATTTATAGGACTTTTTCCCACAGTAACTGACTTGTTCAAATGTTTACTAACTCATGCTATGTATAAATATTCAGGGTTCTGTGCCTGTAAATGCATGCCTAATCGGGGCCAGCTGAAGGCAACTGCAGTTTCCTGCAGCAGTATGGACCCTTTTCTGGGAAGACAGACCTAATTCACACACTCACATGCACAAAGTGGGCTCAAAATCTGCACTTCAGGCTACTTACCTGCCTTCTGTCTCCTTTTCTTGTTCTTTCGACTGGCTGCAAGGGGAACATGTGCCAGCAATTCTGGTTACAGTTCTCAACAAATTCATTAGATCGAATGTCTTAAAAGCTGAAGCTCACGGCTGATGAGCTGTAGTGCTGGGACAAACCTTGTCAACACTTCTTGGGATATCATCTGTCTAGGTAACTAAAAAGGATGTCAGCATTTCTGGGAAAGTAATTTTTACTTTCTTGTTCTCTGTTATACTTCAGGAGCTATAGCATACTATTAAATACTTGTGCTTTCCAATGGAAATTGAAAGACGAGAATGAAGAATTGCAATATTGTTTGATGGATGTTCAAACCAAATCTAGACTTGATGTGGAGAAAGAATTTATTTTTCAAAACTGAAGCATATCAGGACCATACAAAGATTTAATCACAAATGTGTGTAGCCATGCAGTGGGTGTCTATCTATGCCTCAGAGAGCTACAGATTATCTGCATGGTCACTCTGGTTTTGATGTGCCAGTAAAGCATATTCACATGATGTGCAGGCTTAGCAGAGCCAGCGAGAGACCTTGTGGGTTTTACAGTTTGTCTGCACTAGGACAAACTTTTTTTTTTTGTTTCTGAGGATACTTGCTGAGTACCTGTTCTCCATAGGGAGCTTCATCTGCTTCACGAGAAGGAGGACTAGGTCTTCCTGAGTGCCAGACCTGTATGACAGGGACATCACTCTTTTTTGACACTACGCTTCATCCTGAGTGTCATGTTTACAGCAAGTGAAAAACCTCCATTAAGGACATCTCAGCCATGTAATGCCTAAGGAAATCTTCATTGGAATGTCAGTGAGGGAATCTGTCTCCTGCAGTAATGTGCAAGTACATGACTTGTCATTGCAAATTAGACCAGAGATTTATTTGCCTCTTTATCAGGGCCTGGTGGACACTGTTGCTATTCCAAGTTCATAACTTGTATCTTCACTATTCTTAGCCTACCAAATGTGGAGCTATGGTTCTCCATCCCCAACTCTTCAGTATTTTTCAGTGTTCATTCTTCTCTTTCCCTGTAAACATTGGGCAATATCATTGGCTTCTGTTATTTCATGTTACCAAGGTTTTCCAAATTTGGCTCTATCTCACATCTAGTCTTTTGGATACAGCATTTTTCTGCACATCTCTTAAGTGGCCTTCTGTACTTCCATAAAAATTTCCTGCACAAATTTCACTCTTGTGGCCTGTCTTTTCTAGTTCCCAGGCTTTCAATTATTAAGGTATTATAAATACTCTTGTCAAAAATCACATAGAAGTCCTGGCATATGAATGACTACAAGATGTTTTAGAAGGTGTATATGGATTTTCTCATACACTGGACAGTTTTCTAAAGAAAAGGCAAAAAATTACTTGCAGTTTGAAACCATGACAATTTCTCTTAACCTCTAAATGTCCAGGGCAAAATATTGGTTTCAATACACAGATATTGTTATTCAGAAGAGGGCACTCCTGTATGCACAGGAGTAATATAGCATGGTACAGTCAGGCAAGATTAGCTGGAGTTTGAATCTTTTATAAGTGTTATGTGAGCCTATTTTCTTCATGTTTCCTTCCTTCTCACAATTCTATTGTGTCACTGAAAGGCAAACTTCTCATTCTGGGGGTTTGTGAACGCTGGGAATAGAAGAAGGGAGTGAAAAGAGGGACTGACCCCTCATTCTTCTCCCGTGGTGAACACGCTCACCTTAAAACACACACCCCAGTGCGATTGTGAAATATAAATCACCACCATCTAGGAAAAGCTAAAGAATTAAGCACAAGCGCCCTTCTGCCTTTCAAATGTTGCCGACAGCATTCGAGGAGCAAGTGAAGAGTCTGTGAAATTGCCTCTTGGAGATGCAGGACGGAGCTGCCGGTGCTCCTCCCCGGCCGGCGGGTTCCGATTCCCATCGGGGGGATTCTTCCCAAGGCATCACTCAGACAGGACGAGCCCTGCTCTTCCTCCGGGGAATCCGTGCTGCCGCCGAGGGCTGTGCACTTGCCGTTTGGCGACCCTCGAAGGTTTTTCTTCTTCTTTCCGAATCGTCGATGCATATAAAAAATTATATGTTTGGGGAAAAAAAGAAAAAAAGAAAAAAAAAAAAAAAAAAAAAAAAAAAAAAAAAAAAAAAAAAAAAAAAAAAAAAAAAAAAAAAAAAGAAAAAAGAAAAAAAAAAAAGAAAAAAGAAAAAAAGAAAAGAAAAAAAAAAAGAGAAAAAAAGAAAAAAAGAAAAAGAGAAAAGAAGAAAAAAGAAAAAAAGAAAAAAAAAAGAAAAAAGAAAAGAAAGGAGAAGAAGTGCCAGGAGCAGGCGGTGCCGGGGTGTGCCCGGAGCCTCGCCATTCCCGGTGCCGCCTGCGGATCTCTGCCGGTCTGGGGCGCTGTGTCCCCGCTAGGAACGGGAGGAGGGAGCAGGTTTAAGACAGGTTTATTTTCCTGCAGGACTATCATCTCTCCTGGCCCCCGGGAGCAGCTGATGAGCTGAAGAAAAAGCAGCGAGAGCTGTACTGTATCGGTGAGATACCAGGCACAACAGGAAATTGGAAGAGGGTCAAAAATTGTACCAGAGGAGGTTTAGACCGGAGATTAAGAATAACAATCTTCTTTGAATAAGTAGTCAAGCATTGGACCAGACATCCCAGAGAAGTGGTGGAATCACCATCGCTGGAGGTCTTTAGAGACATGTACATGTGGCCCTTGGGGACATGCTTTGGTGGTGGACTTGGCTGTACCGAGTTAACTGCTGGACTCAATGATCTTATAGGTCTTTTCCAACATAAAAGAATCTATGTGTCTGTGATGAATGTCATCGTGCCAACGTGTTCTCTGAAGTTTAGTGTATCTGTTGGTATATAAAACTTGATTACATCTATGTCCAAGTGCCAGCCTCACAGAGACCATGACACCTTTACCCCTTGCTCATGTACCTCTCTTTTAGACTTGTAATGGGTCATTTTGGTTCCTCTTTTCTCCTGTGTTCTGGCCATAGTGTAGGACACCATCCCCAGAGCCATGCCTTCCATGAAATAATCTGGAAATGTCGACCAGTTTTCATTTGAGGAAAAAAGGAAACAGGTTTGCCTTAGTTTAGCTGGTAGCTAGGTATTACATCTGCTCTAGGGATGCCCGGGAAAACAAAGGTGCCAAATGAAGAAGGGAGTGGAATAAATAACTCAAGTGCCCTTAATATCATCAGATGATTTTGCTACTTAATCCTCTGTTTCAGATCAGTAACCAATACATGAGATGAGCACAGTTAGTAGCACAGGTTTCTCTATGGTTTCCCAAACATCCCAGCTCTGGTCTGGAAATCAACTCTTCACTCTTCCTAGTTGTCCTTCCATATTAAGCCTACCTTGTTTACCTATACAAGGGCCTTAATTTTCTAGTTTATAGCAGCTTAATTTTCATAAGTGAAAACCAGGATTTCTGATTTACGTAAAATCTTAAAAGGCACCCTGGAAATTTGCATGATAAAAAAGAGATTTAAAAAAAAATCAGAGCTTGAACTCAATCTTCATGTCTTCATCAGTGCATTTCAGGACATAGTTTCCTTTCTGAAACTGTGAATAAGAAAGGGCAGGCAAACCTTATAGCACATTCACCAAAGCTGCTTCAGAAATGGCAAGTACTCATTCCTAACCTCAGCAGCATTTTTGAGGATGATACCTTCTTAAGTGCAAAAACCTTTCACCCCACATTGATCTCCATGGGAAATGAGTGATGTGAGCCACATTTTATCAACAGCATGGTGATGTTTTGGCATTACATGTAGTTATAGTATATATAGTTATAGTATATATGTTATTTTTAATATTTTAAACTTTGATATAAATTAGCTATACCCTTCCTGTCTGAGTTGTGGTGCATATTAAATGTCCAAATATTTGAGCTGATATCACTAAGACTATAGGTTGAAATTCCTTTACCCCATTTTTAAACAGTTAAGTGGACATCTCAAGATAAGAAATCCATCCAAACTTCCTCATCTGTTGGTGGAAATAAATTGCTGCTCAAAGAAAGCAATCAGGCAGTGAAATGAATAGTTTGGATCTGCCACTTCACCTCCAGATAACTAAAATTAAATGAGACAGATCACTTACTGCTGCAGGATCATTCAGGTGAGCAAATACATTTTAGATTAAATAAGCAAGTGCTGCACAGTTTGATCTTTGGTTTAAAGTGTGTTGCAATTCTGTGTAATGTACTTTGAATTCAAACTAGCACCATCAGGAATATTTGTTCTGCTGTTTAGGTTATGGAAGGACTTTACAGGATAGTTAGTGATTAAAAGGAAGATGTTCATGTGTAAGCATAGTAAATGCCATCATGTAATTAAGAAGTGAAAATTAGGAAAGATTCAAATAGATTTAATTAGCATTGTTTATTCTGTGGTTTTTCTGTGAGGAAAAATAGGACATCTAGAAAAATGCTGTATGTTTGAAATTTATTAATCAAATCTGTTTCACAATGATTGGTTAAAAAAAAATACCAACTCCCTCTGTATTTTTAGTTCAGTCAGAGAATTTTACTGGCAGGGAAGACAATTTTACTGCGTTTCTTAATATTATGAGGCAGATTTTTTCAGAGAAATTGTCCCTACTTCCAAACACTCGCCTGTCCTGTTTGTGCTAAGAATGGTGGCAGCCAACTCCAAATACACTTTTCCTTTTTCTGAGTTACCTACTCTTTCCTTGGTTCCTTTTTTTTTTTTTCCCCAGGATGGGAAAAGTTAAGCAGTGGACCAGCAGTCAGCTAGGCATTTATCAGACTTATAGGAACAGTTTTGCAGAAATGGAAATGTGTATTATTACTGAAATAGTAATTTTTTTACAGAATATTTCTGCAGAGCATTACATTGTTTGGAGACACATTGTCATCCAGTACCTTTCTGATACATTTTTCTCAAACTGACTGCAAACATCTGTGGTTTTTTTCCCCCACATTTGTGTAGAAGCAGGAGGTTGCTTGTATCACTGATGTAATTTATTCTGCCAATATCTACTCAGGATAAATCCCCTCTCTGCCAAATTGTTGGCTCTTTCTACCAAAACTGTGACTCAAATCAGTAATTCCTTTCTGTCCTTTGCTTAAAAGCATATTTTAGGGAAGAAAATAAAAATGCTCTCCCATACCTTAGAATTTGCACGCTGATTTGGCAAAGGTGCTAAAAATATTTTTCCATTTTAGTTTTCTATTTTGTTGTTTCTCATTGGTCTTGTTGTGACTTACAGTTTTAGGCAAAGTGATTCTTTCTGACTATGACAGGTTGAAATAAATGTATCTGGAGATAAGTATTCCTTATAAGAAAGAGTCTTTCAAGTTTTTGTCTCTTGCAAATGGGCATAATTTACAAGCCATGTGAGTTCAAAAATGGATTTTTTTACATTTTTGCAATCAGTGGAATATTGTTTGGCTTTTAGATTTCAGCAACATCTAGGTGCCAGACAGCAAAGCTAATGAGAGGTGAGGTAGAAGAGCCAAGTGAAGGCAGAGCCTGCTGGGTCTGTGTGCTGTAGCTCTGGTGAACACCACAAGCAGAGTTTCACCCTTCTAGTGCCACCCAGGCAGAAGGCAGCAACAAGGCTGAGGGTCTGTGAGAGCCTCACAGTGTCCTGGTTCCTAGACACACCCTGAAACCACAGTATAACACCCACTGCTGCTCATACACGTTTGGCTAAACAGAAAGGGCAAACCCAGTTTTCTGCTCCTTTTTCTTCCTTGGTACCTTTGGAAATTCTGAGTCTCAGCCAGACAAAGGGAAAAACTTCAATTTTTACAGCCAATTCTGATCTTTGACCAAAGCAGCTAGTATGTTTTATGGGAAAGCTTAAAGTGAAATATGTTCTAAGGATATTTATTGCAGATACAGTTAAAGTGGTTTTTTTTTACAACTTGTTGAATTAGAAAAAGATCACAGACCTGTTTGTTTAATCCCCTTTCCCAAATGTCACAATTTAATAAACATGATTTTGGAAGATTTACTCCTTTAGTGAATAACACATAAGCAAGAAAGCTTGTCCCTCCTCTGTGGCCTTCCTCCTTACTTCTGCAGCCCTGCTAGCAGGCAAGCATTCCTTACACATAATTTTCTCCAGATAACCTGAGTTGCTCTTTTTGATTTCTCTGTCAGTGACCTAGAGCACTAGAGTAGATCCACTGTGTCTCAGTTTAAGGCAAACTGCCTTTCATACAGTCTGAAGTTCTGATTTTATTTTTTTGGGGAAAGGCTGTGGATATAGCACTTGGTGCCATGGTTTAGTTGAGGTGTTAGGGCATGAGTTGGACTTGATGATCTTGAAGGTCTCTTTTCAATCCAGTGATTCTGTGATAAGAATGATACAAAAGCTTCAAATAAGTTTACCAATGACTGAACTGTCTCTGAGACAACTGTAAAGCTGCATATGAATACTAAGAATAATTTTCTAACAAGAAAGCAAAGAAATTAGAGGCAAAAAGCTGGAAAAAAAAACACTAGGACACAAAGAAGGCTTGTACATTCAAGAATTGAACATTTGTTGCATGCAGTATTACCTAATGTGAAATACTTCTTTCTTGTATTTCCCCAGAAAGATGACATATCTTAGTAAAAGAGCAACACAATGCTGCAAGTGTAGTACTATCAAATTCTTCTAATGGCAATCTTCTGCATTTCCCTTTTTGATATTTTATCAGGTTATGTTAAGAGGTATCTGAATGCATCTGTGTTGCAATAGTATTGAAGGAGTTATTTTAAAAGTATTTTATCTGTGGTGGAATACAAACCACTAAAACTAGTTGTTATCATCATCACTAGACATGATGCCATCTCCAAGATAAAAATGCCTTTCATTTACAGAGCGTGTATGATGAGAATTTATCCAGCAATGCATCAGTTGCTGTTATGTGTGGTTAAAATAATATAGGTCTTCCATTGTGACATACGTAAGATGATTCTCAAATTACAGAGGTTTTTCCTTATGTAGGAATTCTGTATGTTGCCTCTGCTGATTTATAAAAAACTAATTCCTTATATAAAAGAAATGGCATTTATTTTTCTGATTCTTGCTTTAGTTATTGCAGTGGCTTCTGACTTTTGTGTAAAAGTATCTTCCTTCCTTGGGAAGCAAATTGTAAAAACGCAAATGGAAGGTAATAATTGATTAGAAAGGTATTGTAAAATCTTTGCAAAACAGGAAATCAGCTGTCATGAAATTATATACTAAATAATTATGTATAATAAATAAATACCACCAGTTTACCAGCTGGTAAACAGATATAAGGCAAGCAATGTCCTATGTAACATTGCTTAAATATTGAAGAGAAACAATTTCCTTCTAATTTCCATTCCTTCATGGTCCCACAGTGTGATCTCTCATCTCCTGCTTTTGCAGACATGGTTAGAATCGTGTATTCGCTTAATTTGTATGGAGACTCTCAGATTTACCAGTTTAGCAGTCAGAGCACTGATATTACTTGAGCTTCCAGGGAAATCCAAGCTATAGATAATGGAAGGTTTTAGACAACAAAGTAGACATCAGGTCTAGCCTGCTTTCCTACTTTTAATTTATTTGCTGTCACATTCTAAGTAGCTTTCAAAGAACATTTCAGTACTATCACACTCTCAGGCTTCTTTTCCTGTTCTGTAGTAGTATGCAATTCCTTATTTCCTGTTACCTCCTGGCATATCATCCTAGGCAGAGAGGCAACATGATGGACTGTTGAGGCCAGCTCTACTCAGCCCGTTCACTTGCCAAAAAGAAAGTATCTGTAAGTGAGTAAATGCACTCAAAATGGATATTGGAACTATTAATGTGTCATTTGTTAACCAAATTTCTGAGAAAGAGCTATGGAGGAAGCAACAGAGCAACTGCTAGAACAGCCCTTCCTCCAACACAGTGCTCTTGATCGGTGAGCATGGTGGAAACGTGGAGTTTGTGGAAGTGTTGAGCAGCACCTCGTGACTATCAATCACTGCTGCCTCAGGCACTGCTGCCAGCTGAGATTAGCTAATGAAGTGGAAGGCTACCTTTTATACCATTTACTTGACTTCAGCAATAGTTCTGTGTAATGGTAGAAGGCAATTAGAGCTGCATTAATTCTTTTTAAAATTAAACAGTCATTCTTTATTAGCAGTCTGCAGCATCCTGAAGAATCTGAAGTATTGAGCAGAGGCATGGTACTGATTGCAGAAAGAAACTAGAGAAATCCATAATAGTAATCAATGTAGAATTTTGATCTGTTAATAACTGGGCTCTTCAGATTGTTTAGGATCTTTCCTCATGAAATTATATGAAATATTGACAATCATCAGGCAATATAGAAAGTAATAACATTTCCCTAGGTGTAAAAGTAAAGAGTTGAAAATTCTTTTTCTAGTTTCCATGAAAAATCGTATAAGCATGAAGCCTCGTTTTCTCAGGACAGGTAATTATGAAAGAGAAGGACAGTACACTTACACATAGTTTATGCAGCTTTCACTATTTGTCGTGTTTCTCAGGGTACAAGTTAGGTCAAAGATAAAGGTAGTGACAGAGAAAGAGAGAATTTCCTGACTTCCAGGACCAAATCTATCCCTCCACAATCGCCCCATAACCTGTGGGAACTGTGAACTAAACATCTTTCCAGAGAGAGGCTGAGAAAATACAAGCTACTTACGAAAAACACTTCAAATATTACAGGATTGGGAAATACATTTTTCATTTTAGTATATGAAACTGGCCTCAAATTAGCTCTGAGTATTCTTAGAGTGTCTTCTATAAAAGCCATCCTTCTAAAATAATAGAGGGTGATCAGGCCTTTAGAAAGATGGGGGTTTTTATGGGAATGTTTCCAAATTTAATGGGGCAATGGCAATTCAGGTGATAAAGCAGAAAGAGATATCAGAATTTCTGGGAAAGCTTCTATGATTTGCTGCAACTTGCATCTCATTGTCTCTGGGCTTTTATTACATGCTTAAGTATGTAAATGATGAACTTGAGCATCTACCAAAAGCTGTAACAATGAACAAGAAACACAATGAATTTGGGTGGAAACATTAAACTCCGAAGTAAAAGAGGAACTAAGTAATGTAGAAGAATGAAATAAATGAGAAATTAAAGATACATATCATTGTCTCTAAGGTTTATTCAAAGATTTAGATTACAAAGTGACCCAGAATAATTAAAATATTTCTTTCTCAAAATGCTTTAATAATTTGAATTGATTAATGTTCTTCCTAAGATACTCAATACTGCAATTTCCTTCATATGGAAAATGTGATCTAAAGAGCTATGCAGTATCAATGGGCATAAAACAAGAGCAAGAAACTGACATCACAGATTACCTCACTACTGATGCAGCAACACAGACCTTTCTTCATCACTTTTGCAGAAGAAAAGGAGTGAGAAAATATGAGAAAAATTAAGATAACCTGTATTCCAGTCTCATTTGCAGCTCCTGTAGTAACAGAATTTCTCCTGTTAAAATGTTTTTGTCATGGAGGAATTACAAATAAGATGAAAGTCTCAAAGAGAGACAGGACACAATACTCAGGAGTTGTTGATAACTCTGAGATACTTCTTAAGTGGCACTGTATTTCAAAATATGAAGAAATTTTTTTATGAAAAAAACACCAGGAACACCATTCAAATGCATCTTCTAATCTTTAATAGGAAGGTTTTGGCTTATGGTTCATTAATTATAGTTTATGAATTGTATTACTGGATCTATCACACTTATTTTCTGTATGAAAAAGAGAAACTACTTCCCCCTAAACACCACCACCAACACTACCACAACCACCACCACCCAACCCCAAACCCTGAAACAATTTTCCTGGTTTTCAGACAAAGAGTGAGTTACTAATTTCTAGAGCTGATAAGAAGATCTAACAGATCACTGTGAGACTTAGGAAGTATAAAATTTACAAATTCTTTCTTCAGACATGCAGAGTAGCCTGAATAAAATATGGAGCCAAGAGTGTCCTTGGCTGAGGTTGCTGCAATACAGAATAATGTTTTGCAGGGTGGCTGTGCAGAACAGGTGAAATACAGCTTAGAAAATAGGGTACTATTTCCTTTACATTGTTCTTAACCAACTCATAAACTGAAAAACAAAAAAAGCATCCTGTAAAGTGTGCTCCTTGCCTGCAAATATTTAATCCTGAAGCCTTGAACAGGTAAATGATAGATAGCCCACCATATGTTAATGTCACTGGCTTGTGATACACTTTGAGTGGGAGCTCGTTTCACAAATCAGTTTTAAATACATTTTTCTCACCTCATGAGCTCTTAAGCTCTGCAGCACCAGCAATGAAATTATGCATTAAGATGTTCAGGCCCACAGTATAGTCACAAACATGATGTCACGTCAATTTGCATTGACTTCTGTAACCATACTTAAAAATGTTCATAGATCTAGAGCCAAATGGTCACATTCATGTAGAACAAGGGAACCCCAATACTCAACATATTTGCCTGCAATTGATAAAATGCTTGTTATTTTCAGGAAACAATTTAGACTTTGCCGTCTCATTAATTAGAAGAAAATAATATTTAATTACTCATCACCTAGAGAGTTTTAAACGATTTAAATCAATAAATCTTACTTTCCAAAGAGAGCAAGTCTCTGAAGAGCCAAACTTCAGACAGCTCTTTCCTTCTGTCACAGGAAAGCTTCCCTGTAGGATCTATAGGAACATGAAAGAGTTTATTGAATGTATGCATGCTTTGGAAACACAGGGATTTCAATAGTGTGTACCATAACTATTTGTATCTGGGAGCCTGTAAGTATGAGTTAAATTAATTCCAATTGATTTATGATGATAAACATGGTCAATAGATGA